>NC_045562.1:3610478-4218204 GCF_009819795.1 Aythya fuligula
GTTCTGTACCTTACAAATATCCACAGGATAAAAGCTCTTGAAATTATCTTTTTTAAAATTTTATTTTTAACCCCTCTCCTTATTTTTTTAGACATTTGTTTTGGACACATTTTGACTTCAGAAGGCTTTAGAAAAATCTTGGTCATGAAAATCTATACATTCTCTTTATGCAGTGTTGTGTCTCGTGCTATTTATATTGGATGGAGTACGGTCACCCTTGGACTCCCACCATGATAAGATATGTGTCTGCTTAGGGCCATCTCCAGGAATAAAATTTTATACGCAATGTTAATTTCTCCCCAAGAATATAGGCCAATCATGACTTACAAACTGATCAAAGTTTCTTCTCTCCGATGAGCATGATGGTGAAATAATTTAGGTGGAAATAAAAGTAATATAAACCTCTACATCTTCAGACTACACTCTGATTTATTAACTAATGCAATGACTTCTTTAAATTTAAAAATCACCTTCTCACCTCAGGTTCTTACCATTTTCAATGGGTGGTCTTTGCATTAAAAAACAAACAAACAAACAAAACAAACAAAAACAACAAAAGAAAACACATTAACGTGTAATAAGATCTTCGATCTCCAAATGAGCTCATTAGTTGTTTCTTTAAAAAACCCTCTCTGTAGAAAGTGAAACCTGGTGTGATTATATGAACTGACCTTGCACAATCTGGGTTTGAATGTGTCTGCAAAAATTTATATGATTAGAATTGTCAGTAACCCTTCCTGGAGCCATTAAACATGAGCATATCTGCCAATGCATTTATTTGACAACTTGCAGTGAGCTCACTAGAAATGCTCTATAGAACTTTCCCCCCAGTTTAAAAAGAACTTGCCAGAATACATGTAGGATATTGCAAGAAGACCTTAAAGAGGAGACTCACTTCATAGAGAAATAATTATTTGGAAGAGTTAAATTGTCATGGAACAAAATATCTTCTTTTCAACAATTTAATCAAAAGGCTAAAGATTCAGAAGATGCTTATAGAAATGATGGTTACATAACAAACTTAGATGCACCAACCACCATAAAATAACACTAAGAAAATAAATGCTGTTTATGGATTGTACTCTCTGTGAATGCAGAAGAGCGAGAGCTAATCAAACATCTTTTGCTTTGGAGAAGAAGAACACAAGGACTGTTTGCACTAAAAACCCACTAGGGAAGATGCAACTAGGATCTGGGCGGTGCTGAGAGAGCTTGAAATGCTTTGTGCACCCCAGCACATAGTTGTCTTCTCAAGAATGGTGTTGCCTGTGCCATCTTAGCTCTGCAAATAAACTCTACAACACAGAGGATGAGACTAATGTGTCTCTTAAAAAATGTTCTTGCAAAAAACAAAAGAAAACTAGAAAGGCAAAGGAGATGACCCTCTGTCTAAATAGGGATAATAAAAGGAAAAAGACAAGTGAAAAACCAGCAACAGCCTCCTGAGGATCACGATGTATCTACTAGTAGTGTCTAATATTCCTGAAATTCAATGATAGGTGATTTCTATATTTCATGCCATTTTTGTTGCTGTCCCACCAGGGACAACTGGTCAACTATTTGTCAACTCAAAGCCTTCTGCTTCATCATTTGTGCCCATTAATATATTTGTGCACCATTAATATATCTGGCAGATTTTTGCCAGACAGAAGTTGCTCCCCTAGGGTGCTTGATTAATTTCAAGAGTCCTAAATGTCCATATGTTCTCTCAGAAGTTAATTTTAAACAAAAACCCCACTTTAAAACTTTTGTTAGCCAAGTATTTATGATTGATCCCATTAAAAGGCAGGTATGATCATTTTGTAATTTCTGTATCGTGCCTATGCCGCTGAGTCCAACCTGGCAGTAGTTACCTCCATACATAAATAATTAATAAAACTAATTATGAGTACCATAAACAGATGAATAAAATTGAATTAAATTCATGTTAAAAAACAAAACACAAAACCATGAACAAACAAACAACAACAATGTGTGTGTGAGAGAATATTAATTTCAAGCTCTTCCACAATGTACAAACTACATGAAGTATACTGGAAATTGAAAGCAAGATTAGGTTTGGTATAATCCCTAGAATGCCATGAATTATGTTAATGAATTCCTTTTATAAATCTCTTTACAGACCTGCTGGAGAAAATACATCCTTGGCATGCCTAGCAGTCATGGGTAGACACATGTTTTGTACAGGGTACGACACCTGGGATATCCTCAGATAGAGTCAGTGACAGTGCTTTGAGCCTCCTGTCCATCACTTCCCTGGAGAAAACAGAAAGCTCCACGTTACAGGCTACTCTGAATGGCTCAATACATCTTTTCCACTGGGATTAGTCCCTTTCAAAAACAGAGTTCAAATATGAGTGTGGATTGTAGTGCAGTTTTAGGGCCACTTGCCTGAGAGGAGGCCAGAATAGGCCCCAAACACTGAAGGTATCACAAATGATAGATGGTTTGTTCTCTATTTATTTCCAAAAAGAAATGAGCTGTGTACCTACCTCCAAGAAAGACTTTAAATGACAATGACAACATGACTCCCAGGGACAAAGCGCCTATGGAAGTTAAACTGAATATAAATATTAAATATCAATATAATATTAAATTTACTACTTTAAAAAGTGTAGTCTTCTTTACAGCTTTTTGAGTTGAGTGGAGTAGGCTGCTCCTCATTCAGAAGCTGGATATTTTTACGGCTTTTTGAGGCACCCATCCTCCACCTATTGTGCAAGGAAAGCTGACGGATTGCCCTCTGGCAAGCTACCTGGTAGCACTGTTTAGGTCTGCTTCTCCATTCTGACCTGAATGGTTTTCCCATGGCTATCCAGGAAAGCCACATTGTAGAAGTGGGAAAACCAAACCAAACACAACAACAACAACAAAAGGAACCCCTGATTCAAAAGACCCAAAGGACTTCACTTCTTAATCATAATCTTTTCTCTTGATAACAATTCAACTGGCAGTTAAGAAAAATGGGAGTCTGATTTTTGTCCCTTATCATTATACACCCTCCCCTCTGACTTCAGCAAAGAGGTAACTGAATAGGTCTGGGATAAGTAAAAGGCAAAGGTTGTTTAACTCTTGCACAGGAAAAATATAGTGAACCAACCACAAAGCTCATTAAAAAATCAGGTTACAAGACATTGAACTAATGTATAATCCATGAATTTTTAAGCCAACTCAAGCCTTTCTCCTCCATGTAATTGCAAGACAGCACAGTATTGCTGGTGCTAAAGGCAGGGGAGATTGTATCTTAACATTTCAATATGTTGATTAATGTTGTTGTAAAGATACACTTTCAAACTGCACAATCATTTTACCTCCTGTTTTTTGCTAACTTAGCACATCAAGAAACCAATACTTTTAGACAAAGACATGCTATTTTGTGATGAAATGTTCTTAGACATTGTCTGCTAAATCCCTATAATTAGCATGGCCCCTGGTGAATGTCACCGGGTATTTGATGAAACAGGGCATGAACTCTGCAGCAACACCCAGGGGGGTCGGTAATGCTATCCAGAATGACTCTTGGAATTTTTAACTACTAGATAGGTCCTCCTTATCTAGGAAACTCAGGGGAAAAAGGCATTTGTCCGGTCTAATGACCCCTGTTAGCAGATTTATGCCACCTCCCTCTATACAAACTGTCTTCTCTCACCTCCTTTTGGATATTTGAGAGTACCACTTCATGCCATATTCTTTCCAAAAAATACTATGTGGTATTGTTAAAGAAAGAAAACAGCCAAGTTCCATTTTTCCATTCTGCTTAGGCCATTGTTCTTATTCTTGAAAACACAAAGAAGAGCAAGAAATTTTGTGGATAAACAAAAGAAAAAAAGATAGTATGATTGCAGAAGGTAGTTTCAAGTGTTCTGGTAGAACTACAATTTCTTAGTAAAAGGACATTCTCATCTAGGAAATAAAACAAACTTTCACTACTATCAAGATAACAGTTTTCTTTGGCCGCAAAAATATTCCCACAAAACTGGAAGGTGGGTTCCTCTGTGCCGGGAGAATTTCCAGAATGGCAAATATTCCAATAAAGTTTTCCAAGTTCCTTTTACTTATAGTTCCTAGCAGTCTGCTGGCTACTAAAATTTTCATGAAATTTGGAAGCTGAGTCAAATACCTTTTGCAAAACAGGCCTAGTAGCTGTAATCCAAACCAGAGTTGCCATGTCTCAAGTGAACTCTCTAGTAGGCACAGCATTAGCTATTGAGACATTCTCTTATTTCGAGAGAAACTCTAATGTAGACACAAGAAACTCTCGATAAAATTTCCATTTTGCCTAGCACATTTTTCTCAAGTTTGCTTCTGCCATTCTGATTTGTGTATCCTAAAGAATTTTAATACTGGTATCCATCTTCCTTTAGAAAACATTATGTATCTTCCACATTTCAAATGCTGATAATTCTTAGATGAAGAATTGCCTTGGAACACTACAGAATTATTTCTAAACAGATTTCAAAGGATTTTAATATTAATGGCATCTTCCCCCCCCCCCCAAACCCATGATAGATCTAATTTAGCAAACCTATACTGTTTTTGAAAATACACCTCTTTCACAACACAAGGGATTGTTTTTGTTTCAGTTGAGCTTGTGGGTGGACTGAGTAATCAATTCAGTTTGTTTTTTCCTTAATTTTATGTTCTGAACAGTGCACGATATCAAAATGATGGAATGAGCTGTAGCCAGGGTTAGGGGGCAGGGGGAAGCTGTCTATTGTATTAAGGACTAACTCCTTGATTAAATGTAGACTCAAAACAAATAACCTCTGCGCGCGTGTTAACTAGCCTAATTAATCTTCATGTTAGATTAACTTGATAAAATGTTGACCTAATTTGGGATTAAAAGATTACAAGTAACATTTTCAGCTGAAAGCTGTAACATGCCTCATGTCAACACAGTAATGACAGAATTAACCCTGCAAGCCCTCTGCAAACGTGTGCACTGGATGTCACTGCTTAAGTAGAGTTTGCATGACCTGTAAATCCAGGAAGGCTCTTTTATATATAAAAAAGCTAATTTTAAAACATTGGGCTCTCGCTCAGGGTCTCACTGGTCTGCATGTACTGAGAAACACCAGAAAGCTAAGAGAGAAAGTAAAGATGCATCAATCCTTGCGCTCTTTACGAGGTGTAAACTTCTACACAGTGAATATATTCTGTGTGTTTACATCTAGATGTAGAAATTGGAAGGAAGCACATTAGGGATTCAGTGAATCGTTAGGAGGATCATGAAGAGGAAAATGTCTCTGAGGTAGCCTGGGAGACACAGGACTCAGGTGCAGGAAAATTCAAAACCAGAAAAACACCGTCAGTCACAGCTCAGGGGGACTGGGTGACACCGGTCTGTTTGTGAACAGTGGAGATCTCTTTCCCTGTAATGAGCTTGCATGTGGCATTTCAAGCTTTGTATCCCAAAGAAAAGAAAGCAGGGAGAGAAGATTGAGGAAGGAAAGAGAAAGAGAAAGTCTGTAAGAAGTGATTCTCCTAGCTCATGCTATTTTTGTCTCGTAACAATTTCATATCTGCTCTTTTCATAGATAAAATATGCTGTCTCTCACTTACCACCTTGCAAAGCACTGGAGTCTCAAAGATGAGCTAAGCCCTTTTCAGCTCTCAGCACCATGAAGGCTGTGATGCTTCCCACGGACGGGACTCAGAACTTGGGCCATTATCACAAAATGCTCTTCCACTTATGTTATGGCTCTCAGCACTATTTTTGAGACTACAAATTTCTGGGGTAGCTACCGAGAGAGTGTCTCTGGCTTTCACTTAGGCTGGTCAGAATAAAAAATAAAATAAAAATGGAGCACAGTATTGTGGCATTACATACTAAAATCTCATCTCTCGTGTTAGGCCATGCACCACTACAGAGACAGCATGAGAGGGAACACCTACCCTGTGCTACTTCATGTGACATTGCAAAGCCCTGTTCTGCTCTTGCAGGCTCTTTCATGTGCTTCGACCAAAGCCCAGCGAATGCATCAGCTCCTGCTGCACTAGGGTAACTGTAACCAGCTGGTAAAAGTCAATGCTCTCACTTAAAATCCAGGACAAAACAGCATCAGAAATCAGTCCTTGATATAAAAAGTCAGGTCCTGCATTCCTACACAAACCCAAATATTTGACCTTCCTATTTACTATATGCATGTAGATGAAAAGAGCCTTTGTGTGCAGCCTGCAACAGAGTAGAACTATACTTTTAGCTCTCAAATAAATTCTTACAGCTAAGAATTACCTAAAGGGACATATCAGAAGTCAGCAGAAGACTAAGTGACAGACTTAACTGAATTCTGGGAGAGGGCTTTCTAGTAAGGTGAAGTTTGCAACCAAAAATGCAGTTTATACCTCAGGATGTGCATCAAGGATGACACACTAGAATAAAATACGATGTACAGGGATACAGGGAAGCAATAAAGGAAAAACTTTATTTTGTATTTTTTTTTTTGCTTGCTCTTTGCATCACAACTTGTTAGCACAGTGTTAACAATACTGAAGTTGAAGTTATATTCTCTATTCTCTCAGTAGCTTGGAAGTTTTATTTTTTGTGTGTGTGCATACCAAACAAATGCTTTCATATAAATAAGTCATGTAGACTTTTATTCCCCTAGAACAGGAGGATACATGCAAGAGTTTTATGGATTTATTTCCATTTATACTGCATACCCCTTGATAATTTACTACCCCATTATTTCTATGTGTTATTGCCTAACTTTTCCTATAAGAAAAAGGGAACAGGATATTACAATTTTCCTTAAGTTACCATTACTAGTGTCCCAAAGAAGAGCAATCTGAAGTTTTTTATTGTACTCTGTCACTTCCCATAAATTCATGACCAAGAAATCAATGACTAATCCAAGTTTGGTCAGACAACTTGGCCCAAAGTGGAGGGGCTTAAAAGCTGAGTAACAGAATTAAGAGCATTTCTCTTGTTTTTATTCCCATGGAATAATGGTTTGCAGCCATAGCAAACTGTGATGTGATTTCCATCAGTTCTGAAAAGTTATGCAAGCCTGGAATAGACCTGTCTTCAGGAAGGACAGACTATAGCAACATGCAACTCCTTCTGGATATTACTTAGCTAGTAGTCTTTCCTGGGATGGTTTAAGAGACCGATTAATTTAAAAGTTACTGCAGAAATCTTTGCTAATAGAACTGATAGTTTTTCTCTACAGATTGATAATGAAGTCTTGACTATCAGTCACCAATATTGCTCTATGCTACTGTAAGTAGCTGCTAATTAAATTCCTCACATAAATTATACTGCATCTATGCCCATATATTTCTGCAGTTTTATTTAACCTTTTACCCCAAGTATTGGGTACATTTTCTGAGATTTCACTCCAGTTCAACAATAAATGAAATAACCACTTGACGACTCCAGATTAGGGAGATATTTATAGGCAATTTTTAAAATATGCAGGATGAAAAACATGTCAGGCCTGTTCATGCATTGAAACTTGTGAATGTAGATATTGTGAATGTTCACTGAAACAGGTCCATAGAATAAACAAGTGAATTATCACAATTCTGTTGTATATAAACAATATTTGCTCTACACATTATTTAAAAGTCTGGACTTGTAATACCTATCTTAGAGGAAAAGGACAAAAGAAATACACGAAAATATATGCTCCTTACCGTGGACAACTGACTGCAAAATCAAAGTATATCTGTAGCAAACCACTTAAAGGTTTACCTTTTAAATGTATCCCTTGCTACTCTGGCCCTCTCTTCCACGGTCAGATAGTTTTACCTGTAAGTTGGCAGAAAATTGTACTACTGTCTCAAAGTAGTTTGGCCATTTCAATATAGTTGAAAAACACTTGTAGAAAACTTCTTGATATGTAACCATAGCTAGATCAAAGATTTCTAATGTCACTGAAGTTTTCATCTGGACTGACATTTTAGAAATAGAAGTACAACATGACTACTTTTGAAAAGCTTAATTAGTTACAAGCACTGACCACTATAAGCACAATTAAACGCACTGAACTTTTATGCTGTAAAAAAGATCCCAAAGCATAATTTTTCAATCTCTGTAACTTCTACGAAATACTATTACTATTTTCAATGGAAAAGAGAAGCCTTCGGAGATTACATGTTTTTTACAATACTTCTATCTATCCAGCACAAAATGAGAATAAAGTTTACCAACAGTGCTTCCAGGCCAGAATCTAGCCACCTTGAATCACACACGCAATGAAGCACATGCTTAATATTAAAAAAATATTTAGTGTTTTAAAATCTTGATATGCAACATGGCCCAAATTGATCCAGCCTGAATTCTACCCTATGCTGTTGTTTCTTATTAAGGGTTCTAAAGGTTCTAAAGGTCTAGGGCAGACTGCAGTGTATATGAGGTGCAGGAAATCAATCGGGACTCGGGATAGGTTTGGGCACAAATATTTTACTCTATAGAAGATGGTTTTACTACTTGCTTACTCACATTCCCAACTAACCTAATAATATTTCTAACAGATTATATGGAAGATGAACACACTGAGATCACTTTATGAGTAAGGTGATGTACATATGCACACACATATATAGCATCTAATGTTAAAACAATGATATTGTGTTACATCATCCTCTCCAGTATTTTAAATTTATTGGATGGAGAATTACAAGACTATGGCATGAGAACCACTGAAAGATTTTTTTTTTGTCCTTCTCTCAGACGAGAGGAAAATCAATAATTTTCCTACAAATACCCTACTATGAATCCAATTTCTTTCCCCCCTTACTAAACAATGGTGCCAGTAACCAAGTGGAAATTAGCTTTTCATTTGCATGAAAAAAAACCCACTATACACTGTAATTAAAAAAGCAGCAACTGCCTATAAAACAATACTTTATAACTCAACAGAGATGCCTCTATGTCTTACATTTAGATTGGATCAGTGTAGCAAGGAAAAATACAACAGTACTTTTAGCCAAACTTGAGCTAAAAACAAATGCAAATTCTACACTAATAAGTAAAAGTTCACTACAGCAACTCCTCATATCACTTTTCTACTTACTTTTCAAGAATAACTGAGTAAACAAAACAGCCAGCAAGACTGCTTTCAGCTAGAATACTTTTTAGGGAAATACAATAAAAACAGAAAACTGAGAATGCTAACACTAAGATCTATCCTTGATTAGGAAACAGAAACTTAATGTTAATTTCTTATGCTCACTGAAAACAAACCCAACTCACCTCATTTTTGATAACCTGTATATCCACAACAAACAGCATACAGATACAAGCTGACCACCACTAATTCATAGACAAGGTTTGCCATATTATTTCAAATTCAAAATGTGCTGATTCTGTTTTTAGATAATTCATAAGTAGAAAAAATAAAACAACAACAAAAAACAACAACACAAACCAACCAACCAACGAACAACCAAAGAACAAAACCCCATCACATAAAATATTTCCTTCAAGTTACTTGGCTGTGTTATTACAATTTGAGTCCCAGTGTATTTATAAATTGTTTTATCCTGCTAAGACTTCAGGAGTAACATAAAACAGCTGCAACTGATTAATAATTTTTCTTATATTAAAGATGCTATAAAACGGTTTTGGTATTTTCGTAAAAATCCACAGACTGCAAAAGCTTTACAAATCTCATATAAAACTAATGAAGATCATGTCTACAATATGTTTTACAGTCTTCCCTGACTTTAATTGCTCCTTAAGTGCAGTATATTTATCAGCTTATATTTAGCACGTTCCTCACATATTATAAAATACTGTAGCACCCCACCCTTCAACCCCTCAAGTAACCTCTTTAAAATAAAATGTGAATGAAGTTCATGAACAGGAACTATTCTTCCATAGCTAAACAAGTAATTGCTAAAAAAACTAAGTGACATTTGCAAGGACAAATGAAACTCCAATGAAAAATGGTGCAATTCTTTCTGAGGCTTTTTTTTTTTTTTTTTAAATTGTTTTTCCCCCTCTTGTAAAACATTAAGTACTTGAGTAGTAGAATAATGAAACAACCAGATGAAGAAAAACAGGGAATCAACCATGTTAGCAATTGGTAATGCAATTGTTTTAATAGAAAAGTAATGGAACGCTGCTTCCAATATTTTGAAATAAGTACTGATTACACAAAGGAAACTATAGAATAGGAAAAGTATGTAAAGTATACCCAACTCTATCTTTTACCACAAAAAAAAAAAAATAAAGACAGAGAAAAAATAGCCCTTCCCCCCTCAAATATTCCACTGTAAGCAATTCCAGGTGCTATGATTTCTAGATATTTTTCCCTTTGGATTGTACTGTACTATTGCAATTTTATATTTATCTTGCCATCTGTCACAAGAAAGAACAGATATAGAACAGTGGCAAAATCATGTTAAAAAGACTGTCTTGGGATAACAAAGAGAAAAGTTAATGGACATGGATTTACAAATTATTAATGATTTTTCTTGTCATTTCTTGAAAAATGAAAGCTATGCACGCTGTCTCTTTCCCCAAACAGATTGCATTTTATTCCTCTGCAGTTTGTCCGTCAGGCTTCACTCTGACAACATAATCCAAAACTAATCCAGAGCATTCAGTTTTCCTTGTTGGCTCTCATGCACACTGCTTAGACAAATCCTGCTACCTGTCAGCCCTCCTGTGTGTGCCAAACAGGCTGCCAGGTTAACCCCTGGGGAAGCCAAGAGACCTGCTGACTTAACCCCTGCTTCCCTTCAAATAATCCACTGTAAATACATAGGACGTTAACAGGCTAACTGTTCTAATCATGGCTGGATCCCTTAAAATCTGTTTCATACACAACCCTTAAGAACTAGGGATCTAAGCATCACTGCTGGAAGAGGAACGGATTGCTTCCAATAATACAAGCACTAAATAAGCAGATGGATAGAACACACTGAAAGGTTTTAATCCCCTAAAGGAGTCTGAGAAAATATACACATCACTTCAATTGCCCACCTCATTGCTTATAAATTTTCCCTAATTGTCAGGACAAGGTCAGAAATAATTTAGTACAATGAAAGAAAGTCTCATTTAGTTACAATTCAGGTTCTTGCTGAATTCCCATCAGTTTCGTCCGCTTTTATAAAAAATTACTTTCATAAAATTTACCTTTTCAGTGCTCTAGGGTTTCTTTTTGTTCGTTTGCATTTTGTGGAGATCCGGACTAAAGAGAGAATAAGTCAATAGCTAAAAGAGATTCTAGTAAAGCAACATAATTTACAAATAATGACATTTTAAAATAACTCTACTATCTAAAGACATATAATTATTTCCTAGCAGCACTTAAAACAATTCATTTCTAATGCTTTAAGCCTGAAATACAGAGAAAAATCTGAGTTACAAATCTTTTCAAAATACTCACTCTGAACTCAAAACCCAAAATAAAACAAAACCTTCTCCTCATTGGAATTCAAGGCACATCACTCTATCTGCTGCTGCAGCATCAACAATCCACAGCAGAAAATAACTTGCGTAAGCACGGCATACCGAGGAACACTTAAAAGCCACACTAAGCTTAGCCACATGAGAAATGTAATAAAACATCGCACAGCTCATTTAATGTTTGGAAGGCATGATGTCCAGGTTAATATCTGAAGTGGGGGAAGGTAGAGTAAGCCACATGGGGAGGGCTCCTGAACTCTGCCACAAACAAAACTGGGAAGGTCTATTGTGACTTCTGATAAGAACATTTATTTTACTTCAATTAAATTTCAGGCGTTCTCTTGAGAGGAAGAAGGGAAAATTGTTCTTCCCTCCCACACACTTACACACATTCATATTTATGCTTTACATACACATGCAAAGCACACACCTCGGTCTCAGGAGTCCTGGGAAATGTTTAAATGGTTTTATTCATTCTTAGAAGTGTTGTGCTTGTGGCAGCTAATAGATAGATCTTTTAAATGTTACAGATTCCTGAGATGTTTAAAATGCTCTTGCTGCTTTTAAATAAAAGGATAGAGTTTTAAAACTACACTGTCTAAAGGTGTTACTCATTCTAACACTTTTCCTATTTTTTATATACTCAAGAAATGTTAATCCTTAATGAGATTTTAAATTTACTCTCACTGTTATTTTTAGATCTTCACAATCACTTAATGAAGCAATAAGGAAAGCAATATTTGGTAAAATATTAGGCACTTCTAAAATAAACTGATGCAAGAAATAACTAAAGCATTTTTATTTATATATTTTTAAAATCATCTACACTCTCTTTTTTTTCCCCAGTTCATTTCGAAACAACAGTTATTTTGTTGACAGAAAAGTTCATTAAGGTCTCAGACAGCAGTTTGTCTTTGGGGAGTTGACAACTTTTGTTAGGGAGAAGGCAGTAGTTTAAAAGATATATCTTATCTCTCCGTCAGATAGTTTTTCTCAGAATCAGAGCTTCTTTTCATTTTCTTTCCTATATGGGCATTTTTCATGTAGTTTATTCAATATTTTGCATATCTGAAGTTGGAAAGGTGACATTACTCATTTGGTTTGGAAGATCAGCCTACATCCAACATTTTTTTTTTTTTTTTAAATCCTTACTCTGCAAGTGCGTGAGAAAACTCCCATTGACTTTCAGAGGACCAAGATATTAGTCAGTCTTGAAGCCACGACTTCTGGACAATAAATCAATACACCCCAAAGAGTTGTGCATATGAAAACACACGCTTGTGCTTAGCCTTTCATCTGTATAAGTTATAGGTAAATTACTAATGCAAAAGAAGAAACTCCACACAGCACCATGACAAATTCCAGTGTTACAAACATAGCCTCCCTCTCTCCTATATGAGATTAATTCTTCCTGAAAATGCTATATTTTAATAGACCATATTGTGCGGATGTGCCTAGGCTCAATCAAATGCACACAGCACCAGAATTTTTAGAGGATATTGGGTAGCAAGTTTGTTAACCAAAATATAGTGCCATAGGAGTTAAACAAGAGCTTAGGGAGCTGCTGTTCAAGAACTTTATTTATGATTGCCGAATAGCATCCAGTCTTTGGGCATACTAAGGAAATTTATTTAAAAATAACTGTACCTCAGTTACCTAGGAAAGGTTAGCTTTTAAGCTGAAACACCTCTTTGCTTTCATACTTACTGTTTTGAACAAGATTCAGAATGGCAAGCAATGTTTGAAAAAAGTCTGTTAGCAAGCTACTAAGTTTATGCTATGGAGAAGTTTATTAGGCACAACTTAAAGGTCTGCCATTACACTCAGAAATGGAATTTTAGGATGTTTGATGATCCAAATATACACGGTTCAGTGGTCAACATTGCAATTGTTTAAAATGCAATGACTAATCTGTAACTTATCAATATATTACAAACCAACGTTGACAATGCCAGGGTCTTTGTTGATAATTTTTCCTTTATATAACACCAGCTGGAAGATGTTTCCCTATTATTGATCATGCCACTTATCAGCTATTCACAACATATTTCTTTGTACTTGGTACAAAATCTAAACAGTGTGGGCTTGGTTCATTAACCTTTTGATATTAGGCAAAAGGGGGAGTAAGGCAGGGAGAAGAGAAGCACTAAAAGTAATTTCACCGTTATGTGGATTTGCATTTAGATCAAGACATTTGAAGGGCCAAAAAAGGGCACAGACTTTCTAGGAATGAAACAGCTCTTAGAATCTGTTCTGAAATCTGTAGACGCAAAGGGAAGGCCTTCTACTGATTTAATTTTCACTTGTTCATGGACTGAGTGAAAAGTAAGTTTCAAAAGCTTAAAAATAAACAACCCCCCTACCTTTCAGTGGGTTCCCTAAGGACAGATTGGAAGCGGAGCTCTGCAAGGAGCTGACAGGGAAACCTTAAGCCATAGAAAACAGGGATGGACTGTGCTTTCTTACAGATAGACTGAAAGTCAGAAAAGAAATTCTGCAACAGATTTCGGGAAACATGAACTAAGGAGCAGTTTAGAATATTTTAAGAGCACAACATCAAAATTTACAGATTCTGTCTGCAGTGTATTTTTAATACTATTTATCAAATATAGATTCATAATGAATTTCAGTTTTAAGTGTACTTGACAGATGAAATATTTGCATGAATGTCTGAACCTGGCAGGGCTCTATTTAAAAATACACATGCAACAGCAAAAAAGCTGATAAGAAAAGGAAGTTAAGGTTGCAGAGTCAAGCATAACATTAACACTTTTGAATTCAGGCTGTCTACCTAGGAGGTAGCTGATAAGGATCTGATCCCCTACAATCTTTTTCTTGTTTTTCATCTCCTGCTTAGGCACACCTTGTCCGCAGTAACTTGCATTCTTCATTCCAACATGAACCAGTGTCCAGACCTCCCTCTCTCTCTCTCTTTTTTTTTTTTTTTTTTTTTTTTTTTTTTTTTTTTTTTTTCCTTTTTCCTTTTTCACCTGAACTTCTAGCATTTTTGGAAATGAGGAAAAAGAGGAAATGACCCAATCATTTGTATTAAAAATTTGTGTGGCTAATATCCTTTGTAGAAAAGTCATAATTTCAATAAAAAGGAAAATGAACACATGCCTACTGAAATGTTAACTTGAAGCCTGAAGTATTTCCACCTGTCATACAGCTGCAGAAGTTGCAGTTCGGCTGCCTTGTGTCCCTATATGCACTTTATGCAGACCAGACTGCCTTAGCAGGCTGCATCAGCCAGTGATGTGCATGATGAAGGCCCCCAAAATTAAGTGACGTGGCCACATATGAGGAACAAGGCTTCCCAAATGCTCCACCAGAGACTGTGACTCCAGCTGGGGCATCTCTGTGCTGAACAGCCCTGGTTTGTATACAGCATGGGCCTAGCGCACCCTCATGCACACGGGCAGCTATGGGTAGGGCAGCGCTGTGTCTCCTGCAGCTGCCTTAGGACCAGCCTAGAGCAGAAAACCGTGGGTCCTTCTACTCCCATTCACCCACACTCTTTGCAGCACTTCTGTTTTATGTCTAGCTCTCCTCCCTTCCCATCTGTTGCTAGCTGCTAAGTAAATACAAGAAGCAACAGTTTTCAATGTTTAGCTGAAATATTTCCTCCTCTAGCTTTTGTAACAAAAATCTACACTTAAACATTTTTTTAATTTATTTTTATTTTTAATTTTTTTCCCTCCTCTAATTGCTCTGTCAGGCAAATATAAATATAAAGCCACAAAAATCCTGACTTATATCTGGAAGGCAAACTACGCAGAAGGTCTGTAATAGTGGTCATTTTGGCTTATCAAAATAAAGCCTGATATTTAGGTCTCTGTATACTCATAACCCAGCCTTTATTCTGGCAAACTTCTGATGCTTTCACTTCTGTCTCCTCAGAGATACTGCAGGAACAGATACAGGTTACATGGTTACTGTGCCAAGGCAGATTTACTAGTCACTGTCGAAAACACAGGGCTACATTCTCCTCGTTCCCTTTTCTATTGTTACTTCATATCTGCTTGGGTTTTAAGAATCAACAGGGCCTGCTCCCTCTAGCACACTGCAGTGTGATCCAGCCCGTGAGCGTAAAAATGTAACTATTCTCATTAGAAAACACCTTCCAGACCATCCACAACTAACCTCATTTTTACCCCCAAGTCTGCCTTCTCCACTGTGAATTTTTCAATTGATTTTTCCTTCTTGACTCTGGTAAAAGGCATAATTGTACATATTTTTAAGATCAGGTTTAATAGCAGGTAAATAAACTTACTGTGCCAAGGGTTAGTGGTCTTTTTCTCTTGTCCAACTGCCTGCAGCATTTTCCATTAATGTGATTTACAAAACACATGCAGAGTGAGGAAGTTAGCATCCTAGTCAAAGGCTTTTTACAATTTAAGAACACATTATTCCTTTTATAACCCTCCACTTTGCCTATACTAAAATGACTTAATTTTACCAGCCATGGTCTTTAAGTTTATTTAGATCAAGTTTTCTCTGACTACAGTGAAAGTAAACTGCACCAGGAGATACATTTTAAGAACAACAAAGATGACAGGGATTTATTTAATTCTAATAATATTAATATGTTTAGGTATACCTAAAATGTAAACTAACTCATTCCTTTTTGCTTTATGGAGCTACTATGAAAGAATGGCATAGACATACCATACTGTTCTTGGAAATATGCCTCTTCCCCTTCTTCCAAGCAACTTAATTCTACTTACTTATAAAACAATAACAAAGATTTTCCAGGTATTACACTATATCACATATGTATTATTGTTTTGAAAAAATAGCATAAATATTTAAAACACAGAACAACTTTAGCAATCTATAAACATAAAGGATGAACATACTATCTCCCATGCTATCTTCATGTAATGCCCTCAAAAATAATTGGCAGGCCTCCTCCCATACTTAAATTCAAGTCCCCTCCTAAAACTGTTTTTAGTTTAATTTCCTGCTATTTTCTTCAGTTTCATTTGGATTATACCATGAAGAAAGGAGCAGGAATCAAAATTAAATCTTAATGCGATCTTCAAGACAGTAACATGCCTAAAGAAGTAACTGCGTGTTCTGTCATCTGCTTGCTTTTTCCTCCCATGGGCTCTTTTCCTCTTTTTGTTCCAAAGAAGATAAACCTTAAAAAAGGGATAGTGCTGAAAGACAGTAGGCACCATAATTTCAGTAATCTGCTCTTGGAATTCAAAGTGATCAGACTCTGCAAAAAGTCACACTGGCTTTCAAGCAAGGAAACCAGCCACAGCAGATGCTGCAAGCACTCTTGTTGTGCCTTTCTATTCTGAAACATCCTTTGCATCCCTTTTGGCAACCTCACCATTGCTGACATGCAGCTTCTCTTGTCACAGCTTGTTCCTTCCAAAATCAGAAAGCAATTCTACTCCATGATGACATGTGGACAATGCTTGGCAAACCACCTTTCTGCTCAATGCAATATCCATTCCCATGCCCTTCACCCTGTTGCCTCAGTTAGCCCTGGCCATTCATGGAGCCTACCTGGCAGCTGTAGGAACCCAAGTCTCTAATTCCAGAACAAAGTTTTCCAGAACTGGAAAACTGGTGTTAATTTTGATCTGTGGATATGGCTGATTAAAGCAATATGTAATAGGTATTAACATCACTGGCAGCTCCTAATTAGATCTCTCAGCACTAATTAGATGCTCAGAATTCCATTTCGCATGTGCCATCAGTGGAAAACATTCCTAGCTAGTTTGCAAAGCTTCTTTAAAGAAATGAGAAATACCAAGAGCATCTCAAGCTGCAGTATAGTCCTGTTTTATTCAAATGGAAAAGCCGTATGTTCCATGGTTCACAGCAGGCTTACTCTACCACCCTAGCTCACAAAAGCTAAAATTGAACTTTTCTCTCTGAAAAAAGCCAATCAAAAGATTACTATGAACTAATATTCCCATTGCACTTTCCCTTGAGCTCTTCTAGGTGCTTACTGCAGCAGCTCTTTTCCCATTTCTTGATCTTCAGTCACATGGGAACAGTTAGCTTAAGAATCTATTGGACCACATTCACTGCCATCCAAATATTTACCTGAACTCTGAAAAAAATATTGCTTCTCTTACACTGGAGTAGTTTAGTGAACTGTTAATCTTTTGTATTTTTGAAAACAAAAAGTATATTGTGCAAGACACAAGTATTCTTACAGGAAAGACTTCTGGTGAGTAGGTTTGTGCGAGGAAAGAAGAGGAGGAAAATGAACTATTCATTTTAATATGCAGAACAGCCTAAGCCACTAATGGCTTAACTAACATGAACATGTTTTAAGCTTATAAAAGAGAGCATCTGCAATAATAAATGGAAATGGAACAGATAGAAATGTGGGCTAAAACATGCATCACGTCACCTTTGTTGTAACAGTAATTTCAGCTAAGTTCTTAGAGTTACACCAGTGCAAGCAGAAAACAATTGATTCCTGTAGGTGTGACAACTATGATACATTCATATAATTTGCACACATAACCCAATTCAGAAGGCCAAATTCAAAGTTTACTAACTCTGAACCGAGGCCGTATATTTTATGGGCTGCTACAAAACCTGTTTGGCACTCAAGCTCTGTCTAAATGTCAAGGTAGCTATCAAGCACAGTCTCCATTTCCACAGTAGCAATATTTCCATATTCTTTTTGGCAAGCATCGTGCAGGCAAACAGTGTCACAGCAGCAGGTCTGAACTAGATGTGTTGTGTAGTATTTGTGTATATTTGAAGTGAAACTTGATATGTCTTTGCATCAAGGGCCAAATGTTTTAAAGATTTTAAATTAAAACTGCATAGCGCTTGCCATGCACAACTGGAAGTGGTTACCACTTCACTCCTTGCTGTATGCTCTGATTGGTGTTCACATGGATTACATTTTAATATTAGGCTGGAAGCTTAATTATAAAGGATTATTAGCAGATCATGAGAGTATTGCAGTGAGATGGGGTCATACAAAATAGAATAATAAGAGCTGTCTAATCTTTGACCTCTTTCTCCGTATCATTTTGGAATCACCAAGCAAATACAGCAACCCAAAAAACTGTTGAAGACTTTTTTTTTTTTTTTCCCTGCCTTCCTCTTAGAGGGCTATTGTAGAATATCCTGAAGCAATTTGGTTGTTTAGCTGGTAGACTTTTGGGGGCAGGGACTGTGTGTTTCCTTCATCATTTTGCATCTAGCTAAACATACCTTTGGAGCCAGACAGATAATGGCGTGCTTTGTACATGGAAGACCCGTGGCAGTAAAGACACTTTAGAGGACATGAGATAATGTGTGAAGGACATTTGGAGTCGAGATAAATTATGTGTGTATAGAAAGTCTATCTGAAAATAGGTTATAATAAAATTACAGTAGAGTGTAGGACTCGTAAATGCAGTTAAGCTTTTCTTTGGTTGATATGAGTGATCAGAATTCAGGCAACAGTATTTTTTGTAAGGGGATGCAGTGCAGTCTTAAAATAGCACTTATGTTGGCTTTTGTCACATTAACTGTGGGAACTCTGGTGGAAATACATTTAGGTACTTGAAGACCATAAGTTCAGAGATAAGGTTGGCCGATACTGTGAACAGCTTGCCTGAGAGGTAAATTGCATGCAGAAACTAAACATGACAGCCGCAGATAAAACACTTATTATGATTAATACCAGAAGATGTAACAGGCTTTACTTACTGCAGCCCCAGGAAACCTCACTTTTCCCTGATAATGTTTACAACTCCAATGGCACTCACGGGGCAGCCACATGCTTTCTTAGTAGATGGTCTCTTATCTGTGAAACTTCTCACCCATGTGAATTTTAACTTCTGCATTATTCATGTGAATGTTTGAAGATTTACAAGTCAGTAAGATTTTATGCACCTATTAAAAGCCTGAAACAGCCTGACAGCAAGACAATATTTTAAGAAGACCGCAGATGAGGAGAATTGTGACAGTCTTGTGAGATTATACTCTGAAGATTGCTAAATGAACATTACCTTACGTAAAAGGTGGTGAGTGAAGTTCACTCCAATACGTATATTGTCTCTTCCAGATATCTGCCCAAATAACCACACCGTATTCCTCATCTCCTATACTTAGGAACAATAAAGTACAATTCCATATGATATGCAGTAAATAAACAGAAAACACCAGCTTAACTTCAGTATCTATTTTAGTTCCTTCTAATTCACACTTAAATTTTTAGTTCCGTTTCTGAAATTTATTTTTCTTCTGCACATAAGGATATGTCCTGATTTAAATAAAGTAATACTGTTTCTTTCAGCTCAACAGTTTCTTTCACCTTAATTTGTTCTGTAACAGGATAATAATAAGTATCTATAATAGAGGACTAGGATTCCAATAGAAACCCATTAAGGGGAATATCTTCAAGATTATTATTTTTTAAATGTAGGAGATAAAATGATACGTATTTAAATATAGGTTGAGTAAAGTAACTGCCAACGTATAAAACAGTATAAAGCAATATAATATCAACAGATAATGCATATGGATCATTAGCGGAGGAAGGGCATTCCTGTAATATCTGAAATATTTTGAGATACTAGGCCTATTCACACCACTAGCTCTGTGTCGGAGTTACAAAACAAAATGACAACAAACAAGCAACAAACAAAAAAGATTTAGTTCCCTGAAGGTTATAGGCTGGACCAGAAATATATTCCAATCAAATTACTTAGAGAAATTAATGAAAGGACTTGAAGGTTTTAAATGGTGTTTTCACAGAATCATTAACTTATCCAAACTACAGTCTCAACAGGTAAGAGCCAGACAGAGGACCCCACCCTCTCCTCTCTTACACAGAGAAGGTCCAGTTGAAGAAGGAAGTGCCAGGGAACAGATGCCCTCCTAAAAACACCCCCAGAGCCAGGAATCTGTCCTGGCTCATGATTTCACCAGGAAGAGAGGCTGACAGTGGTGACGAGATGTCAGCAAACTCAAGAAGAGCAGCTACAAGCCCCGTCTGTGCAGCAAATGGAAGCATGAAGCAGATTGATAAGACTGATCCCATTGCTCTGGGACTGCTCTTGATCAACATAACCAGTGCCTGAAAAACTGTGAGCAGTTGGGTGACTGGAGACTGGAGACATCACCCCTCAGCCCCTAGCCCCCTCTGACTCTGCTCCGTCTGAGGGGCATCCTGTGAGTGCAGCTTGCCTGTGACCTGGGTCAGACGGGGCTGATGTCCCCATGTCACTCCCAGGCCCTTGAGAGTGTCCAGGGGTGCTACTTCAGTTGCTTTTAGTGCAGGAGAGTAGCATGCAAACCAGCTTCTTTCCTACCAGTCTCCAGCAGTCTGAAATACAGAAAGGTCTAGCAACAGCTGATTTTTTTGTTTTTTTTCCTTCTCTGACTAAAAAAATACAACAAAAAGGAAATTAGCCTTGGTTTGACCTAAAATTATTTTAATAGTTTCATTAGAATAAAATCATTTTAATTTACTGGGGAGGAAAAGTATATTTTTCCTTGATTTAACAATAAGAAAAGAGAAATATTTATGCTTTTTTTTTTTTTTTTTTTTTTTTGGGGGGGGGGATTATCAATGTTAACACTTTTCCCAGAAAGCTAAAACACCAAGATCAAGGGTATAATTTTGAAATTAAAACCCAGAACTGCAGTCA
Organism: Aythya fuligula; assembly: GCF_009819795.1. NCBI lineage: Eukaryota > Metazoa > Chordata > Aves > Anseriformes > Anatidae > Aythya > Aythya fuligula. Next base: position 3,631,467 of record NC_045562.1, read on the forward strand.
AATAGTTACGTCTTCACTATTCTTTCCCTGAATGAACAGGCTTAAACTCCCCACCCAAGGCAATCCAGATTTATTGTGGTTTTAATTCCACAGACCATCTCCTGTGTGACCCTCTCATTTTTCAGTTTTTGGCCAGCTGACTACTCCACAAAACAAAAACTAATTCAGTTCCAGTACTGATCTCTTATGGCATTATGCATGCAGAAGCAGTGGAAAAAAAACCTCATGAAGAAACAAACTGCAACACTACAGTTAAGTTGTACTTGGAGCCAGCGAAACACTAACTCCACAGAACAAATCAGATGTAAACTTTTATTTATCAGCTTAGAGAACTGCTGAAGTTTCAAATTCAAACAAACAAGTCTGTTTGGGTAAAATAATAGCAATCTTGTATCAAAGTCCAGATAACTGTATTGCTGTCTCTTGCATGTCCAGTCTTCAAATTTTTATGCAAAAAGAAAACAGCAGCAGGCAGCAAAATACACAGCAACGAGAGTCACAAACCCTATGCCTTTTTTCCCTTTGATGCTTTTCCTACTCTTATTTCTAGTTTAACTAGAAATTTAACTAGTTCTAATAATTTGTAAGGATATCTAAAAAATGGGTCAGACTAGCATTTAACCAGGATTTAAAACAAGAACAAACAACACTTTCTCTTACTCCTTCCCTTTAAGGAACATATCAGTTTGGTAAACCAACCCTGCACTCCATATGTTTGGGTTCAAGTTTCAGAAACATTTTCAGTGGGGAGGGTTTCTTAGCAGGATGTTACACTTCTGGTCAAAAACAGAAGATCCACTGCCTAGACAGTCAGCTGCATGAGAGCAAAGGCATTAACTGGGTATTTGAGAGCCCAGCCTCAAAGTCCAGCTCTCTGCACCTAACCTAGTGGTCTGAGCTTCTTTCCCTTTCCCCTCAATTTTGTTCCTTGTAAGAAGCAAAATTCCTTGGAACTCAATAAGCATGTATCAGATTCTTCATACAACAAAATGCTGCAGATTTTATATAAACCATTTCTCTCCAAATAGAAACAACATAGTATATAATTTCCTGGCGATAACTAAACTCCAATACATTTTTTTTCTTAATTAAATTAGGCATTAAATCATTGCAGCAGATTTATTTTCCTGTTTGTGTTTTTTATTAATTAAATCTGCACCATCTGCCTCTGTTTATCTGTTTCACAATCCTTTCATCTAGCATTGTATGTTTATATTTTAAATGCGTACTAGCTTTCAAGATGGATTTTGTAACTGCAGAATGGTAGCTGCAAAGACAATTGTCATAAAAGGATACCCAAATGCTACGAAATATCCGCACAGAAAGCATCACAGCACGTAATAATAATAATACACTAAAAGGGACAAAATCATTTAACAGTATAGGTCATCAAAATAACGCTCCATTGAAGAGTAGACATTTAAATACAGCAGCATGACTGAGACTTTCTCTTCTACGTGAGCAGGGATGTGGGATTCATTTAGATATATGCACATTAATAATTCAGAATATAAACAGAAGACATTTCAGATCTGTGCATCTAACAGATAAAGCACACATCTTTTTTACTAAAATAAGTAGATTTATCCCAAAATGGGTACTAAAAGTGTATGTATCCTGCAGTAGCATGCCAGTTACAAAAAGGCATGAGTGCATTTAATATTTACTCACAGACTTCAGCTGACTCTCATCTTTTTATTCCAATTGTCTTAATTTCTAGATTTTTTTACACTCTTAGTGTGAACAAAAAAAAAATATTTTGTTTTGAAGTGGCAAAGAGATCTTTGAAATCAAAACAGAATCCAGCTTCTCTTCAACCAGGAAAGTGGTCTACTGTTGGCATATTGGATTAGACTCCTTTTCTTTCCTGACTGTACACATCCCAAGTACCCGTTCCTATACTGCATGTCATGTGGAAAAACGTGGGCTGCATCAGATGACACAAGATCAAATTGAAAAGAAAAGCACAAGCTTACTGAAGATCTGCTTCCTCTCCTACATTTACAGTGTAATAGTGTAAGTTTATCAGCCTATGCAGTCATATATAGGGAAAAACAAAAAAACAAAAACCACACACACAAAAACCAAACCCCACAACACAAAAATATGGCAGGTGGGGAAAGCTCTAGAAGTCAGAATGGGAACATAAACTGGACTTATCACAGAACAAAATTTCAGGAAAATCAACAAAGCTACAAAAGAGTAATGAAGCTGAAGCACAGAAACGCAGAGGAAACACAGAAAAGGCTGGAGATGACATTAATTTCAGCTTTTGAGCTAGTAGCAGGTAGGAGTTTAGTTCAGGGAAGATCCTGGTGTTTCCAATCTAAGAATCGCCTGTTGCTCCACCTCCTCCATTTCCACCTCTTTGGTAACTGGATATTGCCTATTATGTAAATATTTTTCTTTGCATCCATCACATCACATCTTCTCATAAAGATAAAATTCCTCACTTCTATTTACTTCATCTGGACATTAATTTGACAGTTCAGAATGAACCCTTTCCTTTTTCAGTTACAAAGAACACTTAACTGTAAGTTTACTATGCATTAACTTCCAGAAAAACTGGCCTACAATACATGCTGCTGTGGAGGATGGTAGTTTTACTTGCAATGTTTTCAACACAGTAGCTTCTAAGAATCAAAAAATTCCTCTTGGAATTACATATTGCAACTCTTAGTACACAGATCACTCAGTGAAGCACTTTGGACCAGACTGATTTATCCCATTGAATTTCAGGTGAATTTCCCTTCTCCAAAGACACTCCAATCAAAAGACTCAATGACAGAAATGTTTGTTTGCCACAAATAAAGGAGACAGTTTTATAATTTGCTTTCAGTATGAAAAACTATAATGTATAATAACTTTTAATGCTGAATGTCTAAACAATGTAACTTTGTGTTCTGATTTATGCCACAGACTGCGACCAATCATGAACTGTTAGTTTTTAATTATGATAAAAGATATAAGAGCTCAGCAAAAGTGTTTCAAGCCCATTTCTAGCACAATTTGTTTTGTCTAGTAGCAAATTTTTAATTAAGTTACATAGGCATATATGACTCCAGGTAAGAGTTCAGATCTGATGCAACACAACAAACAGATGATCCCTTTTCTCCTGTAGAGGATATAGTGATTTCTAAAGGTATAGTTCATAGATTTAATTTTCATAGCAATTGATAAAGAAAAGGCTAAGATTTTAGGGGCATATTTTCTCAACCAGAACCGATGGACAGAAAGCATACAAAAAATGTCATATTTTTTCTTTTTGTATACAACACTGTGGAATTAACTTCTCTTGTCATTCAGTTTAGTTTGCAGGAGACTAGGGCATTTTAGTCTTTTTAAGATCTGGAAAGATCAGTTTTTAATCTTTCAAGTGAAATGTAGAAGCCTTGTTAACAAACAAACCCAAACCTCTCATCAAAATAACTGGAAAGCAGAAGCTTTAATGGAAAACTTGCATGCAGCAAAGCTCATGTTTTCATTGAGCAGCTCCAACATATCAAGAAATATTAAGGAGTGTGTGTTTGGAGGTGATAAGAAATGTAAGCACACACAACACTAAAATTATCTATAAGAAACATTAACTTATCAGTCCCGTTCGACCTTTTCTCCTAACAGTTGTCACTAGGCCATTTACTCTTACAAACCCGAGTTTCTCAGCTATAGGTGACTGTTATTAATAACAGACACACACAAAATGAGCTTCTAGAGAAGCGTTACCATTTTTGAGGAAAATTCCATTGAGCAAAGGCCATCCAATGGGCAATGATCAGTCTGCACAGTTCTCACATCACTGCACATTACCAGTAGAAAAATGACCCTGGTAGGTAACAAATCCAAGTCTCTACACTGATTTGGAGAAAGAGGAAAGTTTACGGATTGTGCTCTGGCTCCTTATCAAGTTTAAATCTTTACCAGACAAGATTCCAGTGGAAATCCAAATCCACAGGTTCTGAAGGATCAGTGTTTCTTATAAATTACTGTCAGGCAGCTTGAGACAGGTCTAATTTCGCTAAACAAGTGCAAGCCATCCTTTCAGTGTGCTGTTTCCATGTGTCCTGAGCTGTGATGTACATACCACAGCCATTCTTGCACACCAAGTCAAAGCTTCCCACAGGTGCTGCTATGGCTCCGTTCAGCAAGTCGGCCAGCCAAATTCCTTCCTCCCCCAGTGCAAGGATCCTGCGCTCCTCTTGACACACAGGACGTTCGAGTGTATATTTTTCATTAGCTCAATTCCACAGTCCATTCTGAATTGTCTTATTCCAAGTTTAAAGGAAAGCCAAACCTTCACGCGGCCAAGCTCTCCACTTCATCACCGGCCTAGCAACACCTTCAGCTCAGTTCACGTCCTCCTGGGTAAATATATATGCAGGTTTTCTTTCTGTCTACCAGATGTATTCTTGCTTAAATGTGGAACTATCCTAGTTCAGGGCCTAATCCTTTAAACACTTACTATGTTGCCTTGTAGGCCAGCTTTATAGGCTTGCAAAACCTCTTTTATTATTATTATTTTTTTTTTTATTTTTTAATCATACACACCATAAGCCAGTTAGCAGCTTTTTGCAAAATTGGGCTTGTTGAGTAATCATAAATTAATTCTTAAGAAAGACTTACTGCATCAAGGATTCTGATTTTGTGAGCTAAGAATCAGTTGTTTCTTCAGTTGTACTTAGGAAGCACCACTGATTTCATTACAGATTTGTGGAAGGATATGGGACAATAATTTCAGCTTTCACAACCCACTATTCTTATGCTGTAAACCTTGGTTATTCATTGACTTTGGATGCATGATCTGCATTTTTATCATAGTCAAGAATAAACTCATACAAAACCGATACCTCAAAATCTCTCCTGCTTTGAGGTCAGCAAAATCTAAATCTAATTCTGGATTAGATATTTTCTGACTTGAGCAGTGATTAATAACAAAAAGAAAACAGATTCAATAATTAAGTAGTAACTGGTTCTCAGCTATGCATAGGTTGAATATCTTTATTTACTGCTTCAGCTTAAATGTATAAATTATAATATAATTGGAAAAATAAACACAAAAATGTTAATAATCATGTCATTTTGATTGGCAGACCTGCAAGGCCCCCTTTTGTGACAGAACTCAGGAGCACTTAAATAGAGCATAGGTCTACTTCCCCTCCTAGAAGTAACACCTCCCAGCATGGTTTTGGTCTAGGCTAAAGTGTTTGTGTAGCGTGATAAATGGGTAGAATCAGACCCTCATTGACTTGAGAGATTAGAAGGCAAAAAGAATCTTAATGAACCAAAGGGAAGTATAAATTTGGCCTACTGCATCCCCAAATCAGTATTGGGCACTTGGACATAGGGCATGTCATGTGGAGGCTGGCTTCACTGCAAATTAGTTTTCTGCAGAAACTTGGTGCCTAGCACCTTCAGAAAGCTGGAAACAGTCCTGCTTGGAAACCTGCAGGGTACAGCTCTGGAATCCAGCCTCCCACACAAGTGCACAGGGGATGCACAGTAGCTGCACCATGTCTGATATAACACTTGTGCACCAAAAATCGATCGAAAACTGCAGGGCCTTGTTGCAGGGCAATATGGCCCCCAGTCTCAAGGGGAAACCGCTTCTAAGATGAGCAGATATTTCGAAGTTATTTCTAGGATTATTAAAGCATGCTGTCCGTACCAGATGTGAGCTCTGCAGTGGCAGCTGAACTCCGCGAGTCTACTGGAGTGCATTAGAAGAGTGGGAAGCTCTATGACCACAGGAGGAATGCGGGGCTTGCCCATTTCTGCTCAATTTCAAACAGCACTTCTGTGAGTGTTTAGGAGACAGAGACATTTAGCTGTACATTTCTCTCTCTCCTCCCTTCACTTCCCCCCCACCCCCATCTTTACTCTAGTGAAGTGTTTCATGCATTCACCACAATATTTCCTTTAACAAAATTCTCCTGCTGCCTTAGAACCACTCACAACCTGGCACCTGGGGGAAATTTTAGGCCATTTTTCCATACACATCATGTCTAAAAATAAATCTATGAGCTTTTGACCATGAAGATAAAAAGGCCATCCTCCCTCTACATAGCCTTTTGTTCATATTTGAAAAAGAGCTGCTGTGAAATACTACTGTGTCTGTTGTGAAATGTCTGTAAATGTAGAAGATCAACCGATTCACACCTGCCAATTAATTTCATTTTACTGTATTTTAACTCACCTTTCTGGCAACACAAATTCTTTTAATGCAAACATAATCTAAGCTAAACAAGCTATATTGCTTTTAATGGGGTGATGTACAGTCTGCCATTGCTAAGTGTAACACTGTTTTTCACAATGAATTGAAAGTGAATGAATGTATTTCTGTGCATAGTTTCTCCACTTCTCATACTTACATATCTGTTAAAATACTGTGTATGTGAGTGATAACAGTAACTTTGTGCAGACTTTTCATTTTTGCTGATTTTACTGTGAAAGTCTGGCTAGCTTCACAAAGTATCCAGATAATGAAATTTGCTCATGCCTTATGAACTGAGGACCTCAGATACATGCTCTGTCAATAGCTTTTGTGCATTTCTGCCAATAGATTGTACACTACCTCTAGTTTCTGATTTAAATTTGAACAGACATAAAAAATCCACTCACTGATACAAGCAAAATATCAAGTTTCAGTTTGGAATGAAAAAATGCATTAATTCTTATTTCTGCCAGAGGTAGCTGTTCTGTTTAATTTATAGAAGAAGCTGAATAATTTTTGGACAAACTAATCAAGTAATCATGTAAACACAAATCAAGATTTTTCTGGATGTTAAAGAAGCAGTACATTATGGGGGTACTTTAGAAATGATTTAGGAAGGTTGCTCCCTTTAATTCCTCTCAAAAGTCAGCATTTCTAAATAAAACCTACGTGGGCTTTTGAATGAATTATGGCCTTTGTCAAACATTGCACTGCCAGGTCACAGCCCCCCATGAATTAAATAGGTTCAGTGAAATCTGTAAACTAGAAATTCACTCTCATCACAAAAACAGACTGGTGAGGGATGGAGATTTATAACTAGGACACTACTTTCTTGCGACAAGACGCAACCAGCCTAAATGCCCTGTGCTTTGAAGGTGGAAACAGTGAACGACAATAGTAATGACAAGGAATCGTATAAAAGGACTAACACCAGTTGAATGAAATCCTATCCTGCAAGACTAGTATAAGTGCTATCAAGCTGCATGAGAAGTTTTTATGCAGGTTTTGCACTGCTCTCTCATAGTAAAGAATGGACAAGAATATTTAATTTAAATTTGATTTTTTTTTTGTCCTTTCTCATAGTTAAGCGATTTACTTCTATATTGTCATACAGATGTATGGTTTGCAGATATAAGAATGATACATAGAGATTCAAAGGATTTCAATATATACGTTTTAAATACATACTTATATATATATATATGCACATATATCTGCCTTCTTTACTGTCAAAAACTGAAGCTTTAACAAATCTTTTCTATACAAATAAATGAAGAGCAACTTGAGTAACTGGCTTTAGTCTGTATCTACAGAATAATTTCCGTGTGTTTGCTTCCCGTTTTAAGCCATGATTGCATATTATTACCAGTGACAGTAAAGCACACATTTGTAGGTAATGCTCTAATCTCACAGTCAACTCCAATAATCTTGTACTGTGACAGGCTTCTGAATGAAATTCTTTTACAGTGGATGTGTATGTGAAATACAATAGCTGCGAATGCATGGCAAAAAATGGCAACATAATTTAGGTAGAGTCAAAGGAAAACAATATTATTAGTTAATAGCATACAAAACTTTGGTAGGCACACTGTTTCACAGACAAAGATAGGTTTCTGCTGCAAGGAGCCTATTCTACAAACATTTGTCTTCGTGGGGAACTCATTCTCCAGGAACTCAGCACGAATTTCCAGGGTTGTCAATGATATGTACGCATTTCCTGTGTGAGCAGCTCTGCAGATCTGTTTATTCTGTATTGAAAGTGGGATAAGTCCTGCTACCTGAAACTAATCTTGTTATTACGTGGGCCTCTGGGGAAGCAAACATATCATAGTTGGTACTTCATGCATGCGCAGTTTACCTAACTACACAGTAACTTCCTTAAGTAGAGAAACTGTAAAACCATGGAAGATGACAGGAAAGAAACACGCTGATTTCCTATTTGAATTCAATTCCTATCTTTTCTGTACTACACACTTCAACCCCTTTCATGTTTAAGGGTTTTATTCATGAAAGTTCAAGATCTTTGTTATTAAGCAATGTATCTTCTCTTTATTAACAGAAAAAAACTGCTCTCCAATCCTGGAGAATATTTGTCATCATTGCTATGTTTTGCAAAAGCTTTTGCAAATAATTGAGTCCACATGACTAGCCCTATGGACTTGCAAAAATACATCTGGATGCATAATACATTCTCATGATCTAGTCCTTATGTTATGTTATGAAAACCCCACATACCAAAGTTGGTTAAATAATGAACAAGAAAATACCTGCAAATAACAGGGCAGGTTCATTCTAGAACTAGTTTACCTGTTTGTGAGCAGATGATTGGTAATTATTTACAGGATCCAAAAGTTTTCTAATCTCAAGGAACACTCATAATCAAAGAGCTTTAGGGCATAATTCAGTTCTGTAACTAATACCTCTAGGAATCATTCAAATGTCTTCATCCAAGCTGTTTAATTAATACTGCTGAGAGCATTAAGGCTAGTTTTTGAGTGACTGTTTCACAGACAGAAGACAAAAGTCATGAGAGAAACATCTTGTTTAGAAACCCTGCCTTCAAGCTGTGTTGTTGCGGACACTGAATCAGAGAATGGCTGAGGCTGGAAGGCACTTCTGGAGGTCTGCTGTCCAATGTCCCAACCCAAAGCAGCTTCAGCTAGAGCAGACAGCTCACCTGCCTGATGTGTCCCCCCCACCAAGTTTTAAGTTATTTTGACTTCTAGTTATGAAATTTTAAACTACATTCTGGAGAAGGACTGGAATCATATTTGAACCACAGGAGAAATTTGCTAAAAACAAAACCAAAACAAAACAAAACCAACCAAACAAAAACACACCTGGAACCTAAGAATCTCAATTTTTCACATTTAGGATGTAAATAAATTATGACACAATACAAAAATAGAAAACAAAAATCATCAAAGTGCAGTTCAGATAGATGGAAATTTGCTTATATTCAGTGACTTAAATGGTGTGATTCAGGACAGACTTCTGATTCCTATGTTATGCAATGTTTCTCACTGACTCAAGGAGACTGAGAAAAAGTTATTGCCTTTCCCCATTTAATTTCACACTGAATTTCAGAGGAAGAGCTGCAGGAAGAGGGGAGGGGAGGGAGGGAGAGGGGAGGAGAGGGAAAACAGACAAAATGAAGTTCAGATTTAACTGGATATTGAAGAGGGCATCTGTCCATAGTCCAATCTAACAGTCCTAGCCAAATGTTAAGAATAACTGCAATGGTGCCATGAAAAACTGTGTCATTGATCTACTGCATCAAATTCTGGCAGTAAACTGCAGTAATTCAAAAGAAATCATATTATGAGAAGAGCCATGCTGACATTCAACTTACATAACACAGGTAAGTGCTTGCAAGCACACGTGCAGATACCTGACACGAGGGTGCCACCCTGGTCACCCCTAGGGCTGGGTTAAGAGAAATTCTAAGTGCAGCACATCTTGAACCTCTGTTGATCATGAACTGAAGCTGAAAACGCGATGAATACACGATACTACTCAGCACATAGTCACAGCACAGTCTTTTCCCTGTTTGCTCCCAAAGGACCCAGCAGGGCATGTTTGCAGATGCGAAGACTGCAGGAAGAGCTTTCTGAGATGGCTGGAGGAAGAATGGACTATCCCCCCAGTACTGGAAAGCTCCAATAACTGCTTTAACTTGTGCAGGGTCAGATGGACACAGGGTAACCTCACAAACTGAAAAATACCACCATCAGTGAGTACTCACATCTGTGTGGAATGAATTCAGTCTCAAAAGAAGGTATGTGGGGGCAGAAAGGCAAAAAAGGGCTTGCCAGTGAGAATAAACACTATGAAAACCAAGTTACTTCCTTTGTTTTTCTTCCTTCCCTGATTAATATAATCAGATAATTTTATTAATACCTATAGCTCAAAATAAAAAATACAACATTTTTCACGAAAACTAAATGAAACTATTTGGCATTTCTTATTTATTGATAACGAATAAGCTTGATAGTTGCTGATATAAAACAGCAGACCAGGGCTGACATTAACCAGCACAGTCTGTGATGTCAATGTCATAAATCATACATGGGAGTCTTGTGTTATGCAACATCCCACAAACTGGAGCACTAGCCATTTTTTAAAGTAATAAAGTTAAAGGGTAAGTAGGTTACTTATCGCGTTACAGCACTCAGACTTCAGCTAGTACAACACTTAAAAATACACAGATGGACACTAGAGTCTCTAAATCAATTTGTAATTTCTGAACTGGAATTATAGACCAAAGCCTAAAAAGCCATGCAGTTCTGAAAGAGACTTTGAAAAATAAAAGAAAAGAGGTATCATTACATAATTATATTTGGGTGAAGAACTGCTGTAAAATGTTGTAATAAGATTCCAGAACTAAAACTCGCATGAAGATTACATATTTTAGAACTGGAAAGGTTAATAATAATTTTAGGGGAATTATAGGAAACCAACATCTAAGTGGCTATAGCATACTTAAAAATATGCTCACCTTCACCAGATTCAAAGTTGGTTTAGTTTACTCCTTTTTATAGTAAAAAATTGTTAGTAAAAATCCAGAGTTGAATTGAATCTACTAAAAAATCGAACAACCCCACGCAAGAAAAAGCAGCTCAATTTTCCTGCAGAGGAAGAAGGAGTAAAAGAAGAAGGTGAGCTAGAAAGTGCCATTTTCGCTGAGGGGGGACACAAGACAAAGTAAATCAGCTTTGATCCTTTTCCTCCCCACAGTCTTCTTTACTGAGAGCGGATGAGAAGAAGCAAGAAGGCGGCTACCAGAGGATTTGGCAAAAGATACTCCAATCTGGTGGCATTAGCAAGAGTCAAAACCAACTACAACTTCACATCAGCCGTTCCTTACTTCAGTTTCATATGAAGTTTCATGTTGCTTATAAATCTAAAATTGTCACATAGCAAACAGTCTGTCCCCAGACTCATTTTACTATTCACACTGAAGCCAGGAATCCTGTGCTCTCATCATATATGGACACCTGTACATGCACAACGCATATGAGTAACAGCAGCAAGTTGAAATGACGTGTCCGTGTCATGTCAGGGCCTGTCCTCAAGAGGAGGTCAGATGGAGATCTGGCAGAAGAGGGAGGCACATGCAGAAAAAAAGCGTGTTACAAGGATGTCATCTGGGGTCATCTTTCACAGGCTAACAAAGCATCCTTCCTACAGACAACCATTAAGGCAGAGACTCACAGTAACTTCTAGGTTTGTATTACTGTGTTAATGATGTAATACAACAATGAAATAAAACGGAAATTTCCTCCTGAAAGCAGAAACCTCAACAAGTGCCCCAGAACCTTACTACGTTACTTTTCTTGCATAGGCTGCTTTTTTTTTTTTTTTTTTTTTTTTTTGACTGAAGTTCTTATGTGACCTTGTGAAATCCTATCTCTTCACATGCTGACAGAATGATGATTACAGAGCTATTCTTAGCCTTGTGACATATCTAATGACTGCTTTAGCTAATATTACTTTTTAAATCATACAGATCCGTTCCTTTAGGGCTATTGTGTTGTAAACCTGTTGTTACAAGTTTGGAAATATCTTCAAAGTAACTCTTTATTTTCCTCTTTTGTTTAACAGTCTAACAACGTTAATAATTTATAACTAAGGAACATTTCATGTGGTCTTTAAAAAGTCTGGTTCTGACATCTTGAATGAGTGTGTGATGGTGAGAGATTTTCATTCTGAGACCAACACTACTGAGTACAATATTAATTTTTGTGTCAGGGAAACAAGTATGATTGCTCTCTTTGAAGGTGTTCACAGGACCAGGTCCTTATTTTACTGGGTTGTTTTCTTTAAGGAAACACTGAGCTGGCTGGAAGAGAACTTGCAGATCCACTCCACCAATTAAGCACAAGCCTGCCTAGGTTGGAAGCACAGCCTTCACAGCTCATGTACTTGTCGGAGCTTTAGGGGAATTACAGCAGAGCTCGCTACTTCCCTTTCCTCTCAGAATCCCATGTTGCTGCCATTGCATTACCTTAAACAATCTATCATTTCAGGGTATAACTAGAAAATTCCAGCATATCCCCTTCTCAGTATATTCCTTTTAAGCTAAAGGCTTTTCTTTATCAAGTCCTTATTAAGGATAGTGCCTTTGATACCTACGTTATTTTGTGAAGTTCAGTAGTATGGCACTACTTTAAGTCTTCCCCACTACATCCAAAAATAAAAACTCATGGGATTTTTCTGTGACTCCAACTGATTAAGGTCAGATTTATTTCAGCAATTGCTTGCTGTCTTTAGATGTAACACTTTTACAGTTCTTCTCTCTGCTAGAAACTTCATGTTTGTTTTTCTTAAAATAAGGCTTCCTCCTACCAGTTTTGGAAGTTCCTGCCAGGGACTGCAAGTAGGAAATAGGTGTTCAGTTGTCCTTCCAATTCTCTGTGCTCCATGAACACACACACTCTCTTTTATCCTTTTCTTATCTGTCTCTGAGCTTTGGTTCATAATCCCCACTTCAGGCCACTTCCCCAAGTCTCTCAGAAAAACATGCTATTGCGAGTCTGACTTCATTCCTGCCTTTTTCATCTGTAGGAAAAAGTTTCTCCTTGACAATCCCTTCCATCATGCCAGTCCACAGTCAAATGTTTCTGTTTTTCATGTGGCTCAGTATTTTGCATTTGATGTAGTAACAGCAATTTTGGCTGCAAGACCCTTCAGCTTCATTATTTTACTGAACTAGTAATGTCACCTCTTAACAAACACTTAACAAACTTAACTATTTAAGAAAATTACTCGTGAGTTCTCTATTTGTTCTGCTTCCTCCATGCATCTTTTCTACACCCACCATGTTTTAAATACTGATATGTACAAAGGGAGAGTGCACAGTGAGCTCTTGCAACAAACACAAGTGATCACAGTAACACAGCAACACAGAAGAGTTGAAAAAAGGAGATTTCAGTTTACATATCTGCTTTAGTCTCATTTTTCTGTAGAATTATTTTGACATCCATAATAACAGATACATACGGACACTACACACTGTATAATGTAGTGGCATCACAAGGGACCTAGTCTGTAGATGTCTGTTGTGCCACAGGAAAGTGAAGATAAAGTTACAACATCTTCTGAGGTAACTGCAACCATCTACAATTGCTCCCATCATCATACAGTCCATTATGCTTGCACACAGATCAACTCCTTCAGTACAGTAAGAACCTCCTGGACAGTCACCATCTGCTCTGCCTGTAGAAATATTCCTTTCGTATACGGCTTTTTCAGCCCCGTGTCACAAAAATGTAGCAGAAGCATTCTGAAAAACATAGAGAAAAGCTTTTCTTGAACACTGATTGGTCTTGAGTGTTTAAGTCAGAAATGGTTGCACCTGGACCTCTCTTGGCTGGTGCAGATTGCCAGGACTATTTGTGACTGTCGGCCAATGTTCTGGAGAAATCTGTGAACCCAAGGTTCCTTGCACCCCCAGCATCCTTCATGCAACTATTTCCTTTGGTTGTCTTTCTAACAACCATCAAAGTCAAAGGACTTGTTTTATGTGGCACGGTATCCTTAGATATGAATCTCAATATATACTTCCTAAATGGCCAACTCACAGATGATACACCTGAAAGCCAACAATACTTCTCAGCAAATTCAGGATGTACAGGGAATCCTCATCCTTCACACAAAACTTTTTAAATCCACTCTGTATGTGAGGCAATGTAACTGGATTCTGTAGCCATCAGATGGCTACAGTGAAGCTGGGCCATTGGCTACGATCCATGTTTCCCATGAGCTTAACAGCACTCTGATATGTATAAAACCAAGCTGCTTAAGACTTTAGGTTATGGCTTTTATACATCTATTTGGGTGTAAAGTCATAAACAACTGTTCGCAGAATTTACTCTATATAAATGGAAAATGCAAAGGAATATTTTTCACTGATAAGCGGCTTGATTTTACATACCTTTTTTGTGTTACTTGGTTTTATCATACACTTTATAGAAAATATAGACCAGACTCTGTCTGGATAGAATCAATTGCTTTGAAAAGCTTCTAAAAGATAGTGCTCTAAATTGTTTTTGTGGTGCAGTAGCATAGCAATAAGACTGTAGAATGAAAAATACAAAAAGATTCACCAATATATATAGGAAATTCAATTATTCACAAGTGAAGAAAATCAAGATAAAGAAGAGTGCTTTTGTGTTGAGTACACCAGCCAATCCTGTATGTATCATATGAGGCTATGCTTATTGGCAGTATTCCCAATAGGTAGGAGAGTACAGAGGACTGATTTGGGAACACAGCAGGCTTCTCAGTTGATATTGAGGGTTTCAGCTTTCATTAAAAATAAATACTTCCAGCCATTCTGTTTATGGAGAAAACTGCTTACTCAGAGCTTCATAAAACAATACCATGTATGTCAATGAGTGCTAACCTAGACTGAAACCATACCATGATTTTAAAAGTTCCTAACCACTTGCTATGAAAGCCATGTAAAACAAACAAACAAACAAAACAAACAAACAAAAAAAACAACAACACATAATGTGATGCAAATTTACACTACTTGGAGAAGAGGCATAACACTAGTTAAGTGTGTATCTTGTAAGGCTCCTAGTCTAAAAACACGGAAGAAGTGCAAGTGATATGTTTCTCTGAATCAGTATTTACTTTTCTAAGCTGTGGGAGACACCAAGCTAAAGCATTTGGCAAAGGAAAATGCAGCATCAGTACTCTTTGTTTCAGTTGAAATCTGTTGTTGTTAAAGCACACATCTGTGCAAAATTCAGGCCAGGAATGAAGTCTGAGAGTAGACTTCCAACCTGCTGATGAGGTATAAGAACAGCAAAAACAGTTCAAGGTGTTCCTGCTTTTTATTCACGTAGGTGGCAGAACACAGTCGCAATTGTGTTATAGACTGTATAAATGAAACATAGGGGCAGCAGTGCCTACCCTGAAGTCATGTAGACCAGATAAAGAAGAAAGGAGAAAAAGCAGGAGGGTAACCAGAGGCAGAGGTGATTGCTGGCCTCCTCTCAGTTACCCATTTAGGGGTACTAACAGAGAATGAAACCAGAACTGCCACCAAGCCTTCAAAGGAGCAGTAATGCAGCCACATTTCTATCCTGAAGTGATCATCTCAGTAATATCCCCTATATCAGGCAGCGCTGGTTTTCCCTGTAACCTATTCAAATGCATTGGCAGTGAAACAGCTAACAGACCTTTCCAAAATGTTCACAGCTCTGTCAGAAGCTTCTTTTTGGAAGCCATTCATATTGGACATTAGGATACAGAGTCACTTTCAGGCAGGTTCTCAAAATCTAGCCTCGGCCTTTTTTATTCCAGACAGTTCAACAAACTGCAGTTTGCTGCTCTGCAGCTGGCACAGGAATTTATCAGCTCATCCCTTTCACTTTTAATAGGCAGGCACAAAGAACTTGAGCATAGTTTCTGGTCTACCCAAATTAATGGATGTATCTGCTATTTAATTCATCTGTATTTTGCATGCAATGCTTGCATGCCTCATGGGAAATGATATAGACTTGTTCAACCACACTGTCTGGAAAAGTCCCATGACTGAAGGTAGTAATGAGTCATGATGCTTGAGAAAGGAAGAGCAACCACCCAACAAAACAGGCTAAGCTTAGAGTAGCCAGAGCTATGATCTGAATACACAGCTTTTCAGGGCTGCTTTGAAGAGTTGTACAGGTACAAGTGACTGTAACAAGAGGGTGTAAGGAAAAATAAGTTTATATTGTCAAGGACACAAAAAAGTCTCTGAGTGGAACAAAGACTCCTGTATGAAAAAAGGTCAAACACACATCATCGTTTTGTCTGGTGATTATTATTAGCATAGTGCTTCCTGCGAGAAAGTATACCTAGCTGGAGTTGTAAAAGCAGCAGTAGATAAAGCAGAGTGCTCACAACTTAGCAACAGCTTTGAAAGTATTGTCAATAAAGCTACAGTTTGAAATAGGGCCAAGTGATAGTACGTGATAATACTGCACAATTGAAGCAGCACTTCAGTATCTAATCTTGGGATTAGAGCAGATCTGGAGGTTCACACTATTGAAACCATGTCAAGGCTGAATTTATAGCTCTCCTTGGCAGATATAAATAACAGCCACAGATTATTGGGGCAAACTTTGATATAGTTCCCTGAAAAAAATGCCCATTTAAAACCATGGAAACTTTCTTTTTCATCCAAAAACAGAAAAAGAGAATTCTCAGCTTCAGTAGATGCTGAGGCATCTGTTTTCCACTATCACCGTGTTTATATGAATGTTTCTAAAGATCCAGCTTCTAGATATTATGGTCTTTGATAAGTTCAGTTAAGCAAAAGGCCTGGCTACAAACCAGTGCTTTACCACACACATGGCCTTCATACGCATGAGACAATCATCGCATTCTCTGTGGATGTGCAGATACTGTAATTGTTGAAGTGAAATATTCAGCATAGACAAATTCTGACGTCATACAATTCCTTAGAAGCAGGCTTATTATTTTTTTCTTCAGTTCATTTAAAAATATTTGTGCATATACACATTCATATATACACAAAAAAGAGGAAGGACACAGATGCCCTATTGGAAAGTGATCTTTTAAATACCGTTTTTCAGTCTGTACTTAGAAGCTGTCTATGCTACAGCCGAATAAGATTACATCTGATGTACCAACTTCTCAATGTCATACTTGGTTAATGTCATGCATACTATACTCCAAGCGTAGCTACCATTTGTTTTTCAACAGCTACATGAACCATGTATTTGTCAGTAATTATATATATATTTTTTTTCTTTTATTGCTGCTTTTTCATGGAAATTTCAGAGTGAAAACTATTGCCATAAAACATGGTTCCTTTTTTTTTTTTTTTTTTGCTTGACAGATGCATCTGCTTGAGCAAGAGCAAAACTCAACTCTATTAAACCAGTAATCCTTCCATATGACATTGTCACACAGCACAGATG
Source organism: Aythya fuligula (assembly GCF_009819795.1). Taxonomy (NCBI): domain Eukaryota; kingdom Metazoa; phylum Chordata; class Aves; order Anseriformes; family Anatidae; genus Aythya; species Aythya fuligula. Next base: position 3,648,615 of record NC_045562.1, read on the forward strand.
TCCTTTCATAGGATTTCTGTCAAGGGGATGGCTTGCCATTCCACACTGACAGGTAGGGCTGGGGGTGATCAGCAAAGAGATCAGAGATTTCTTAAAATGCCTGTCATCAAATTTAAACCAACCTTTATGCAATTCGCTGTGGAGAAAAATTAATTATTGCCCTGCAGTAATTGCTTCCATTTACACACACCTAAATGTTACCAAGCTTTGTGAATGTGAGAACTGCCTAACTGCACACAGAGCACCTGCCATTAACATGTGGATGTCCTGAGACTGGGGACTTCAAAGAAATGATATAAGCTTCTTTGAAATTTTTTCCATACATTCCCTGATTCGTCCTGTTGGAGCCAGAATAGTTAGGACATCTTACTTAAGATGGGAAGATACACAGGATAATCAGAATAGTCACATTAGGATTTTCTAGATCATTCTTAAGGTAGTTTTCCTGTTGCCTACTTGGAATATGTAAAATACATGGCATTATGATTTAAGGGAAAGTTTTCACCAGCTTGCACATGCCTTATATAATTCACTTGCTGCCTCACTACCCACAAGTATTATGCCATCACCAAAAATCCATACCAAGGATGGTACTTGCTGCTGCTCCTCTATTGACAACACAACATTGACATTAGAGCCTAAAAGCCACAACGACGCATGCACCAAATATGCAAGCAGTAACACTTGGGACAAGGAAATGCTTCATTTGGGTCTGCTTCCTTGGAGCTCTTGAACCCAAACCAAACACAGCAAAGTAGTAACATATTTATTTATTTCCTGTTCAATCTGTGTGGTTTGTCTAAGCATTAGCTTCTTTGCATATTTTTTTTTTTCTCTCCCTCTTTAAGAAGCTCTTTAAACAAAGAACAGCACATTTCCTTATTCTAAAAAAGATCTCCAGGCTAAAAGGGAAACAATGAGACTTTTACTTCTTTGTCCTTTGGTATAAAAGAAGAAAGTTTTCAAAAAGACACATTTCTTTCATTTGCAAGAAATTAAATCCAGGTTTAAAGCTTTTCTCCAGCCCACTACTGTTTGATTTCTTTGGAGGGAAGCTACAGCAGTGCCAGGTCCTGGGAAGAACTTCAACATGTGTTGGCAATCTTGCAAACTGAATTTAGAGCCTCTCAAATTCAATATTGGGATAGTTATTAAGAGCAATTCTTGCCTGAAGCCCTTTATGGGAGTTTATGTTAAGTCACTAGCACTCTCTTTTAGCATGAGTTCCCCGTTGTTCATCCCAGATGATGTTTAGAACAATCCTAATCTACTTCCTGGGGCATCCCGCTGAGATACAAGTCACATTATTAACAGCTAGTAGTTCTGATCATAACTTCCAACAGGGCCATGCAATTTAGTTCCTGGAATCTCCTGCTTAGCTTTTCATTTAGACAAATCACTGCTGGCTGGAGAGAAAGGGTAAAGCCAAAATGGGAGGAAAATACAATTTTCTAGAGAGAGCATTTTTGTATATGACCTTTATTCCCATAGCTTTCAGCAGGACTGTACAAAGAATAAACTCGAATAGATATTTTTTATCTCCTTTTTCAAACAAGGTATCATAAAGAAGTGATCTATTACAGAACTTAAAATATGGAAGTGACTCTTTCAGGGCTTTCATACCCTCCTGGGCGCACCACAAAGCTGGGCACAAGATGTCATTTCTACTTCTGCAGCTGAGTGACACCATACTCCTCAACTTTTGAAACATCCTCTTTCTTAGCAAACGAGACTTAGAAGATACTTGTCTGTTTCAGGGATTTGAGACTACGCAGAACGTGCTGGTTCCCCTAGACTAGGAAGCATGTAGGCAGCACATAGGTCAGTCAAGTTCACAGTCTTCCTTCTTCTGTTCTCTCTTTGCTTTGAAAGAAAATAACTGCAGCCTTTGTAATGGACCTTATTTTTTTTTTTCACTATTTACCACAGTAGTCAGGCCAGAGCTGATGAATAATACTTTCTTAACTTCATTCCCTCACTGCAGAATAACTAATTGAAATCAGAAAACAAAACAAAACAAACTGCTACAAAAACAAAACAAACAACTGTAGGCAACACCATACTGAAAAATAAATAAATAAACAAAATCTTCTGTGGAAATCTTTACAGAAATTCGCTTCACTTCTATATTCTTGTGACCCCTTCAATGATCAATGAAGCTTATCAGTGAAGTCAGCTGTTGTATCAGATACAAAATCAGAAACAAAGGGTACAACTGATACATATCTGATGGCAGCAAAGTTGAGTATCATTACTCATTTTATATGCTGAAGTTCATTCACTCACAGCCGAAACCCAAAACGCTCACATCAAGTCTTGCTATCACCACACACTCTCCGTTTGTCTGCTCTGAGATCAGGTTCCAGTCTGGGGTGCTGTGAAATACAAACTGGTGGAGCTACATACGCCCTGTGAGCACGTTTCTCCAAATCTCATGTCCTATTACTGGTCAATCCTTGTCTCTAAATCACCCATTTCTTGTTTCTTTTGTCCAGGAAGGTTTTGTGTTTGTTTACCCATGTAAAAGCATTTCTTTGTGCATTCTGATTAGAGAGTACACTTAGAAGAACATATGTAGCATTATATGAAAACAAGAGGGTAAACCTACAAGCAGGGTAAGTCAGTTACTCAGCTAGGGCTGAGTAAGAGTTACTTTGCTGCGGCAATCAGGACTGAATTCTTCTTTAAAATTCATTGCCTCTGTCATGGTTACTGCAGCAAAGCAAATTAATTTAAGATTCCCTTAGAGGTCCACATGCAGAATTATATATGATTCCCCCACCAAGAGAAAGGAAAAATAGAAAATTTCATATCCATGCCTTTTTTTTTTTTTTTTTTTTTGTAAACTGCTTTTAATTGGTACAAGCTTCCTATTGGCCTTGGGGCTATCTCAGTTTGTGACTCAAGTGCTACAGCTGAGTTTATCTAGCGCTGAGGTTCATAAACACCCTTAGCTGCTCTGTAACACCTTACTTTTACACCAGTTGTGATGAGCTCAGTGAAAGGAGGAAAAAAAAAAAAAAAAAGGAAAAAAAACCCAAGACATTCCTGCTAGGCTCAAACAGTGGATGCACTCTCAGATGACCCCTTGACATTTTCCAGTCATTGCAGAAAGGGCTGTCCCATCTCTGGAAATAATCTAAACACTGATCCTCCTAACTGTCAGAAAAGAACCAGAGATTAGGAAAAAATGCCTTTAGAGATTTTCTGATCAACAAACTTCTCTTATAAGTGCCAATGTATAGGTGAATAAAGGTTTGCTTTAACTGGTAACAAATCAATATTTGTGCAGGTTCACATCCCACAAAAGCAGAAATGGACTTGTGGCTATGACACTATTACAGGGAAGAGTCTAAAGAAGTGGTAGCATTGTAAGAGTAGGATCCTTTTGTTACATGCTTCCTTTCCCAAACTGAAAAATTTGAGATCAACATTTTCTTTCAAGTGGAATTTGAAAAGGTTATTGAACCTCAAACATCTGACTTCGCATAAATACACTGCAGCTTAGATTCCAAGGCAAACAAAAGTACGAGTATAGCAATAAGTTTATGCAGAGGCAAACAACTTCAGTGCTGAAGACAGTAACCATAACAAGGCACCTGTACTCAGAGAAACCTTAATTCAGAAAAAAGGTGAGCAACACAGTAAAATGTACTGATATCCTAAAACTTTGGAACAAAAAAGAATATAAGCTACGCAAAGGTTTGAAGAGGGATTAGCTTTATGTGAATACATGTAATTATACTGGTTTCTGAACTCTTCACAGAAAATGATATTGAGACAATAAAAGTGAGAGAACTAACAAGTGAACTGGAATTACTACTACTATTTTTTTTGTAGTTCCCTCCTCCATACACACCCAGGGACAGGTCATCAAGCAGGGCAAATGCTCATGACTGACATCAACTTATTGTTCGGTCTACCATTCAAGAGCAGAATGGATTATATGTCAAAGAGATCTAAAAAGGAGAAACGATGTCTTAAAAATATGATCATTCAATAATTCATTGAATTTTCCCAAACTGCTACATACCAGTATTTGTAGAAAACTCAAAAATTTTTAAAGGTAGAACACATCTGTCAAATTTAGGTCAAGCTTCTATATATGAAGTACTCCAGGTAAACAGAACAGATATCAGGGGAAATTTATGTGGAACTTTTAGCATGACTGGGAGGGAAAGGGAGAGAAAAGAGAATTTATATTATGACTAGGTATTCTGGTTTATTTTAAATAGGAAGTTGTGTAAAGATGGAAGAAACTGTTAGCGTGCAGTTTCTCAGAGACACAAGGTGTCAGCCGTAGCACAACAGAGAATCAGGTCTAGCTACATACTGTTAGGCTTTTCTAGGTTAGTGCAACGTTTTAAGCAGGTTTGCCAAGCTATGTTTTTCAGTTTAAAGGGAACATTAGAGCTTGCAAGCCTATACTTTCGTAGAAAGACTTTAGTTTAACATTTACAGGACAAGATTCCCCCATTGAACATTTGTCTGGTCATTGCAAATGCTAGTATTTCCATCACTAAGTTCCGAGAAAAACAGTTTGGGTCAAAAAGATTTTGCATTACATGTGAAGGAGAATGAACAGTTTTGTATAATAAAGAACTGCTAGATTTCTATACTCAGAAATAAAATAAAATGAAAAAAAAAGAGGAAAGAAGCATCAAATCAGCTCTTTAGCCAATGATGGGACATTTGTTGCATGCAGCAACCACGGGATACCTAGGTAGGATTAGAGTACCTGGACCTCATAAGTCAGTTAAAGCTACATCCTTTTCTAGCCTGAACTGCAAAATTTAGTGGTACCAAAGACCAAGGATAGGGGATATTTACTTCTAAAGAAAGCAAAAAATAACAAAGAACATTAGATGCTAAGAGATATTAGGAAAGAAAACCCGTAGTAGCCAACAAATTAAAAGACAAAAGGGGAGACAGATGAGACATCCACACCTTTTGCCAAAGCTCATGGGCTGAAAACAAACAAACAAAAAACCCACCCCAAAACCTATTTGTTAAATCATAGACTCTAAGTTAGGAATAAACAAACCCTAAAGATGAATCATACTTTACTTCACACCCGACGCTGATATTATACTTTTTTTTTCTTCTTGTTGTTAGAGAGGTTTTAGGAAGAGGTGTCATTTGAAAGTTGAATTGCTATCAGTCAGTCTGGGAAATGTCTGTTTGAAGGAATCATGCTGCCTCTAAATTTGTCTGTTGCTGTCATCAGTTGAATAGTCTCACATCTCATCTCCAAGAATTATAAGTCAGTAGAATTGTTGAAGTTAGCATCAAAGAAAGATGGGAAATTTTCCCCTGCGCAATCCATCATTTGCCTTTTTAAGGAATGTTTAGATGTGAAGACTTATAATCTTGTACACGGGAGTACTGCTCAAAATATTGAAGTATATTCTAAATCTTGGAAAAGGAAAAAAGTGTGGGGGGACAAATGTCCCCAGGAAGTAGGGTTAGGCACAATGGTCTTTCCCCTTGAAGTCTACTTCAACCAAGAAAGTTCCAGAGAGGATTATATTCCAAAAACCTTTCTGTGGCTCACTTGGACATCAATTCTATCATCTTTCCCTATCTCACCAGCACTTCAGCTGGTTATCTAACAAGAAGCCTGGTACAGAGGAAGGAAGAGCAGGAAATCTCTAGATCTCTAGGAATCTCTAGAAGAGGTAATGCTTGCAAATCAGTGCGAGAAAGCTCATAATATGCACAATAACAATTTAATAAATAATCTCATGCTACTGAAGACTTACATGTTCTCTAAGAAACACCAAAATCCGTTATAAGCACATCCAGTAGATTCCCAGCTCTGTTTCAGGACCTCTAAAATATTTCCACTGTCTCTGCAAGCCCTTTTACGAATTTCACACGTGGAGCTTGCTATATAAAAACTATTTTTTTGCATATTTTTGGAGGCCACTTAAAAACAGCCTCAGAAGAGTAATGAATCAGTGATTAAAAGCACAGCCAAATAATTTTAAAACTCAGAATTTACCTATGGTAAGATCCATGGAAAGTTAACATTTGTCAAGCATGAGAATAGCATTGATGCTGGTACCACCTATTCCAAGACCAGAGAAAAGCAGGTACGTTCATTTATGCCCCAGAGCACTTAACAATTTCAAGGCCTTCTGCAAACATTAACTAATTAATCCTCCTCTACTCTTGCCAAATACACGATTGTATTAAGGATTGACCTAATGTAACCTTAAACGTTAAACAAAGCAACAGTCTACAGAAATTATAAAGAAAAACTGCTCAACCAGGGAGCTAGAAGGTATCCAACTCAACGGTTGTTTCATAAACTTTTAATCGATTTCAAGATATTAGCCAAATTGATCACTGGTTGGCGTACTATGCCACTGCAGTTGTAGCAGTGAGGCTGGCTCACTAAATAGCATTTATCATCTGTGAGGAACTCTGCAGTCCGCTGTTTCTGCAGAGATGAATTTGATTTAGTGACAATGGTCTCTTTGTTAGTGTTTACAGCTTTAAAGGATTACAGAGCCCCTTAGATTTCAAAACAACAGAAGATCCTGGAGGATTTTGTTTTAAATTCCTGTTTATTTCCTAAAACATGAATTACTATGACTTTTGGATATGAAATACCCAGTGCTAAGTACTCTAGTGCTAAACTAGCATAATCAGAAAAGTGAGGTTTAACAACAGAAACGCTGTGATTAATCTTTGTCTCTCGTGTTCGAATTGCTTTTGAGGAGCAGAACAAGAATCATCTCTCTGATCTTTAAAAGCAAGACATCCTCCTAGGCTTGCATTTTGAAGCATACTAATTTTATGAATAACATGTTTTACTGAAGATTGATAAAGCAAAATGTATAGGCACAACTCAAAGATTACAAAGAGATTACTGTGAAATACAAGTCTCAGTTTAAGAGGAAAAACACTGACAGTTTTTTTTACCTTGCTGAATAACAATTATTAAAAATACCTCAAGAGATGCAGACAGTAACTAAAATACAACTATATATTTGCAAATTCAATATATATAGTAATTTAGAAATGCCTCATTTACTGTCAAAAGTGTTAAAATATGACAACAGAAATTACACAAACATTTTTATTTTCTTTCCAGTGAAGTTATCTTGTGGTTTGAGTTTAACAGTGGAAACAGAAATTTGAGCATCCTATTGATATTTCAAGACTACAGTACTCATATATCACCAAATTCATGAATTCATGAGCTAATCCAACAATTAGCGATTCCCGCTTAGCCTCCAGAGAGATTATTCTGCAAATTTCTTTATAGCAAGTTATTAGGTGGAGAAAAGCCAAACCAAACCAACCAAACAAAAAGAAAGCCTACACACAGGTTCTCCATTCTTTAATTCTCAACTGAAGTTTCTCAATTCTTTAAAAATATCAATTAAACTTATAACTATATAACTATAACTTACTATAAGTGTCTTTTCCTGAACATTTTGTGAACTTTTATGGTTTTCTGGAAATATAAACACCACCTGTTATAACTAAACCTGCTGCTTCAGAATTTTCAAAGCTTGATTTTTAATTAAATTGTTTGTCGTGGTGTAGTTTGCTCCTTCCTCCCACAGCCCCCTTATTTTAAGTATTATGATATGGCCGAGGAAGATAACTATCAACACTGCACCTGCTACGCCTTTTGTGTTGTGCGTGCACCTTTGTAGCCTTTGTACCAAAATGACTCATACAGAAGCTCATCCTGGGTAGAAACATGCTTCTGATTTCCAACATAATGGAAGAGTAATAAAATTATAAATAACTACGGCAAATACTGTAACTGGTACAATTCAGCTGATAAGGAAACAATATGCTCAGGTAACAGCATTCTTGATAATGAGGGCAATGGCCCTAATGACAATATAGGAGTAAAACATGAATAAGCTGGCTGAATTTTACAATGCTGATACCATTAATAGGAATCATTCAGTGATTTTTGCATTGGTGGTGATCAATGGTTTCCAGTTTTATAACTTCAGAAAATTATTATTGATCTGTTATCACCTTCCACTCAGTTTATTTAATGCTACAGTTCATAAACAATAACTTTGTCTATAAATACAATAAGGATGACAGCCAGACTGACAGTTTCCCTTTTGTTTCCCAGATATTTTTCAAAAGTTCTTTTTAGGTCCAAATACTATACAGACGAGGAATGACACAGCATGAGAGGCACTCCCTCTTAAGAAACTTCAACCCTGAGTCATGCTGGTCATTCCTGGTGCAAATACAAAAAGATCATCTTCCCTTGCTCAAATTTCTTGCTGTATTTTGGTTTACAACGGAAGCCTCCCCTTCTATGTACAAATTGTTTCCCTCGAAGAGGCTTGCTCCCTGCAAAACTTATAGAAAGAGCACTAATAAAAAATAACCACCTCAGACAGAAAGCACAAGTGGCCAACTACCCTTAAATAAGGGCATGCTTGATACGCATGCTTGAGAAAAATGTCCTCTTTGTGCACATCTGGATTTGTGTGGAGCTTCCTCTGCCTGCTTCTAACTGTGGGTAAGAGCCAGGTTACAAAACGACCAGAAGAGACAAGGAGGAGAGGTGCGCAGACGCTGTTCCTGACCTATCTGCATGCACTTGCTACTTCTTCGCTATGAGTAATTAGAATTATTTATGAGGGATATATTATTTATGAACCACTCTTAAATGTGGCAGGAGCCTAACAACTGAAGCAAATATGAAGGAACAATCTCAATTCAAAATAACAGAACAGCGAGGAGCAAATAGGTGGGGAACCAATAATCTGGCAGTTCTGTTGTAAAGAATTGGTGTAATATCTTCAAGTTCCTGATATTTTGTCATCTCCCCCCTACCCCTTGTTGATCTAGTTTGATTGATCTAGCCTGATTTTGAACACGCCAAAGGGTCACTGACATCCCAGCACAACTAGGATCAGGGAGGAAGACTGTGAGACAGCTGTGAAAGAAGGGGAAACAATGTGCTGAATCTAGTGGAGACAAGAGAAAGCTAATCAAGAAAGGTGATCAGATTAGAGAAATAGATTGCAAGTACTGAAATAAATGCAACAAGAAGAGAGTACTGGGACCTGAAGGAAGTGAGGGAATCAAATCAGCAGACAGGAAAGATGTCTGGAATTTTTCTTTTCCATTATTATTTTAAATATCAACCTAAAAGGATATTGTGCAGTTGCTCATGTGTTTGTAATTCATTGTCTGCTACTTGTGTTTTAACATGAGGGGTCAGGAATCAGTCTCCTGCACTTCCTTCATGACCCTGTCTACATCCTTGGGCACATCACTTTACATGCCTTCATTTCCTTATAAGATATATATTACAACAGCAGTATGCAGCATTTGGACTTAAGACTATTAATTCACATTTCAAAACTATGCCTTCATTTCCTTACGAGAGATATATTACAACGGCAGTATGCAGTGTTTGGACAATGGACTATTAATCCACATTTCAGAACTAATAACTACCGAACGTGCACCCAGCACTCGAGATTACTCCCATGTGAAGTGCTCACTTAGCATCAGCCGAACTCTGGCAAGAAACAAGGGGGAAAGGCTGACTGTGCACAAACCATGAAGCTGAAGACAGGTCTGTTTGTACATGCGTCCCTCTGCTCTCTTCCTATTCAGTAGAGAGCATCAGTATTTTTTAACAAAGCAATCCCAGAAAACAAACAAACATACATGTGCTTTGCACGTGTGGTAAAGAAGACACTATTCTAAAATTTCTCTAATTCTCCTTGGTTAACTGTGTGTGTGTAGACCTGTGATAAGCACTAAATATGCAGATATATTTCTAAATAACTATTTTCCTAAAGTGATATTTCTCCCTAAAAAGATGGAAGATGAATAAATGCAGTGTTTCTTACACCAAGATTCTGTTTATAGCTGCCAGACTCTCTTCACGTATCACCAAAACATGACCCAGGAAAAAAATAATTATCTATTTTCATGATACATACAAGTCCACTCATGACCAATGGATTTTGCTCTATAAATCCATCATGGGTGGCAGTAGGTAGAAGCCAATAGCTGACTAATGCACAGCGTGCAGAGTAAGGAGTGAGGGGAAAAAAGAATGTGTGGGAAAATCCTGCAAACACTACAGTCAGTGAAGGAAGAGAAGGAGCAGGCCATGGGAGCAGGCATCCCTATCTGAACACACCAGAGCAGATATCCACCCTGCAACCACTGGAGGGCCCCATGCCAGAGCAGACGGATAGTTCCTGAAGGAGCAGCCGTCCACGGAGAGGATTCACACTGGATCAGCAGAAAAACCTGAGGAAGAAGCAGCAGCAGAGAAGAAATCTCCATGTTCCTGTGCTACTCAGGGTCAGGAAGACAGTTAGAGGAGGTGGGAACGAAGGAGGCAGTTTGAGCCTTGGTGTTTTGTCTTTGTCATCATTCTATACTATTTTTAATTGGAAATAATTTAATTCTCCCTAAGTCAAGCCTGTTTTACCTGTTTTGCGATTGGAAATGATGTCCCCATCTTTATCTTGACCCGTGAGCTTTTTCATCTTTTCTCCCCTTGTCATGCTGGGGCAGCAGACCAAGAAAGTGGCTGGCTGCTTGGCAACTGGCCAAGTTCAACCCACCACACATCATGTTGCATTTTTGTGGTAAGCTGAAGATGTGTACAAATAGCTTGTATATGAGATGCACTGGCTGGACCTTTATTATGTAAACAAAAAAAAAAAAAAAAAAAAAAAAGGAGGGGGAGGAGACTGTTTGGGAGCATTTCTGGGATTGCTGAAACCAAGCAATATAGAATAGTGCAAAGATGGCCTGAAAGAATAACTTACTATTTTCAAATCAGAAATTTTCACAGGATGAGGAAAGGATAGTTTTAGTCACACAGAATCACAGAATCACACAGAATTTTCTAGGTTGGAAGAGACCTCAAGATCATCGAGTCCAACCTCTGACCTAACGCTAGCAGTCCCCACTAAACCATATCCCTAAGCTCTACATCTAAATGTCTTTTGAAGACTTCCAGGGAAGGTGACTCCACCACTTCCCTGGGCAGCCTGTTCCAATGCCTCACAACCCTTTCAGTGAAGAAGTTCTTCCTAACATCTAACCTAAAACTCCCCTGCCGCAACTTAAGCCCATTCCCCCTCGTCCTGTCACCAGGCACGTGGGAGAACAGACCAACCCCCACCTCGCTACAGCCTCCCTTGAGGTACCTGTAGAGAGCGATAAGGTCGCCCCTGAGCCTCCTCTTCTCCAGGCTGAACAAGCGCAGCTCCCTCAGCCGCTCCTCATAGGACTTGTTCTCCAGGCCCCTCACCAGCTTTGTCGCCCTTCTCTGCACCCGCTCGAGCACCTCGATGTCCTTCTTGTAGCGAGGGGCCCAAAACTGAACACAGTACTCGAGGTGCGGCCTCACCAGAGCTGAGTACAGGGGGACGATCACCTCCCTAGCCCTGCTGGTCACACTGCTTCTGATACAAGCCAGGATGCCGTTGGCCTTCTTGGCCACCTGAGCACACTGCTGGCTCATATTCAGCCGACTATCCACCATCACTCCCAGGTCCTTCTCTGCCTGGCAGCTCTCCAACCATTCCTCTCCCAGCCTGTAGCTCTGCTTGGGGTTATTGCGCCCCAGGTGGAGGACCTGGCACTTGGCCTTGTTGAACTTCATGTAGTTGACCTCAGCCCATCGGTCCAGCCAGTAATGCATTAGAACAAAGAAGAACCCTTATGCAACAATTATTCATTATCACTAGCTCCCTGGAGTCCTCAATACATATGCCTGTTAAACAAAAATAACAAGGGAACATGAATATAGAAAATAAAAGTTGCTGCGAACAGCCTATCACCCCCTAGCCGTGATGCTGTATACAGAGTCAATAAGATTATGAAAGACAGGGTCATCACATCTGGTCAGCCACCACACCAGGAGACCAAGGCAAATAATCACACTTGCATTTGACATAGCTATCTTTCCATTTTACCCTGCTTAAGTGCCTTTATTTCTAGCCTTCTGCTCTCACAGGTTTTCTGTTCTTGAAAAGTATCACGATTCCCTTCTAAAAAAACAGTAAAGATTAACTTAAGCGGGGAAAATCAAATATCTCTGCAGCATCTTTCTAGTAGTTCAGTTCTATCAGCAAGATGTGTTTCAGGTATCCAGAGATGGAAGATGACAGAAAAAAAAACACAACTCTGGTCCTATCCTAGACTAGGGTGGTGGAGGAACAGCAAGCTCTTTAAAGCAGGTCCAACTCTTGTAAGTTGTAACTTAGGCTAAAGCCTTCTCCAGCATGCTGAGGATAAATGTGAACAAATTCACATTGACTGAAGGGACTGAGGTGCTTGGAGCAAAGTCAGAGATTTCTCCCATCTCTTAATGTAAGGATTCTCTCCTCTTTGCAAATAGTTCCTTGGACCCTTTTTCTTGGCACTGCAGAAGAATGGTCTGTTTTCATGGCTGAGGAACTGTGAGTACAGGTGCACCTCTAAGGCTCAGATGATGCTGAGGAGCTCCCTGGGAGAACAGCCCCACAGCAGAAAGCTCCACTTGTCAGTCCAGGGTGCTGCTGCTCTGTCCTGTGGGGAGCTCAGGCATTCGTGGCACAATTCACTCATTCTCTGTCAGCTGAAGCAATGTTGTACAAAAGAGACTTTAAAGCCTTTGTTTAACCTGCTACATAGTGCCAGGTGGGCTCTGAAAAGAACAGAAGACATTCTAGGCATAGTGAATCAAAAAGAAGCCATCTGAATTTTTGAAAGAATGGGAAAAAAGGTACAGCATTCCCCAGCTTTTCTGAAGGTGGCAAAACTGCACGGCCTAGTTAGTGCACAATCACAAAGCACATGAAAAATGCTAATATGAGAAGACAGGTCTGGAATTCATGTAGGACTGGAAAGGATGCATCCATGGTTCAGGAGTAGTCTAATCTGACCTCTAAACTTCAACGTGTAAAGCACTTGAGATTTATTTTTAAGATTGTTCGTCACAGAAGAGTGTGTGTGGAAATCAGAACTTTCATGTCCATATGCAAGTTCTATTTTAGCCACAATGTGAAGTAAAAAAATGGCTCACTAAACACTGGATATGAAAGGCTGTAGAGATACTTCTCCCATTTGGAATCCCTTGTATCAGTTCAATCAGTTTCAATCACTTCAAATCAATCAATCTTTATTTCTTAAGTACTTTGGGCTTACCACATTTTCCATAGCTTGAGAAATTTTGAAAAATGCATTTTGGACTACTTGAACTAAATCAATTAAAACCTCCAACCATTAAATTGAATCTAGGAACTTCATATATTCCTAGTCTCTCTTTTCATACTCTTAAACAGATCGTTTTAAATCTGACGCAGTTATACTGCATCCCTTTGGCAGTGTTCTCTAAAGCAATGTTCTTTTCTTGTCCTCTCTTCCAACCCTCAAGAAAGAAATTATATATACACACACACGTATATAAACATGTCTCAATAAGCATTTATAGCCATGACAAATTTATTCTTACTGTCAATTTAATACATGTGTTTTCAACTTAAATTTGATATACAGTCTGGTGTTTTCTATTAGATCATATAAACAAGTATTTGACTTAAAACGGGATTATTTTTCTTCACTGAGACTGAGAGAAGCAATAAACATCACTCTTCCTGGGAATAAAAATGAGGTGGTAATTCCATGAAATATAACCATTAAAATAACAACAGAAAAATCACTGGTGTAAAGAATAAAAAAAAGCTTGACCACAGGCCTGGTTTGTTTACTGATCTTCTGGACAGAAATTGTTTTTGCATGACTGCTTCAATGCATTACATCAAAATGAGGCACGCTTCTTTTTTTTTTCCCAGTGTGCATACTAGGAAAAACAAGTCAGCCTGCTGTCATCAGCAGTACCAGCATGAATCCCAGAGCAAGTGGGACTAGGTAGGCACCTCACCAACTCTGTAGGATAAAGTTACTATTCTGTTCTAGATTTTTTAATCACTTCTTGGGAGGTAGAGGGGAACTTTTCCTTTCTCCTGAACACATATTTTTGTTTTTGTAAAATAAGACTGCAAGTCTGTAACGCAGTTTGGGAACTTTAAAATCTTAAAGGATTTGAATGAGAGCATTTCATCTAACTCTGAGAGATTATTGCCATAAACAATCTTCAATGGAGGGGAAAAAAAATACTCAAAAGGAGTGGTATGTTCCTGAGAGGGAATAAGCTCATCTCACAGAGGGTTATTTAATTGTCTGCATACCTTTAAGAAAAGGCAAAGCAAATGTAGATTCTGGCTGACAGACAGCTTGTTACTCTACCTAAGGAGCTGGTCCAGGGAAGGAGCGCATGGTACCGCAAAAAGGTCAACTCCTAAGCAAACCAGATTGTGGACAGTTAATTGTGCTCTGGCTCAACAAAATGCACCAAAAAAAACTAATCAGGCCTGTGCACAGAAAGAATAAATAAGGCAGTTTCTATGATTTGCCTCGTCTCATCATAGGAAATTATTTTTCAGTGATCGTGATGCCCTATGGATCTAATCAGACTGAATGAATGCTTTGGCAGCACCTGTGCCAGGACTAGGTCTGCTGAGTTGCAGTGATGTACCAAAGCACTACTGCTGATGGTGGAACACCCAGGATAAATAGGGGGGAAGAAAGGTAGGAAAAAAAAGAGTAAAAATATAGAAACAAGTAAAATATGTTTTTATTAAAAACATATTTTTTCTATTCATGTTTTCTATTAAAAACAAGGCATAACAGTGACATTCAAAAGGAGAAAAGATTGTCTTTTAGAATACTCTAGATCAGTATAAATCTGAACAAATGCAGCTTCCATTAGAATAACTGGTGATAAATTAAACCACTGATGAGATTTAAAATCTGGCATTAGTTCTCCCCGCCCTCCCCCCCCCCCCCCCCCCCCCCCCCCCCAAGTATTCAAGGGAATATTCAAAAGAATAATCATAAAATTAGAATCAAATCAATTTATAGGAATTTGTAGCTACTTAGCTGAGCTTGTCAGCAAGTGACCAATGAGTTAGGAGATGACTTAGAGCATCTTTAAGGTTATACAAAAGCCAGAAATTTTTTGACTGTGTCTAGCAATAGAATAGTGAGGTTTCTATGACTCTACAAAGCATCTTTAAATAGACTAAGTAATTTTTAATTAATCAGAAGGTTTTTCCATAGTAAAAAGCTAATAGTAGAGCTAAACTAGTAAAATGTAGATGTGATTTTTGTGCCCAGGAAAAATTAATATGAAATATACTAAAATATTATATATGAAAGATTTCAAAATTAGTATGAAATATTATAGATGAAATATACCCAAACCAAGAGGCAGTAATTTGGAATAATATTTGGGATTCTATTCAGGAACACCAAAGCATTTTTACATGTTCTGCTAAGACAAAAACACCTTTTCAGTATCTCATTGCTTTTGAGCCTCATGAAACCAGCTCCTTGTGCTGTATTTAGCTTTGCTTTCCACTGCAAGAGTCTTTATACTAGCAGTACACATGAAACAGTTATATCTAAGGAAGTGTTTTCGTTTCTGGGATTGGAAGAGAGAAGGAGAAAGGGTGGGTGTGTTGTAGAACAGCCTTACATAGATTTTTTTGTGCCATGCTATGACCAGTACTGCTCCAAGAGTTTCTGATTTGTTGCTAATTTGTTCCTGAAAATTAGAGAGCTGATGGGTATTGTCACAGACGTGTTTTTATTTGGACTGCATGTCCTCTACCATCCACTGTAGCAGAGAACTGGGCCTCATTAGGATGGAAGCAGAAAAAATGAACACATGGATACATGAGCAAAGACAGACATTTGCCTTGCTGAACCATTGTTCAGCAATGGTTCAGCACTACTAGAGGTAGCACTACTCTCACGTAAGATCACTAGTAGTAGCACTAAGAAAAGCAGGGTAAGCGCCAAACTGCTAGCTGAATGCTTAAGATCAACAAATCGGGAAAAAATATACTATTTTGCTTATGGGCTTGGTATTTTTACTGTGTAACATATTTGGAGAGAAATGTGGAACTTCACAGTGCAGCTCTAAAACGCCCTCATTCTTCAGAGAGGAAGATGCATGAAGTGAAGTCATATTTTCCCTGGCTACAACATTTCAAAAACCTTGCATCATGCAGCACGGAGTAAAAGTACTTTCCATATTCCCAGTGCACATATGTCAGATACATCAACACAAATGATTGTTTAGTTATCCTCGAGGGTTAACTGTGAATACACATACCTTATACATAATTTATAAATGTATTAATGTAAAGATAGGCGGACGAGACATGGAAGGATACACAGATGCTTCTAACAGGTCAGTAGGTGGAACAAAAAATTTCCATGTTACCCTTGAACTAGGATGTTGCCATTTTGTACACTATTCCTTATGGTCAGATGAAACACATGTGCAAACTGTAAGGCTTCCAGTTAAGGAAATGAATGCCATAAGTTGTATTTATTGAGCCATAATCAAGACATTCTCTACATAGCAATTAGAAAAATGTTAATTTCAATGTTAGAGATGTTTCATATTACACTGTGCATTGATTTTCACCAGTCTGTCAAACAGCAAAGATGTATTAGCTCCAAAACATTAAGACTTTTGCATATTTTGAGTATAGCAATTTCTCATAGCTGAAGGATGAAATAAAAATAGTAAATGCTTTTTCTAATTGAGAGTTAGCATAACCTATCCAGTATGACTTTGACTGTCATAGAAAAACTAGCATCCCATTTATTTATCATCAGAAATAAATGAGAAGTTTTAGAAAATTATACAAAAAATGAAAAGTTTCACTTATTACAATGATGGCATTTAAAAGTTCATGTGCTTTCATGTGCTCATGTAACTCATGTTGCAGTCTGTGCCTCAAGAAAAGCTATGCCATTGCTGCTGACATAGACAGGTTTTGTAAGTCACCTTTTTGAACAGACGCCTGTTTGCAGAACTTCACATACACATCTTATAAGCCAGAAGGATTTTACAAGCAAGTTCATAGAACACGTAAATTACTGATAAGTGGCAAATTCACCCAGAAATTGAATTGGATATTAGAAACAAACAACAAGAAACAATGGGCATTCTGCACCATAATAATAATAAGGTGCATTTGGAGCATAGTAGAAATTTACCAGACAATAAGTAATTAACTCTAAGAAATACACTTCTGGAAACAAACCTGTTTTGCTTTTCTCTTACGAAAGATGAAAATGTATTAGATGGATTCCTGGGCTTTTGTCCTAATCTTCTGGAAGACTGACAGAAGTTAGTTGATTGACAAAGTTGTAAAAACTATACTGGATGGGTGAGAAGTTTTTCAGCACTTGTAAATTTTATTTAATATGTCTATTAAGATGTCTAGCTTTTTTGTAAATTCATTTAATATTTAATCCCACTTAAAAAAAATAAAATCTGATTTGTACAATAGGCAGGGTTTTTAATTCACTCCAAGTATAAAAAGCCTACCTTCTTTAGTGAAAAATACACGCATTTCTTTTTCTTATAAATCACCCTGCAGCTCTGCCACAGAGGCTGGCTTTTATTTCAGCTTGTTCATCAGGAACAGAATTGGCCACTAGGGATCTGATCTTTCAAACATGTTTAAAGTTAAACACATGAACAGTTTCACTGGCTTCCCTGGGACTCACATCCCAGCTAAGCACATGCACCAATCCTTATCATCTTACACTTGTGCAAAACCAGCGCCAGACCTTTGTGTGAGTTAGCTCCCAGCTGATGATGTATTCTGCGAAGGAGGAAAGCATGGTTAATTAGGGTGAAAATTTAACATTTTCCTATCGCATCTGGGACCCACACTAGAAGAGGAGAAAACGCTATTATATATAATACAGAAACCTATTTAGTTAGACCTCTATAGGACACAGCACTGTGTAGTATAGGCATACTCAGAGAACAAGTGCTTCATTACATGTTGAGTTGTGCCTTTTTGACCTGCAGTGTGCCTACACAGCACAACATGTTCAGATAGTTTAACTCCAAAGCCTGCTCAAGGTACAGGTCCTTGCACTAGTCTGACGTGGATCATCAGCTTCACATAGGCAATCAGCTCTCAATGCATCATTCCAGCACTAATTTATAATATCCCTTAGATAATTTTTATTATTCAGTAAGAATTGGAAATGAGATGAGATATAAAATCTAACAAAATGAGATGTCCAACACAAATCCACAGAGACAAGTTTAGAAGCTAAAGCAGACAAGTGTCTGATGGCAAAGTAAAGCCTCGCAGACAGTTTTGGACCCTCAGAGTAAATTCCTACAGCTAAATCCATCAGGAAAAAAAAAAAAAAAAGTAACTAGAAGAATGCCAAATGAAACAGGTAATATTGGAAGAAAATAATATGAACAGTGAGCAGATCTGTCTTCACCCAATGCTGGTTATATTATTAGTGGTTACGTTATATAGTGTAATAATGCTATATGTCTGAAGTAATTACAGTTTCAGGACAGGTGTAAAGGTGAAACTGAAGACTAGTAACTCTCTTACATTTGAAGCAAGGAGGATTTAGAGCCATCAGACTTAGACTGACCTGAGGCTGGAGATGAGAAACACAAAATACTAACAAGAGCCTATATAAAATAATGACAGCAGGAACAGGATAGAAATAAATCTCCCACCAACAATAACACAAAAGAGAAATAAAATACAGTTTTCAAGACTGGCTCACTCAGAAGGGCCACAGTGAAACAGCAGTAAAGGCAGCGTGGTAGTAACCTCTGATCCTGTCAAATCCCATGCTCACACAGCAATGAAAATTCTTAAATGGAAAGAGGTTGCAATGCTTGTGGGGCTTGGTGGAAGAATGCACCTCCTGCAGGGCAGTCTGGATGTTGCTCAGCACAGACAGATCTCTATGAACAATGTTCTAAGTTCTCGATGTTCTTTATGAGCAAGCTCACCTGTACACACAAAGCATTCTCTTATGTTTCTGTCTAACAGGCTCTAAACACAGGTACAAGTGTAGGAATCAAACCATAGTCTGATCCTAACTCTTATGGCCTCTGAGACCTTAGTGTTTTTCCCACTGTGGTTAACAGGGAGGCAATAAGGATGTCTGTTTGTATATAATTTTTCATTATCATTATATATTCATCAAGAGAAGCAGTAGTTTTCACATTTTAGCAAGTTTCTCATATTTGAACAATTTTCCCTAAACCATAGCAAGATTAGGTCTAGTCCTTTCAAAAATTTTTGAAGAAAGAATAGAGACCAGACTGTCCAGTGGTATTTGCTGGTACATTTGGGTTTTGCTCATCTTCAGAGAACTGGGAAACTCTCTGCATAACTTGATGATCTGAGGGTACAACTCTGACCAGAAGGACTACTATGAACCTGAAAGACTTTAGCTAAAAAATAGGAACATTCAGGGGAAACTCTGATGGTTGGTAAGCCATTCTGAACTATAAAACCTTTGTCAGTAAACATAATTGACCAGCTACAACTGAAGTGTATTATAGTCACTTGAACAGCACACTGCATTTTTTTATGAACTAGAAATTACCTTAAAAAATAAGGCTATTCCAGCACATCTGAAACTTAGGAATATTTTGGTTCCAGATTTGCTGCTCAGGCTTGCATTAGTAGTCTGCCAGCGTTTAATCAGATGCTTACAAAAATCATCCAAAGGAGATGAAAACTGCACATGCGGGTTTAAACTGCTTGTGAATACATTGCAACACAACATTCATGGAGAATATTCAATGACTTTGCAAATGATGCTGCCAGAAGACAAATGCCTAAAAGACAGAATTCAAAGTACTGATATTTTATGTATGTATATGGTAAATATTTTCTTAGCACACTACGTGCACGTATGTATGCATGTATGATGAAAGCTTTCTTATAATACCACATGTTCACATCTATTTAGAAGACAAACAAATAGCCTAGCAATCCACAAGGGCATTTTGCAGGTTACACCGAGCCCCAGAGAGTGATTGTGCTGTTGGGTACCCCGACAGAACGACAGCACCTGTGCACCCCCCCCAAAACTTCTGTCTGCTTTCCCAGGGAGGGGAGGCTGCTGGGGATAGCTACACCCGGAGATGCCCTCTGCAACCGCTGCTCCACGAGAAAGGCTCAAAAGAGGGCGGCAAAGATTTGTCGCCCTGTGCGAGGTTTTGCTGTTTTAAGACCAACGATTTAAGCCATGCAGGGGCTCCCTCTGCTGTTCTTTTTGCTTTCAGAACTATTAAAGGGAAAAACTACTCCGTTGCCGTTTACCTTTAGCTGCGGAGGAGGGGAGAGAGGCTTTTAACACATTTCCAGCATATCCCACGTTCTCTTTTCTGCTTCTCTGTGCCAACTCAGTCTGTTGGCCTCATTATTAGACCACTGAATATGAGATATATAGAGCCAAATATACGGCATCTATATACAAGTATTTACATAGCAGATGTCCTCTCTGGACTGTGAAAAAGAAATACATTTTCTAGACTACAAGAGCTTAAAAAAAAAGATTTTTAACAAAAATGGCAATTAGATGATATTCTACATGAGCTGAAAGTTTCAAACTGTCTTGTTGTTTTATTATAGAATTTAATAGGAGACACCCTTGGAAATACATATATATATATATACACTTTATTTTTTTTTATTTTTTTTTTTTTTAAGTAAGCCTTTACAATCAGTACTAATCATGAGACATCGTTAACATATTTGGGTGTTAGACCAGAAAGCAGTGTGAACAGCGTCAAGAGGCCACACGTCACACTGATATAATACACCAAATAAACTCTCTTCTACTTTGTATTAATAGGAGGAAAAAAAAAAAAAGAAAAAAAAAGAAAACTACCTAACATCAGCAACAGCATCCCTTCAAATAACTAAAGCTTTCTCATTATTTCTGTTTAAAGGCGTTTAGACAACAATCTAAAGCAGCCTTCTAAAACTTTTTGTCACTCCTTGTCATTTTTATTCTTGAAGTTTCAGATAAATTGGTCAGGAAAATCTTTTTGTAAATCTTTAGTCCATATAAGGAATTATCTAAAGGTATCTCCAGAGAGTTCTCCGTATTGATTATAAGCGTATACTAAATGCTAAAAAAAAAAAAATAAATGTTAAAGAGAGTCAGGTTTTCCTTTCTTCACTTAAGCAGCTGGACAGAAATCCTAAAAGGTTTCTTTGTAATTTCAACAAATTTCATTCACTAGCCACTAGGTAAAATGTAGGTGGGGGAGAGTGGAGGGAGGGAATATATTCTCTCCTTTTTCAACACAGCCTCAAGTAGTTGAAAGCTTGCCCTTGAACTTCTACCTTGAGTAAAAAGTATTCATTTCCCCTTTAGGCATAAAGCTTTTCCAAAAGCCAGAGCAGGAAAAAAAATATGCTGTGCTGTCATTGGAAACTATGATTTATAGAAACGTTGATTATGTTTCATAAAAATCACCTGCTATTTAAAAACCAAAAGAAAAAGACAAAAGACAACACCATCAGCATTTACGTTGACAAGAATGTTCCTAAATGCCATATTAGGGTGACTTCATTTTCCATCTGTCTGATGGATTTACTTTGCTTAAAGATCTGGACACATACAGGAATGTATTTTCTTTTTCTGCCATACTACTAAGAAAGTAACACAGGATCACACAGCAGCCTTCTGCTGTGACTAATCCCTCTGGATCTGGCATAGCCTTCCAGGCTGTACTTCCTGCCTGAACCCGCCTATACATTCTGAAAGCAGAATGAAAAACAAAAATTCGGCAAAGAGCCATCTAAAAAAAAAAAAAAAAAAAAAAAAAAGCTACGCAGGTTGAACTTCAAAGAATCTTTTACAAAATCAGCACAGAATCCTAGTCATTCCTTGGCTTCATCATACGGTGTAAGGGTCTTTTCTAGGATCAGGTTTGAGCCTTTAATAGTGGGAAATTCCAGCCCTTTTCATTGTTGGGGAGAAACTGAAGGGTTTGTATCATCAGAGCTAAAACAACTTCATTGAAACAATGCAGAAAATTGGGTTTTTGATTGTTTTCCTTATGAGCAAGAGTTGATTTAGAAATTCATACAATAAACCAGAACATATTATTGAATTCTCAGTTAAAGTCTTCGATAATTTAATGCAAAATTATTTATGATTCTTCAAAGTATCTATTTAAATACAGGAGGAGTGACTAATGCACTTGAGTACCACATTTAATAAGAACACAATTAAGAACAGACCAAAATATCTATGACCAGATCAGCCATCTGTTATAATGGAGAACGTCTTGCTTGCAACTTTCAACCAACTCGTCATCTGTACACATGGTGTAAGGAAGGCTGTGTGAACCTGTACCTCTATCTTATAGCAGCACGAAGTTAAAACAGGACAAGTGCCACATGCAGAATATTCGGAGTGGTCAGCAGATAATTTTCTCTCCAGGTCATATACCATGTTTTGACAATTAGGCATAGAAGCAATCAAGTGAAATCACTTTGTGGGCACTTCCGCAAAGCACCCTCTTACGATGGAGAATCCAGCAACATGGGAAGCACCTATCACCCATATCACTTTTTATCATGGCCACTGAAACCAGATTAGAGATTAAAAGAGTGTTAACCATTGACAGAGGATAGAGCAACCCAGAGATTTCCCACCATCACTGTCCTCTAAACCATCTCCCTTCTATGGCATAAAATACAAGTAGACTTTTGTTTCCTTTCCAGTGATTTACTGTTTTGTAGATAAACTTAATCCTCCATGCTGTCTCCCAGATCCTTATTTTTGCAAAATCTTGGACCCACTACAAACTGATGTCATGCAGAAAAGACTTACTAAAAGGAGCAGAGATTTGATAGTATAAAGGAAGCTAACAGCTCTACCACCCTTTACCTTGTCTTCAGAGGTGTAGAGGTTCTGTAAGCATTGCATCAGTAGGTATTTCTCTAGAAGTTTCTTATAATTTTATGATTAAAGTACTCCTTAGCAAAACAGATAAGGGTCTGGCACAAATGTATAATACATATTTTTGAATATTGTGTAACATGGTAGAATATCAGTATCTCTGAAATAATGGAAGTATTAGACAACTGCCCTTTTTTTTTTTTGTTTGTTTTACCTTTAAGGATAATGAGACATCTCAATTTTGGGCAAGTTCTTCTGTCTGACAAAAAAAAAAGAAAAAAAAAAAGGGCATATTTCCTACCAAATGAGGCTCATTTTGCTTGCCTCCCCATCCAGTCCACCATTACTATTTAAGGAAGGTAAGTGCTGGCCAGCACAACATCTGGAAACTAGAGCTGAACTTGAAACCTTGGGCATGCAATGACAAAAAATTACAAAGCTATGTATAGTAACATTAAGACAATATAGATCAGAACACAGTTTTGGCACAGAATAAAACTCAACCTTCAATTTTCCACGTTTGTCAATACTCAATATTATCTTAATATGCTCAAATATAATTACTCGCTTGATAAGACTAATTTATTCATTTTAAGAAAGAAAACGGATTTAAATGCTCTATTAATACAGTAGACTAAGAAAAAAAATCATGAAATAGCATCCTTTAAAAACAAACAAACATTTTTTTTTCAAATGAAAACTGCCCCAGAATCTTTTTCTTGATATTTTATCCATTCTCTGGAAGTTGTCCTTTTATTTCTCTTGAATCTGTACAATACAAATTCTACACAGGAATTTAATATGTAAGTCTATCTACAAAAATGCATATGCATGGTCACTACTAGATGAATATATATTCTGTACCATGGAAAGTGCACATTCCATGTACTTGCATACAGTTGGATAGATAAGGAACTAGTTGAAATGAGAGTACTAAAAATGGAAATTATTTCTTGAAATCTGACTGGATGACTATATTTAGACTCAAAGACCCACTAAAGGGGGAATCATCTGCTTTACTAAGTAAACTCCTGGAATAAACACTGCATGTACAGTATTAGTCTGTAACCTAGCAAATTGTTGCAATGTAGGACGCTGTGTGGATTAAAAATGTGCATTAAATTGCATATTGTTACAGAGTTCTTTCCCCCCCTAAGGATGCACTCAACACTTTCCTCCTTCCTGTCTGACAATATGTTGCCATGCTATAAAAGCCCTAATGCCCATTTCAACGATTAGCTGTACATCAGCATTACTACTTCAAATCCACAAGTTTCACATCAAGCATTAAATGGGATGAATATTGATCTGCTAAAGAGGATTTATTTATTTCTAGCTCTATCCAAAGATCAACTACTAGCAGCTTTTGGTGGATCTGTTGAGCTCTCACAGCACAAAGCTACTGCATACATGACACCGGACTTGACATTTCAGTTCTGGAAGAAAACCAAACAGTAAATTCACTGCAATAATCCTAGATAAATGAGATGATCACTGGAAAAGCTGAGATAGTTAAGTGGTCTATCAGAAAAGTCCAAAGGATGATATTGAACTGTTGCTACATAGTAACCTCTCTCATGACAACATGGCACAAGATCACCATATCAGATGCCAATATTGTTGCCTTAAAAAAGCAGCATGTCTTCAGATTATCTTGGAACACTTCACAATTATGTTCTGAGCAGAAAACAGTATATTCAATATATGTATAATCAGATACATATGGATATCACAATGTTTACCCACTCATTCTATTTTTGTCCCATTCAGTCAGTAACACTAACAACTGTATAATGTGTTCAAGAAATAGATTTCTTGTAACGTTAGACCTGTCCTTGAAAAATTCTTTTTGGTGTATTTCAGTAGGGATCATTTTCTGCTCTTTGGCACACATAAAGTAGAAAAACATACAAATGAGTTGATGAGGATTGCAAGCAGATTAAAGATGAACTAGTAAATTGCTTTGCCTTTTATACTCAAACGGCAAGGGCACAAGAGAATGCTATGTTTTCACTAGCTTTGACAAGGAGTGTTTGAAATGCCAATGTAAGAAGCCATGAAATTTTTGCTGTGTCACTCATACAGGAAACTGAACAAGTCAGTCAAAACATTGCCTCAGTGCTGTGATTTCATCAACCCGTATCATTCCAGTGGCTAATAATACCATTCTAGTCATCTGCTAAATGTTTCATTTTTATTTATCTTATTTCTCCTCACCATTTTTTCATTATGAGAGCGTATTATTTTACAGAATGCATGGAAAGAAACAGTGACTTACAATGGGAATATTTGCTACAGTTATGTTTGGCTTCCTATAAGAAGACAGTTCTCAAAAAAAGAAAAAAAAAAAAACAAAACAACCAACAACCAAACAACAAAAAACTCTACCACACAGCATGTTATCAAAACATGGATCTGAAAGCTGAAAACCAATGCTTTGCTCTGGTTGCTTGAACTCTGTGAATTTCTAAACATCCTTGCCACAGGTACTAAGTTTAATTAGTTTTTTGTCTGCAGCACAGTGTCTGCTTTGCCAAGGAAAGAGAACTTTGGGCTGGTTCCAAGTGTCAATGAAGAGAAGCTGTATGTCTTTCAACATTAGCCCTGCATTAGGACAAGCTGAAATCATCACTTTTTTTTATCTTCAATTTTATCTGTCTATAAAATAAATCATGCATCAGAAGACATGGGTAGTGATTTACATTCAAATATACTTCAAATATCGAAGCATGTATTATTTGTAAAATGCCTGAAATAACTCAAAACAAGTATGAAGTGGTAATCTGAAGTATTTTCTGTGTGATCTGTCAGATTAAATATCTTTAGTGGGACACCACTGAGGAGCTACCCCAAAGTTTTCTCTTCCAACAGATTGTTTCATTCTTTTGTGGAAAAAAAAAAATTAAAAAAAAGAAAAAGAAAAAAACTAAAAGAAGCAGCTCAACTGTGTGTAAATAGTGATAGGAGAGTCACTTATACGTTGCCTGAAGCTATCAAGCTGTTTGTATCTGGAATACATAAAATGATACTAAATTCATATCCCAAGAAGCAAGAATCATTTTCCTGGCTTTCATATGCTTATAACATGGTTCTCTACAAACTGCCTTTTAGGAACAGTGCTTAAATTTGTGATACAATTTGGTAAAAAGTTAATTCAAATAATTAGTTCTTTCTGTTATCTCATTACTAAATACTTTAAAAATAAATTAATGTAGTATAGGGAAATCTTATATAAAAGAATAATGTCTATAAATGTTTCTGTAGTTTGTCGAGACTATCTTTGGCAAGGAATCAAAATCAGAAATATTTGCTTAACTCAGGTTTAGGATATAATGCTTTTTACCTAACAATAACTCCTTTCTTCACAAACACTTCATAACACATGTCAGTCTGAAACAGATTGCAATGCTTGTGGTTTAAATATAACAGCAACATTTCAGACATGGTGAAACCCTGTATTCTACCTTTTATCCCCTCCCCACATCCTTTTGACATCCCTATGGTCATTTCTGCCTCTGCAACTTACTGTATTATTTTATTTAAAAAAAGCCAACAACAAAAAAGACCTCTTTCTTCTTCCTGTCCTCCCTCCCTGCCCTTTGCAAAAAATCCCCAAACTATTGAAACATGTTCAGTATTTATTTTTTTAGATTAAAATCAACTCCCTCCTTTCCTCCCATGTTTATTTACTGATCTTTAGAGCACAACTAATCTGAATGTAGAAAATGAAAGGATAAGATGCCATAAAGAAATACTCCATGTTAGAAGAGAGGCATTGGTCATCACTGGAATAATCACAGACAAGGTTATGGCCAAAGGCCAAACTCTGCTGCAGAGCTTCCACCAAGTAATGTGAGAAAGAACAGCAGTAAGGAATGCATAGCAGTGTAACTTCTTTAAGCAGCAGCATCTCTCAAACATGCTATATTATTGTCTAAACCACAGCTAGTTTTTCAACACAACTGAACGTCTTATCCCTTATTTCATTCATTCACACATTCCTATTTTGGTACAAAGCACCAATTTCATTAACACTGTAATACTTTTTTTTAAGGAACTTTGTGGGGAAAAAAAAAACAGCACTCTACTACCCTCCCAAGTCTGCCCATGTACTCAGTTTTTTAGGAATGATTGTGAGCCAAACAGTGCTATATGATGTACTCCATGTAGTACATGCACCATGTGAAACACAGATGAGGATTTTTTTTGAGGTATTGTTTTACAAGTCACAAATTCTAACACGACCTAACAAAACTCCTAGCCGCATAAAAAGATGCAATAAACCTCTCTAACAGTAGCTGATTTGTATGCAACATTGACCATAAGGGTAACTCTTCAGTAAACCTGAATCTCATATATAATGCATAGCAGTTAATAAATCATAGTAAAATCAGGTGGCTTAGAGCCAACAATACCCAACTAGTAATGGAAAGGGGGAAAAGATTTATAGAGAGACAGACTCTGTCTGGATTTTGCTTTTAAGAGGCTCATACAGTGCACTGGGAAGATCTTGCTGTGGTTTCCAAGTGGACATGTGTGTCATGCTGACTCACTTCATCCTTTCCCCGGCATCACCCCCCACTTACCCCAGGTGATGCCTCTTCTCTCTTTAAAATCTTCCTCTGACCTTCCACTGGTTTCTTGTCTATCTGTTCCCAATATGTGTGCTGGAAAGGAGAGAAGAGAGATCAAGATGAGATTAGAGCACTGTTCCTGAAACTTCACAAAACAGAAAATCCCACATTAGATTTCAAAGTTGAAGAGAAACTCATAAAAAGAGCCTCTTGAAGTTCGTTTCTCAACCCTCAAAAAGTCATGCTACAAAGTGCTCAAAATGTCACGCATTTCCCTGGTTCAAAATCTGATTTTATAAAAGGAAGAAAACATGCTTCAGTATTTTTGATAGGAAGAACAGGGGTTTGCTTTAAATATCAAGGGTAAAACTCTTCTGTTCTCGTTAGAGACCCAGGAGAGCAGGATATTAAAGAAGACTGCTGCTGCATGGATCTAAGGTTTTTTTTTTTTTTTTTTTTTAAGCCTGCCCATGGTGATCAGAAGCCCTTAGCAAGACAAGTGTTATTGCAAGAAAAAGACTGAGACAGAGCACCTCAGAGCCAAATATACAGCTTCATCAATTGTATTATGTTAATCACATGTGCACAAAAAAAGAGCACGATATATTAAGTCAAGAACCACGTTCCAAAGTTATACTAAACTAGTAGGGAATTTATTTACTTTTCACAGTTACCTTCTTGTGTGTCATTTACTTTGGTGGAAAAGCATTTCTCCTTTGGGTCAAATTACATTAAGTTTTTGGTTGTCATTGCTAGGAGCATCGTGGTTCACCGTCCAAATTAGGAAAACTACAGGAAAGCTTCTAAATCTAACTAAAACTAAATCCCAGTTCCCTGCCTTAAAATCAAGTTACAAAAAGTGTCTATCGATGCCAGGTCTTCTAAATGTCTTTTTATCCTTAAAAATACACAAGCGTCAAATGAATACTATTCGACAAAAAGTTTTAAAAAAAATCAAAAGCGCATCAGCAGCATCCCCTTCCCCAAAATAAAAACGTTTGAGTGTTGAGGTTTTGCTGCTTGTGTGGAGGACAGGTCTTTGATCGCTTCGAAACGGGGCGTTTAGCAAATCCTTTCGGGAAGCCCCCTGACGAGAGACCGCATCTCGCCCACACAGCTCTGCACAAACCCTTCCCATGGGGTAGCCCTTCTTTCACCCGCGGACTAGGCGGCGTGTAAAACCCCGATTTTCCCCGTCACAAGTTACGGGAAGGAGAGGTTAATTTCACAGAGCCGACTGCCGCAGAGGGGCGGCGGGGGCGCAGCCCCGGGACGGGCACTAGATGGCAGCACCCGCTTGAGGAATGTCGGAAAATGGCGCCCGCCGCGGGCAGGGCCGGGCCGCCTGAGGGGAGCCGGCGGCCGCCGCCCCCGCTGGGCAAACGCTGGCTCCTCTCACGCGGCCCTTTGGAAATAAGCTTCCAAAAACTGCCTTTCAACTTCATCTACCTTAGTTTCCGAGGCACAAAGGCCGGGCTGGACGTTTAGGGCGATAGGTCTTGTAACGATGCCCTCAAATATGTGTGGGCACACACACATGCTCAAAAAAAAACCAACAGCAACCCACAAAACAAAAACCAAGAATTCCCCCCCTCAAACATAGCAAAAATCAGGTTGTAAAATCACTACAAAATTGACAGAAAGTATATGAAGTCTACCATTTTGGAGGAAGATAAATATTTAAATGTAGCCCATCGACTGTACCAGGAGTGAGTTCAAAGAGATGATGTAATACGTTTTTCATTATTACTTATGACTAAAAATCAGTCTTGATTGCATTTATTTTGATATAATAAGGAAAAAAAAAAAAAAAAAGGCCGTTAACCACATAATTCAAGTTCACTTTTTGCATGCAGTTTGTTTTAGTCCATTTTCTACTTTTGATGATGCAGAGCAACGGTTGTAGGTTTATAGCATTTTCCACCTCAGCAGTGCTTTAAAGGATGTAAAGTTAACATGGTAAATAACCTATACATAAAACCATCCTGTGAGCAAACTGGCAAGCCTCGCAATTTCTGAGATACTGTAAAGGAAAGGCGTGCTCAGCTGCCTCCTCCCATCCTTCCAGAGGGGTAGCAGGGGCTGGCAGGCACCTGGCCTGAGCACTGATCCATCCCATTACCTCATGACATCTCTCCAAACACGCTTCCCCTTGCCCAACCCGCTGAAAGCAGAAGCTGCTCAGTTTCATGCTTTTGCCCATCCACAAGATGGTCGCACAAACCCTGTCATTTGCAGGTGCAGTTCTATCAGAATGAAACACGCTAAGGTGACCACCCAGGGACCAGCACCCATGGCAAGGAAAGCACTGCTGGAAGGTGCTGGGACTTCCTGCCCTTCCTACTTCATCAGCTTGGGAACAGTGAGGCCCGAAAAAAGCACAAAGTATACTGATGAATGAAAGCACTTCTTACATGCACAACAACTGCCGGGAAATAATCACAGGAAAGATTTATCATGCATCCGTCTGATTATGGTTTTCTAGCAAGAAACATAAACATAGTAACTACACTCCACATTGTCTTTACAAATAGCCAAGAAAGTGTTATTCCAGAATTCATAGTTATACTTGGTAGTATTTTGCAAGAAACAGTCTGCTGGCAGGCTCCAAGGATGTACAGTCTGTACAGTGTCTCAGTCTGTGGTTTGACTCTGTAGCTCTTAGCCAGAATATTCCACTGTCAATCAATCCTAAACAGAAAAAGATACTACTCTGGGTATTTAATAAAACCAAGAACAAATATAAGCCAAGGTTAACCAAATTAGACAGCAAGAAGTAACAAAATTGGGTCAATCAAGTAATTATTGAAGAAAATATAAATATTAAATATGTCCTCTGAACAAGGCACATGGAACTGGAACAGAAGAGTGAAAACACTAAATATCTTTTGTTCAAAATTCCAGTAAATATTATTTGAGTGGGCAAGAGGAAAAAAACAAACAAACAAACAAACAAAAAACAGTTAATATAACTTCCCTTTGCTCTTCTGCCTCAGCTTCCCCTGTGGAAGAGTACTGATGACAATATGTGAGTACAGCCCATCTGAAATGCATTTAAATGGTCTTTAATTTCCATTTATAAGACTCACAGAGGAAGTAAGGCCACTAAAATTAGTGTCATTTCCTTCTAATATTTTTTGAGTCTTCGATACTCCATTTTTAGACTCTCAAGCAAACACAAAAGACGCAACTTGAAAACAGCAAGTAAAGCTTTTATAATAGCTTCCAGTTCATAATGGTTTGTAATATGTGTCATTTGAAATACTGGTATAAACTCAAAAAATGATGTAAGATTAAATAGAAAGGGTCATAAGTTTGGGGAGAAGCACTGAACAGTAGCAGTGCAGTATAGCAGCTGCTGCACAGTAACACTACAGAATAGTTTATGACAGGAAGTGAAGAAAATTCCACAATCCACCTGAAGCTACAGTGGGAATTACGTAGGCAAAGTGTAGTTATTAAAACTGGAATGCAACCAAGACTTCAGGGGCTAATAACCCTGTTCTTGCAAGAGATAGCAAAAAAACCCCAAGTGTCTTCATTGACCACAAGCTGTAAGACCACGGCTTTACATCTCAATTGGAAGACATGTCTTTTTCCACGATAAATTGTCACAAGGACGTGATCTTTCTGGGATGTGATTTCCTGGCCCGCAATTTCCATTTCCTTCTATAAACTGCAAAAAGGTAGTGATTTTTGAGATTTAAAAAAAATATATATTTTATACACACACATGTATAAAAGAATCCTATTTAAAGCTATTGAGCTACTGCCAACATTAAAAAATACGGGCTAGTCTATGAACTATAATTTGACGTTCACAATGTAAATGTATTTTCTATTATAACCATTAAACTGTTTTATGCTAAAATTTTATTTATTATTTCTTGCTTTCTTGCTTAGAAACTGTCTTAATTCTAAAGGCCAAATACTCAGTTCAACAAGGAATTAAAGCACTTGACAGAAATATTAAACTACACAGATAAAACACTACATGCTCTATCTATAACACACGTCATGCTTAAATAGTGAGGTATATAAATATATACATTTTGAAAGTACACATACATTAGGAACATAAATACTCCCAGAAGTTGAACACACACGTTTATGCAGTGTGTATGTGTTTATAGGACTATGAGTGCAGTATATAAATATGGACATGCTATGTGTGTGTATTACACACTGAAGGTTCCTTAGTGTGATATAAAAGATAGTTTTATAATGAAATTTGAGATGAATGTGTTTCAAGAAAAGCTACATAAAAGAAAGCTATCTAGCTCATCCAGGACTGAGCAAATAAAAATGAGTACTAATACAATTTATCAGATCTGTTGCATTCACCACATGCTAGTGATTTTTTTCTTTTTCTTTCCTCCCTCCCCCCCGCCTCAGTTTATTTAAATAGCAAACAAAATTCTTGTATCTTGTGGTATTGAAAAATATGCATCTCTTGTGGAGACAAAAAGCAGCTGTAAACCAGTATTGATTGTCATTATGTCTTGCCACATAAAGAAAACATACCAGAGGCATTTTCATGGTAGGAACACAATTATCTTTAAAATTGGCACGTATCTGGATGCATGCTGGTATCAATAAAATTAGGTGACATAGGGACTTCAGCTAGATTTGATCCACAGTTAGACTTGCCAAAGCACCAGAACTTATTTTTCCTTTCTTTAAACGTAGTATGCTGCACAGTGAATATCTTTGAAAATAGTTCTTTAGAATGCAAAATCAAATATTTGAAAGTTATAAAACACCATGTTTAGAACAGCTAGTTGTTTCTACAGCTGATCTCACATACATACACTATGTAGTTTTATTACATACTATGTAGTTTCTATGTACTTCATAGAAAGTATGTCCTTTCATTACATGAAAATATCAATTTTCCCTTCATTCCGTCCTTTGAGTGGAAGCACCTCCCAGTGCAATTTCTTGCTAGATAAACAGATACATCATTCAAGTATTTAATTTTGTAACCAAACTGGCATCCTTTTATCCTCAAGGAGTATTTTTAAGATAAATGCTGAGTAAATATATAAATATCGGGATTACTTCACTGTATCCTCCCTCCTCATAAATTTCTTGCCTTATTCATTTGAAGATCATTTGAACAAAAACCCCACCCCAACTACAGTATCGGGTGTGCACTCAAATTCTGGGTTCTGTGAGCACGGCTACGTGCACTGACTTTGAAAATTTACTGGCTGCTTAGGATAGCATTACTGTCTGTCTACCCTTAAGTCCAAACTCTGTTAATGGTTTTTGTTTTGTTTATTTTTTGAGATAATCATTCTTTTGATGCCTGCAGAACAAAGACACAAATAACTAGGGTTCAGTTTCATTCCCCAAATTATTTGTAGTTTAAGTCAGTAGGAAATTTAGCAGGCATTATTTGTAACTATGAATTGGGAATGTAAACATTTACATGACCTTAGTATTCATACCACAATTAACTATAAATTCTGACTCGACTCATGATTATTTATGGTTGTAGCAAAGTCTAAGCATATAGAGGCTTTCATAAGGCTGACCAGAAAACCATCCACAAGCTAAAATTTCTTGAAGCAATACTTGAATATAAAGAGTCTGATTTTAAGGACAGCTATTCCCCAAATAATCTGATATACATAGGAAAATGAGCTCAGACAAAGATTTTTCACACAGGACGTATTTTCGGCTCGGGTCCTAGTTTGTAATTTATTACTTCAGATTGCAAAGAACAGGGTATTATATTCTTTTGTTAGCATTAAGCCTCATATTTCTCCTATTGCTTCGTTATTTTTGCTATTCTGTATTTTATTTTTAAATTCTCTGCATCTGCTCTTCCCCCTTCCCCATACCATTCATTCCTGTTTTCTTTACCTTTACCTTTTACATACCTCAAAAGGAGGGTCAGGATGTTTATAGACAGCAAGTACAAGGGTGAGGGGATGAGCCCACACAAGAAGCAACTTGCTGTTTCAGACAGCAAGCAAGCAAGAGGTTAGCAGATTTGGACTGCTCATCACAGAGTGGAGCCCTGGACAAGATGACAGCAACAGTCTGCTTGAAAGCAGGTTGGGACCATTACTGGTAATTATAGTTAATCAGCAGCAATTGTCTTGACCAAGATACAGATCAACATTGAGCACTAACCTAACAGGACCTAATGAGTGTAATGGAGGATGAAGAAAGCCTGATTAAACTCACAAGGCGCTGGATGACCCGAGCAGATGATGCATTGTAATCCTCAGCCCCTCTCTCTCCCCTGCTGCCTGCAGCCATCACTCCCCAGTGTGGCTGGCAGCAGCCCTGGGGTAAGCCCCAACCTCGTGGCTGCATTGCAACATGCCCTCAGAAGTGGTTAGCAGGTCAAAAACACGAGAAATTGAATTAAACCTGGCACTTGGATGTGTGAGTAGGTATGGTTCTATGTATTTTTCTAAAGCAACCACAACCTCTGACTGGGTTTATGATATATAGCAGTTGTCCATAAAACTAATCAATAGTGTTTAGCTATTTAAGGCAATAAATTCATAGAGCATTATTATTTTTGTAAACATGTGTAGAAGTACCTAATAACTAAGCATTTAAACATAATTGGAAAATGCTTTGTGCTTTTCTCTATCCTTATTGCTTTTGCTCATTCCATTACATCATGTAAATCGATCAGAACTATTTTTCCCCATGAAACTTGTGTGAGAAAAAGCAATCTTAATCCTTAAGATGATTTGTTAAATTGTATGGCATTCTCATAAAATACAGACTTAAAATACCTGTCTTTTTTGCAGGTAAAAAATTCTATGTAAATTTTTAATCTGAAATACTTGATTAAAAAAAAACAAAACAAAAAGCAAAAAATAGAAATGTATTTAAGAGATGTCTATTTTATCCCTTTTATAAATATATTGATGGAATAACTGCAAATTAAGATAAATTTAAAGAGAAACAGATTCTCAAACTATATACTATGAGTATTAACAGCCTCACAGGGAAAAACATGCTATAATTTTATCCACTGACTGTTCTGAGTCAAGAAAATGAACGAACATAAAAAAGTTCTTCAGACTTTCACAAAATGTAAAAACAAATGTGTACATGGCCCTGCCAATACCCCTTGTACTTGAAAGAAATTGGCTAAAAATAGTAGAAAAATCCTCCTCCCCCCCCTCCCCCCCATCATCCCCACCACTGTGTGAGCAGGGGCTTCTGGTGTGACAAACTATCAAAACATTGAATGGCCACCCAGCCTATGTTTTGTAGGATAATTACACCTGTTGCTCAGTCTAACCCTATTCTCACATATGCTTCACGTTGCGTATATTCCATACAGGAATTCTGTAGCCAGCTATACGAGCAGGTCCTAATTCAGAAGAGGGTCTATGCTTTCACTGGTTGGAGACTTTGTCCAACATTAATACCACTACTATGGGTTTACTGAATTTCTAAACTTACACAAACACAAATGATGTCAGAATCACTGACATGAACCCTGTTACCAGTTGTGCACTAAACGTATTGCCTGGTGCAGCCAAGCCTTTCCCTCCTGTCTCCTACATGGTCAGCAATCTCCTATTTCTTATCTAGACCTTGCCTGATCTCCTGCCAGGATACCTAGCTCTGCTTAACTGCTTGTTCTAGTAAGAGAGGCAAGGCAGTTACGGAGACAGCGTGTTCTCCCTCTCTCCTGTCCTCTACCCCAGCAAAATGCCAGGACAAAGTAAGGGGTATGTTCAAGGTGGTCATGGTGTTCAATATGAGGACTGTGTTGTACTGGCAGGTCTCAAAAAGCTGGGGAAACAGGACAGAGGAAGTACTCCCTGACCAGAACCCATCCTACAGTTACTCTCATGTTATTTAATAAATCGGAAATCCTGTGGAAGTATCACTGTCTTCTGAATAACACAAGCAGAGTGCAATGTCCCAACATCACACTGCACTGAAGCTTTGACTGCAAACCTACTCTGCCAGGAAGTTCTTCCCATCTAAGCAAGAAGACTAATGACAAGAACAAGAAACAACATTACATATAAGACTTAGACTAAGTAGATTAATTTTTTTTTTTTTTTTTTTTTTTTGTGGGGGGGGGGGGGGGGCAGGAGGAGGAGGAGGGGGAAATGTCACTGGAGAAAAAAACAAACAAACAAACAAACAACACTCAACCCCCTCAAACCAACCAGATACAAGCACTCAGATTTTTCCTGGTTGTATACCAGGTTGAAATCAGTGACGGGTACAGAAAATCAGCTTCAGGAGGCAAGGAGTTTGTCATGAGACAGCTGAAAGTCTTGATTTCAATAGCAGTGCAGGCCAGCTGTGCACCTAGCCTATGCTTGCCTTTCGTGCATATTGGATGAAAGGCCCTTGAGACTGAGCTATCTTTAGGCAAACAACAAAAATATTCTTTTAAGATTTGGAGTGAAAAGAGAACAGTAAAGTCCATTTTTTCACCCAAGAAATCTCTTTCTCCAAGAAATATGAGACAGAAAAATGTAGTGGCTGCTAACCAGAGCATCCCAACTCTAAAAATTACACATTTCAAGGACCTGGAACCACTGCAGGAAGAGAGAGATGTCAGATTACTTGAGCAGGTTGGAGAGCACCTAAAATTATCCACAATTAAGGTTATTGTGAAGTGGTCCAAATCCCCCACTCCTATAAGAGTTATTGGTAAAATGTTTTAGGGGTATCTTGAAAAACCTATGAAAATAGTGTTCCATAGTCATTAGTTTTATCACAAACAAAAGAGGAAACAATCTTTGAGACACCAACTTTCTATTTTTTTTTCTTTTTTTTTTTTTTTTTTTTTTTTTTTTTTTGTAAAAATAAGAAAAGTAACTAAAGTGTGCCTGCATCCAGACCAAAAGTTCATGCTCAAGTAGAGGATTTGTTCTAGAAATGTATTTCACCTTAAATTTGAAGAAAAATAGGTGGTGAATCCTCTACCTTATAGTTGCTGAGTTGTTTTTTCCCCAGTTGATTATCCTCACTCAAACATTTGTACTTCATTTTTAACTAGAAGGACATTGTTTCTTGTCATGCTTCTCTACTAGATTGAAAAGCCCTTTACTATCCAGCCCTCTTCTCCCCATAAAGACATTTAGACCTTGTAATTCAATAACATCTGTGTTCCTTTTGATAAACTAGAGCTCCTTAATTCCCTCACTGCAGCACATTTTCTCCCTTTGTCCTTAATTCATTTTTGTGTCCTCTTTGCCCTCTCCAATTTTTCAACACCGTTTTAAATGCACCAACACAGGACAGACTAGAACCACACCAGCATTACTTGAATAGCATTTATACTCTGTTAATTTCTTAACCAAAAATAAGGATGCCTTAGCCCTTTCATCAGATCTTTTACACGAAATTTAAGCATTGTAAGAGTAGAAGAGACATGAAGCTTTCACACAAGAATTTTTTTAATGAAGACAATCCATTACCAATGAGTCTGAATTGAGCTAACGTGTGCCATTAGTCATGCTTAATAACTTTTTTTTTTTTTTTTTTTTTTTGAGATACAAGATACCACATAAAGCAGGGAATAAAATCTAAGCTCTTATAGGTTCACTGTAAGACCTTATTCTCAGGCATTGTCAGCATGGGAGTAGTATCAGTCACATTTTCTATTAAATGTTCAAACAGCTTTCACATCTTTTTCATCGTGTATTTAATTATTCGCAACATCACCTTGATTGAAATTGTACTAGCACAAGATTATTTCAGTACAATTACCCCTGACTTGCATCATGGGAAGGAATATAAATGTTCACAGGACTGAATTATAGCTTACAGACACCAGTTTAACTGGACACAACTGCTTACATGAGTTGTTGGAAACCTAAGAGGCCCCTCACTAGGGCCCTATATACATATGTAATATAGAATTGAAGACGTGCCTTATTTGAGCCTTTGCTTCTTCTAACGTATCAGATATAGGCTAAAGTGAGAGTAGGACACACTAGCAGATCTTCAGTAGTTGAGTAAATGCATAGATCTTATTTACTGAAGTGCAGCTTATTTCCAGTTTAGGTTTTCAGTTTTTGCTCATTTCTTTGAGGCAGAGAGGGAAGAGTTGCGTCTTTTCTGTCTACAAAATATGCACGTCTGGAACATTAGGGCCTCTTTTTATCCAATTTCTACTAGAACTATATATCCTCTAAAAAACCTAGAGGTTCTCACTTATGCTTAAAGAAATGGGTTAAAGGAGTATAATCAGTATATTTGGTCCTATACAAACACTTCCAACACGAGACGATAACAGTATTTGTCAGAGTTGCTTGAATAATACATATAACTTTGTGAATGAGACTCTTGCAGTTTTAGCGAACTCTCCAAAACTAAAACAAAAACAGAAACCTAGTCTTATGGTGAAAGTAACAAAAGGAAAAAACAAAGATGTAACCACAGAAACATTCCCAACTTCAAGTTTCCAAGAGAAACAGGATAAAAACATGCGTACTTACAGGTTGGTGAATGAGAAGTGCACCTGCTTTATTCATACTTTTGGTTTACCATTTATGAGACCAAAAGAATGCAAATACCTACTGAATATCTTTTTCTTTCAGATTTTCCTTTTAAATATCTTAGAATCAGGCTTTGTTTTATCAAAAAAAAAAAAAGTCTGTAGGTGCTGCTTTCATAAACAATGGCGTAACAGTCCTCAACTCACTGCATCTGGAAATGATAAAATCAGTTGGCTTTTAACCTTGACAATAAATCATTATTATTAAATATTCATAGGACTATTTTCAAATTTATTTTTTTTTGTTTTGCCCTTCCACACTGTTTTATTTCACAAAATGAATAACTGATATGCTACGTATTTAGCGCAGCTGAGATGCTCCGGGTCAATGGCAATGAAGGCTTCCAAAATGAAAGAATGAGTTCCAAAGAGCAGGATGGATATCCTTTTGACTTTTGACTACAACTGAACCTCAAGCATGAACTTCCATTCAGATTCAGTAAGAATCCAAGTCTTGGCCAACCATCTTTTTGCTCAAAAATTTATGTAGAAGCCATGCATCAGATACCTTCCCTGTCAGACCTCAGCAGTTACTTTGTGCTTCATGGAAGAACCAAAAATACCGTGCTGGTCACCTCTTCCCTGAAAAAATACAGGGGAAGTCATACAATAAGTCCTGAATTTCTCCTAATATGACACAAGAAATCACACAGGAAGGAGGA
The DNA here is from genome assembly GCF_009819795.1 of Aythya fuligula. Classification (NCBI taxonomy): domain Eukaryota; kingdom Metazoa; phylum Chordata; class Aves; order Anseriformes; family Anatidae; genus Aythya; species Aythya fuligula. The sequence goes on from NC_045562.1 coordinate 3,687,167, forward strand.
AAAAAAAGCAGCCAACTGTTGGAAACCTCTTCCTAACTACTATGAATAAAACCAGACCCTTTCCTTTATTACCTGGCATTACCACAAAGGTACAAAGCTTGGGGCAGCTAGAAATACAGAACATAAATTACAGACTGAGGAATGGAAGTAACATCTTCTTCTCCTTTACACTTGGACATTAACGCCTTGCCAGTCAGGCAAAAAGTGTGCCCTGCCGCAAGAGTTAAACTTACAGATTCAATCGCTTACAGAATTTGAAAGAAAAAGTTAACATCACCTCATTTATTTTCCCAGGAAGCCAAATGTTGCAAATTTCAAGTGCACATTTCTAACACCCAAGAAGAAACCAAGGAGAAAAAAGAAAAAGATCTTTTCAGTTCCCCTCCTGGAGGATACTGTAGTCTAAATGTTTGTAGAGGAGGTATAATATTTCAAGTTCTTTACCTCTACCTACATTTCTTATTTGAAAGTAGACAATTCTTAATGCACCCAAGAGCACCTCCTCATTATAATTTTCCATTGCTGCAAAGCAGGCTCATACACACAGACTGAATTGGAAGAAATTTGCTTCTCTGCCCTGCCCCAGAATAAAAAGGCTAGTTACATATGCATACTGAAGGTCACTTCACACCAGTGCTGACACGCATGCTAGGAATGTCAGTGGTATATAGTCTTTCCTTCCCTTCAGACTATCTGCCTCAGCAAAAACAGCAGGTGTATAAGGGACGACCATGGTCTGACTCTGCACTGGGTCCTGCAAAAGCCAGGAGGATGCAAATCACCCTGTCTTGGCCAGGTAAGCCTGGCGCTATTTTGCAGATTCATCCCTCAGCTCAAATCCACATCATGTGGAGGAAATGCAAGAAATTAAGGATTTCCTACCACAGCCATTGCCAGAAGGAACACATCACACGGATGGTAAGAAAAGCCCTTTGAAGATGTATTTTGCTGTAATTTCACCAGCACATTAATTATCCCTAAATTACCCTGAAAAAACAATTTGCTTTCAGTTTAAGTGGAAGTTACTTTTAAAGTGGCTATGGGCAGGGAAAGTGCTGGAAGGTTGCTGTTGGTTCTTCAAAGGAACTTGTACAGGAACTGCTAATGTCTCCTTTCTTCCTTTGGTGCAAATAGTGACAGAAAAGTGGAGCCGCAACAATGAAACACCATTTGAAAGTAACCCGCATACATACAAGTATTTTGTCTTAAACTACAGTGAACACGATTCATCTTAAACAAGGTAAATATAAATGGTGCATGGAAACAGTCATCGCATTCAATGCATAAGAAACAGACATCTTATTCAGCTCATAAGTTTTACAGTGATTATGAATTCCAGTTTAGCTTGGAAAAATATTAGTCAGGTCATTTATTTCATGTTTATAAAAATATGTTATTATTCCAATGCTGCAGAATTCTCACTGGTATTAACTATACAGAGATATAGATTAAGTAGGATATATTAATTTTGGTTTTAAGCAAACAATTTTGGTCACTACTTTTCTTTTGTAAATGGAAACCACCTGTTGGATTTTTTTTTTCAGGTACTGGAAAAACATCTCTGCCTTTTCTTCACATTTCAGTTAAAGAAAAGTTGATGCATTTTATTTATGGTTAAACAATAGCAGCGTTCCCCAAAGGCAATTTTATGGATACATTTTCATTTTAGAAGTTTTCCGAAGAGCCAATTGGAAATATTTGAATCAATTTATAGTGTGTTCATACTTGTCTAATACCCTACTAATTCAGAAATAACACCTCTAATCCCTAAAAAGGGAGAGTGCTGAATCTTCTTTTGTTTTACCTGCACTTTCCTCACCAATTACGAAAGCAAACCTGCTACCTCAGAAATTTTGGATTGCCATCCACCAGCACGGTGATGCCTGGCGATTATTATCTGCCACAGCCAGCCTTGAATTCTTACTGGACACACACAAAAAAAATGTGTTATTGTGCCACCCACCCTGTCTCCCCATGCCATAAAATCACTCTGTGTTCTCTCTAACCTACTTTGGGATGATCTGCAGTATGCCATACATCAGGTTTTAGCCCAGTATGTGGGCTGCACGTATATCATTTTTCAGCTGCTTTAGTTGGTTCATAGAGAGGCAGACCAGGTCCAGTTGCCAACAGTCACATCTGAAATGAAGAATATTCTTGGTCTTGCTCTACTTGTTTGTTCTGTCTGGTACATTTTCCCTGAGAGCACTGTTACAACTGCATTTTACAGGGTCCTCTCTCAGCAAAGTTTCCGTTGATATATTATTATTATATGGCTATTTATATAGACTCAACTGTGTTATTTCCATTTTATTGCAAGGACATAAAAGCTGGAAATGTACCAAAAGTACAGAAAGGAGCCTAAGAGCCTTTGAAAGTAAGAGCCTTAGGGAAATACCAGGTATTAAATGAAGTCGATTTATAGCTGTTGCCAAAATTTGTCAAAGCTTAAGAACTCCTTAAATCCAAAGCTATTGAGGAGAGAAGGTAGAAATACTTTGGTTAGCTATACCAGCCATATCACTGTTATATATACTGGACAGTCATTGCCAGCACACATGCTGAACTGAATAATGCATAAAATTGGCCCAGCCAAAATGCCTTCCCCTGCCCCAGCCCTGAACAGCTCTTACAGAGGCAGAGCTAATGGAAATAGAAACATGGAGGTTGCACGAACAGAAAGGACTGTAGTAGAGCATAAAATAAGATCTGTTGGTCTAGGAAGGGTTCAGATTTTTAATAGAGTTTGTAATATCAGAATTGACAGCAGCATTGGACAAGAAGGAAGGAGAACACACAGTAGTTTGCCTTTCCTGAATTGCTTGTCTCAGTTTTTCCTATATTTGTCTCCTTATGTCCCCTAGGGCGTATATGTTCAAGTTACCACGATGGAACAGAAGCTGTATAACAAGCCACGTATCACCTCTTTATTTTGCAATAGGGGTGGACAATGTGGTTTAGCTTTAACAAATTCATATGATCTAGCAGTCATGGTAGGGTTACAGCAACTGGACAGGGCTGCCTGCAGTAGTACAGCTGAGGCATTAGAAGACATGAAGCCATCATAACTGAATTGTGTCCCCCAACCTGCACTTCATTTATTTAGAAAACATAAAATAGATTTGATATTAATTGCAGTCTCTTCACCTGTTGTTTTTAAGCCTTTTTCCTCAGTCATTTCTCTGGGTCTTCTTCCTTGTAGTCATTATTACCTTCCTTTCTCCTCAGCCAGCTCTTCCTTCACTTATACTGTTTGGAGGCTAGCTTCCACAGACACATCCCTTGAAGATTTCAGTTGCTCATTTAAGGTAAGGAGTGAACTCTTGCTCTTGTTAAGTATTTCATTCACTGGTAGGCATTGATGTTCTGTCCTTCTCAAAGCACTCTCTACATCTCTCAAGCCTCTGGGCAATACTTTAATGCACACAAATTAAGAAAAACAAATGATAGTGATCTGCATCACATAGGCAGAATTAATAAAACCTTCTAATGACTTCAAGTTGGAGGCAATCTCAACACTTAAGTTCTTAGAATAAGAGTTTTCTCACAGGTTAGAAGAGTAATAGTGTTTGGGGAAATCATCTGTCTTCTCAGAGATCATGGTTTAGCTTCCATTCTGCATTATGCAAAGCTCAAATTCATGTTACACGCTATATGTCTGGGACAGAGTCAACAGTAGACTTGGGACTTGCTGGTAGTTGAAAACAGGTTCTGAAGCAATAATTATCACACGGTAAAACTACAGTGCTCCACATGCTGCACAGAGCCAGACTAACTCTAGCCATTTTCTTTTCATCTAAGAGAATGGTGCTCTTGATTTTTTTTTTTTTTTTAATTTCATTTTTAGCAGCCAAGCAGTAAATGCACTGTGAACTTCATTTTCAAATTGTGATGATATCTCCAGGATTTACTAATCATCGAATATTAATTTTGCACTAAAACAAGATGCACAATTGCAAGTTCCAAGACAGTAGGTTAGAAGACTATTATGCATCATGCAACTGTAAGCTAGCTAAAGAACTTCTGTCTACTTTGGCCCAGGATCAAGTTTTCAGAGGTGTGAGTCACTGTTTCTGAGAAAGATGTTTTAGTCTGAATTGTATACCTGAGTTTTGCAACACATCTCAGCAAGCTCCTCAGAGCAGTTCAAGTTCCTATCCAAATTCACTAACACGTTTTTATTTAAACTCTCCTGAGGATCTCTTTTAAACACAGCTCATATCTGAACCTTAAAACAAGAGAAATAAATAACCACAATTACTTTCTTGGATTTCAGAGAACTATTGCTGACATTATTTGGTAAGACTTTTAGGTAAGGCATAGCTCTCATCACAAGAACCAAGTCAAGACACCCTCTAAAGATTGTTTCCAATTCCAGTACACAAGTGCTATTTAGGGAAGATAACCCACATGTCAACACAGCAGATATCCTGAGATTGGGTTACTAATCTTAACCCTAGCAGAGATTTTCTCTTTAACCTTCAGCAACTCACAGAAAACAGACCTGTGTCCTCACCTCTGATAGGAATAATGCAGGACTCCAATGCATTGCCTCTGTGCATTTGCAGTTTTAATCGCTCACCTACACAGTAGAAGATGTCCCTTTCCCTTTCGGCTCAGCAGACTTCCCTGAACGTCTGCCCTTCCTTTTTATTGCTGATACTAGTCAGTATTTCAAAGACAAAACAAGGCCACCGTTAACCCCTTACAATGTTATTGCCACCCATGGCTGGCACGGACAGATGGAAATGAGAAAACTGTTGCACAGATGACACAAAAAGACTGAACTCCCTTTCAAATAGCTGCCTTGGCTTTGCAGGGTGAACAGGATTAAAAGGTAGAATTGATTTTCTCACAGAAGTCAGATATAGCTATATGTGTGGCGATCAGGTTTCTGGAGCAAGAGAACATAATTTGCAGAATGACTTGATTTTTCAGGCCAAAACTGCACCTGATATATGTCTGTGACTTTTCTTTGTCTAGCAAACAAAGAGGGTGGCAGCTGAAAGTTGGAGGCTTGATGCATGAGACACTTTCACAAGGAACTATTAAAGTGATCTTTTAGTATGTGAATTGAAATTTACAGCACAATAATGCACATTTCATTGTATGTGTGTGGGTTCTTTTTTAAACACATTTGTTACCTTAAGGTTCTTAGAACAAGAAATGGAAACTAAATTTCATATTACTGCAATTTATGAAAGTTAGCACCTGACAACCGAAGTTCTTCCTACATATTAGCATCACACAAAGAGATGCATTGAAGGCTTTTAAAATAAACTACTAAACCTGTCTAAAAAACTGTTAACAAAGATGCAGTATGTTATCTTAATAGGTTTTGAACTTCATAAAACACCTCAGTGTCTATTCTGAATTGTAGGTATCTTTAAAACCCTCTTTTAGATGTTCTGTTCTTCATGAAACATCTTTTTTGCCTCCAGCCTTCCATCACAGTCTATACCTTTCTTTGCTTCTTAGTTACAAGTCCTTATTTTTACTGGAATGAAGTTAAAGGAAAAAACAAGCAAAACTGGAACCTCTTAAAAACTTGCTTTCACTCACTGTTCTGAATTTTGTAATCATTAGAGTTAAATGTGTTCACTCTTTCGGCTCTCACTAGTTTTGTTTAGTCAGTCATTTTTGAAGCCAAACAATTGACAGTAGTTTCCGTGGCAGAGACCTGCAGATGAGAGAGTTTAACAGAAAACACAAAAAAGTAGTTTCAGACTTTAAAGACGGCCCAGGTGCTTTGCGTGATTTTACCCATCCTTAAAAGTTTGAAAAAAATTGTATCTTCTTCCCACAGAAAGGAAGAGTAATATTGTATCTGAAGAGATTTGGAGGACAGAAAAAGCTTTAAAGTCAATTGTCTAAAAAATCCACACTAGTGGTTGCAAAAAAACTCTAAGAACATCTGATTTTAATGAAACACTAATGGATAAAAGTCTCACAGGAATGCCTCTTTTTCATCTTTATGGTAGCTATGCAATTTCAGTAAGACTGAACAAACACCTGTTTCCACAAATTATGCTACAGAAAGTAGTGGAAATATTAACATTTTTTTCAGTGCCTTGGAAATTAGGGAAACAGGACTCCAACATACAAAAATGGTGCAGTTTAGCACAAAATAAATACACACTACTGAAATGTGTTCGCTGAGAAATCAGCTCACAGTTCAAGCCGGAGCTTCACTTTAACTTGGATGCATTCAAGGGATGCTCATCTAAACAAGGTTTTACATTTTGCTGCTTCATTAACATAATGCTGTTTGTCCTCCTATAAAGCATTGGTGTTTATGGGATAATCAGTCAATGAAATAGAGATTATTATAGCTTCCACTTAGTTCCCCATAAAAAGCATAATTTTTTTTTTTTTTCCTGCACAAATTAGTGTTACAAAACCCAACATTAGAGCATGTGTAACACTTCAAGCTTCAAATATATCAATACTTTTAAGGGATAATCAAAATGCTATTCGAAGAATTGTCATAGGTTTATTTTTCCTTCTGCTGTCAGTATAGAATTTTAAGTAAGGATAGCTTCGATTATGCTTTATTAACCACTTCTTTCATTACAAAATTAAGAAAACTTATAGCGTGGATTCAAATGATAGCACTTCCACAGAGATTTTACATGCTCCTGGGCAAATCACCACCTTTCCTTACCCTAGTTCCCATCTTATAAAATAAGAATAAAAAAATATTTCATTATCCAAAGCTTTATACATTTTATGTGCTTACATTAGAAGTTCTGTAAGAAAGACTCTGTTTGTTTAGTGCCTGGCACAATGGGGCCCAGATAAGCTACTGGGGACTCCAGCTATCACCTTCATACAAGTATGTTTATGCATACAGAAATTCCTAAAGGCTCTGTCAACTTACAATTCCTAGAATACTGCCTTAAACCACAAGCTCTGTTTAAGTCTTAGTTCCCTTTTGACAGTCTCACAAATCCTTATGATATGCATTATTCAGGCTAGCACCATTTCTGATGTGCCCAGCTCTCTTGGGAAACACCTCTGAATGTCATATTTACAGACTTGCACTAAAGTATATTGAAATAGGTATCAAGCCTGGGGAGCTAAATGCTGCAGTGGGTTAATGCATTAACCTTTCACATCTGCAGACCTGAGGTGAAACTGTGGTTCCGTTGAAGTTCATGGCAAACCCTCATTGATGTCAGCAGGGTCAGAAACTGATGGGGGTGAGGGTGAGCATTGCTCCAGCCACAAGTAAAACCATTCTGCAGCACAGTTATGCCCCACTGAGTGTCCACCCACTTTGTGCTGAGCTACCAAATGGTCTGTGACACTGTGAAGGTTTAGGCTTGGCAAAACCTTACCATGAGCTGGAAGAGCAGAGAGCTTGCCTGTGAGACCCCAGGAACTGCAAAAGCACTTGGAGAAACTGCTTGCTGGCTCTTACCAATCTTTTCAGGCTTTAAGTTCTTCCCTTTGCACAACCACCATTCCATACCCCTTCCAACACATCCAAATGTGTGGTGAATGTCTGAATTAGTAAACATTTTCACTAGAGAGCAAAGAAACATATTCAGTACTTTCCTTACCATGGAGGTGTTTGATCAAGGGCTGTAATACAAACAACATTAACATCAAAATTTTAAAAGTGGAGTACTTCTATCTTAGAAAATACTGTGCCATGTCTGACCCTAAAGCTCAAAATAATCTCCAGAAAATATTAGAAAAACTATCAAAGATTTTTTGTATTTACAAGTAAAATCATGACACCAAGAGAATCTGTATCAAGAATACCGTGTTTTCCCTCTGTAACCATTTAGTATGATTTCTCTACCAATCTTTGAGAAAGACCTATTTCAAGAAAATGTGCTTTAAGAAATATGAAGACTCAGGACATCACTTTCAGGAGAAAGTAATCCCTCCAATACCTTTCCTGACACTACACATATTCATTGATCCAGACAATTTCTTCCTTGTACATGGATAAGGTTAAGTCTACCACCGTGTGAAGTGATCCCTGTTCTCTATAAAATTTAGGAGGAAAAATTATCTAGATTAAGATTCTCCAAATAACATCCCAGAACTCAAAAGAAATTACTACAAATAAAATTTTCCATATTTTAACAATCAAATCAGTTTTGCAAAGCATTATGCTGACTACTACTTTGAACTCCTGCTAATAACAGCCATTATTGAAGTTTGCTTTCTCTTCCATACTCACAGTTCACATTAAATACCTGGCAGTTTAAGGTGACAGCAAACAGACATCTATAACCGGGTCATTTTTCTTTGTTGTAAAGGACTCTGTTAGTGTATGTTTTCTAACCATCAACATGCCAAAGGCTTCGACAAAGGCTATTTGATGTGTACTAGACATGAATCATTCTGCTTGTAACCCTTCTGCCAAGCATCAATGAGGGTAATGAGAACTCCATTTGTTTGCCGTTCCTTGCTTTTAAATGAATGGAAAAGTGACTTGAAACTCCATCCAGAGTTGTATTCATGCTCTGGGTTCTGAGAGGAGAAAGATACTTACAAACTCCATTGACCTATGACATTTTTGTTCCTTCACAGACTAAACTTTCACATATTAGTTATGCTGTGTTTTGTGCAATTAAGGAGTACAGAAAACTGAATAACTTCAGTCATTTTTTGTGCTTCTGAAGTGTATGCAACTATTCTTGCCATTGAGATTTTCTTAGGCTTACTTTTTACCCACAGAAGCAGCTAGCACATCTGTAGATTAACATGTAGATAAACATGTATTTAGTACTCAATCTTCTCTTTGAGAGGGACAAAAATAGTTTCCATTCCCACAAGGGCAGAACTCTGTTCATTGATTTTAATCGTGTTACATTCTGTCATGGAGTAAGCACTGATAGGAATTAAATATTAGAATATGTTAGTTTCCAGGGATGAAACAGGAACAGGAATTATGGGTAGCAATAAAAATGTAAACCAGGTACAGAAGTGCCGGCATCAACCATATAAGGGCAATAATTACAACTTGAAGTACTTGACTGTAGATGTTATACCCAGAGGTATACCCAGAGGACTGCTTCGCAGTCTGTAATTGCACCCAGACACAGTTTCTGAAGCTGCATGGACTTGTTTCTTTGAAATTAATCAGTACACTTATTTCTAATTTTAAAAATAGCATACATGTGTACTTTGTATTTATTTTTTCTTATCCCAGAAAACGTCTGCTTGAGGGAAATAGTAAAAAATGGCTGCCTCATATGTCCGTGCCAGCCAAGGAAGCTATGCCTGCCCATTTTAATAGCCATGGAACATCTTATATTTGAGGGCAGCATAGTTCATTGTTGCAGAGCCACAGGACCTACCAGCAGTAGGATGCTAGGTGAAACTGAACATCAACTTCGCTGTGTAAGTTTGTTTTGACTGAACTCCCCCCATCCTGATTTAAATGACTTGAGGGCTGAAGCTTTAACCATTTTTCCTGGGAAAGCACGTCACACACACAGTGATAGAAGCTACAAATATCTGAAGACATCATGGGATGTTAGAATATTTGGAAAAAAAACAACAAAAGTTTTTGTGTGACCAAGCACTTCAACTCTAAAAAAGAAGCTGAACAGATTGTTTGCAGACTTTGAGTCCCAGAAGCCTAACCTGGCTCATGTGTTAAAACACCTGCGGCATGTTAGTAAACTGATTTCTTTTTAAATTCATTGGCATATAACAAAGGCATGGATTACAGTAACAGTTCCTATTTCTCATTGAAGTTTGCACGTCCATATCTGTGGTGCTACAGCTAGTATATGAAGTACTCTGAAAATAACTTGCCTAGTGTTTATATATGTATATATAAGCATGTATTTATATATAAAAATCTGTTGAATAGTACATAAACCCAGCTGTTTATTTTTACATAACTGTTTTGTGTATCTAAACAACCTTCATATAGTATGCCTAAGGCCAAAGTAGCATTAGTACTCTTTTCACACACTCCTTATTGTAAATACAGGAGCCAGCAGAAGAAACTAGTTTCTTGGGTCTGGTGAGATGATTTGGTTGAAGTGTCCCTGTTCATCTGATGAATCACTTCTTAAAACTGTTAGCACTAAACACTATTACCACTTTACCTAAAGCAGTCTGCTGATACACAGTCATCCATGAAGAAAAACAATTTTTTATTTTTTATTTTTATTTTTAGCAAAGGTAATACAAATTCGTAGTTTAAGATTTTAAGTCAGGAAAAAAAACTTTGTAGACTGAATACCAGTTTATGAAGAGAACAAGTCTGCTAGCCCTTTTTTGATATCTGATGCAACCAGACTCGGAATAGGATTGCTGCCCTTCATGAGAATGGAGATGTTGCTGAGCATACTGGAGCACAAATTAAAACATGTTGGGACACAACTTTCACAGGGAGTTTACTGACTTCACATGAGTCAAGTATTTCATATTTTTCAGGAGTTCCACACAACATTGGAAAGGAAATAGCTTCCACATCTGCTGATAGAGGGGATAAGGTCTGGGCTTCAATCTGAATTATTTACTGCTATTCTGGTGCATCATACAGAGATAAAAACTGCAGAGAAGAAACATGGAAACCCTCTGTAAAAATCAATTAGTGATATATGCAAAGTGCCTATGAATCAACTGCTGTAGCTGTCAAACTTCAGAAATGAACACATGGATCCTTGTAATCTGTCACTTCGCAGATATCCAGGAACGTATTTTAAAAATCATGAGTCTCCTCTAACGGTTTTGTCACCAAACTGACTGTATGTTGAGGGCAAGTGCCACTACCAAGCTCTGAAGTTTTTTTATTATTATTTTTTTCTGGTGGCAAGCTTCTGCAATGCCTGGGGTGATGATACCAGCTCAGAGAGCTTTCCTCAGACTGAAGACAATCCAGCACATTTTCATGTGCCAGGCCTCTAATAGTTGTCATACTGTGTAGAGCCCCAAAGTGTGTAAAGCCCCAAAAGTTCATTTCCATACCATATCCCATACTCTGAACTGTATCATCATATAATCCTTTTAACCAGGAGAAAGGAAATTTTAACCAGTCCAGCGAGTACTGCTGAGAGAAGGCAGTGCCCTTGAGGGAAGTTGCCTCAGCCCCTGGTTGGGTCACAACAGCCTTACCTTTAGATGGGGAAATTTTATTTACTTTAAACCAAAGTCACGTCCGCCACAGCACATCCCCCATGCAGAGCATGAAAGGTTCTCCAGCCCACATGGAGTGCAGCCCTTTGTGAGGGCTCTAGAAAGGCTTCAGGTGGTCTGCAGAGGTGGGAAAGAAAGTAGGCCTGACACAGGCACTAGTGAGCTGAAGTGTGAGGAGGGCAAATTTCTTCTGCTGAGTGGAAATGCACCACAGCACCTCTGGTTCAGGCATGTTAAAATGCAATTAGCATAAAACAAAGCAAGTACACTATCTTGAAGAGCAATTAGTGGTTCAGAACAGGTAACAGGAGACTCCTTTCAGCCTTTTAAATCCCATCTGTTGAACATTATAGACCAACCACTGCACTGTGATTAATATTTATGATAGGGATATAAACTTTACCAAAAAGGAAACATCTCCAAGAGAACCTGAGCATTTCCAACATTTTTCTTTCTGAAGGCCTGAAGAAAGCATCAATAACAGAAGGTCTGGTCCTGCTGTCACTGAAGTCAATAGCCAAAACTCTCTTGCATTTTGTCAGAGGGAAGACATGAGGCTCTTTAAGCAGAAAAACAAATAACAGCTGGTAGAAATCAGGCTGAACATAATGATCTTTATACCTGACTGTCAAAAAGGTCAGTCTGTCCTTATTTATTGTTATACACTAACTAGCTGACTAAATTTCAAATACATGAACTTTTGAACTTTAGGGAAATAAGCTGCTATTTTCAGCCATATACGTTAAAAAAAGAATTTAAGACATGATAGGTAGACTTATACTGCTCAAGTGTCCTAATAGGTATCCAGGTTGGTAGCATCAAAACAGGTACATCTATACAAATGGAAAGTTTTTGTGCTTTAAGGAAAAACAATTGACATCTCTTAGCCAAACTACCCCTACTATGTGGATGTATTTCCTTTGATCCAAATCTTCTTTTTCTGCATGTTGGATAACAAAGTTGGCTGAGTACAGGGTACATATAAGGGGCTGAAAATTTAATGATTTGCTGCTCAGACTGATTAGTATTTGGCTACACGAAGATGTGTAGAACTCAAAATACCTTAGTATTTTATTTTTATTTTATTTTTTTTTTGTGACAAAAGAGTGTGTAAATCTTAGAAATTGAAAAGGAGAGACCTTATAAATGTGGAAAGAAATGATATAACAGACTAATAGCAAAGCAAGCTGGAAGACTACGGACCCAAAATTCCTGGCAGGAACTGAAACATCTTCTCAGATCTCTGGTATTCTACAGCTCCTCATTTTTATGAAGATAACTTCATCAAGTTTTGCCCCATCACTTTAGGGATTATCACATTAACATCAGAAAACAAGGTGGTAAGGATGGCTCAAGCAACAGACATAGGTTTTGGATCCTGGTGGTGTATGTTTGCAGCTACGATAAAGGGCTCAGCAACTAAGTAGATACTATTGCTAGATCTCCACTTTTATTTTTATACTTACATTTGTTCATTACTTGGTCTGAAAAAAACAAATGGTGTTGGATATGTGTATCACTTTTCTTCAAAAGCTTTTGAAAGATGACAGAAGCCAGTCTGGACTTCTTTGTGACTCACTGAGTCTTGTTAATGCCTCAGACCTACCACCTCACATTTACAGAACTTCTCACATCATTTCAAATAGCTGCTTTACTTTAAAAAACAAACAATCTTCAAAACTATCAGTTTTTCTTAAGTTCTTATGTAAGATCATTACAGAGTTACACATTTCTGCAGATGAGAGAATAAATCACTTTCCTCCGTAACTAGATTTAGTGATACCATTTAGATATGCCACTTGCACTACAGAAGGAAGCACTGACTCCTTATTAGCATTAGTAATTGATGCTGCTACTTAATTGTAGCAATTGCTCAGGGAATTTCATCATCCTTCACTGTCACACTTATGTCTGCACACACAGGTGCTCAAAAACAGATATTCTTTTGTATATGCTAGCTGTATATGTTATGCTAGCAGAATTAGACAAATAAAGAAAAAACACCATTCTGGAAATTAATATCCTCTAAACAAGTGCAATATTACCTTCCCAGAAGAAGTACCATTTAACTTGTGCTAGACATTGCTCTAGTACCTTAATAAAAGACACATTTATATTAAACATATCACTTGTGAATGTTACTGGATTACAAACTAGTTAAAACACTTCAAGCAGATTTTGAGAATTCTTAAACACTCAGTTTTTTCCTTATCCATGGCTGGACAAGTTGTTCTAGAGCTTTTGCTCCTTGCACTAGCTTCATGCTTATCCTCCAAAGATGGCCTGACTGTGGGCTTAGACACGCTTCGCCTTCAGAAGAGGAAGGGTGCCAGCCTTTTTACATATGAGGAGAGGATGCTTGTTCTTGTGTCAAACTCAGATATTGTCTCTTACTAAGAGGGTTCTGGTGGAATATCTGCGAGCAGGAAGGACCCTCCTGGCAAAACGATGGGTAGAGGAAAGAGCATGTTGCAGCAAGGAACCATCTGGGAGCAGGAGCTGTATCAAGATTTACCAGCATCAGGTGCTGTGCAGCTGAGGCTGGGCTTTGGGTCCCTGCAAACCTCTCCCCAGCCCGCCCGTGGAGTTGTCCCAACAGCTCCCACCAGCCCTGCTCCCACATATGCCTGAGGTCACAATGCCAACAAAGTGCTCTGGGAAACTGTACAGCTGCCTACTACACTGGTTTTGCCAGAAGGCTCTTCAAAGCCCCTCCACTTTGATTCTGCATCCAACTTTGTGAAACAACACACAATGAAGTGATTGCATGTTTGTGAAGTTCAGGGAATTAAAAGCATACCAAAAATAATTAGCTCCATCACTTAATGAAGGAAAACATTGTCCTCTTCCTTTTGTCTTTGCTTTTTAAGTCCAGTTCTAAAAAGAAAACATTCGGTGCTTTATTTAAGCTACATTCCATTAACACTTTTCACACAAACAAACTAGAAAAAAGACACCTAAGAAATGAACAAATTTCAAATACTACAGCCATATTCAGTCGTGAAGGAATTTAAATAGTCTTTAGATTTGTGGATGAATTCTCTCCAAATTTTATCCAAAGACACTAAGAAACAAGGAATTGAAGATGAAATGGGAGAAGTGTGTATAGCTGTGATGTTCTTTCTGTATTTGTCAATTCAGCAACATATCACATGCTTACAATAGCTTTCATTGTAATGGTTCACACTGCTGTCAGGTGAAATACCATTGTTCTTGTTTGCAAGATATGGAAGTCAGGAACTGACCTAAGAACAGAAGAGCTAAGCACAGAATGAAAGCCACCTGAAAAGCCCAACAAACATCCACTGAAGTAAACTGATAGATGTTAATCTAGGAGTTGAAAGTAGTAACGGCCGTGTTTATATTCTCAATAGAGTAAAATTTCACAAAAAAACCACAACATTATTTTAAATAAAAATCAAAACTACATCAGAAAGAAGTCCAACAGATGACAGATTCATTCACCCTTCTCACAATTGGAATCAGTTTTGAAATGGTATTTGTTATTCGTTGTGAATTAAACACTTTCTATGTATTTCTGCAAATGTCCTACTTCATAACAACTTTATGGAGATAACACAGATATACTGTGCACAACTTATTTGCATTCCCACATGAGATGAATGTCCATGCAATTATCTCATTGTTTCTCGTTCAAGGAAAACAAAGTTCTGACAATTTAAGACCATAATAAGCACGTCACTACTATAAAATATCACTGCCCATCTCATGACCAATAAATATTAAAAGAAATAACATCAATGTTATGTATTACCCACAGCAGATTATATGAAAGTCACTTTATTTAAAGTCAAGCATATGCTAAACTAGCGTAGCTTAAACTCTTAGAATACCTCTAATATTTTGTTAGCTGTTGATTTCCTTGAACTTGACAAAATATATTTATAGATGTAGATGCCTATATCACATGCCTATATCTAATCCACAGAATGAAATTTATGCATACTGATATGCATCAGATCATTACAGGCAACAGGAAATACACTGCTGTTGTCTACAGCCTACCTTGCTGTCATATGATGAGATTTTAAAGAGTTACCTAAAATGGGCAACATAGCACTTTTGCCCCAGTATCATGACTGCCATATTCTTGACTTATATAAACATGTGACATTCTCAAATGCTCTCTCCCTAAAGCCATCCATAGCCAGCTGGGGGATGTTAACTAAGTAGTAATCATAAACATCTGCTTAGTGTGCACAAATGTTGCTTTTATTCCCAGATTTTCCTAAAAGAAAATATACTGTCAAGCTACATATACATATTTTAGTCATCCTTCTTTTTAAGCATACTAAGCCTTTATCACACCTCAATCTATAGAGTTGCATATTATTTAATATGACAAAGACTAACAAGCATGCTATGTTTGAGTTTTGGGTTCCCTTTTCTAACACCTAAGGAGGTCAAATACCTAGCATCAATCTGCCCAGGTTGGCAGCACCTTTTTGTCACTGCCTGTCCTCCCACAGCATCATGGCCTGTAGGAGGAGCAGTTAACCAGCCATCTCCACCTGGCACACACTTCACAGCTCCACCAAAAATGCTCAGGTGTCTTAAATTTCTCAATGATTTCCAGAGTTCTACATTTTATTTATGCTAGATGATAATCTCTAGGCTTCCTTTTTCCACAGAAGGTTGGACCTGATGATCTTTTGAGGTCCCTTCCAACCTGGGCTGTTCTACAAGTCTGTTTTTTTGAAACTCTACTTAGGAACAATAGCATAACACTACATCAGACGTGAATTCCTGATTCTTTTATTTTAATGCATTACGCTTCCCTGTTTGGAACTGGACTAGGTTCAGTTGGGCTGCTGCAACTTCTGCTGCTTGGCAGGAGCCCCATCTCCAGCTGTGTTAGCCCAGCCACAAACACATAAGAAAAACTACACAGACATACTTCCTACAAGATTTGTCTCTCTTATCCCATTTAAACACATTCACCTCTGTTCCCTTGTTCATGGAGAAGGCACCTTGTTTCATCTGAATACATGCCTTAGCTAAATGCAGTGGACTACCTCCTGGAGACACTTGACCATATAGAAAAGGCACGGTAGTATCCTAGGTGAGACAACCCTGTACATGCTCTGTATAACTGTGGGGCTCCCTAATAAACAGAGATGAGCTGTTTGAAGACCACAGCGCAGTTGACTTGTAGTTGCAATGGTGACAGTGCAGAAGGTAGGCTTTTCTAAGATGATCTGTTTTTAATTCCTCTAAATGCATATCAACTTATTATTTTAAAGTTTTTACCTTTTGAGCAGCCGTAGATTTTTTTCTCCTTTGCAACAAAAGAAAACAAAGCATAGTACATAAAAGTGAAGTACAAAAAGCTTCCCATTCCTACCGATCATTCCTATCACAAAGTATGAACGTATAGTAAATAGTGATAAACATCTGAAGGAAGATGCTTTCCAAGCAGCTATCACATCAGTTTCAGTGCAGTTGCCTACAAAAGGATTCTTCTACAGTATCTTTGTACAATTTGTTTAGAAAGAAAAAACATTTTTATCATCTGTTTTGCTGATCTACAAACCCAACTTGCATTTGCATTATCAAACTGAAGAGCAAGACCACGGGGAAAACAACGACGTTATTCCCTAAAATTACACCAAGATAAACTAACAGACACTAATGTAGTGCAGGAGCGATCTACTAAATCTTTCACATATTTTATTTCTGAAGGCTAACCATAACTTCTGCCTTTGGAGCAGAATTGTCCTTTGTCCTTCCATAAGAAAGGCTTAGGAAGGAGTAAAGTCTTTAATAGCGAAAGCTAAACATGATAGAACTGTAAGGAAAAATGCATTTCATGCAGGTGAATGGTAGATTCATAGTTTTGGAGAATGATTAGAAGACCAAAAGTGAGGTAGCTGCTTCTCCATTTCCTACCACACTTATTTAAAAAACAAAACAAAAAACACACTTCCCTCAGACCTTATCACCTCACTTGAGATCAGTAATTAGCAGTGACACTGTTTCACACAGGTTTCACGCAATGCACGAGTGGGAAGAGACCTGCAATTTTCCACACACTGCTGTCTTACTGCACTGTCTCTGCCTGTAGGTGCATCACCTTGCAGCTGCCCACTGCACTTCCTGTTGGTCACTCTTTGTAGTGTCACCTTTCTCCTTTGGAAAAGGGAATTTCTGCTTCATTCTCCTGGCTGCAGTTAGCTTAGACCCCCAGATATGTAGTACCAGCCTGTAGCCATAGGTATCATTCTTACATGTTAGGAAAGAATAGTGATTATTCAATATTTCTAATCCTTTTCTGACAGATTATTTTCTATCACTAATAAGTTGCATTAAATGCAAAATTTTGCCAGGAGAGAGGATATTAAATACCATGATGGGACTAGCATGTTTCTGATGCATTAAATATTTTCCGAATGCCTTTTCAAGTAAAAAATAATAAAAACCTTTCAAAGAGGACATCAAGGGCCAAATACTTATCCCCTTGAAAGCATAGCAATTCTCCCACAGATATCAACAGGACTAAAAATCTGGCCCTATATGAAGTTTATTTCACACTTCCAGCAGCTCTGGAACATTATCTACATGCAGTGAGAGCGCCCTGTGAATGCACTTCAGTACCGCAGCATGCATGAAATCATCAGCCAAAATTAACTAACAAGACTGTGAAAGTGAACATGTGTCCAGCTGCTTATTCTTTCCATTTGAACTTTGCTTGGTGCATTCTCTTCAGTCAAATCAATTAATCAAGCACTGTAATTTGAACTGCAGGAAAATGTATGGGGAGAATTTATACACGGGGTGTCTGCTATCAGAAGAGGCCATTCAAGAAGTGAGCCTCACTGAACCCATCTCTGTGTAATTCTTAGAAACCAGAGTGTGCGATGATGATTTAGTAAACATCTGTGACTCAGTGTCTAAAGTACAGTTATGACAGCCTCTTGGAGAAGTGTTACTAACTGCACTGCTTCAAGCATTTTCCTGGCCAAAAGATCACATGCTGAGTCAAACACCATGGGAAAAATTAATGATCCTCCGTGATTCCACAGCTTCTAGGACGTGCCTTGCAGCCCCAGAGCCCTGCTTTGTGCATGCAATTGTTACAATGCTGTTTACCAGCAGCTTTAGAAGTTCACATGAGCCGACCTCAGTTACAGCCACAGAGCCAGAGAGCGTGGGGGTTTCCCACAGAAAATTTGCACAAGGGCACAGGGCTTGATCGCCATACCAGCATCCAACAGCACTCTCTGATACAGGTTCAGCTCCACTTCAGGATAAAGCAAACTGAGCATCCTTCCCCAAACTATCCCTTTTCAAAAGCATCCACAAACACCTTCAGAGTTTCTGCTCTTCCTATACCACTGACAAAACAGGGATCTGCTCAACATTCCTGATCTACACACAAGCAAAAGGGGAAAAAACATTGTTTTGTAAGTTGCAGGGCTGATATTAGATTCTACAGATAAGGATGCTTCACGGTTCAGAAAGCCTAAGCATTTGAATGGAAATGGCTCTCAAGATAAATACATATTCAGAATGCTGGTGAATCATCTAATCTGATTTTAAAGGTCATAATAAAATTTTACTAAAAGGATGCACTAGTATTTCCTCCTAGTAGGTGTTAAGACATGTAGGTTGGCATGCTGCACACAGTAACACCAAGACAAAACTATCTGAGGTTTTGCATGATTTGCACATGCCAATGGCAGCCTCCACAGTGTTGCCACACAAACAGTGCATCTCAAGACTGCTTACAGCTATGTTGTTCTGTGACTTATCAAGTGTAGTGCTAATAAATAGAAGTAATTGCTAATAGTTCCTTTGCAAAGAACAATGTGTTGTGCTCTTGCGAGCTCTTTTGGGAAACCCTGCTGCTATTTTGCACAGCAGTACTTGTTGTGCAGGTTGGGGAATCACAACTCAAATACTGGATCCACAGAAATAGCTGGAGCAACTATGAGAACAGGAAGGAGGAAATCTTATTTTTCAGCCAAAGAAAAATAAGATTTAGATTAAAATACCATATGAAAAAGTAGGTTATTTTATAGGTAATTATTCTAGGTAATTTGTGCTCAATGTCTATTTTAGTGATCCTCAGGCTCTGCTTCACCCCCTAATGCCTGTTCCCTTCCAGAAGCTGCAGCTGGGAGTAGGCAACGTGTATGTTGGTGCTGGCTGGCTCTACTCATCCCTGAGATAGCAATTGCTTCTCACAAGGGGTAAGCAGCTACCATGGCTTCTTTCGAAGAGGAGAGTGGATATAATACTAGTTGTTTTTCGTTCCTGTAATTGTTCCTCTCATTTTCACACAACTTGTGCAGGCATCAACTCCAAGACCTACACCTCTACCAGCACAGCTCAGAACAGTCCAGCAGTTGCAAAAGTATCTGTAGGGTTGGAAGCAAGGGGGTCTGGAGTGACAGGCCAGCACCACTCTTCAGAGAGGTTTCAGAAAAGTCCTTGAAAGCAAAGATAAAATAAAAGTCTTGGCAACAGGGCCCGGTATTAGCACACAGGACACTAACATGCAGGCTCAGCCTTCTGAAAGCTATACAAGAAGGTAGTTTGGTGGTCTTATTTCTTGTGATCTCCCTTAGATATTTGACTACAACATAACTAACACTTGCTGTTTGCCACATAAACATGCCAACCTTTAATTCAGGAGAGACAGTTGGAACAAGCTCCCATAGCAGGACAGGGGGAAAAATGCAGTGCCCAACTGCCCACTATTTCTTGTGAGCAGGAACTTGCATGATTTGTGAAAAAGTGAGACAGCTGTGCTCATTTCTCAGGCACATTCATATTAAGACTGCCCTTACAATGTGTGAAAGCATTGTCTGAATAACCACAGAAGAGGCTAGACTCACAGGTACACTGCAACCAGCTTGCTACAACTCTGCAGTGCTCCAATGATGCAAAGCAGCTGCAAGCCTGACTCGGAGTGTTACAACTGAGTTTATGGCCAGTCTGCACAACCAGAGCAAAGCTGCTGGAGCTTACCCATGAGTCTCTCTTAACAGCTCTTCTTTTGAACTTCTGCCCAATTGTTTCTTGATTTATTATCATTGTCCACTACCAACAGTCCTTTTCCCTTCCCTATATCTGAGTTTCTCAAAAAAAAAAAAAACAAAACAAAAACCACCAGCTTTTTTTTTTAATTTTTTTTTTTTTTTTTTTTTTCAAATAGCCCTTATCTACTTGCCTTGGGCAAAAAGCTCCTTTATTTTTCTAAATCATTTGAGCATTCTTTTTTATTATTTTATTTTAGAAAGAGCCCTTTTTGGGTAGACACCCTGTAACCCACTACCAGTTTACACACATGAAGACCAAGTAAAAACAACCAAACTCAATGTTTTGAGGTTTTGATTCATTAGTCAAGTCTGCAGCAACATATTGCAACTCTAATGTGTAAAACTACTTGTGATCAAAAAAGAAATAATCTTGTTCAATGAACAGCTTTTTGCCCCAGAATTTGGGGAGAGTGTGGGCAGTATTCATACTTCTGAAAATAAAAGCTTTAATAGTCTTGATTTTTTTTTCTCCCAAATAAAATTCCAGGATTCATCTCATCAATTATTAAAAAAGATAAAAGAAGCTGTGGGATTTTATATATATATATATATATATATATATATATATATATAAATAAAAATTTCCTTATGTCATGTGTGAAAAGGACCCATTTCTTCTTCCAAAATTACACGTAGTGTGGTATTCCTATGTCTACTCGGTATGCAGAACCACAGCAGAGTGGATGGTTAACTAGCTTCCCTTTAGCTTTGAACAACCAAAGTTTAAATCATCTCCCTTATTAATAAGATGATTACCATATTGATCATTATCAACACACCATGACAGAAAGACTTCAGCTGTTATGTTGACTGAATTCTCACTTTTTTAAAATACCACCTTTATAAGTACAGAGCTTAGTCATTCTGCATTCACTGCAATCTCCACACATTGCTTACTTGCTTTAGTACAGTTTGTTCTTTGCTTTACCACATGTTCAAGGAGAAAAGTTTAATTCAACAGAGATGATCAACAGCATGAAGTTCTCATTTACAGACCATGAAGGTGGCATTAGGGCAAGCTTTCCCATGCTGCTGCTCTAAAATGCATATCACCAAAGAACTAACCTGTATAATATACTGAATGTGCAACCTGCCAAACAGCTGGAAATTGTCTTTAAGTGCACTGTGACCAGTCAATAAAGGTGTCAAATACACATTAAGCATACATTATTATTCAAGTGGGGAAAAAAAAAAAAACATTTCTAGAGGAAGAATAAGGAAGGGCAAACTCATATATGGTCAAACTTTTCTCCCCCACTGGATCTACTACACTTTTATAACAGCTAGTTAATAATATATTACATACATCTAATACAATACATTTAGTAAGCTCACTTCCTGCCTTTGTTTTTTATTCATTTGCACACAAATGGAAATAATTATGTAACTTTTCTTCCTTGTGTATAACTTTTTATACCTATACAGCCTGTTTGCAGTATTTCTTCTTCCACTAAACCCTTCTTTGTAACAATCTTTTATGAAGTCCGAAATCAAACTCTTCCATTCTTTACAAAGAAAACACACTGATTGCTTGGAAAAAAAAATACTTGTAATATGAACAAAAATAGGTTGTTCAGCTCCCAAGAATGGAATTCTGCATCCCCACCGCCCTTGGTGCAATCTCAGTAGATTTTAATCATATAACGTATCATAGAAGCTACCTAAATAGGTTGTAGACAGATAACACCACTCTGGACACTTCACATACAATATTGCCATCTTTAACAAGAAGTTTACAGATAAGTACCTAGCAGGGCAACTTCAGCTCTGCTGCTTCTGTGGAAAGCACACCTACAAACACCCAATTTCATATGGGCAACTTTTATTTGCTGCTAAAACCTGCTTAAATTTGCAGTGCTTGGCTCACCATTTGCTGCTTATCTTAAAGTGGAATGTAGTGAAGTAAAACTAGCAGTTACCTATACCTTATACAGTAATTGACAGTGAGGTGTTTTTTTTTTTTTTCCCCCAAATATGAAAACCAACAGAAGGGGCTGCTTCAGTATAGCATTATTCCTTTCTGTTCTTATTTATGTGATGAGCCCCATAACACGCATTTGTACATAAATTGATGTCAAAGATTCTTTCTGCCCATGGGTTGAGATAATTACGCACAAGAGATAATGGTAAAAGCCTCAAAAATAAACCCAGACACTTTTTCTTGAGAGCCTGCCCATGGAAATCTTATTGGTGAACCACAAATTGCTAATGCCGTGCTAGAAAAATATTGAAAGTATTTAAGGCAGTAGTGGCTATACCTGGTAATGTTCCTTCGCGTGCGTACCAACCATTTGCAGAAGCTGCTTTGTATTGTACAGGCTTCTTTCTGCTTTACTCAATTCTGGCATGTCAGGCAGATGAGATGCAGGCCTTTTCTATCTACCAAAACTGGTTAACTGTTAACAGATTTTATGCATAAAAGGAAAAAATGTTTTAATGGCAATTGACCTCGTCAAGAAATTTACTGATATGACTTCAATTGCTTAAAAATATGCACAAACCCATGAAAATACACAAACTGATAAAAAACAAAACTTTCAAGATACCATTAGCATCATATCTTATTATTCAAAGACCCCTAAAAACAAGTGCATAATTTTCCTCAGCCCTTATTTACTATTTACTTATTTTATTTACATTACATTTTTGTGTTATCAAAAAAAGAAGTCTTGGTTCCCTAGCCAGGCTACATCTTACTGAGGCCTGTTACTCACAGCTTATGATTCATCAGCACATTCCCTTTCAGCTGTACTGTTTTGGAAGAGCCTCTTTTCCTGTTTAATTAATCTATCTTCACACCCTCCTCCCAGATAAGCAAGCAGAGAAAAACAGAAAAAAAATCAGCGATATGAATTACTGTATTTCATTAAATATCAGAAAGATGTGTTATACATGCCCAGAGTAACACTATCTTCCTCTTCCTTCCTAGCATCAATCTGGAGAGCCTGGCACATTTTTCTGGTGTTTTCTTTAATGCTGCTTTTTGTATAGCCTACAGGGGGAGAATATACTATAAAGGAAAAATGTAAGGAAAGACTTCACTGAAAATGACATGTGAGGCTCTGCTGAAACTAACTAATAATAAGATAACTTTGAAAAAAGGCAGCAGGTAGGATAGAATCAACCTCTAAACAGTTTAATAAGTTGTCTAGCCCCACTTCTGCTGTTGGTTGCACTGGTGTATATGTGGGATCAGCGCTTTGAACATCATGGAGCTAACACCAGATTTATACCTCCTGTAACAAAGAGCAGAATACAACACAACAAATATGTGGAAAGGAAAGGATATTGCCTTTCTTATCCAATGTTATTTCAAAGTTTATGCTTGCAACTCCACAGAAGTCCATTAAAAACCTCTAAAAATCACAGTCCTTGCTTTCGGACTGCAATAGTTGACTTCAATTATATTGTAAATAAAGAGCCTTGAACAGTAAATCTCTTCATAATCAATGGCTTTGGTATATGCCCAAACAAAACCTCTTGACACCTACTTAAGTTTGACTGTAATTTTTCCAGCATGTCCCTTCCCCCACCCCATGCACACACTTTTAGCTGGCAACAGCACAGCGGTAGCATTGCCTGCTTCACAACACAGAAAAGCATCTCCTCCAAGCCATGATGCTAGTCTTCAGCATTACAAATGTTTCACCCACTTCAGCTAAAGTCAGAGAGCTTGCTACAGCTTTTAAAATTAAGCAAGAGGGGACATAGCGGTAGAACTGCCCTGTGCAATGGTTATATTCAGGGAGAAGCTTGCTCATCATGAGTGCACACAACATCCACACTGCATCAAACGTTACCAAGATGTCCAAGAAACATTTTTTTTTTTTTTCTGGAATGCATTCTATGACCTACAGTGAAGGCTAAATAGATCCTTTGAACTTGGGCTGAGAAGCCCACAAAAAGTTAAGAAATCATGTTCTTCCCTTGGACTTTTGGCCCAGGAAAGGACATTTTTCTAAGCACAGGACCACAGAAATGTATGAACAAGAAGTCTCAGTGATGTAAGGCAGCAGGTAAAGACCAAAGTTTTCCATGTGCTTCTTTCCCCCCTGCTGAAATTTCAAGTTAATATTTCCAAGGTGTTTCTTCCTTGCAGCAAGTACAGGGATACTTACAAGGCAGGGATATTTACAAGGGTAGGAGTTTTGAATTAAAATAATTGAGACCAGTTTTGTACAAATACTAGTAGGAACCTAAATCCATGTTTAAAAGTTATTTCAGTGACATCATTAGTTTCTGGTATTATTATGCATTTGACAGTGAAAAGGGAATCACAGCAAAGACAAGTTTTCCCCCTATACAAGGGGATGAAATTGTAGAATTTGGAATTGGCCAAATATCTGTTACTGTAAATAATTAAGAAATCATGGTAAAGTTGAGCATAAGAAGAAACAGCCACTGCTTCAAAGTACCATAACCAACCTAAATAAGGCTGCCCAAAGACTGGAGGGAATATTTTCCATGTACATATGAAACATAAAAGCAAGTTTGCTCAAAAATTAGTTAGCTAACACAAACATTTACAAAAATAAAATCTCCAAGAATTCATTCACATTTTAAATGTAGATGCACATCGTTGTAGATAGTTGATCTGCATTTTTGCACACAAGAATGCTGTACCTTCTTCATGCACATTGATGTCGAAGGTGTTCATACATTGACTATTATCTGCAGCTAATTAGTAATGTGATTGCAAAGCTCTGAGGAATCAGAAGAGAACAAGCTAGCTTTCCTTGTACTTCACTTTTGTCAATATTCAGAAATTTAAGTTCATGATGCATTTGTAAATATATTTGAAAATTATTTAGATAGGTTTTTTGTTAACACAGTTTTAACACAATTAAAAAGGAAAGAACTGCAAAGGACATATCCACCTACTTCTTTATGGCTCTTCAGTAACAGGAACTTGGTATATCTTGCAACAATTTTAGTGTCCTGTTTGTAATCATGGTGACAACTTTATGGGATTCATAACAATAGCAAGAAAATATCTGATAAATACCAGTTGGCCTAATAAAGCTCCATTTTTTGTTAAGTTTATTGGTAACGTTTTTATTAAAATTTTCTTCAGGTTTTGGTTGATGAGCCATTCTGGAAATATCGTCACCCATCTTGCAGCAAAAATACCTTTTACCTGAATGAATTGATGAAGCCCAATGCTGTAACTTTTTTTTTTTTTCCCCTAGAAGCACAACCTCTTGGTACTATGAGGATATATCTAACCTAACCGAAAGTTTCAGAGATGAGACATAGGGGGAGGCACATGGGTGGTGAACAAGCACAGTATACCTTGAGAAGCTTCCATGCTTTTTAGCCCAGGAAATCTGACCCACACTAGTTAATCAAAAACTTACTGTTAATTGCTAGTTATTTACAGATGAGGAAAAATCAAAACCAACTAATTTCCAGTAGTTTTACTCCTCCCTCTCCCCACCCAAAACATTGCATATGCGCGATTGAAACAGCTGGATAAACTTTTTGCCTATTATTCATAACAAATAGGGTGGCTCAGCTGCTGAAAGATTTGTTTTCTGGAAAAAATGCATGACCATTATAGCACAGTGTGGCTCAGAATAGGGAGGGGAAGGACGACATTAAAGACCATTGAAAGCAACATTGAAACATGGAAATCTGTGATTGTGAATCACAAATGGCACACACTGAATCTTCCTCGATATGATTTGCGTGATGTTTAAGAGACACAGCTAAAGACAGAAAGGAATATAGGAAACTAATCAGTGGTGTTCCACATAGCTTGCCCCCCACATGGTAACATGAACAAGCATAACTGTTTCAGTAGTACAATGCCATTCCCTATTAGGCATTACAAACAAGGAGAAGAATTTAAAATGTCCTACACAGCAGTTTTTCCTTGTTTCCCTCTTCACATTTGACAAAAAAATTTTGCTTTTATATGGATGTTTCTGAAAATCAGAGATGTGGTTTAAATGCTGCCTTGAGAACACTACTGCATCATTATCCAGTTGTCTTAGAAAAAAAAACTCAGCAAAATCAGACCTATTTTAACACTTAAAAAAAAAAAATGCTGTGGGATTTTCAAATTCATCTCAAACCACATTTTTTACAGTGCAAGTTAGATATCCATTTTGTGTAACACTGCATAAAGCTTTCCAGTGGCATATACCATATATGACCGCTCCAGAAGTGGAACATAGGTGATAATGTTATTCTTTATAAACTGAATAGGAGAACGCCTAAATT
Source organism: Aythya fuligula (assembly GCF_009819795.1). Classification (NCBI taxonomy): domain Eukaryota; kingdom Metazoa; phylum Chordata; class Aves; order Anseriformes; family Anatidae; genus Aythya; species Aythya fuligula. Next base: position 3,713,572 of record NC_045562.1, read on the forward strand.
TGAATGTTTGACAAGAATGTTAATGTGCACTTGTTCTATTTTGTTTCCATGCACTATTGAGTCTGTGTTGTGTCTGAAGCCATTACAGAGCAAGGTTCAGCTGATTCAAAGCAGGGATTGAGCAGTCTGCCCTCGATGTCAAAGCAAGGACTCAATAGTTCTCACATCAGTGCTCATACAGAAGCAGCAGTGGTCCTTTACAAAGCCTGCAAGGCACCCACTGGCTCACATAGCACAATATTGCTCTAGGCCAAACTGAGAACAAAGTTCTCTAAGATGGGGGAGGCCCTTCCAGAGACACAAAATCAGGGTTAAAATGGCAGGTCAGTGTGAGCTCACGCATGAGTTAACACTCATCTTAAAGAGATGAGACTGGCTGAATAATAAAACCAATAAAAATAATAATTAAAAAAGTAGCAGAAAGCAAGCATTTGCAGTTAATAGCTATTTCTGTTCAGGGCTATCATCTGAACTCTAGGAACTCAGAGAGATTTAGGAACAAATGCAGTGACTAACATTAAATACATTTTTTGCAACATCTACAGGATGCTTGCTCATCAATCAGCTTTCATCTAATTTGAAACGTTCCTATCTCCTGCCCAGATGAGCACACTGCAGGCTGGCTCTGAACATTAGAGTCCATCCCCACCCTGCTCCTCAGCATTGGTTTGGCTTCTCAGCCCATTTTGCAGGGCTTCTGGGCCATACAGGGAAATTTGTACTTTATTTCATCTTCCACAGACTCAGTGGGAAATCCCTGCAAGCATCTGTGCTACTGATTTTCTTCCAATCTTTCCCTTTGCCTTCATGACAGCAAAAAAAAGCTTTAACCAGGCTTCCTGATAGAGTGCTCTGTTTTTACTGACCTGTGTCATCATCTATCTGGCTGCCCATCCTTTCTTTGTCCTCCTGAAAAAAGGGTCTGTCTTATTCTTAACACTTAAGAAATGCCCAGAAGAACAAATGAAGCCCAGAACATTTAGGGGTTTGGCGTCATGGATAGAAAGGGAGATCAGTATATAAATTACTCTAGATTTGTTTGTAGTTACTACATGCAAACACGTGTGACCTCTCATTTACCCGATGGCACAGGGCTGCTCCTGTCTCAACACAGGGAAGCAACATAAACAAGAGAGAAGTGAAATAGTTTGCTGATTGGGTCGCTGAAAGATGTCTCCCTTGAACAAACAGCCCTGAATGTTTTAAACTTTCTCCTCTAAACTGAAATAAGGGTTTTAAACAGCCCCAGGATGTAGAGAACAAGTTAGATGCTGCAGATACTAACCACCTCACTTAAGACCCTAGAGAAGAGCACCCTGTGGCTAAGAATATTGGGGAGTCAGAATGGAATAAAACACTGTTTCTTAGACATATTTGAAAAGTCCTCTTGAAACAGAGGTGCTATCACACAGCTTAGCTTCCCAGGCAGCTGCACGTCTTCCTGGAATTAAGGGTTAATATGGCACTTATGACAGTTATTGAATTAAAAAAAGACAACAGAATGTATTCATTTCCCAACAAGCAGCTAGGTTTAGGCATGAGTCCTGGGTTCATCTTTGGAAATATCCCTGCATAGGAATATGAGATGTTTTTGGAATGGCGCGCAGATGGAAATAGGAAATGCTACAGGGGGAATCATTCCCTAGAAGTGCCTGAACAATGCTTCAGGCCATCTGCCAGTATACTGAATCACAAAGTAGTTCACATGGTTTTTGCTTGGTTTACTAATAAACACATAACATTCAAATTCCCTTAATATACACTAAGGTTTTCATTTCTCAAAAAACAAACAAACAAAAAAAAAAAACAAAAAAACAAAGCATGCAAAGAATATATGGCTTTCAGAGAAATTGTCTTAAATTTAATATTGAGGAAAAAAATAACCCCTCAAAAATTTCATGACATACAGGTAGCTTTTCTCCATCTTAGAAAAAGTGTTTCTGGAGTTATAGACTCTTTTTTGGCTCTTGTACACAGAGACTGTAGCAGCCTCCTGCTACTTCTCCAGGTCTGCTGTATGCTAGCTCAGGAGTCCCATCTGAAGGGGTCATCTCTTGATGACTGCAGTTTCAGATTGACAGAGGTGCATGAAATAGCACCACTAATTTGGAAGTCAGCTTTAAAAGCCATGTCCTCCTTAACACCTATTAGTGTTTGATTGTCAAATATTTTTGCTATTTTCTTTTTGTCACTGGTATTGCATGGATAACATTAGCCTGTATGCAACACTTCACAATGGGAGCTTCAAACTGTTTTCAAAAATTCATCTCCAACTAATTATATGTAAAATAACTTAAGTTACCTAGGTACTTCTCAGCAAGATGGGATCATCAGGCTGCAGTAGACCCAGCAGACACTGGCATTCCACCAAGTCCCGGACACGGGTGGAGATTGATACACCACCTCTTCTCTTCTAGAGGGCTGTGGCCAAAAAAAAGATACTGCTCTTTATCCAGCTTTCCCCACTTCCCATGATTGTGCTGGCTTTTGTGAACATCTGATTTGTATCTTTCAAATCAAGAAGTGCAAATCAGCTAAACCTCTGTGCACAGTGTATGTTCTGTACCTTTCAAAGGTTAGGCTAGCTCTTCATTTGCTTTCTTTCCTATCCCAGCCTGGTATTAACCCATGCAAGTATTGACAGCTGGAGTTCACAGCTCAACAAGTCTATACCAAGTCCCTTTAAGCTCCAGGTAAAAGCTTGAGTCCCAGTGATTTGTAACACCCATTTTACAGATTTGTTCCCAAATCCCCTTTGCTGTCACTATGTCTCGAGGCAGTGCCTCTGGTGTGCTCCCCGTGAGGCTCTGTTCTCAGGCTTTGCATCATGAAGCACCTCCAGAGCAAGTCCTCCCCACAGACACGTCATTAGCTCACCTTGCTGTGAAATTTCTAGCCTTGAACACCCTTCTTAGCTGCTGATCACCCGGACTCTTCAGGTTTGTGTGTCATTGGTTATGAAATAACATGTTAGTAAAATTGAGTCACTTAGCAAGTTCTGCTTGCTTACGGGTTAACATTTTAATTTTATATAATTATGTCTCCTCTGTATTTTCCTCTTTCAGATATCCCTTCTACAGTTTAAGGAATATCTTTCCACCCATAACAGATTTTTACTGGGAGAGTGTGAGAACTGTTACCAGTTAGGTTGGATTAAAATACACGAGTATCACTCATTTTCTAATTGATATAGTGCTTATACCATTGATCAGATGCTGAGACACACAAAAGGTCCAAAAAATAAAAATGTAGATCGATGATGAGGACTGATGCAGACATCAATGTGTCTGGAGCTTCTAAATGGGACAAAGTACCCTTTTATATAGACAGAGTCTCCTTAGAAGCATATAGCTTTTTTTTTTTTTTTTAAATAAAAAGTGGCCTAATTATTGACCTCCCTGCCTTGACATAACAAGACAATGCATATTTCTAACTTTAACTGTAAAAGCTCAACGATGTGTAAAATGAGCCTTGAGTAAGATTATTAGATGCTATCAGCTTTTCAAAGTGGGTGTGTGACAAGATCTGATAATGCGTTGAGGATCAATGCATCTGTCCTTCTTGCATCTCTGCTCTCCTGGAGAGAAAGCAACTGTCAGACCTAGTGAAGAGATCACAGTTGCTGAGCAACAGTAACAACACAAATATGCTCCTGGCCTGGACTTGGCAGAAGAAAAAAAATCTGTTGAAATGATAACCATTGGTAGGGGAAAAAAAAAGCCGCCACATCCCATAAATTGTGTGAATGCTAAAATATTGCTTACTCTTTCCATTAGAAATTCTACTATAGACACAGTGACATATCAAAGTGTATTCGAATAATACAAATATTGTATGGAAAATATGAAATACAATGCCACAAAAGTACCTTAGAAGATATTAACCTGTATATTCTATACAAGTTAACCATATAAATTCATACATTACATAGAAATTATAGCATGACCCAGTGGAATGTTGCAAAAAAATTCTTCTATTAAGTATGTTGGATGTTTTAAGAACTCATAAGAAGATTATAATTCATATTAGATTATATAGGGCTTTTTCATGAAGGATCATTTGCCACTTCGTATTAAGCACACTAGACTTAATTTAATCAAGCCACAGGAGCTCTGTGGCCCTCTGGCCTAATGGCTAATTCACATTGTTTGTCATCTTTATTTCGGGCAATTGCTTGCCTTTTTGTGATTTGCAAATTTCAGACTGATGGACACGAACCTCCCAGAGCTTTCCCTGGGATCAGTTAACAAATTCAAAAGAGGAGGACTCATTGGACAAATCTCCATATGCAAACCAAACACGTAAAAATTAAGTGATCTAATGTAACAAAAGAACAAAATGAAATAATTTCTTCCAGTATTCTTTGTTTGTCTATCCTTAACCACCATCTTAGAGAAGTGTAAATTAGGAGTTGAAATGATTTATTTCAAAAATTAAATTGAGCACACGGCTACTTTTTCATTTCTTTGTGTACTTTCACTTCCTGCTTTCTTCCCTTCCCCTTGAAAGAGCTATTTCAACAAGAGCAAGTAAATGTCTATAATTGCAAAAGAAAATGTTAATATAACATTTACACAGTTCAACAGCTTCAAAGCTGTTTCGTTGAATGAATATGGCTAAAAGACAACTTACACAGAGAGGGCAAAAACCCACCAAATTGCTACTTCAATAGGAAATTTTGCAGTGAAACCTTAAATGCAGAAACAAAAAAAAGAAAGGAAAAAAAATCAAAGTCTCTTCTACCTAATTCAGACCATTTAGAAGCTCTGTGCCTAAGCCACGGATTACCAGTGATACCATCTACTTCAGTTTGCTGTGCCTAAAGAAAGCATCCCTCTTATTAAAAAAAAAAAAAAAAAAAAAAGAAAAAAAAAGAAAAGTTTAAAGCCAAATAATTCAGGCTTGCATAAATCTTTAATAGGAGCTACCCTCCCAGGATTGGCTGCACTTTCTTTTCTCTGCCCAAGGGAAACACAATATGTCTTAGAAAAGAATAATAGTAACTCCATCTTGTGTGTTATACGATATCTTCAAGTAATCCAGAGGATTTTGCCTTTGTCTGTCATAAACAAAAGGCCACCCATACATAATGTGTCCAGGCATTTTCAGACTCCTCACCTTAGCAGGTGACATGCAGGAGATGGACGGGGGATGCTTAGCCAGCCAGTCGCTGCAGGCAAGTTTGCTCTCATGGCAATTTAGAAACGGAAAAAAAAAATAAAGAAAAAAGGCACAAATTCCATCCTTGTAAGAACAAAGCATTATTTGCACCCTGCAGTTGTCCCAGTTCTATAGAAATCTGTTTAAAAGTTATGCTACAGAGCCCCAAAGCACATTTTCATGCTGTTTGTCTCTTTTTAAAAAAAAAAAAAAACAACAAAAAAAAAAAACACCACAAAACCCCTCTCTCCCTACAAATTGTATGTACAAACTAGAGAACAGCAGAACAATTTAGATGGACACTTAAAAACCTCAGTATTGGGACAGCAGTTAAGTAGTTATATTTGAAATCAACAGCAACAAATCATAAGCCCCCATTCTCCCCCTGCAAAGAGAATACCTGAGGTGCTAAGGAAACATCCATAGTACAAGTCAGTCAAGAAAAATAGTAAAAATAAATAAATAAATAAATAAAATAATAAAATATTGAAAAGTCCAACAAAGCATCAGAGCATCCAAAATAAGAAGAAAAATAGCAGGGGTCAGGAGTATATTTTTGGAGACAACAGCACAAGGAGCAGAGCAGTCTTGTGACCTGGTGGCAGCCAAGGCTGGAGCTTGGCCAGGGCCCCGCTGCCCCGGGGCTTTGACAACCCAAGGGTTTCCAACCCAAGAACCAGTACCCTGCTTTGGACAGGGGTGGTTTAAGTCACACTAATACACATCTGGTCTGGAGGCACTGGTTTCCACAGCAGACCAGGCCAGGTAGGACGAGATGCCCTCAGAGCAGTCCCCAGGCTGCAGGGACACATGTGGCCGGATTATAGCATAGAGGAGTCCCTGAGAAATTTTTAAAATCAATTTGTGTACATATGCTAAGTAGTAATTGGTGTGAAATGAGGCTTCATGGGTCTTTTGTTGACTAGCATTGAATGACCTGTTAAATTTTCAGTGACTGGCACTGGCTATCGGATAGCAGCTACAGAAATTCAGGCCCATTGCCCTCAGCAGCTTATATGGCAAGTGTAAGCAGCATTAATTGGAATAGTCTTTCAGCCTGACGACAAGATAAAGCTTTAGCACAAGTAGGACTTGTAGCCTGTGACAATAAATCATTTTGCTCTTTAACTAGGGGTGGATTGGTTCTGTCTCGTTTGACAAAAACATGAAGAAAAGTGATTCTGGCTTTCAGAGATTAAAGTATAAAGTGCAAGCTAAGTTACTGAAAGCTAATATTTCTGTGAGAAAACAAGTATCAGAATTCAGTTTTGTTTGGTTAGTAAATACTAATGATGCCACTAAAATACAGAACTAACAAACTTGGATTGGGCTAAATACATCATTGCACATATTGCTCATAGAGTTGCATTTAAACATACTTCCCGCCCACAGATTTCTCTGGAATATTGCATCTGTTGTAAGCACACACATCCAGCTAATATCAACAAATCCACATGCAAAAATCACAAGTACTTAGGTGGCCAGAATGCTCCATGCTGACAGAGATGTTTTTAAGTGTCACCAGCTCACGTGATAGGCAGGAAGGGTGCAGGCAAATCCATCACAATTCTCCTCATACTCTGCCCCCAGCCTTGCATTACAGTTTCTCCCAAGCACCCTGCTTCTGCCTGGACTCGGACTCCTGCACTTGAAGTATTTGGCACATCCTGAGCTGCAGCTGGTGGAGGGAACACAGTGAGGAAATGGTATGTGTGCAAATGTGGTTACAGAGCTGACTTTGTTCCATGGCAGTCCTTCAGCTTTAATCTAATCAAATTTGTGCCAGCAGCCTTACTGGGCAAATCTGTTGCTTAGCAAGTACTATGAAGCAGGCACCCAGAGCTGACCTTTACATCAGCTGTGAGAGGGGTCTTTAAGAGCCAGTTCAGTATCAGGGCATGCAGGATTTCTGTGCCTGAATGCCCTTATTAAAGTTTCCAGAGCACAAATAGGGTAGTAGCAGTTACCTGTCTATGAGGACATGCATCTCAGTGTAGGACTCAGCTATCATCTTTCTCATTGGGCTGGCCACAAGTGATAACATTAGGCTTACAGTATGATGTACTCCTATTGGTAATCACCTGGAACTCAATCTACACATACTAAAATATTGAGCCACTCACACATTGGTTGAGAAATCTTTACTTTAGTAAAACAAAAAGCAAATTATGCCATTCATAAACTTTGGATATCAAATTTTGTGTGCCTGGGGCCAACTCCATTCAAGGACTGCAGTATCATGGTACTAAGCGTGGCCCATTACTAACTGGTTAACACCCAGGTTCTTGGTCCTCAAGCAGAACCCATCACTTGAGGCAAACATGTAAAGGCTGCCCAGACAGCCCCAAGCTCTGGGCTACACCACAGATTACTTCTTTAAATGTCTTTGCACTGGCTGCTACCTGTGGGAACCAAGAGTAATTCCATATCAGGATCTGTTCTACCAGATCAGCAGAAAACATTTGTGCAGCTTACATCCCCTGCCCTTCTTCTAAACCTTTTTACTCCCCAACTTATGATAGTGCCCTGGGTCATCATGCAGCAAGTCCTGCCACTGTCTTCAGAAGGGCCAAGAAAGCAAGAAATTGCCAAAGCATCTCTATGATTATGCAGCCAGGACTTCTCTCAAAATCAGCTGAGCTCTCTATCAGAGGGCATAGTTTTATCACAATACAGAAAGCAGACCTTTTAGCACAACAAAAGACTCCACACACAAAAAAAGAACACCTTACCACTCAAGCAGGAGGCAAAAGGTAAGTCAAAGTGAGTAGCCCAGAGTTTTCAGTACTAGCACATTACTAACCCAAGTCTGCCAGAAATCTTCTGCTTGCCCAACCCCTGGACCTGCTCTTCTGCATTGCCGAAGTCCATGCTCTGATAATCCAACCCAATGTAACCAAAGACCGACAGTTTCTCATAAGGCAGACCTGCTGCCCTGTTTGTTATGTGCTGTTTGGCAGATAACTCTTCACCTAAGACACACACTATTGCTTTTGTTCCTGGATCGATTGACTGAACCTTTTATAAACAGGAGTAGGGAACTCAAGATTGTCTTGCAAAGGTTTATGGCATGAACCCTTGCATACATCCAGGGATATGCCACTCCACACAGACTTTCTTGCAAACAAAAACACTCACATAAATGCTTACAGAAAATGTTACTGAGGTGAGTTCATTGCTTGCTATTTTTCTTCGCTATTTATCTTGTTCTTGTATCAACTCCCATTTGTCACAAGAAACCTAGGAGGCACTGCAAGCTTTTCAAGGCCAACATGCACAGTGCCGATTGCATGATGAGCACCCAGCAGGCATTATCAGAATAGAATTATCAGAGCATAATGATTTCTCTTGTTTTAGAACTATAATTATATGAAAACACTTTAATTATTATAATGTATAAGATACAACATGGGGATCAAGTTGAAAAATATCATTTATTATACTTATTCTGCTTTTTTGATTTTTTTTTTCCCCAGCAATTCCTAAATTTCATTGATGGCTTCCCCTGGATTTGCAGTCACATTAGCAGCAAAACGAAGATGATGAAGCTCTTTCTGAGGCAAAATTATTACCTTATTTTAAATACTTTCATCCTCTATCAGTGCTGAGATTCAGCTCTCCTGAAGCCACATGATAAGGACAGCTTCCTCCTTAGGAAGTCATTTTGGTAGGTTCTGCTTTCCCTTTCCTGGTTTTGGAAGAAGTTACACAAAAAGAGGACTGCAGTACATGATTGCATCCTTTTTCTTCACTAAAAGTATCATTTGCATAGAACCAATAAAAATTTGTTTCATTTCATCTCAAGGTCTTCACACAACCATCAGATTCCTCAGCAAGTTTACCATCACTCCCACATCATGCAACACTGACCTTCAGGTAAAGAAAATATGAAGAGACATGAAAAAAAAAAGGCACAAAATGATACATTATACCAAACTAGAAGAACATGTTAAATGGTAAAAGACTCCATGTTTCAATACATGCATTTTCAGGTCTGTTTATGCTAGTGCCTAACTTCTGAACAGATTTAAGTCTATGCTACACAGTCACGGTCTTCTTTAATTGTGACCTACTTTTAGACTTCATAATAATGGGTATGCAGAGTCACAACTGAGCTTGGCAAGCAGCAGCTATTTCTGATAAGCTGTATCAGGATATCAGACTCAAAGTTCAGCAACAAGCAAGAGAACTTTCTCCACTGTAAGGACCAATCCTTTTACACTGTTTAGCTGTATCCCCGCACATTAATTACTAACAGCCTCACTCTACTCATTTATTTATGATTATCATACTGCCCCAACTACCGTTTACTCCTTTGATATTTTTGAACACTTTTGAACTTCTTATTTTAACATTCAACAAAACCCCAAGACAGAAATTGGCCACTCTTGTCAGAACCATGCTCCCAGCAGGAGCTCTGAGTCACTCCAAGTCTTATTCATTCAGTAAGAGAAACTATTTAGTCAAGAAGAAACTGATGTCTTTAACCCGTCTACAGAGTCAAAGCTCTAAAACTCCTGGTATTTTCCACAAAAATCCATGACCAGTCAAATCCCTTAAGCAATAAATATGTAACCATCCATTTTCAAAACAGGTAGCAGTAACACCTGTTAGACATTGTTAAACAGTTCAGATTAACACTGACTTATGCAAAAAAAAAAAAAAAAAAAGTTCTGTACAGCATGAATTGTTTTACATAAATCCCATTTCCCATTATGCACTTGGCATTTCTCAGTTTCAATAAACAATTCTGCCCATGGACATTTTTCTAGTTGTATTTATATCAACAGTATCAGAAGTTCCTTTAGTTCATGCGTGATGGTCCCAGCCCAGAAAGAGAGCATTCTTACTGCTGTAAATCCTAAGTTTTATATTCCTTTGCCTTCCCCCCACCCATTTCTTTCCTGAGCACTGAGTTTTCACTGAGTTTGCTGTGCACACAGCTCTGTCTGCTGTGCTTGCTGCCCACCTGCTTTGAAGGCGGCCTGCTGGTTTTGCAGTAGCTTGGGTTGCCAGCTGGCTCACAACACCCAGCTAATTTCCCTGATGACTCAGTTGTAGCTATGTGATTTCTGTAGTGTTGTAGCACCTGGTTTTGGTAGAGATTGATTCTGGATCTTTCAACAGAAAGATCAGACTAGTGCTGTGATTAGGATCCTGCGACACTTTCAGTCAGGCCAAAGTTTTGTTACAAGCCTTAGAAAATATTCATCCTAGTCAAGAAAACAACAAAAACCCTACACCTTTTTACTGTTTAGTAATATATTTTAACATTAGCTACAAAATCCTTCATATCTCTCTATTTCATCATTTTACATCTTCAACTTCACCATAAAACTAAGTTCTTGCAAATTTTCCCCTCTATTCCTTCATAACTAGCCACTTCAGAACATGCAGAGATTCACCTTATTCAATATCTATATCCTAAAGCACTGCGATATTATGCATGGGCTGCCATGAAGCAATCTAAGATTTTTAAAGGTACAATTACCCACAAAAGCCTCTCATTGCCATCTTGAATGTAGCACAAAATAAAATAATAATAATAATATATATATATATAAATATAAAAAAAAATCCACACACCAGAGAGTGGAACACCAGCAACATTTGTGTGCCTTGGATAGAGGAGATAACACTTCAGTATTTCCCCTTGTAAAGTACGATTCATACTTTTTTCCTACCTATTAATCTTCCATAAATCATTGCCACGATTCATTATACACCTATTAGTTATTTATAACAATATATTCATAGATTAACATGAACAGTTTTGGGCTATGAAATATTCAAACCATTTAATGAGTTGTGTGGCACAAGGACTAAGACTGGGATTGTTTGTTCCATAATTGAAATTTAAATGGGGAAATTACAAGTCTGTGAGCAAGTAACGCTCAAAATTTTGTGTTTTGAAAATAATTTCAAGAAATACTTTTTTACCACAGCTAGAGCCAAATGCTCAGAAGCTAGTAGCCAAATGTAGAATCTGGGTTAGATATTCAGAACACTTGGTTGTGCTGCATGGTTCCAGGATATATAATATTTAATAAGGCCACTAAAAAGTTGTTCTGCACTTTGAGCAGCCGGGGGGTGTTCAACTGGGCTGCTACTGAGCACAGGAAGATGGGGAGTTATAAACAGAGTGGCCCAAACTGCAGACAGCATCTATGGTCACACCAACCCCCATCCGTCCCAGTCAGTACCAGAGTAAGAGCTAGGCACAAGAATTTTGCCAGAAGAAACCTACCCCAGAGTATAAGGGGTGTTTGCAGCAGGCTGCAAGGAAGCGTAACTAGAAGGGGCAGCATCTGGTAATGCAAAAGCCAAGAGGAGATGCTGTGGCTGGGCCAGGAGCCACCCTCTCTCCCTAGAGAGGGTCAAGATGAAGCACAAGGAGACCAGAACAAAGCCCTCAACTCTACCAGCAAGCTCACAAGGCCACTCACCAGCAGCTGTAGCTCTCCTAGATGGGTCAGGCACATCGCTGCAGACTTCATACCATCTATCACCAGCCAAAGCCCAAGATGTCCGCTCAGAACACAATTATTTCATTTTAACACAACTTCTCTATTTGCAGTTTGTTTGTTTGCTTTTAATGGGCACTTTTGCTTTCAAAGCCTCTCTCAGGAAACTTTGCCAGAAGAGTACCAGCTCCAGCCACCACCAAGGCAGCCGAAACCTCTACTGAAAGCTCCCCTTGGCAGGGCACCTGCCCTAAATACAACAAGCAGCAGCTGCCACCAGGCAGACTGACTGATTGCATGTACCAGTCCCACATCACCCGCTCATGAAAAGGTTTGGGTACTAATAAGCCTTGTGTTCTTAATGAACTGCAATCCATACCAGCTTTTACTATTTTGGGTTAGAGTGGTGCTACTCAGCTTAAAGTGAAAATGCAACTGCAGTAACAGCTGGGAGGATCCTAACAGGTTGAAGCAATCTGCTCCTTACTTTACTTTGCTCAGGGCAGGAGAGATCTGCTCTAGATTTTTTCTTCGCAGAGTTTTTTCCTGCTTTCATGTCATTCATCTATACCTGCACTGCCAATTGTCTTTGTGCCCAGCCAGTGGTGCTGTTTCTGATGTGGGCATCCAAGAGGCATGTCAGTACAAGGGTGATGCACCCTTACTCTCCCAGCAGGCTGACTGAGGTAAAAAAAAAAAAAAAAACAACAAAAAAACCAAACACATTTACAGAGTGTGCTTCTTCTACAGCCCATTTCAATTTTGGCTTGCCATAAGGACCCAGCTGGAAAAACTGCAGCCTCAACACAAGGACAAAGGAAAAGTCTGTCTCTTAATGAACCTCTGAGGTGCAAGATGGTCAAGTCACTTATGTAACCAACACAGGTGTTTCTCCAAATGGTACATTTCAATGCTTACTTTCAGGGTTGTCCCTGACTTATGGTACAACAGTAATTCTGCTACAGCCAGCCATGATGTACAGAGCATGGTGCAGCCAGACAAGCAGCATGCATCAGTTAAAATATGCAGTTTTACATTGACAAAACACCAGGACCTCAAAGACATCAGACCAGATACTGGTCATATTAAGTGTATGCTGATACATCCATAGTGACTGTGATATAAAGCACTGACCTCATGCTTTATATCATCATGGAGGAGACAGGAATCAACACCTCCAATGTCCCCCTTCTTCAGCATCATATTTATCAAGATTGACAGTAAATAAGGGTTTTTGCCCTGTTGACTTCAGGAATTGCTTTTCCTGGGGCTACCTAGCTGTAGCTGTAGAAAAAGATCCCTCATACCCACTTTTGGGATGCAAAGTGAACAGGTAGATGCCAGTGTCCATCAGAATCAACCGTGTGAGGTCAGGGACACGAACTGTCACCAGCTGGGGCACGGGCGATTGCCAGGGCAAGGAGAGAGGAACATTAAGGCTTGCTCAAGAATAACAGACATACATATCTGTAACAGTTATTCCTTTGCAGCCTCATAAATTAGCGAGCCCATAAAAACAGGAGCCTCAAGGAAGGACATGCCAAAACCCTGCCATGCAAACCATGTTAATTATGATAATAGGCAGATTTTAATAAACCAGTTCCTGGCTCCCACACTTTCACCTATAAAACATACATTTTCCCAAGGCATCATTCTCCTTCTTGTCTCTATTCAGGTAAATGGTCAAATCTTACTATCCACACCTGTAAATGTTCAGTGTGAAAGATTTCCAGGGAGCTTACTGTAGTCCTCCTGACAGGCACTGGAACCACATCTCCATCCAAAACTCAGCAGCTTTTGTCAGAAGCAGCTAGGGACTGTCCATCTGTCATTAAAGTGTTAATTTGGTTCATTAACACAGAAAATATTCACCATTTCCCACTTTGGAGGAGATGGGCTGTACCGTCCTTTTAATAGAACTCTGCTGGAAATCAAACACAATTTTTATTCAGGGGAATGATTACTGTGTCTTGTTTAATTCTTGCCTAACAAATGTCAGCACTAATGTATTACAGATTATTCAGTCAATTTGATGGTTCCAGGTGAAAGAAAGGAACACAAATCTCTTCTTTTAGTGTAAAAAGGGTCAGCTGGATGACTTCCACTGCAGGAGCCGAGATGAGGCTTGACATGAATCAATCAAGCAGGCTCAATTTTACAGTTATAGTGCCTAATGCCTAAACATGAGCGTATGGGTGGAAATTAGCACCCGATTATGAGCATACATGATCTTCCCTTGGAAGACAATAATATTGGCATTAAGCTTCTCAAGAGGGAAGATGCTGCTGGTTTTTAATATGTCTTAAATTATGTCAGGAAAAACACTGGAACATCACACAAAAGCCACAGTCAGTGTATATTGCTATCTCATAGAGCTGGAGATCTTTACAACAATATTGACACAGGAGCAGGCAAGCAAATGTCAGCCAATATAACATATGAAATACTTAACGTAACCAATTTTCAGCTGTCAATCAGCAGGGAATAATGACTGATGCAAGGAATCAATACACCACAATTGAATTCCAGCTCACAAACTTGTTTCGTTCTGTGCTATAAAAGACTGTCAAATGTCACACCCCAAGAGATGCAACAGGATTCCAAAGATTTATTTATTTCAAGCTCTGAAGTCTATTAGCAATAGTGCTCCTTGTGCTATTGGAAAAAGAGCTTTGATGACATTAAATTTTCAGAAATGACAACTCATTGCATCTGGAGCCAATTAATTATACCACTCTATCATATTTCAGCAGTCCTCTATCATTTTACTAATAAGTAATTGCACATAATTATATTTAAACAAATTATTGTGACTTTAAAGCTGTAAATATTTGATTGTAATCTATACAGTATTAGCTGAGTATTTTTAAACAAGTTGTTTTGTACTTTTGATAAAAATAATAATAAAAAAATCACTCTATCCTTAGCTCCATTTCATTCAGGTAGCTTAAATGTATAAATTATTAAAGCTGAGTGATTAAAATTTACTAGAGAAGTGTACAGAGTTGTATATTACCCTGTATACTGCACTGTTTTTTGTTTTTTGTATTTAATAAAGGCAATAGAAGAAAAAATATTTATTTTTGTACTCTACAGTGCTGTAGTCTGATGAAAGGCAAAGGAGATACCAGAAGGAAAGAATGAGAAGATGCAAAGGTGAAGACTGCAGAGTCATAATCTCCAAAGAGTATGTATTGTCTACATGGAAATGCATGGAATATACCCCCCATTGGAACAGAAAAACAAAATGTAGCCATAGGAGGCTGATTTATGTAAATACATAAAGTATTTAAAACATAACAGAACAGTGTACTTGTTTCCATAACATAATCTAGTTTTGGTAATAGATAATTCATTCACTGATTCATTCTTGACTTCTGCCTATTGAGCCTTTCTATGTTTTCCTTCCTGCAATGCTGTCTTATGAAAGGAAAATCTGATGGCAGTAGCCTCATCCTCCCTGGTTAGTCCCATTGAAGCTAGTGAGGCTCTGTGCACGACTGGGCACCAGGCTGCAGCTGGGTGGTGGAATCTGGCCCACAGTAATTATAAGACTATTAAAATTAGCATATTTTCTTTACCTGAGGCTGAGAGTTAATTAAAATCTGACAGTAGATTGTATACAGAAGATAAACACTACTGTATTTTCTTTCCAGTACATGGATATATAGTAATTCATTTAAGACAGAGAAGCTCATGCTGTTGAATGTGCTTATTAAAAACAGCAAGGAAGGTCAGGGGCAGTGCTTGCTGTATCCTTCATTTGTTCTTCACTGAAAATGATATAACTGAACTGCAAAAGTTGAGATTGAAAAGCCGCTAGCGTGTTGTCTAATTTCAGCCACAGAAGCTGCTGTGCACTCCGTGACTTTATGAGGGAATAAGATTACAGGTCACAAGAGCTTCTTTATTTCCCACCTGTAGCTTCTAACAACATTTTATTAAGGATTTTCCCATCTTCTCTCTCTGACCTACAGGGGACAAAATTCTAACAGCTGTTGCAGGACCCGTACCGAAGCGGCATTAACACAGATTAGCAGTTCTGAAAAGTAGTATCGTTTTATCAGGACTATATTTATGACTGCTAACTAATATTTTTACAGCGCTTGTAAGATAAACACAGCATATCGTTATGTAAACATGAAAAAAGGCATTTAACACAGTTAAACACTTAATGCATCATGCTTGTTTTGTCTAAAGTCACACTAAGCTGCTCTTTGAAGCTTTAGTACACATTTACAAACCAAACACTTATGTATCCCATGTGCTTATATATATATACTGCTGTTGTCTGTATTGCATACGGAGATTATTGATCCCTTATTAATCAATTAGAGTCTATGTGCATTATTAATATACCCAAGTAGAGGTAGAGCCTCTGCCAAATATTAAGTCAAATTAATACATGCCCAGTGCTCAGCCTTTCCTTTAGCACACAAGTGGAGTTTTGTTTCCACAAGGACTACAAGATTATGACCTTGTTAATTTATTACAGAAACAATAGTAATCATCTTTAAACATTCTTTATAAGCTAGGTTTCTTTTTTTATGTAAGATCTCATTTATTCACATGGATGTACTGGAGAAAGAGAGAAAGAAAAGGAAGGAAAGAAGACAGTGAAGGAGAAAAAAGAAATCTGTACTATAATGTTATAAATTTCTAAAGTGATTGTCCACTAACTATCCAACAGGAGCCTATCTTCCTATCTTCTACAGACAAAGTAGAAGTCAAGTGTATCTACAGTTAAGTTTTGTAGTGAGGTCCCTATGTGCATTCATGGTGGAAAATCCACACAATTTATGGTCTCAAATCCACACAACTTTCTAAAGTTTAAATTAGTTGTCATGAAGGCTGGGATACATTCTCTTCAGTCATCATCCTAAGCACAGCTGCTAGGTTAATCAAGCTGTATTATAATTGCACTAGAGAGTAGGAGACTCAAAACAATGACATACAGAATATTATAAGGAAGAAGACCAAGATGCCACATATGCCTTCCAATGTTCAACTGGCCTATTTGCCCTCCCCAGAGAGCCATGTTAGCTGACAGGAAAATTAAATATTAGTTGTCATATTACTGAGCCTGATAAAGTGCTAGAAGGGGAAGGTTGATGTGTAGTGCATGGACAAACAGAACTGCATGGTCTGCTGCATGCTATGGTGAGAGTTTTTAGGATGCCACAATAATCACAGCTGAGTTCAGATTTTCAGGTCTTATTTGTGTTCCTGAGTAGACCAGACAGGTTTCAAAAAGTTTGACACCTAGCACAGTGTGGCATTTCAAATATCCACCCATAAATAAATGCCATATGATAGGAGCTGCTCAGTACTTCTGGCAATCTGGCGGTGCGTGTCATTGTGCTGGTCTTTGTAGCCTGAGGGATACAGACAGATGTGACCAATAACCAAACCACAATAAAATAAAACAATTACACATTACTTTAAAATGTGTGATGAGAAACGATTCGTCCTTAGACACCAATTCAGCTCATTACTTTCTGCGCTGCCCCAGAACAGACACCAAGCTTTTGAAAGGCATTTCTCAACAAGAGCATTTGGATGCTGGCAGGCATCACAGCCAGTTGTGCTCGCTCCTTTGGACGGGCTCCCCACATCTGTCAGTCGTCAGACTGCCACTGATAGACTGTCTGGGCTGGATGCGCCTTTTACTTACAGTTGCTCGGTCCATCACCTGTAGTTTTGATCTTTAATCCCCCTGAAAATAAATTCAGGACAGAATTCTTCATTACAAGACATTGGCAAAAGCAGAAAGAGCTGTGTTTTGTGGTCCTAATACTCATCCTGGCTTTCCTCCCAAATTCCCATCATTATTTTGAACCTTTTATCTGTTTAAATAAAGGCCCCTGATTTCTGTTGTAGAGTGGAAATAGGATTCCTTTGACATGACTACTGGGAACTTTTTCAGCATTTTCCCCTAGATCGTTCTGGAAGCACCATGGAAGCAATTACAGCCTTTTTCCATCTGTCAGCTCTAGGGGCTGGCATCACCAGAAAAACTGCAGAAACGTCCTTCCCCCAGCCATAGGTGGGAAGAGGGTCATAATACGAGCATAACTAGAGAGGAACAGGAGGTGGGAGGGAGTGCTAAATCTGCCTTTAAGTAGAACAAGCAAAAGGTGAACCAGAACGGTTTCTCCCCAAATATTTATAAGACTCAGGCTTGGGCTATGACTGTTGTTGAAAGCTCAGGCTGGCCCTGGAACGGTTCCCAGAGCTGGAGGTACCTGTGGGAGCCCAGAGCAGTCTCTAGCCTGGTGCATGGACCTGCTGGGCAAACACCAGCATGGGTCTCCCAGGCTATTCAGGTTAGCTCTCAGCACTTTCCTTTTGGGGTTTTGTCATCACCAGCATTGCTGCTTTCATAATATTTTGATGGGACACAAAGTATTCCCTTTGCCACAAAAGCTGGTCCTGCTGCTTTAAGTATGATTTATGGGTACTGTAGAAATGCACATTAATATATTATTATCCTGAAAATTCAGATCAATTTTCAAAGAGATGAAAATATACCACTTCTACAAGAAATCCTTGTTGCCACACCTCTGAAGTCCTTAAACCACTTGAAATACATTGAAGAGTTAGAAAAGTCTCTTGCAAAACATGGGCAAACTGCTCGTGCTGGTGTATAATAATCTGTAACGCCTGCTTTTGCATTAAGATGTTTTGACTAAGTAAAGTAACATAACACCAGTCAAGGTGTCAGTCCAGACTTTTAGACTTTAATAAACATTGTTGATTTTGTGGGACGCGTCAAATTCTTATTGCTATTCATTTCATATAGCATTAAGTATTGCTGGCTGTACATATGGAATGGAGAGGATGGAAGAAATGTTACAAATATGAACAGGACTTTGGTTTCTTAAGTGCATTTAGTTAAAAAGACACTTGGTTTATATTTTTTCTAATGAAAAATTATGCATCTATGGCTAGAAATTAAGGCTGCTGTACTATGTTCTCATGCTGAAAAATTCCCAACACAACAGCAACAAGTTATGTGAGGTCAGCACACTAGTACAGATACTTGTATTTGTAAAGTAGTAATTATTTTTGTGGCTTTGGGTCCAAGTTTGAAGATTACCTTGGGCTTAATTTCATGTTCTTTACACAAAGATACCTCCCAATGAAGTCATTGTATAAACAGTGTGACATTAAGCCAGTAGGCTATCCTGCAACTAGTTAGCAATTCTTCTACGTGTTTTCAGTACACATAGATGTTCTTAAAGTACATCTGAATAAAAACAACAACCACGGATTCACAGGCAAGAGCATGCAAATAAAGAGCATTTTCCTCAGAACTGCGGAAGGGTTTGCTTCTGAGTTCTTTGATATTTCTTTTTTCTTTGTGTCAGAGGTTTCTTTAGCAGTATATTTTATTTGAAAGAAAACTGTAACAGTAGTTAAAGATAAAAATTACCTGCAAGAAGTTGTATTTTTGTAGCTTTTAGCAGCAAAAGCCACACAATAATAGTTCCAGAGGTGTTACCAAAGAACTGTAGCATCAATGACAAAGATCGCTTAGTGACAACATATAATCATATTAAAAAAAATCAATTAGTGCAACCAATCCTTCACCAGAGCTTTAGATGTTATAGTCATAAAAATTTTGTAAACCCAGCCATTTATTTTAAACATTCAGAAGATAATCCCAATGCTCTTCCTGTTGTATATTTTGCTATAGCAGTTTTTGTATAGGTTTTACATCCTTAAAGGATCACCAGCTTGTTAAAAAGGCACATCTATTCTGTAACGTGTAATACCCACTAAAACCATCTTAATCTATAACACTGCATGGAAACCATTTCATTCTTCTGGATGACTACAGATCCTAATATAGGTGGATAGCAAATAATCACCTCCTTTACAGGAACTGAATTAACCAACAGGGAATTCTCTGAGCTACAGTCCCTTTGTGGAACATTCTCTTTTTGCATAATGTGAGAAAACATGCAGTATTCCAAACATGCTCATCCTTTAATTACATAAATAGAAAACAAGTACTTTAACTCCCATAGAGAAAGAATCATCCAAATAATTACACAATGTACTGTGTGCAAACCCACCACATTATATCTTTGCACCCATGCCAAAAAGGTGACATAAGAATGTCACTCATTTTCCTACCTTGCTTTAGCAATTTACAGGCTTATGTTGTGAGTTAATTCCTGGCTTCATTCGTGGTCTTAAACTACCTGTGAAAATCACTTGAGGATCTCAAGTGAAACATTAGCATTTTCCATTGGGCTTAGAAGATGCAGATGCAGCTTTAAAAAACATAGTTTATGCTCTTTCTACCTCACTTTTCTTAATAACATGTTCCAAAAATGTATATCCTGATAACTGTATTTTGTAATGTTGGTGGGTACAATAATATGTCCAGATTTATTCCATGGGATCTAAACACTGACACTGGGGAAAGAGCAATGATTGAACATCTTTAGCTAGGCAGTGCTGGGAGGTGGGACCCCACGACTAAAGGAACAAAAAACAGAGGAAATTTTCCTTGCCAGACTTGCCTATTCCCAATGATCCCTCCCAGCTCTCTTTCATCCAGACCACGCCAGTAGAGACCATTTGTCTTTCATTTCCATTCTTAGTGACTGAGGAAACAAAGCCAAGACAAAGGCAGTAGTAGCTTATTGCTGGCTTATTCCATCTTATGGTGGGAATAATTCATTTGTTGGCTGAGATTATGCAAACTGTAAAGCTCCACATACATGAATCCTGACCTGTGGCATAAACCTCTTACATTCCTCAAGCCATCCTCCAGTGTTAAAGAGTAAGTAAATAAGGCATTTACAGTTCTGTCCACCAGCATAGTTTTTTACAACAGCCCATGCCCTTTTTCATGAAGCCAAAAACACATGCACTTACTCCATTTTACAGACACAATAAGCAATAAAGTAGATTCCATTAAACAGTACCAAGAGCTGAAGATCACTTTCTTTTTTATTAGTGATACTAAACTTACCTAAGCAGAAAATATCTAACTCTACAGAGAATCAGAATTTACTTGACACAATGAAATAAGTACCTTTGCACACTGCTCGGTTTGAGATATGAGGGCATGTCCAGGACAGCATTGGGATCATGGCATGGAGTTTTTCCAGGGTAGGACAAACATTTCTCTTGCTAAAGCCCTTGAAAGAAAACCTAAGAAAAAATATTGAATGATATTAAACAGTGGGCTTATTTCACTGTGAATAAACACTACTGTCATGATCTTCCCTTAGTCTTGTTATTGATAGGGAAAAAACAAACAAACAATGGTCATTATTATGAGAATGATGAAGTTCCTTTTTTTTTTTTTTTTTTTTTTTTTTTCTTTTTTTTTTCTTTTTCTGCCAGTAGACAGGAAAAAGGCATTGGAAGCTTGTGAAATTACACTGTATGTGATTCAGATAAAGAGATGGATTTTTCAAGGTTTGGTTAAACCAGCACCCTGAAAAACCATCTCCGATGATTCCATTGCACATCGAGCAAAAAAAGCAAAGCTACTCTCCAGCTGCTATCATCTCCTATTCCCTGTCTTCTCATACCAGCTTCACTCTCCATTGGTAGAGATTAGGTGAAAGTAGTTGAAAGAGAGTATCGGAGAAGGCTGACAAATTCTCATACATATAACAAGCTTCTTTTCTTCTGTCTCATTCTCATCTGTAAAATGGTTGTTTTTATACATGTATGTTGTCCCTGGCACGGTGTAAAGGACCTCCAGGCTACTAATGAGGTCATGAAGTCTATGATATTAGGCTTTTAATTAAATAAAGAATTCCAGCTTTTTCCCTTCTTAAAATAAACCCATTAGATTAAAAAACAAATAAATAAACAAACAGCTCTGTCTTTAGCTGCTTTCAGAAACATCTGACATGTAACCTGTGACCTTCACGTAAGCTTTCAAGGCACTGCCTGAAGTTTTCACCTGTGATTCACTTACAGGTGTATTCTGTTCACTGAGACAGTTAATTGTATTTTTTTTTCTTACTGTTCTGACTGCTTTTAGGTATGTTTATATTAAATATAAAGTACTCTTTAATACATATTAAAAGCAGTCTCCATCTATCAAAAAAGGAATCACAATTTTCATGGTATTCCATAATACAGATCAGTCAGGCAAAGATAATAAAATACCAAATAGTTTTCCAATAATTGGCATTGATTGGGTATTTAATTATCTAACTTAAAAACAGAAGGTTCTTAGGTTTTTGTTTCTTAATTTTAAAATGATTCACTTCAAAGCTATGAAAAATACTTTTCTTGGATCAGATATTGTATTTGCTTTCAGCTTATTATTTAGAGTCTGAGCCTCAGAACCCTGTCAGATTTCTCTTATCTAATATAGGTATTTTATGTATTTGTTCATACACCATGCATTGACTCATAGCCACTAAATAAACATTTTTTTTTTGTTTCCTTTTTGGATCAAGACTTCTGGGCAATTTTACCTTTCCATTTTTATCCCATTTTCATTACATGTTAAACATTCAAAAGCAAGGTTTCTGCACCTAATCATTGTCTAAAGACTATCTACTCAGACCTTTAAAAACTGGTATGGACCTAACACCAACGGTGGTACATCATCTCTCTGATAACCTGCTTCGAGGTTACCACAAAACCTACAGCTCTGTCTGCAAGTCACCCATATAATATATTAATGTATAAGAATACCTACTTTCCCCCCACGCCCCATTTAAACAGTAAGAGCCTTTTAAACAGTAGGAAAGCTCTCTGAAAATAATTGTTTTAAAGGCTTATTTATTTATTTATTTATTTATTTTCAGGTGTAGAAGCAGCATATCTGGGCAGTGACTTGTGCTCTTTGAGCATCTCGCTGCTGCATCGTGGTGGGACTGTGCCTGCAGGCACCCAGCAGCATGGACCACTGAAAGCCACGTGGTTGTTGTTACAGGGGAGACAAAATGCCAAGACCTGGCTTGGCAAAGCTCCTTGAAAGGCATGATGATTTGATTTTAAAGCACTTTACCAAGATTTAAACTTTGATAGTATTCAAAGTTGAATAAAACGTATCAGTGTTTTATAGGTACATTAATGTTTTTATATGTGCAAGCATTTATACTGAGAGATAGAGAAAAGCACAGGACACTGTAGTAAGGTAAGAGAGAACAGACACAGGTATGTGTGGTAGCCTAGCTTTGCACCTATGAATTTTGCAGTTTATTCATATAGTAGGAAATGAAGCTTTTCTACATCAGTTCTTACTATTACAAAAAGAGAGAAAATAAAAGGAAAAGAAAAAGCCAATATAGACATATTCAGCTGGAAAGCACCACAGTAGGTAAGAAAAACATCACAGGAGTTTTAGTCCATGTTCCAAAAATTTACCTTAGCTGTATAGAGCAAAAACTTGGCAATTTGCACTAATTACATAAGAGGGCTCATAATAAAGAGTATGCAAATATACCTAAAGGGCAAGTTTTCTTTCTTCCTCAACATAATTAGTGGCTTTCCCCAAAATACATATTTATAGCTGTATGGCATTAAAAGAATATTCATAGGTAACAAGGTGCAAGAGAACAGTGCATTCCCTGTGGAAAAGGATGCGTAATACAGTGTAACACTAATGGCAGTTGCTGTTACCTGAAACAGTCATTTCACAGTTTTTTTCTTCATCTCTGTTGGAATCATGTGGCATTTACCTACACCAGGAGTCCCCCCTGCCCCGCTGTTTCCAGAAATAGCTATCTTAATAACAAGACATTTCTGTTTTAACCGGTTTTCCTTCCCCAGATGTTTCCCCAAGGCTGAGGAGATAATATTATCAGCCAGTATGTCATGACTGGTTTTTAATTTGCACAAACATACAGGCAGGTAACAGGCAGGCTGCCAGGAGGACTGTACATCCAATCCCATCAGCAGTGTGAAAACATTCAGATTTAAACAGGGAAAAGCAATTGGTCTCGAACGCCAGCCAGAAGAACCTCCAAACTGAGAGCAGCTCAAAGCCATGTCCACGTCTGAGAAGGCAGGTATAGCTGTGACTATGTCTTTATGTACATTTACTTGTTCACATGGCACCATGGCAGAATTTTGGATTTTATTTATTTTTTTTTAATTCAAGAATTGCAGCATGTGGAGGATGTCTGACAGAGCCGTGCCTATACATCCCACTCACACCACGGAGGAAGTACCTGCAGATGAATTTAGTTTAAAGTTTAGAACTTTGTTGTGCCAAATCAATTTGTTTGAATAGTGAATCATGTTAAGATACTATTAGAAAGCATATATTTCAATATAGATACTAATAAAGTATTTTGTATGGCTTTTTGTTTTAAGTCTCAAACCTAGAAGCTTTCTACCTCTAAAAGTGCCTTCTCTATCTTTTCCTTGATAGTCTTTATTAGTTTATTCTTAATAAAAATGTGAATGCTTCAAGAATAACTTAATAAAATCAAATTGCAAGGTTAAAATAATACTTTAAAACATTAAAGTATTAATGTTCTAGGCTTTTGACCCTCCCAAGCAAATAAACCTGTGTTATAATTGCGGATTAAAAATGAGGAAATGATTAGCTGAAGATGAGAAACATCCAAACTGTTAGCTTACTTGAGAAACATTTTTTACAAGGCTTATTCCCTTGACTTCACCATACATCTTACTGTTATCTTTGAAGTTTATTGTGAAAGAAGTTTATTTACACTGTTGTCTTTGAAGCAAATAATTTCCACAGGGACTGCAGACTTTTATCAACAACAAAAAGCCATTTTCATTTTACTTGTTCTGGAATATGCTTTTACAGGAATATGCTACGAGTCTTTATGCAGCAATGCAATGTCTCTGAGCAGCTAACATCTGATTTAGTGCTTAGAAGCACAGAAGATAGGAAGGACAAAGATCCACTGATTTCCAGAAATCCAGCAAAGTCAGAGAATGTTGATCATATGGGACGGACAATTCTCCTTTCTCTGAAGCCGGGCATCATGTACCTGTGTTCATTCTCCGGCTTTGGGTTACTTCCTACTGGATGTTTTTTATTATTATTATTATTATTATTATTATTATTATTATTATTATTATTATTATTATTAATAATAATAATAATAATAATAATAATAATAATAATAATAATAATATGAATCCCCAGAATAACACCTGTATTAATTAATTGTCCTTTATGCAGATGGAGCTCAGGGAGGAAACTGCCCCAGCCTGTGCCTTTCCTGAGGTTTGTACTTCCACATCACGCTGGAAAGGGGTGCCCGATGCCACTCCTTTGCCTTTACATTAAGTGATGAATAAGATCCCTAAAATGAACTTAGCCAGTTATTTTCTAGGAAGTAGATTATGGCTTGAGTAAATTAGAAGTTGTGTGCCAAAATTTCTAAACAGAAGAAAAAAAAAAAAGAAAAAAAAAGAAAGTGATTGAACATTCAAAAGAGTACTTTGTACAACAAATAAGTGTCCATTTTCAGGCCCGTTTTAGAGACTTGTCACTGAATACCAGGCCTCTAGCACAGACTCTATGGGGAATATTCCCAACAAGAAGCTGAGAAGGGTGAAAAATTTCAGCTCGTGAAATTCATATAATTAATTATTTTTTGCCTTCATAGTATTTTTTAGTTTTCCTCTTCTAAATCATTTCACATCAACATTTCACAGGACCTGGAACACTTCTTTTCTACTCTGCCTCACTTTTTGGAAAGCATTCCTCTCCTTCCTTTTGCCTTCATATTGTGTTATTTCTGACCTCTTGCTCATCTTTTATTACTCTCCCGTTCCTAGCTCTATTATTCAAGCTGATATTGCAGCTGTGATTTCTATTTTTTCTTTGCCCTTTTTGGCTTTGCCAGGCATTTCATTAGCAGACTCATGGGGAGCATTTATACTGTCTCTCTGCCATGACAGAGTTCAGTGGGATTTACTAAAACTGATTCCTTGGCTATATCTGCTTCCAGTTACTATTAGAAATCTCTTTCCACTGAAGCGCATCGAGCAGATCAGATTCAGACCCGCTGAAAGCACGCACAAGCACAGAGAGGCACAAGAAGACGTCACCGGAGGTCCAGCTTCTTAGACCACATCCCAGCTTGGCCCACATCATGGCTGTAAAATTCTCCTAAAAAAAAAAAAAGTGCATTTTCAGTCTAAACTCAGTTCCTGAAAGCCATAATTATAGGAGCATACTCATGTCTTCTACAGAATGATGGGGGATATCAGAGCTCAGATGTTACGATCAAACAGTGGAGGGCTAAAATCAGCTGAAATAACTCATGGACCTGTTTTTATTTAGAGCTTCTTGGGTCAATGTATTTTTCCACAAGAAAACTAACTTGCTGGTAGAAAGACATGGCAACTACGGCACTGGTGCATTCATCCCTTTTTTGCCCTGTGCCACAGAAGTTCCTACTTCAGCCCTCCCCTCCCGCAGTTCCCTGGCTCCCATGTACCTTCATAACTTTTCTTTTGCTTTTTTTTTCCCCCTTCTTCTTCCCCACCCCCCTCTGTTGCCTTTTAAGCTTACTGAAAATAATGAACTCCTGTGGCCTTCAACCTCTCTAATGTCTCTGCTTATTTCTGTAAGTTAGTTTTGGCTGTTAGGCTATGTTATAATGTTCCAGCACAGATATTCTTTTTGTGATGACAGTAAATAAGATACACACAGACTTTTCTGTTTATTTTTTCAGCTGTTCATTTATAGTAAATTTTAATAAAAACTGTGAAACAATTTTGTTCCGTGGAGGAGGCCTGACACAAAAGGAGAACAATAATGTGCCAAAAATGCGTTGTTATGATCTTTCAGATGGGTACTGTCACTAGGAGGGGTCTGCACTTCAGTCAGAATGAACATGATAAAGTACGAACAGTACAGCTGCAAACTCCCTTTGGATAATGCTGCAAAACATATGGAAAACGTTTCCTGACTTATGAAAAATAATATTGGGGCAGAATATAGTAAAGGGACTGGGTCAAAAGGGTGCATAAAGCGTTAGCACAAACCTTAAGTGCAATCTTGTAGCCATAAATTCCCTACTAATGAAATGTATATGCAATTCTTACAGCCCCTCCGCGTTTGAAAAATCTATAGTGTTAATAAAGTGACATGGTTAGAAATCTATATGGGACCTTATTTATTCATTATTTATTTCAGGAGATGGCCCTGAATCTAAACACTCCCGTTGGGAAAGTTTGGATTGTGATTTAGGTTCAAATCCTTACTTTTTTTGGCTGGGACCCATTCCTGATCCTGCTTGGTCTGCACACTAGCATGCCACTTCATTTCATCTGCCTTGCACAAGGCTGGGCCAGCAGACAGCCCCAAACCCCACAGCCGGACCCAGGAGGGGTCCCAGGCATCCCCACCAGCTCCTCCAAAGGACTAATGCCTTTTAACAACTATGATTGAGTGTCTCTTATGTGGGGTAGCATCCATGAGCAGCAGGATGTAAGCGCTGCTCTGTACTCTAAATTGACTCTGTCACCTTTCTGTGGTTTTTACTTGTTTTATAATCGTTCACTTGATCCTACCAAAAATAAACTAGCACGATCAATGGAATAGGTAGACCATGGGAGCAATGAATATCCACATGATTAAGGGTTTTCAGGCTTAGGTCCTAAATAACCATAATTGCCACTCTATTATCTACAGAGTTAGAGAACAGAGAAAGGTGAAGGAAGAAGTTGTTACTGGGAATTTATGATAAAAAGACTTTCCTCACACAGAGGCAACTATACCCACTTTTTCAGATCGCAATTATTAAATTCAAATAGTTGAATTAAAGCAAGAAAATGTTCCAGGGTAAACTGTAGAAACAAAGAATACTTTTCATTTTAAATTTCCACAGAATAAAAATTAATCAAAAAGGTAAATTTTTGCCCAAAGAGCTCAGTTTCCAATATGAATGTTGGACCTGGAGGGGCTTCTCCAAAGAGACATTGAAATGTCCAGACTTCTACTTGGGATTACCCTCTGCTAGCAGCAAAGAAACATTAGGAAGAATATAAGTCAGCAAGGCTAAATTTTTGTCTTAGACCTGTAGCAGGATGCTATTAGGCTCCTGATCTGCAGGTAGGAAATGATGTGGGATGGTGTGTTAAGTAGCTGATGTGCAGCAGAAATGTAATTGAGGCTGGAGTGGCCATCTTCAGTTGCTTACATCTTCCCTCTGTTACTGATGGTTACCTGTTTTTTAGTCATGCTCCTGTTTCTCAAATTTGTCATAACTGCCCTGCAGAAGTGTGAAAAAGAGCTATAGCAAAGTAAGATAAGGAGGTTGGATATTACCCTCTCAGTCTTTTATTTGGAGGTGGTGAGTGGCAAAATTAAACAAAACGTATTTTCCCTTAAAAGAAAACAAAAATGTTTGCAATTTTCATAATTCATTTTTCCTTCTTTACATCCTTACTAACATAAATATAGCTCCTAAAAAAGAGTATTTGCTGAAGGTGAAAAAGTAAAGCCACTGTTGATTTTAAGATAAATGATTAGCAAAGTCAGCTGAACCTCCAGGAAGGCTTACAATAAGAGTACGAGTAACTGAAGTCAAGTGAGACAATTCACCTGAAGCAGAGTAAGGAACATGACTGCTTATATAGTTGCCTATTAAGCTGGTTGGTACCTTGTCTTTTTATTAGGTGAGCCTCACATGGATTTCTGATTTCACACACTCTGAGGTAGTAACCAGAAGCAATTACCCAGCTGTGCCTGCAGAGTGGAGAGCACAGATGACACAGCTACGAAACAGAAAGTGTCACCCAACCCAAGGGTGCCAGGGCTCTGCAGCTTCCTCTAATGTGGTCACTACTTGATAGCAACTGAGTGACCAGCTAGCCGAATGCTTCACAAGCTCTTGACAGGAAAAAAAAAAAAATAAAAATAAAAAAGGAGGGAAAAGAAAAATGTTTGGTAAAAGAGGCAGTAATCCAAAATTTTGCAATCAAATTGATATAATGTGCCAAGGCCATTCAAAATAATTTCTTACTGCTAGAAGAAAGGGAGAAAAAAGGTAAATTAGTAACATTTTCATTAATATTTATGCATGTTCCTCACACAGAAAAATGTAGTAGCAAAACCCATCAGAAAATCATGTAGTTTTTGCAAGTGACTAGTGACATAAACACACCCTTTGACACACTAAGGGCTATCGACCATCACAACAGGAAAGGGTCCCTTGAGTACCAACTGGTGAAGAAATGAAGCAGTGTGTTTGCAGGGAATATGGTTACTCTTATCCACCTAACAGCTGTTTGCCTGTTTTCAACACTGACGGCACACGTGCTGGATGTAATGACAGCCTGCTCTGTGATACCTGTGCTCCAGAATATTTGGAGAAGGACCAGCTGCTCGCTACGGCACCCAAGTCCTTCGGAGTCAGCTCACTTCTGTTAAGAATCTGACTCTCTCTGGAAGTTATTTGATCTGATTAGCACGCAGGTGCAGGGAGGCCATGATGACAATTGTTTAGCCATTACTCGGAAACTTTAGGAATCCTGGAAAATTTTCCTGAAGAAAACAGGTATGTAAAGATACTAGTAGGAAAAAGAAAGTGCCTTTGTTTCAGCAGAGAAACAAGTGGAGAAGATAATCTTTGTCCTTTAAGTGTGGGTTTATAAATATTTTACAGTTAAAATACATATATTTAACAAAGAAAGGTGTTCAAATTCTGTGTAATATTGACATGATAACTAAATATGGAATCATATCTCTATAGGTAGCCAACATCATAAACCTGTGTGAATATGAGGTAAGGGAGAAGAGAGATGTTGCACGGATGCAGCCTTTGCCATCTCCATCAGCCAACACTAAAATCTGAACACAACTGAAAAGCCGATGTAAGAGCAGTATCTATTCACTAATAGCAGTGGACATGTTGTGATGTTGGCATGCTCTCTGCAAGACCTGTTGAGCCCATGCTGGGGAAAAGGAGAGGGACAATCTGTTGGCCTGTAACACATCACCTCACTCTTTTTTTTTTTTTTTTCTCTTTTTTTTTCCCCAGATGGGGATTTCATGAGTAACATGGAATATATTAATTAGCTCCTTGTGGTCTGGATTTCAATTAAGGAGATGCAGAAAACCATGGGCGGCAGCTGCTAGAAGTCAAGCTCCTTTTCCTTAATACGAAAAGAGCAGCCTGGCTCTTACCGGACCACTAGAGCTGTCTCCTACAGTTACAGCACACTCGGAGAGCACCGGAGTTCAAAAGCATTCTGGAGGGTCCTGGTGTTAGGGTGAGGATATTTGAGTCCTTGACTCCAGTCCTTATCCTTTTACAGGACCAAGGATTTCGACTGTAAGCTTCAAATAGCAAGTAAAAATAGCAACTAAAAGCATTCTTTAGGTATTTCATGTTGTCCTTGTTCTTTGTCTGTTACACACCTGCCATGGAAAATGTTGGATATGAAAAGTGCAGCAAGTTTTGACAAATGATTTCTTGTTTAATTAGGGGGATGTATGGATGACATACAATACAAGACAGAAGTCAACAGATTGCTTGTGGGACATCCTCAGAGAATGGGGATGAGCTCCGTAACCCTGTTTTCCTTGTTCTTGTCTGATAGTTCTCAAGCTAATGATCTCAGAAAAATAGTTAAATTTCAAATACAGGTGCATGTTTCTCTTTCACAAAGGCATGCCCATCCTCACTGTGCTGAATCCCAAAGTATTTCTATTCTATTTAAAACAAACAAACAAACAACAAAACAAACAAACAAACAAACAAAAGAAAACAACAAACCAAGGCTTAGGACAAATGTCAGTTTTAAAGCTTTATAGTAGAAGTTGGATGAATTTCCTTTCCACAGCGAAATGTTATTATAATTGACATGTAACTTCTACCTGCATTTGCAGAGCAGAGTCCAGCCCCACTCTTTTTGTACATATATATATTATACATATATATACATTATATCTATATATATAACATGATTTTCTGGTCCATACACTCTTCAAAAAGCAATATGGGGAGGGATACTGGTCTCTTAGCACTTCTGCATTATGATCTACTGACCCTGAAAATAGGGTCAGAAGGAGGTCTCACAGCTAACTGGAAAACTAATCAATATAATTCTACCAAAGGGCTGGTACACACCAAGTAATATAGTCCCCTCCCCCTCACCGAAAGTCTGTGCCTCATTGCAGGGATTATAAACATCACATTTTGATACTCAGGAAAAGAAGAAAAAATATCAACCAAATAAAAATCTTTGTGCTTTGTGAGGCTCAGGATTTCACCAAGCCATATCATGGTTCTCAGATGTTAATTCTGAGCAGTCTGATTGGTTATGTTTTACAGTTTGGGCTTTCATTCCTTAGTAAGAAATTTAGAATTTTACCTTTGTTTTCTTCTACAGTTAAAACCAATGATGAAAAGGTAATTTTCTTCCTCTTCCCCTCCCACCCCCCCTCTGCAACCCCAATATTACAGTTACACAATGAGAAAAATAAGCTAGTCTGATGCCACGCTAAGAGTCTTACTCACACTGATTGTGCATAGCCCCGTGCAGCCTGGAGGAATGCCATCATGGACCAGGGCTGCATTTGATTCTGATCAGGTACTTTTACTGAGAAAGAGAGCAAGACAAAGGGTAAAAGGTCACTGGTGACTAATTTTCTGAAAACCAGCAGCTTGTGTAAGTAATAGAACATTTATTGTATTTCTCTGTCATCCCAGCAATGAGCTAGAAAATCCATAAGAATTCCCAGCACTAGCCTTTATTAAAGTATAGCCCTGGATTAGTTTAATGTCCAATTTAAAGTCACTGCTTGCACCTACTTTGCTTACTTTTCTTAAAGAGAGCCATTTTCCTCCAGTTACTTCCCAATTTACGTTACCAAGAATATCTTTTCCCTTAATATAAACTAGGGTTTCATTTATTTTACACGCACATATATACATAAATGTTGAGAAAAGAGCACTTGAGTGCTGCATTCTTACATTAGAGACTTATTTTCTCCACACTGAAATATTAAAGCATAATCGGAGCTGGGCAAATACAGCAAAATCCAAGAACAGCCTTTCAGAAAACAACAGCACAGGAGTTACAAACTCCCTTTACAATGTTTGCACCCCTTCCTCTTGCTCTGGGTAAACATTCATGTGGTTTCAAAATATTATTTCTCTGAAAAGACGTTCATAGCACTTAACTCTGTTGTGGACAAGACAGAAAATGTTAATCAAATGAGTTCCTGAGGCCCATACCCAAGCCACAGGTCTAAGGCTAATTAGTTTGAAAAGAAGCTAAAAATGCCCCTTCTCCAACAGGAAGCCCCCAAGAGCTCGTGACTATTATGTTCGTTGTCCATAATGATTTGAGTGGAGACCCTGAGTGGCTTGGTAGTGCTGGAGATGGCAATCAGTGCTTTCAGTCAATACAGTTGACAGCTGTAAACACTGTTATTGGACCTTCAATGAGATCCTTGATACATGTTAACCCCATAAAATGTAATTACCCTCCAGACTAGACTAGAACAGCAGAATATAAACACTGTTTTGTGTTGAGTGAGCTCTCCCTTCCAGAGGATTTCATTAGGGAAATTGTCTTTTGCTGGCTCATATTACACTAAACCCACACCTAGATTAGCTTTCTGGTGGCAATAGTGCAGCTTTGCATCACCTGAATCATATGTACCCTTCCAGCATGCCTCTATATGAATTATGTCTGAGCAGAAGTTGCTTTATCTGTACCGGCCACCTTCAGAAAGTCCTTCAGAAACAAGCCTATAGTTCTCTTCTGTCTGCAACACTGACTGCTCTTTGAGCAATTCTGAGCTGCTTGGCAAAAGCCATAGCAGTGGGGAAAGCTTCCACCATCCAAAATGCACTCACTGCAAGTTTGGAAATGCCTCTCCTCTCACTAGCATGTCTGCAAGGCCAGCTTTGAGAGCACAGTCTTTACATAGTGCTCAGAGTGGCAGTCTCCTCCACACGTGTTGGCTTGCTCTTTTCTCTGCAGATGGCTGGAGGACTTTCTCATCATGAGAACAGTGTAGATGGTAAGAACTCTCAGGAGAGAGGCTCTGCCATGGCTCTTGGTCTTCCACATGAGACATTTCCAGCCGCTCCCCTTCAGTCACATCCCTCAGGTTTTTCAACCTGACAGGTGTTATCAGAGTGGTCAGCACTGGAGAAGACACATTATTCTTCACTATGCCTGCTGTCAATTTTGATTTGTCCTTGTGCTCAGGAATCTTGGAGGGAGGGGAAGACAAGAGTCTAAGTGAGTACCACTGGCTCTACAGGACATGTGTTCTGTTTTTCTTTCCAACGGCTTTCTTCCTTCATTGGCAAGTATTGGTTTTTGCTCTTTGATGCTGTAGACTTTCATTGCAGATTTCCTGCACCTGATTTTACTTCTTACTTGTGCCTCAATTGCCAGGGACCATGGGGAATATTTTAATGGAAAATGGAAAACAAACAAACAAACAAAACAAGCAAACAAACAAACAAATACAGAGAGAGAAAGAGAGAGAGAGAGAGAAGGAGAAAGGGAGGCAAGGAGAAATAGAACAAAATTATCTTCAGAGAATTTAAATTTGACGTCTAAATTCCCTGTCATGTCCAGCTCATGCTTATGACATCACAACCAGGAATCGTGGCAGGAAAAGACAAGTGTTTAATACAGAAGTTTTCATGCATGGCCAAAGTTAATGAGATAGGATTTGTATTTTACACTTATTAGCTACAGCTAATGTAAACTCTCAAACACATCTGAAAGCATATATTGTGATTCACAGATTCTGGATTTAATGAATGATATATATATATATATATTTATTTATTTATTTTCAGGCAGCACAACTGTGAAATAGTATTTAAAGAAATTGTTCATGCTTGCATACAAGCCAGTTACTTGATGGATGTATCACACACTTTAAATCAACACGGATGATACTATTAAAATTGAAGTCACAGCTCTTTAGCTGCTGCTTTTCCAATTTAGTTATTTATAGGAGAAGAATAAATATATCTGGTTGAATCTTGTAGTTAGAGCTAAAAAAAAGCACAAGAAGAGGTATAATACACAGATAGGCAGATGACTGTTTCAGTGTAGTCTGTACATCAGTGACAATGATTCTGTGCCTGAGAGTGGATTTCAGGTGGAAAAAAGAAGCAGAAATAGCGGAGGTTTGTAAGATAAAGTAAACCATACTTTTTTAGAAGTGCTGAACATCAATAGTTCTAATTCACATCAAAATATAAGATCAACACCTTTATAAGAAAAAAAAAAAAAAAAGAACACCTGTTCAGCAGTTTTTGAAAGTTGAGACTTTTAATGTTAAATCATTCTAGTTATCTAAATTAACTTAATTAACTTTGGAAAATTGTGGCCAAGTTCTCTGGAGGTAGGACTGAATAGTGTGTTTCATATCCCTGCCTGAAAACATTTTTGATTTTCAGCAGAGGAAATCCCATCAGAGAACACACTGTAAAAGAGACAACTTGCTCTCCAAACACCAATAGAAGCCCATCACTTGTTTGGGACAAAACCCAGGGAAACTGAACTTGCCAACACCGTGATTTCAGAAAAGAGGAAATTCCTAATAAAACAAAACAAAGCAAAACAAACCAAAACAAAACAAAGCTTTCAGGCCTGTGTTTGATACTGTATATGAATAACAAAATGCAATTACTTTGCGTTTAATTTTGCTTATGATATCCCCCAGGCCAAGAGACAGCAAAATGCAGTGGTTACTTCCCCATCCTGCTCCTTCAAACCTCCCTTGTGCACAGCACTACTATCCAAGGAGTGGGTAAGGCTGAGAATGTGTCCAGGTGCTAAATGGAAGTAAAATTTACTGAGACAGGAACCCCAGGAGACTTTACCAGTTGGTTGCAATTATCAAGGTTCAAAACCCAAGTTAAAGGAAGTAAGATGGTACGGAACTGAGCAGGAGGCAGCGATAAAGTAATATGGGTTTGAAAGGAGACAGAAACCTAAGTAGAAATGGGAGTATTCAAGTACTGGATATAATCTGGGGCATATTAAGTGGAAGAAATAAATCAAGCAATAGCTTTGAGCACATGGTATAGAGCTGTGCTTTCTTTTATAATTTGTGAAATGATAGCAATTTTTGACAGAGTTTTTAAGAATCAGTTGGACACAGGCTGGAGACAAAGAGGTAAATCTGCAAACCCACACCACTGACAATCTGGAAAACCTGACAGAAGTACTCTTACAACAGCATAAGGCCTAAGTTTAAGCAGCTTCAGGCCAATACAGTGCATCCAGAGATTACAAAAGCATTGAGTATGACAGTTCCATTTAAATGTTAGCTACAAGCAAACAGTACTTTTTCATGGAAAATATATTGGTGAAAAACGACAAACAATGTTAAAAATAATAAGAGAGATGAAAATAATGTAAGCAACACGATCATGTTTAAAACATGACAGAGTTTGAAAGGTTTATGGAATAGCAGTTAAGTATATGTGAAATCATAGGGAAAAGAAAAAAAAAACGGAAAATGTAATTAGAGCTAACATGAGAACACATCCTTTAAGTGTAATAAATGAAAAGACTATTGCTCTAGTCATGGAGACTATTTGTGTTTATGCCTCCAGCAATGCAAAGCAGCTTGGAGTAGAGAGATCTTAAACAATAAAACTGAAATCCTGAATCCACTAAACAAAATTTCCAGTGATGTCTTGGGGCAAGGGGAGAGAGGAAAAAAAAGGTACATTTTTCAATTTTCAATTAAACTCCCCCCCCCTGCCCCCAAGGGAAGGGGAAAGTGTCAAAATCTTTTTATTATGTAAAAAAAATTCTGGATTAAATTATTGGTCAAAGCTGGTAGAAAGAACAGTCAATAACCCAACTGTTGGGTCATACATACAGATGGTTTTAGCCCCAACTTCCCTCTATAGTGGTGATCATCTTTGTATATGTATTTATTTGACCATAAAAAAAAAAAAAAAAAAAAAAAAAAAGGCTGATTATATTATCTAGAGATTTTTTGCTATTTATTTGGAATGCGACAAAGGCAGAAACTTGGTCCCAGATCCCATAAAATCCACAGATCTCCAGCTAGCACTCTAACCACTAAATTATTGATTTTACTGAATTAGCCTGCATATATTGAATTAACCTTACACACATATTCATTTTCTGTCTGAAACGTCTCACATCATACTCATAAACAGGATATTTTTATAGTTCTCAGTTTTCTTCTAAGAAAAAAAAAAACCTAGTCAGTTTGCTTCTCAACACCATAAAAAGTTGTAAATAAAAGTACAAACACTACAAGAATAGACACACGTTAATAAGCATGGATTTTTTCCCAGGTATTTTAGAAGCAAGAGGTCACCAAGAAGATCATGAGGCCCCTTATGGCTGATGACAAGACTAATTTGTTGACAGAAGATTTAGCATTACTTAAGAATTATATGAATTCTTTTTATCAAAGGGAAGAATGGCTGATAGATACCAGAAACAGATTTATTTCCCTAAGGAGGAAGAAGAAATACTGAAGGAAATCAATATCAGGTCAGAACAGGTGATTGAGAAATTTGAATGTTCTATTTGCAGGGGAGGGAAAAAAAGTTTGGCTTTTTTTTTTTTTTTTTTTTTTTTTTTTTTTTTTTGCCCTCAAGAAGACTACAGTTGTGCTCTTAGCACTCGTATAATTTGAAAAATGGAAAATCAAATGTAGAGAAATTCTGAAGGATTCAAATGAATTATTTTACATCAGGAACATCTCCAAGTAAGTGATATTTCAAAATGATTTGTCAAGGCATAATGAAGAGGAGATTATATTTTTCTTTTTTTTTTTTTATTCACTTCTTCCT
Source organism: Aythya fuligula (assembly GCF_009819795.1). Taxonomy (NCBI): domain Eukaryota; kingdom Metazoa; phylum Chordata; class Aves; order Anseriformes; family Anatidae; genus Aythya; species Aythya fuligula. The sequence continues at coordinate 3,749,954 of NC_045562.1, forward strand.
AATCTAAAGAAAACAAACCAGGATTTGAAGGTGGAAAACTTCACAGCAAGGAAGTTCTTGGGCTTCTTCTGAACCTATCAAGAACCAGACTTTATCAGCTCAGGGAGAAGCAGACACAGTCCTTGCTAACAAGCAAGTTGGAGGCAGTGGGAGTCTTGTCCTCAGAGCTGATTAGTATATCTTGCTGTTCATTTGGAAATCAAGCTCCTACATCATTCTCATAAGCATTTTCTTGCTCTAGTTCCTTCCCCTTCCCTCCAACAATCTCCCTCAAAGTAATCACACGCTTTGTGTACACAGAGCGGAGAGGAGGTTGACATTATTGCAGAAAACAGAAAAGGAGAAAAATAAGCTCCTTCTTATATAAACTTCTGAGGCAACCAGAAAGATTAGAAGTATTAGTCCTCCCCAAAAGTAGAGCATGATTGATAGTGTCTGGTTACAGCTTGACTGTTCTGCTCGAAACAGAGCCATACTTTCCAAAACCACCACTGTTTTACATGCCCCTTTGCATGAGTATTCAGAACAAGGTAACTTCTTCACAAGTTTTGAGCACTCCCCATCTGAATTCTCAGAGCTCACTGCTGCTGAAACCTTAAACATGGCCATCAGGAACTGAGACCTTTAAGAACAAATACCTGGTTTTGGCATAGCTTTCACACAGAAGCTGTCCTTAGAGCATACTTAAGGAAACATCCACAGACTTCAGTAAAGAGGCAGCATTTAGGCTATCCCTGGGCAGCAGACAAGCCTCTTGTTACTCCAGTTACCTGGTCTGAGGGCTCAGCTGGAGCATGACGTGGCTCTCTTTCTTCCAGCCTATTCGCCTGGTTTTCTTCCCATGGAAAGGGGGGAGGGAAAAGCCACACTTTCCATCAGAGCCTTGTCCAAACAGGGAGTTGGAGGCTGGTCAAGGGGCACATCTGGAACAGGGTGGCCCTTGGAGGTCCCAGGGTACAGCCAGACTGTGTCAAAGAGGAAATGTCAGAGCACATCGATCAGACAAAGTGCAGTTTTGTTTCCCCCCCACATGCTGCTTTGTAGATTTATAACTTCACAAACAATCCTAATAAAAACAGGAATTATTTCCACAGTAAATTGCTCCTCAGCATGAATAAGACAACTGGAATCAGGTTAAGTTACCTAATACCAGCTGATGTTTCTTCCAGCATTTGGGAAAAAATTAAGATGAAATACATAAGCATCAAGTATGACTATAATAATCTATAATTATAATGAGCTGTTCGAGAAAGATGGAGAGTATCAAAGTGAATTTCTTCAAGTGTTTCAAATAAATTTGGTTATATTGAGCAACAAGACCTACTCTGCGATCAACAAAATGAGTTAAGGAGTAAAAATCATAGAACATTATAGAAATAACAGTTCACTGAGAAAATAATGCACAGTCCTTAAACGCACATTTTGCCATCTGAATTTTTTTCAGACAGAGGAAGATATGATTCAATAAATCCACACTGCGGTTACAAAATACTACAAACATTTTCACTTCGAGTTCCAAAGAGCTTAAATGCAGAGAGGTGCATCAAGCCTACTGCATCAGAAATACTTCAGAGCCAAAGCCTCAGGTGTTAAAAGGCATCTCTGCTTCATAGGCTGTAGGGGAGCAAGTCTCAGGGCAGCCACTCTCCCACTACAACACAAATGGTTTTTCCAAGCTGGGCCGATTATTCAAGGCCCCAGACAAGGCCTCACAGCCATTTCACCAAGCCTACTTATCCCATATAAATATATATATTGAGTACCTATATCAAATATTGCTCTTTAAAAGGAAACCTTCCTCTGACTCCAGCTGTTCCTACTGATTTGAAATTACATTTTTCTCTGTATTTTTCATGTAGTAACTAAATGACAGTCACACAAATCCTAAGTAGTGCCTTTCATATCACACGATTTCTTAGTTAAACAACAATAACTGCTTAGTTCATGTTTTGTCTGTTCTCCATGGCAAGTTGACATCTTACCGAATCAGAATATAAATAATTTTAGTCCTCAGCTGTTTTGACCGAAGAGTTCTATGAAGAAGGTTATGAGAAAATGATCTCATTCTTATCTGGTTTGGGCATTCTTATCTGGTTCAGACTCTTCAAATTCAGTACCGGTCAAAATGCAATTTCTCTATCTTTCCTTAAAAATTAAAAGAAGAAAAAAAAAAAAAAAAAAGGAAAATTGAAAAAAAATCTTAACTAAGGAAATTCTGTCTGTGAAATGTCAAACATATAAGAGCACCTGAAGATTTAAGGGTAGCCTAAATGAGAGTGTCAGAGTAGAGCAGATGTTGCAATCCCTGCTGGGTCTGCTGTAATTCCCTATTTTGCATTAAGTTACCTCTGGACGAGGGGACACCTTACCCCAGGAGTGCTTTCTGCTATACCCAAAGAAAGTCTGCAAGCCCAAGCAATGAAGAGGAAGGCATCTCTTCTTATCGTTTGGAAGCCTCTAGTACTTTGTCAGGTTCCTTCCCATAAAGACTCACACTGACTGAAAGTGCCTAGTCATTGCAGATGATCCCGGGATGAAAGGGGAAGGATGCTTCTCCTTTTTTAATCCATGCAAGACTTCAAACAACCTGGCTCTTGGATGGTGTAATGAACGTAGATGATCTTCCTGATTTGTATGGGGAGGATGCATGGCCTATGCTAGTAAACACCAAAATGAGGCAAGAGTGCCAAGATATGAAAATGGTTTAAAGTCTGGTTTGTGTCTGCTGTATTTAAGAACAATGTAGCTTAAGGCTTGCATTAATGTTACTCCATTATAATGCCATCTTGTATTTTCACTCCCCTCCAATTTCCTTGAACAGTATTAATGGCTAAGAGGCACTTCACATCATTTAGTCCCAATTTTGTTGCTAACACAGATCATATCGGCTGAAATTGGAAGTTCATGAATCATTAGCAATGTCAATTTTTCTAACTAGAAAGCTATTAACAACGCTAGAATCTGTATTTTTTTCTCACTGTCAACACTGCTTGTAGGTTGTATCCTTTTAGATCTCAGCTGCAAGTCTCAGCCAGCACTGAAGTGTTACTAAGCATCTAGGACATTATGACTGGGTCATGCCTCACTCTTAGTCATCCCTTAGACTGTTTCCTAAGGACTGATCTGTCCTTAATATAACAAACATTTCAATGTTGCTGTAACTCCTATCACATAGCCTTCATGCTATAACCCCAACATCTCATCTCATTTCATCTCCACACTTGTCTTTCACAAGCAATAGCAGTATCTCCCTAAAGATAACGTCCCTGAAGATAATTAGCAGCCAGTGCAGATATACCATCATTAAACGGACGTGAGGAGGGCTCTGAGAGGGCTGCCAACAGCACGAGGGTACCTATGTCCCTTCCTCTTTAAGATGTGTGACTGTCACTGCATTTACTGTTTCTCACTGCTAATATTCAGCCTATAGCTAGATGTGCTCATACATATATATATACTCCATAGACGCTTAAGCACAAGGACGGTTATCTATTTAGTAAACTTACCAGGACTATAACTCATTTCTTGTTTTGCTTCTGGAGTTTTGTTTCAAACATGATTTTTAGTCTGGATGAATAAAAAACTTTGTTTTCTCTTACAGCTAGGCTGAGTTGGCCCCATACCTCCTTGGGAGTCCACAAGCAAGGAGTGCAGACTCCCCTGACAACACTTTCCAGCAGGACAACTTTAGAGAGTCCAGATGCTGGAGAGTGTTTCCCAAAGACCTGTAAGGGCCCAGCTGGAGGTTTAAAGGACTGCCAACTGCTGAGCCCTGTGGAAGAGTTCCCCTCAACAGGAATGAAATTTCCCCTCAAGGAACAGAGGGCTGAAAGAAGTTTCACACAAACACAGCAGTTCCTTGTAAGCTGCTCCAATCTAATAATGTCATCTTTCACCTTCAATATGTTGCCCACTCAGTTGTTCAAAGTGATAAGTAGATGAGTGGGGCTGTGGATAAAATATTCACACCCAGTTTTCTCCACTTTCTGGCACCACCAGAAAACACACGGGATCGCTTTTGTTGGTTAATTCCTTTTGGCGACACTCACTCCTTCAAAGTGCCCCTCAGCCACTAAAGTCATATACGGTTACATTCTGCGGTAGGAGAGCTTTCTGTTTTTTAATGTCCCATACTATCCTTTGGGAAATCCCTGTAAAGTAGGTACTTAACCAGGTACGTGTCTCATAACAGCCTGAAGAAAACATAGCTCTAAATTCACACCTTAGCACGCACTGCCATGCTTGGACTACCTCCCAAAAGAATCTCCACACAACAGACAAGCTGGCAAGCTTTTAGGATGATTGTGGGTCTTTTTCCTTCCACTGCCTCAGGCTCCCTTTCTATAGGATAAAGATAACACTGCTATCCCACTCTGTATGACCTTTGAGAATCATAGTGGGCGAGGGGGGAAGCACATTTTCACAGAGAAGTGAGTCTCTATGAAATAAGTGCACTGCTGGAGAACGAGGGGGAAGGAGTGGGGTTTGTTATGCCTTCTTCCACTTCTCCCTGCTGCCAACTGAAACAGAAACAGCAGGAGGGGGAAAGTTAATGCCGAGAAAGAGTTTGCACACACTCAGTTTTGGAAAGCATCCATTCCTTTCCTCTTCAGCTTCAAGCCCCCTGGGCCAACCCTTTCCTGGCTAGGTTTAAACAAAGCGACCCGTGAAAACCCAGGGTGCAGTCCTGGTGTGGGTTATGCTGCCTTCACCCAGGAGGCACCAGCAGTCAAGTGCTTTCTGTGAAGTTTTGTAGTGCGAGGCTAGCTCCTGTGAAATGAAAGCAAACACCTGCTATTCATATGCCTGACATCAAACATTGACTCCTCAGCCCCTCTGTCACCTAAGAACAGATGAATCCAAACACTCTGTTTCTTACACACAAATAGTGGTGGTGTAAAATGTGAGATACAAAAAGTCCTGTAAAGACTCCAGACCTGCCTTGCCCTTACTACATTGTTTAGGAGATGGAGCTCAGATTGCCTGCTCATTTCCTTTTTGACTGGAGGTATTTTTCATAGCATAGAAAATTGTGAAGCACTCTGAAGGGCTGTTTTATTTAATCTTTCTTAATGTTAATGCTCTGTTTACATTTTGTTGGTGGTGGGAATTTTTTGTTGTATGTGCTCAGGCTAGAACATCTCTGCTGAACACATACTCTAGACTCTTAACAGATATCAGTAACAGCACTTCCGCTATCTATTCCTGGGAGTTGGCAGGAGGAATTTATTAATGGGAGCACCTTATTCTATGAAAGATAGGAGTGCTGGAGAAACTGCCAGGCATGAATCCCACCAGCACATTCAGTGAAGAGAGGGGAGCATGCAAATAGCAGCTGACTCATTTTGCTGGGTGGCACAAGTGGCATGCCCTGCAACTCACCTTCTGCTTGTTCTTGCTGTGGTCATGCATGTCACACCCACCTCTGCTCCCCAGCAGCTCTCTCTGTGCAGTGTTTTGACTGCTCTGAGTAGCCCATAAGATAGGATTGGGGAAAAAATTGAAGGCAGTGCAAGTGGCAGGCAGCTGGGATGGAGAGTTCTATCACCTTCTGGAGGTAAGAAGGTCACCATGAAATATATCATAACCCTGGATATCTTATGAATTTGGTTCAGTCCCTGAGGTAGCAGAGGATTCATGGGGTTCTCTTTTGAAGGAAATGTTTATCCCTGATTATAATGCATGAATTACTTTATGGGTCCAAAACCCTCAAGGGTGCATCTTACAGTCATATAATGTTTCGATTGGCTTCTCAGATTCACAGTAGCTGATAGATGTGTAAAATCCCAAGTAGGAAGAAACTCCCTTGTGAATCCAAACGTGCAGATACTGCAAAGCAAAAATTATCTCTGCTAATGTTGCCATTAACTTATACTCCTTATACTCAAAATATTCCCCTGAAGACTTTTTTTTTTTTTTTTTTTTTTTTTTCTTACTGGCTCCCATATGTTTGTGGAGATTACACCTACTTTTAACTAATTCAGGCCTGCTTTGATAACTCACTTCACATGAACATGGATGATGTGAAGTGCCATGCTTTCTGGAAAACTGAAAGACATCAATGGATTCTTAATCCAAAGGCCCTGAAAAGAAAAAAACTAAAACACAAGTGGTCTGTGGGTTGGATACAAGGGAATTGCCTAATGTAAATTTTGGTGTTTGTTTCAACAAAAATATTTGACATCTAAATGGGTATTTATGCAGAATTATACTTTGAATAAATTAGTCTGAAATAATGAAAACACTATCCCACTACTTCAGTCAGCAAAGCATAAGTGGCATAGCTGAACTTCTGCCATTAGAATAGAGACAGCTGTTTCTTGTTGGCCACTTCGTGGTTGGTCAGGTTCAGTGAGAAAAATAAATGCTAATGTGTGAGCTGCTAAAGACATAAGCCTATAAAGCTCTTTCCTTGATTATCAAAGGAATAAATTCTTGACTCAGAGGGTGGTGAGGCACTGGAACAGGTTGCTCAGAGCTGTGGATGCCCCATCCCTGGAGGTGTTCAAGACCAGGTTGGATGGGGCTTTGGGCAAACCCGTGCACATGGTGTCCCTGCACATGGCAGGGGGTTGGGGCTAGCTGACAACCAAGTTCCGTTCCAACCCAAACCATTCTATAATTCTATGGTTATTACAAAAAACAAGAATGCACACAGAAATCTTACAAGAAAAACAGGAAACTCAAACCATTTTGAAATGCATCACTTTGGTGGGCTAGTCCTTGATAAAGAGGGGTCTTTTAAAAGGATGTTTTGAAAGCAGCTCTTGGATAGCTGTTGCTCAAGCCTGTCAGTCACGTAGCCCAGTCCTCCCCATCACACGTCCTTGTGGTCCTGTTCTCTGGTGACGCAGACAGTGTCAGCGCTGTGAACTCCTGACCACAGGAACAAAGCTGATCACTTGGGGACTGTCTTCATGCTCTGTTTGCACAGCATGGAACTTATTTCACACCACCTCTCTTATTCAGGTTTGCAGGGAGGTTTCCCTCCCCAGGGCCTGAGTAGCACTACTGTGACACTGGCTTCAATAAGTAACTTTTTATTGTGTCTAATCATGTGCAAATGTGTTAAAATTGGTAGTTTTTAGCAAACAGTTATGGAACATATTACCGTGAGGCATTTGTTCATGGCGTGACAATGATTGGCCCCATGCCACTTAAATGTTTTATTTAATAATGTGGGAATTTCAGTATGTTTTCCTTTCATTATTTTTAACTTGAAAACAGAAACAGAAAGCCCCTTCTTTAAAGTTAGAACTTTACCGCCTAGAGTCTGTCAAAAGCAATATAAGCATCTGGATTTTAAAAAGGGAGCTTTTGCAGGATGTTAATTTAATATACTGGCATATTTCATGCATACTTTTTATATTTTGTATGCTTGAAGCTATCTCTGTAGTGACCACCCAGGAACAACAGACTTTTCAAAATTCAAAACTTACGAGTTAAAGATGATGTTCATGTAACATTGGGAATTTCAGGTAGCGTGTGTCAAACTTGGAAATCAAATGCTCCACATAACATTTCAGCTGTTCTCTGCAATCCATTTATATAAGCTACCAGGTGAAATAAAAGGGTTTACGTTACAAACAATCTGAACTTTAGCTTCCAGAGGATTACACATCCAAAATGATTCCAGTTTTAATAAGGTATACTATGAATTGAAATATTCTCAGTCTTATATTAGTATGAATACTGGAAGGTAACACATCTCAAGCTCACACTTTTTTGGTTAAGATGCAACATTAAGACATTGCAATGTACATCATGTGAGAGGAATTAAGGACCAAGGTCACTCATATGGGTCACTGTTCTAAATTGGGAGTTCCATTAGAATAAGTTAAAAAAAAAAAAAAGAAAAAAGTATTTCCGCAGTTTCATGAAAAACTTCTGCATAGATCTTTTCCAGCAGTGTCTACTGGATCTGGTTATGGTTTTGAAAAAAGAGCTCCTCACTTATTGTAAATGCTGTGTGTACCAATTGCTGGCTTTCTTAAGCATTTCAAGAAAAAACATTTCTTTAGAAACATAGTCTAAAAATACAATGCATCCTACATGAAACAGTTTTGTTTGTGCAAGTGGTTTGCTCATACTTTTCTGTAAATCAAGTTTGGAAGCAGAAAGGAATACGTGAAAACAAGACAAAACAAAACAAGAAAATTGACATGTTTTCTTTTCGGTTGGACCATTTGATTTCAGAATTCAAACAATATTTCATATTTTGCCTGTTTATAGCTGTTCTGTGGGCTTACTTACTTACATAGTAATATGTTGAAGTTCCAATTTTATATAATAGGGATGACAAACTCATCCCATCATTCTCCTACTAATCTCCCTGCAAGAAACAGTTAGAGAGAAAAATGTGAACATATTGACAAATACTTGTAAGTACAACTGCCCTGAGTTTTAAAGTGAATTTGAATGATGAATACCATACACTAGAAAACCCCAAAATCTAAATTACAAGATTAAATGAGGAGAAGAAGAAATGGATATTTAGTAGGTACGGAGCTAGAGTGAGCTCCAGAGCTACATTTCCTACTTCAGCATTGGCAAAGACTTTTTGTAAATCTTCTTTTGGATGCTACTATTAGGCCTTACTATTGCCTATAATTGTCTAAGCATTTAGCATCTCGTTTATTAAATTACTTTCTTGTTTAAATCCTATCATCATCCTAACCATTCTCCTAAAAAAAAAAAAAAAAAAAAAAAAAATAGACAGCTGTAATGCAAATACTCTACTCTTTGAAGAGTGAAGGAAAAAACACCATTTATGAGGAAACAATTGAATAATTGGACTTGCTGCCTATACTACAGGTTTACAAACCTTTTTACCTGACAACTAGAAAATATGCCAGCTCCACCACAATGGTTTCTGAATTGAAAAAAAATCTTTTTCAAGGATCTTTTACTTTCAGCCATGGAAGCTTTATCTAGAGATCTGGAGAAACTAGGAGTATTAACTAGGAGTATTTGCGAAGTTGGAGAATCAGGAAATGGAAGGGTTACTTTTCACTTTTTTTTTTTTTTTTTTTTTTTTTTTTTTTTTTGTTTCATGTTTTAAACCCAATTTGAACTCAGGCAGTGAGATTCATCCCACTTGAAATAACACAGTTGAAATAATTGTGCTTACTCAGAGCCGCTATGGGTGCTGACGGCCACAATTCAAACTACCTAATGACTGCGGTGGGCAGATTACCAGAGGGAGGACCACTTACTGTTTGAGTCAGAGTGACTCCTTGACCCTTTGTGGAGCACCTGAACAGCCCTGGATATTTTCTGCTCAATCAGCCAGTAGAAGAGGACAAATGGAATTATCTTAAATTAATTACAATCACCGTCAGTACGTTAATGGACCTGATCAAATTAGAGAGAAAAAAAAAAAAAAAGATGTGCACTTATTTCACCTTTCTAAAGACTTGCTTGTGGGACCCTGGAGAAAATTATGTAACATGTAGATTGTTTTAAAGAAAAAACACAATTATGTTATAAAATAAATATTGGCAGCAAACCACTAAACTGGATGCATTCAAACTCCCTCTCAGGAAAGGCTACATTAACAAGCTGCCAGGAGCCTGACAGCTGCATCTGATTTTCATAAAGTGGAGCAGATTGCTTCAGCTGCCCCCAGTAGGAAGGTGAGGCCTGCGGTGCACCCTTGTGAGAAGGACTGCTAATGCCCCAACCATGCCATGCAGGACAAGGTGGAGCAACTCACGCTGTGTCCTACAGTCAGCCAGGCCCCTCTTGCACAGGGCAGCATGCAGGCATTTTCCTCTTCCCATCCCACTAATTTGGGAGTGAGGCTATGACAAAAATTGGAGTACTTAGATGTTTTCCTAACCCATCTGTACTCAATGGATAAAATAGAACAGGATGGAAAGCAATTATTGATCATTGCCAGCACTTTTGGTGCTCTCAGAATAAGAACAGCTTCTCTAGATGCTAATAGGTCTGGTAGGTATCGGTTTCAAAAGTCCACACAACTCAGGCGCGTAAAAGGGCAAAAGTTTAGGCAAGCGGAACCGCAGTGCACATCTTTCAGGGGATTTATTTTTCATCCAAGTCTACAAAATATTATTTATGATTCCACAACCGCCACCAGTTGCTGATGATGTCACACTTGGCGTTTTACATCTTTTCTGCCACCTCAATTTCAACTCCAAGGAATCCTACACTGCAGTGAAAGGCAGGAAAATGTCAAAAAGCATGTGCTATAACTTATCATGCCCCAAACACACTGAGAACACAGACACTATGTAATGCCTGATAAAGTGCTTTCGCATTGGGATATCAACAGCTTTTCCTTTGTCAGTAGTGCTAAATGAATTGGAAGATTGCTGCGCCACAGCTTCTCAGTCAGAAGAGCTGTCAGCAGCTTTGCAATGGCCATCTGGGGAAAACAAACGCTTGGCCCAAAGCAAGATGACGTAACAGGCAAGGAGCACTGGCAGGGACATGGTGGATTATACTAAAAACCTCTCTTATTTGTTAGCTAGCTGCAGATGACAGCATTGGAGTGCACAATAAAATGCTTTTATGATGCTCTCTAAATCCCTTGGGTTCACCACACTTGTGTACATCTTGAGCTCATCTATTGGCCAGGAATGAAACAAAAGTCAGTTATATTTCAGTCAAGATTATAATTGTTATTTATGGATAACTCAAATAATAGCTGCTGCATATTGCAGAAGTTTGAGAACTATGTGGCTTTGTTGGGTTTTGTTGGTGATTTAATTATTTTTTTTTGGCATGCACCTTTTCACATTATTTTCCTTGTATATTTGTTTGGTGAGAGACCATAAAGACTTTCCTTACTGCACTGTGGAAAACAAATGCTGTAAATTGATATGCAATATGTATTACTTTTGTTCTACATAAAACAGAGACAATCCCAAAGAAAAATCTCAAGAAATGAAATTATTGACAAATGCCAAAGTTCAAATTTCTACTATCCCAGTTTTATGAAGAACAGAAATTCTCATACTTGACAAGATGAATCACATTAATAGGAAATTAATCTTATAGTATTTGATATTTAATAATTCCCACAAAGTGATAGTCAGTTCATGACTGTTCAACAAAGGTGATTCAGTTGCACATCTTTTGCTTACACTATTGTGTCTTGGTCGACCCACAGTTACAGATAGGGTGAGATTTGGATCCCAAGTGGTACCTAAATCAGAATTACTGTGTTTACTTCTGTGGAGTTTCTCCTGATTTACATCAAGGTTAATGGAGAACAGAAGCTGGAAGAAAGAAAAAAAAAAATAAAAAAAAAGAGAGGAGGAATTTATTTCTGGCCAAATCTACAGCACAATGACAAAAATTATTAATCAGAATGCATTAAATCAACAGACCAAGGTGACCCGCATGCCTGTCTGAGAGGACACTAACATAACACTGAGAAGTTTGGGTAGCTGTAGCCCAGCCAGAGCCCTTACAAATTGAAAAACCGCTCCATCGAGGTGCAAACGGGAAAGGATGGAAAACCACGATCCTACTTGTACCTTCACTGTTTAGAGAACTCAAAAATAAACAAACAATACAGAGTATTTACCATATTCAATGTTAGCTCACTCTCTGGGATGCAGAAGAACCTCAGCTAATAGACTTTCATCCTAGCAGTTTATAATACATGTGCCACTTCAGTAATAAAACTGTGGAAGTTGAAACGTAGCCAGAGAGGAGAGGTGCAGAAATCCAATGTGGGATTTATTTAGAAAAAGGTGTTTGCCACTGGAGTCTGCATTAGCAATCAAGCCTACATTCACTCAGAAAAAGAGGAAAGTATCTTGAATGGATTTCAGAGGATCACCTCTGTTAACCATGACTTCAGTAGAGACCCAGATTTAATTTACAGCTTTCTCAATGGATAGGTGAACAGTATGACATGTTCTGGAAATTAAATTTCAATGATTAAAGGCATTATTTATTACACATGAGCTTGCTCCTGAGCAATTACTAAATATATATATATATTTTTCTTTGCTAATTCAGCACGATTTGCTGAAAAATCATCTGGAAAAAAAAATCACAAACCATATTTGCATGGCTTTATTTACGTGTTTGTTTGATTCCAGTTACCATAGTTTTCAAACTGTAAGGAACAGAAAAATCCAACTCTTAAATAGGAATAGTAAATTCACCACATATGTCTGTGCACACACTACCTAAAAATAAAATACAAATCAAAGCAAGTTGCCAAAAAGGCAATTCTGAGCATAGGCTTCCAATGGAAATCCTAATTCTAAGAGATTATGTATCAGGACTATCAGGAGAAGATCATGCACTTCTGTGTAAATTCCTGAAATCAAAAATGTCTTTTTGTTTTTCTTTGCTTTTGCTTTCCGTAAGGGGAATGGAAAATAAAGGTTGGTTGAAACACCACAGGACAGAGATACCACATGTAGTTGAAACAGCCAAGCTCTCAGAGACAAACTGAAATATAAATTGTCCTCTGCTTGCAGAGTAGGCAAACAACAATAGGCAGAAATCTGTTCCTAACCCAATCTCAGATTAGCTTGCATAAAATAAGAAGAACCAAAAAAAAATCAAACACAAACACTGCGTGTTGTTTCTCAAACATGAAAAATTTCATTGCAAAAATGACAGTTCTTTACAGAATTTGTTAAATACTGAAAAGACCATCTAAAGCTACAAAGAAATATAATTTCAACTGTGTTTTCTATTCAGAGATTAATCAGAAGAAAAACAGAAACTTTGCCTTTTACATGAAAACTTTAAGCAGTATTTGATAAATGTATTTACAGGTTCCCATTTGAATGTTGAAATTGTAAGTAATAGCTATAAAAAGGGAGAGTATCTCCATGGTTATAGGAGTTGCTGAATAAAGGGGAGAAGAAATGGGAGCTTCTTGGCATACTGTTTCACAACTTTCTTAAAACTGCATATGGTAAATGAAAGAAAAGATTAAAAAGATGGTTGAAAACTCAGATTTTTTTAAATTAGATTTTGTGCTTGCTCATATGTCACTTAAAATGCAGCATTTTCCCTTCAGTTTCAGAGAAGGCAAAAGAGTTTAATGTTCTGGTGTGGGGCCCCGGTGAGCACGGATCTGCTACAGATTCAAAACTGTGACCTTAAACTGCTTATTCCTTCCTCTCCCTTTATGTACCCATTCTTCTCCCTTTGCTTGCAATGTCCTGACCATTTATGGTACTTTGTTCATCCATTTAACAGCTGTCAGTTTGCCTGCATTCCTTCTCTCCCGTCATCGGAATGGTTTGAGGTTTTCTTCCTAATCGCACCTAATTGGCTGTTTAAAATGCATAATCCTCTTTAGAAGATTACTGTAGCAGAGGCTTTCAGAAAACGCCTGCTCTTGTGTTATCTCAGGTCTTTGGGGTAAACGGTTGTGGCTTTCCACACGATCCCTCTGCTGCATCATTAGAGACATTTGGAGGAATGCACAAACAGCTTCCAGAAACGTTCTATAGTGTTGAGTTTCCTCACACAAGCAAACAAACAAAAAAGACTGAAGGGAGTCGTATAGGTTTGGGCTGATGCTTTGGAGTGGGTGATGTAGTATAACAACAGCCTAGGTTAATTAACGGACATTTTTACTTAATGAACTATATCACTACAAGAGCAGGTTAAAAAATTTAAGAAAATATTTTAAAATAATAAAATCTATATTTACAAGAAACTACTCATCTATAATTAGCATCTTTTTCATATGTAAAGCTGAGAGCGATGATACTACAATCTGCTGAAGTCCTTAATCAATCACGAGGAACAGAAAAGGTGAGAAGAAAAGAGAGAAAGAGAATTACAGAAGAATTAAGATTCCTAACCTGCTAAAGATCCAACAGCCACTGTTGGAAAAGGAGTATTTTCTATAATAACCACATTTATTATGCATTACTAGTAAAACCCTGACAGGTTTATCAAGTCATTATACAGAAACCCTACCACCAGTGCGTGCTCACATACCAAAAGTCCACAATCTAAAATTACATGTTTGGGCATTCATTGGATAAGGATATTTCAGGGGAGAAGATAGGTGGAAGAAAAAAAAAAAAAAAAAAAAAAAAATATATATTAGATAAAAAGAAAGAATCTCCTAATAACATGAGAGGAGTCAGGCATATCTGCAATTTTTGCCAATTACATTTTTTCAACCATCATTATCTCAATGTTACCCTGTAAGCCCCCTGAAAATACCTTGGAAAAAAAGGATACCTCAGAATCCACTGGTCTTATGAAGCTATGAGTTTTAATTGTCTAAACCAACATCCTCTGTGCTTTCTCTCTTTACAAAAAGACTTGAAATATTCAAGGCAGAAACAGGATAATAGAATGGAACACAGCATCTTTAAGCACAGATAAGTTAAAAAGATACACAACAATACTGAAAGTTTTTGAACAGACTTCCAAGGAGCTGGATTCACCAATAGACCAGAAACAATATGGGTGAAAAGTGAGGCTGTTTTTTGGAGGAAAGGTTATGATGGTACTTAAGAGTGAAATTTGGTTTACCCAAGAATAAGTGCCAATAAATACCTTAAGATGGAGAATTGACCATAGGCCTCAGCAATCACAGTGGAGATGTGTGAAATTTATCACAGGCCTCCCTGTTATTTACCTCACCAGAAGAAGCACAGTGCTAAAGAGCAAGAACAAACAAACAAACAAACAGAAACCACCAATTCTTCAGGCTGTCAAACAAACTGAAGTAGGATATGAGGGCACCGAGATCTCGTTTGGCATTACAACAGAGTCCACACGGTAGATACAGCAGTCCTGATTCACAACTTACACACCCCATTTTACATCATCAAGTCAGCAGAGTCTTGGGAAGATTAGCTTTCACCTTTCAAGGCTCATTTATTTGATTTGCACCAGAAGAACAGAGGACAAAGGCAAAGCAAATTAGGGCTCGTGCAGAATTTATTAATAAAGTGTGGATGAACACCATTTCCAGGTCTCAAAATTCAACCTAGATAGGTTTGTAATTAATTTCCTTGATGAATTTGCCCAAAGCCTTCCTTAGCATTGTGCTCACTGTCAGCAACCTCCCATGCAGCTACAAGTTAGAAATCACACAGGTACATTCCAAAAACGAAATCCTAATGGAGAACTTGAAGAAACAGGACCAAAGCAGTGCCAATCACACGTCTCTTAGGGAGTTTCTAAGCAATATTAAGACCAGGGAACTTTATTTTTTTTATGCTGTTTCTGTTACAAATTAAGAAAGTTGTAGCACAGTCCAAAAACGGACATGGTATCATCTTTAATCTTTACATTACCAAAGATTAGAACATCTAAAAAATATTAAATAGCCAGATTTGTTCAGACACCTCAGAAGGAAAGAGAGGATATCTGAAACTTTAAAATTTACGCAGAGGCATTTGAGCAGTAAAAGCACCAGAGCTGGATGTGATCAGAGCAGACTGAAGACGGGCTGAACACACAGCACAATCTCAGGGCATTGGTTAAGGTCTTTCTCTCAAATGCCAGGCTTTTTCAAATAAGCAGCAGTTGAAAACCTGACATAACAGGCTTGTCATTCAAAAACTTCTGTTTTACATTTCAAGAAAAGTTGGAATTTTCAGTAAAGCATGTTTGTTTTTTCTAGTGTTAGGATTAATCGATAGATTAATAAAATGCCCTTAAAGTATTCTCCTGAAGAAATCTGGAAGCATGGAAAAAAGTGGAAAAAAAATTAAAAAGTTCAGTGGTTGTTTTTTTTGTTTGTTTGTTTTAATACAAAGCACTTACTGCATTGTTGCATGCTAGGACAGAGGTTTTCAACTGCACTGACCAGGGAAAAATGATACACAAAAAGGGATAAGACATTGAGCCTTGATAGATAGTCACAATAACTCTAATAAAGCAGCTGTTGTTAGCATTACCAAAGTTTACATGTCAATTTATGATGGTGTGAGGTTTCAGTATAATATTGCTTAGTAGTAATTAGTTGCAGTGATTGCGTATTCAGTTACTTACAGAGGTCCATGGTGTTTAGGAGCCATTCAGAGTTCATTTGCAAATTCCTGTTTTGAAAACTCTTTGAATATTGCACATGCTTCTTGCAACCCAAAATCTAGAAAACAAAAATGATGTAAGCAATACTTACAGTACAAAATATTGTACATTCTAGGTATCCTAGAATGAACAAGATAAAGCCAAACTATCTGAAACCAAATTATCTAAATGTCAGAGCTGCCACCCACTTACTGAAGGGGAATCAGTTTCAGTCAGAGCCGTGACCCTGGCACAGCTCTGTTTCAGGAGTGTTTCTGTGGCATCCGGAGGGAGCAGTGCAGTACTGGGTAGACTGTGCCAGTCATTCTTTTCTTCCCATCCATGGACTCTCTCCATCCTGACATCCCGATTTGTGGGGAAAAAAATCATATGCTCTTACGGATGAAGCTGTGTTTATGCAAACAGATCAAAGCTCCGTGCTTGCAGGGTCTTCACGGACACAGTGGGGTCAACACTAATGCAGTGGATCGTAACCATTGTTCCTGATTGGATCCTAACCATAAGCCCCTCAGCACAACAGTAACCAACAGTAACACCATTACAGTAATGTTGTCTGTTGTGTGTTTTCCTGCTGAGTACTATAAATCTTACATACAACCTGGACCTCAGGACACAGGATATTTTAATTTTGCCATTAATAAAACCTTAAACATCAATTGCTCAGATGCCAGTGTTGTTAAAATAAATGTAAATATGAACTGTGAAAGTTTTAACATCCCCGAAACCACAAAATACTCACACTCCCAGAAACCACAAATTACGCACAAGAATTTTGATGGAACTGCATCTGGTTCCAGAGTGGAGGCCCTTCCCTTAGTTAAACAAGGCATGAATTAATAAGATTAACATGGTGCTGCTGTAGTATACCCTTGTATAGCACTTGTGGATACTATAGAGCACATGTTGTGCTCCAGTCCTGTGCACTTTAATTCCAGATCACAGCTTAATTAGCCGATGTGTAATGTATTTGAGGTATCTCTATTTGTGATGTGATTTCTTTTGTGCTGGAGCTTTAATACAAGAACCTTTTCCTGCATCTTTGATCTGGGCAGGGGAAGACCATGGAGATGTTAGCAAAGGAACTGCAGCCTTTGGAAATTCTTATCCAGTGATGGGATTAAATGAGAGGCAGCAAGTATATTTTATATTAAACTACCATCACTCCAAAGCACTCTCTGAGGAGTCTCTGACAGTTTGGGTTGCATTGCCTATGAATAGATACTGATCCATAGTGATTTAGTGACTTCTTTTCCAACATATAAGCCCGAATTGTTTCCAAAACAAATGTACATTTTTGGACCACAGCTCAAAATTGGCTTATTACTCTCCCATGAAAATTAGACCTTGCATATCACACATAGAGATGAAGCTTTGAAATGTTTTACAGAGAATATTTTCAGGAAGCAGTCCTGTGAGGTCCTCTGAAGGAGTTACGAAAGATTCACAAATGTAAAAATAGTGTTTGATTGGTGTCCCTTCCTTAATTTCTATCTTTTACATTGAATAGAAACATGTTCTCCTGACGTTGCAGTAATTAGGAATAAAATATTAAATTATTCAAATTTCTATTAATTAGATTGAAAAATCAAAGTTGCTTATAGTCACAAAACATGAATTTATCACTCATAAACATATATGGAATACTGAAGCTTGTGCCAATTTTTTCTAATATTCTGAGTAATTGCTTACTAATTTAAAGTCATCTCTAAATTGTATGTGTTAAGTGGAGTCAAAAATACATGATAGCATAAAAACAAAAATCTGAAGAGTTTGAAGGCATGAGATCAAAAAGAGAAGTATATCCAAATAATTATCCAACACCAAAAACAGATCCAATGAATAAAAGCACTAAGGGTTTGAAGCAATTTGGCTAACACACACAAATCACTTTCTACATTAATTACACACTCAGAACTAATTGCACACCTGATTCTAAAATAAACCTTGCAGCTTAAAACATTAAGCAGAGGGTTAAGACACTGATGCTCAGGGCGATCAGATACAATTAATGTGTTCATTGTATTTTACGGTTGTTTCAAACATCAACATCAGCTTGGTCTACAGCAATCCAAGAGGCAGACTCAGCCTACTCATCATGGAAATAATCCTACAATTTGTATAGACAGCATACTGACAGGGTAGCAGGGGTGAAAAGAAACAGAAGTTAATCAATGTGATTTGTGCATACCTCGGTTTCATTTCAATTTTTTAATACAATTTTTTCATGTAGTCCCCACTACTTTTCTGAATTTCCGTGGCCTCTAGTGGGAATTTTTTTTCAGGCTACGTTGCTCTTTACATAGCCTGTGCCTTGAAAATGACTGAAAAAACAACAACAATAAACAAAACAAAACAACAAAACAAACAAACAAACAAAAAACACAACACAATATCAAAACAACAAAAAAGCTGCCTAGAGTTCTGCAGATGCCTTGTCCCTTCTTACAATAACAAGTTGCATCTGAGCATACACTCCAAATCACATATCTTCAGATATAAACCTTATCTTTGCTTCACTGTTTTCAGATTCTCCTGTACTATTTTTGTTCAAAGTAGTGCCACCTGTTTCCAACAGAGAAATGCCTTCTTAGTCAATTGCTATCAATTAACCTTCAGCAGCCACAACACACTGCAATACAAAAGGACCATGAATGTAGATCAGATTGCAGTCCATCACAGGAAGGGAATTAGGTGCATACATAATCAAAGTCCATTACGCATACATTGTGTGTAAATTACTGCAGCAGGGCAGCATCAGTATTTTCACTATATCTGAAAACCCTGGGTGCATACTAATATTTGTTGGAGCTTCCCACATGAGGAAGGGATCTGGCAGTAGTTAGTAGTCTGATTAAGACCTATGTTACTATAATTTCAGTGCATTTTTTTTTTCTCCTGTCTTTCTTCCACATGTT
Organism: Aythya fuligula; assembly: GCF_009819795.1. NCBI lineage: Eukaryota > Metazoa > Chordata > Aves > Anseriformes > Anatidae > Aythya > Aythya fuligula. Next base: position 3,768,877 of record NC_045562.1, read on the forward strand.
ATGTCACACACGTACATTTCTTGTCTGAAAGAGAAATATTCCCTCCCCCCCAAACATAGAAAACATAAACAAAACACACAAGGCAACCTATTGGCTTCTTGTCCATGTTAATGGAAATTATTTACATTAACATAAAGAATTTCAAATTTGAGATTACAGGAGTTATTTATCTATAGAAACTGTATATTTGCAGTAATTTTATACAATTTTACATTGTGCTGTAATAGTTTTTTTTTTTTTTTTCCATTAATTCCCATCCTTTTGGTATTCAGATGTCATGTTTTCTTTCTGTTATTGGGTCTGGCAGATCAACAAATATGACTTAATTTGTGGTCTTAATTCCAGTTCTGTGATGAACCTCCAGCAGCAGTGGTGTCACATCTGACAATTAAAAACATAACAACTTACTGTTGAGAACTGGCAAGCGATGCACACAGCAATACAACATTCCTTCATTTCTAAAATGTTACCTTGGCTCTTAAACTGTGCGATGCCTTCTAGGTGGCTTTTTTTTGTTTGTTTTTTTTTTTTTTTTTTTTTTTTTTTGCAGACATTTTCAAGGCTGTGTAAAGAGCAATATAGCCTAAGAAAGAATTCGCACTAGAGGCTACAGAAATTCAGAAAAGTAGTGGGGACTACATGAAAAATTTGTATTAAACAATTGAAATGAAACCGAGGTATGTACAAATCACTTTGATTAACTACAGATTGGGAAGCTGAACTCAGATATAAGGACTGCAAGCTCTTAGAGAACATAGCCCTTTTAACAGACAACAGCTTGAATGGAGTGCAGTAATAAGTGTCAGCAAAAATGTCATTAACTGTTCCCAGTAGTCACTTTTTTGAGATACAGCTTCACCCCAATATTCTGTTTCTCTTTGGTACTTTGTGATAAAATAACGTGGAGGAGAAAAATCAGTTTTTCTGTCCAGCTGCAGATTTGCAGATGCGTACCATCACTTTTTCTTAGAGCATAAATGTTCTGTCTTGTTCTGAACATTCCCTGTGTTTCCCCATCTGTTTGTAGTATTACCTAGTCTAAAGAAAACTCGAAATTAAATGTGGTCCTCTACGGAGTCACTTGAAAATAATATAGGCTTTCTGCTTTAAGACACTTGCTGTTTAAAGGCTATCATGGAAGCCAGGCAGAAAAAAAAAAAAAAAAAAAAAAAAAAAGACAACACTGAAATGAATGTAGGATTGGGAAGGCAGACCAGCAGGAAACAGTCAGTCTAACTTCCATCCAAGCTAAGCAAAAGAACCCCTTACTTCTTGAGAAAATGTTGTTTCTTAAGGATCAGTTTCATTTTTATCGAGACACTTGTATTTCTGTAGACAAGCAAAACCGCAATTAGAGGAAGAAGCCTGACACATGAATATCATTTGTATGGTTAAGCATAGATAATATAGCCCTCTGTATTTAATTCTAGTCCTGTCTTTCTTTCTGGTATAAAGGAAATGAAAATCTGAAACTTTGGTAAAATATCCACAAACTTCATTAAGTTGTAGCACTGTTTAATTGATAGTGGAGCTCTACATTGCATGATTCTCTGCTCTCTCTTCCAATGTATTGGAAGCAATCCAATGAATGCTGAAGAAATGCAATAATGACGGAAGACTGAATTTTGGCTTGTAATTTCAAACCACACAATATATAACAAAAATGTGTTTTCTACACTTTCTATTGGTTTGTGGCTTTCTTCTTTCCCCCGGTGCAAAAATATGAAAAACCCAGATCTGACATCCTCTGCTTCTTGATCCCATTCTTTATTCTGGGCAGTTCCTCTTCCCTCCCATTTTTCCACATCACCACCAACCCAGCCTCTCACAGTCTCTCCTCCCAAACCCATTTCACTCTGACATCCCTTCCCTGGCTCTGGAGCATTCCATTAGCAGCTGAATGGAGGCTGGCACCCGAAAACTTCCCACTGATTGATCCCTGAGTGGGTGGTTTGAGCCCATTTACAAGTTCTGCTGCCTTGGGGCACTAACCTGTTCAAGAGGTACCCCTGTCCCCAGATGAATTCCTTCAAAACTGCTGCACAGCTGCATAACTGGAAGCAGAAAAGTGGGTTTGGTGTACCTTAAGCCTGTTACTGGCACTGTTCAATGGGGGCAGTTCCCATTCCCCAGACAATGTCTCTGTGATACATCACAGTGCACACCAATAACCAGAACAGCAATGTCCTTGTTGCTGCCACTGCTGAAATCAAAGAAAAAATTCCCGTCTGTTTTGGGGGTGCAGGTTCAAGGCTGGGAATACAGTGTCTACTCCACTTTGCCAGCTGCCTGAACTGCCAGACTTTTATTCCCAATTTATGTCATTTTAAGTGTAACAATAGCTAGGTACTCACTTTGCCACTTTGTTGAAAAATATCCATGGTAGGCCTACATATATCAGTGACTACTACAGAAGAATTTGACATTTGATGAAAAAAGAAACAATTCAGATATCAGGAAGTATTATATATGCCATGTACACTCAATTATGCTTCAGCTTAAAATAAAAAAAAAAAAAAAAAAAAGAAAGACAGAAAATAACATTTCTTCCCAACTCCCAGCATCATCTTCACACACCAGTACTTTGGTGTTTACTTCTCAAAGGCACAGATGACAACAGAACATGTACAGGAGCCTGTACAATAATCCTGCTAAGAGCTCTGAAGAGAAATCTCATAGATCATTCTACACTCTAGCTTTATGCTCAGCTGGACAGAAATACATTATAACTTTATTCCAACATTAAAACCTCTAACTTACTTTGGACATAACCCTCTTTGTAACGTGTCCCCAAGAAATTATCTCACTACTACCTTACTCAAAGCATTCTTTTCTCTACTACCCATAATTATTTCAATGTGCTCCCTTTTTGCCCTTTTATTTCTACTAAGACAGCTATAATTACAAAGCCGTTTCTTGTCTTAGACATCCTTGCATCACTAAGAGCAGTAGACCTCCACCAAGCTATGTTGTTAATCTTCCCCGTAATGACAGAACTTGTAATATTCTGGAATCAAATCCATTTTACAGCTTGTTTTACAGCTCCAGGGTTAGTTGTAACAGTGACAGCTCCTGTGAGATGAGATTAATACATCTTTTACAAAACATGTACAGCATTTGTGCTGATAAGGTTTCCTGGTAGTTTTAATATCCTCCACTACTATTTTTTTGATAGCTACAGTATTCTACATAGTGACACAAAAAATATCAGTTTTCATACCAATGCCTAAAAAGACTTATTTCCTGCACTCTTTTTTCTTGTCATTTCCATCTTTTTTTTTTTTTTTTTTTTTTTTAAACTACTCAGAGTCTTAAACAGTCATTAAGAAGGTTTCAGTTTTAATTCTTCTTAAATCTGATCTACAAGAAGAGATGCCTCTTATAGATTTCCTGACAGCTTAATGACCTGGACTTTTAAATATGTTTTTTCTTTATTAGCTATGCTGGAAAGGAAACGAACATCAGCACTCTTTCTAAGGGAGGAATAAAACAAAACAAAACAAAAAAAACACCACACAAATGGGGATTGGACATAAGGAATTTTGTAAGCCTGAATTTAATATGCTTGTTTTCAGTGGCAGGCAGCTTTAGGAACCAATTATACATTACTTAAGTACATTGAAATTGCCGCTGTGACTTACATTTATGGGGTGTGAGATGAATAAAAGACCAGCCTGGACTTTGAGCAGACGGGTTCTAGGCAGTGGATCTGAATCTCTTTGAACTTTGGGGAAATTAGATGTGGGCTGACATTTGTGGCTTTAGTTCATCTCCACAATGTTTCACAAAAAACAGAATATCAAACCCAGGTTCCTCAGAAATTGGAATTGTTCCTATCTACCTCTGAATTTCATGGCGGCAGTGAGTAAGATTCAACACATGGTTTGATAAAGTGCATTGAAGGATTTGAAAAGAAACACCATCCCAAATGTAAATAAACAAAAATTATGGTTATAAGGGCAAGAAAGTCTGTGATTTTTATGGAGCTGAGTTTATGCAAACTTTACACACAGGTGTGAGAAAGCTCATTTTAGATATGATGTACTTTCTTTTAACTGAAATCCTCTAAGATTTGTGTCTGTGTGTGTATCCTAACAAGAATTAATGAGACCCAGACACTATTAACTTTACTGAAACTTTCCATAGGTGTTGTATTTGAAAACATCAGTGTTAATGCACTGATGCAAACAATCTTTTTCACTCTGTTTCTAGTATTCCCTTAATCAGCATAATATCATTGGACTAGCTATTATTCATCCAGACAAAATCCTATTGATTTCACTGGGGTAGGATTAGACTTTGAACATTTACAGATGCTGGATTATACTCCTGGCAGCTTCTTATGGATCTCTCCCATCCTCTCCTCCTCTGGTTTCCACCCTCCACAGAGCTCTCCTTAGTAGACCCATGTCCTCTATAAGGGCTGCACCCAGAAGTCTTCACCCTAACCATTAGAGCCCAGAGGTCCTTTGGGATGAGTTAGGCCAAAAGACAGTCAAAGGTTGTTCTAGCATCTGTTACTGGAAAGTGTGCCCTGTCCTGCTGAAGAGTCAGTTATCTGTCAGTTACATAATCAAATCAACCTACGTTGCTTCTCATTAAATCAGATATGAAGCAAAGATATGTTTGTTGTTGGTAGGTTTTAAAAGATGAAGATTGTCCTGGTCTTGAAAACACCTGAATAGCTTCCATGCATAACATTTATCCTAGAGCTACTTGAGATAAGGCTTCTAAACCGTTACACATATTTTGACTCTTTGACTTTAAAAAGAGCTGAGAGGCTGAATCCTTATGAACTGATTACAAATTTGGGATCATGGGAAATGCAAATCTAAAATCCATGAAAACATAGTATTGCATGTGATTGTTTAATTATTTGCAATTAATATAACTGTTAATGAAAATAGTCAGTTGTTCTATTAGCACTTACTTACCAAGGCAATACAAAAACAGAAGCAGAAAAGGTAATCCCTCAAAGGAATCATAGACAGTTGTACAGATTGCACAGACTGTACACATGCAGGAAAAGCAGTTCACAGCAGCAGTCAAAACTGTTCAACCATCAGCAAATTTGACAAATGACTGCCAAGATGGAAACTGATATGGGGCTGGAACTCTTACGAAATTCATAATTTTCATGAATTTCACAGGATCCAACTCTGAGGATCCTCAAGATTTCACTTTAACAAAATATCTGAAGCTTCACTGAACATAATTAGTATTTTAAATTTCCTGGGTATACTTTATTTAAAATATTTTGGGTTTCCTGTGAATTCAGGCTCCACCAGATGTAGAACCTAGTAAAGAAACAAATATCAAGAAACTTGGAATACCTTTGAAGGAATGTAGAAGGAAGGCAACACTCTATAGTTTTTCATGCAAAAATATGAGGATGAAGAGTATTAAAAGACAAACCTACACTATTCTTTCCTCTTCATTTAAAAAGGACTGAAAATGAAAAACACATATACAGCAGGTAATTAAAAATGACAACCTGGGCTTGTTTGCTCACTCACTTGTTGTGGATATCTGTTTTTAAGCTTTTTCACTATTTTGGTTGTAAAAACGCATATTATAAAGCTGAGAAATCTGCCAGAGTGGCTGACAGGGTCCAAGTAGTCAAAGAGGTCTCCATGTTCTCCTATGCTCCTTGAATGAATTACTAATGAAAACCTGCTACAGGAGGAAACTTCTCAGGAAGCAAACATAAACCAAAACAGGGATGTGGTAGACACCACATCTCCAGTACCAGCAGGGAAGAGAAGCCCCTGGTTCTAAGCCCCTAAGCCCCCCATCTCCCTTCCATGCTGCTTCAGGGGCCCTGCAAAAATTCCATCACACTCAGCAGATTGTAATATTGTTATCTAGCCTTCAAGGATTAATTCAGACTAATTTAGCTCCCACTGTTCTCAGAGGGGCTCATGGTTATTCCTGACACGCTGTCCTAATTCCATGAAACAATATTTACCTCACCTGTGCCTTGGAGCTCCTCTGTGGTTCTGGGGACGTCACAGCAGTGGGATGGAATTCCCTGGTGCTGTGCCAGATTGTTGGCTTTCCACAAGAGAATATCAGACAGACACTCAGCACTGTCTCATCTAACAGAAGAGGTAGAAACGGCACTTTTGGAGGCTTTTCTCTTCTCTTACAGGAATCCTCAATCTGACAGTCATATTAAGAGAGCTGTAAATGCATGGAATAATAATCTGACATTTCTGTGGGTTATTCAAATCTTGCTAGTATTACAATAGACTGGAGCAATTTCCTTTGTTATCTGATGGTGATTACTGCAAATGCCATATAAAACAGTGCTCAGGCAGGTCACTCGGATCATCACTTGTTTCCACGATGGACTTCAGCCATCTGTAGCCCTATCCACTATACTGTTTTACAATAGATTCCACAGCAAGCAAAATCTACCAGTCCATGGTAAATCTGTGGAGATTTGCATCTAGGAGAAACACATCACTTTGGTGAGCTTTTAACAGGAATGTCTAGGACAAATACAAGGCCACCTGCAGCAGGTTTCCAAGCACAAAGCTTTCCATTTGAAACATGCAGCCTTGAAGCATGCCCAATACATGTAGTCAAGGGATTTTCCTGGGATCTGTGTTTTGAGGAGCAGGGCACAAGGATCTTGGAGTGAATGCAGAAAAGAAGAGAAATGGGATGTATTGTATGGAACCACTGAGGGCAGGTGTTGTGCTGAGAGTCTCCTGCAGTGGATGTGGTGCCTCTCCAGGCCTGGCAGAGGGTGCCATTTGAGGGCAGGGTATCAACTGCAGGGACTAGAAAAATACAGTGCTGTGTAAATGCCCCCAGATCTCTGGTACAACTCAGACTGTTTTTTGTGTGTGTGTGTTGTTGATTTTTTTTGTTTGTTTGGTTGGTTGGTTGGTTTTTTGGTTGTTTAATTGGTTTTAATAATAAAAATAGATAACTTTTAAAAATGGAGGGCTCTGGATCCCACTGGTGTTGGGGGTGGACACCGAAATTTGGAGTTTCCTTCAAGATGATTACAAAAATCATGGGCCAAATCTCTCTCTCCCAGAATGAATCAGACTGATGGAAGTAAAACATTTTAATCTTGCCTTTCCGTTTTGCTTGTAAGCAGCGGACCCTGCTTTTGACCTTGCTGACCAAATAAGCAGCTGCCCATTTACAGTGTTGTTCAGTGAGCCTCAGAGAAGGGTTAAATCTGTACAAAATCCATCAGCAACCCCTCTAAGCTCCTTTCCAAAATGTTTCACTTCTGTGTATTTCCAGCCATACTTAAATCAAACAGCTTTTTACCTCCATTAAAAGAAAAATTCAGTGAGAATCCCAGCTCAGTTTTAAGAGCAGAGTTTTAGGCAGATTCACATCAGACATTTAATTGAGTTTAATTCAACTTAAAATGCATGTAATTTAGCCATCATATTTCTTCCCTGTTTACCTCATGCTTATATGATGCCAAGAAAAAATTACAAGACATAGGCAAACTCTAATGATGACCTCAGCCTGTGGTCTCGGCTAGTACAAAATCTCTTGCAAGCTATTACTTACTCTATTTAGCATGCACAAGAGTTTTTTGTGTACCACTGGTAAGTCATTACATTATTTCCAACCTTGTATGACTTGGGTTTCTAAATGCAAATGCCTTAGCTAACTTTGCAGCTATCTTCGTCTATCCTCAGAGTAATCTGCAGATTAAGAGTGAAATGAAAAATCAGAAAACAAACTGTCCCTCATTTGCTAAAAAGTAAGCTAAGATTGTAACTGCTAAGATTGTAACTTTTAATTAGGCAAGAAATAAATACATGAGAGTTGAGCAGACTATAAAACTGTAATTACCTTTTAAAATTACTGCTAACAAGCAAATTAGCCACAGCGCAGAATGGCAGAAGATCAATAACAACAGTAAAACTAGAAGGATTTTGCTGATCGCATATTGTCTGTGGATGCGAACTGTAAAAGAGGTCCCCGCAGGCTGCACAACAATAACCTACAGAAGAATGAGACACAAAGGGTATTGAGCTCAAAGATGCTTCAATTTCCCTAGGTGGTGAGCACTCGTCCCATCAAACCACCTATTAGTCACAAACTCATAGAACTAAGAACTCTCAGGCCTCTTGAGGTCTCCTGTCATCTTGAAAGAGGCAATACCGATGAGAGGCACTAGTTCCTCTTGAAGCAAGTTCAGTTTATTGTTTTTCAATGGCTCCAGCAATTTATGATGGTGATGCTGCCAACACATATAAATAAGTTTGTACATCTGCTCTTCAGCAAAGGTCTGGAGGCTCACTGCAAGTTAACTCAGAGAATTAAAACAATAAAAAGGCAGAAGAATTTAAAAACCATGATATTTTGCCATAGAAAAACAACAACAACAACAAAATAATCTTTTCTTTACCGGCTTCAAGTGTTTTTGGCTAACTTACTGCAATGGTCCATCTAAGAATGATTTGTATGGTTGTATTTCTAATAAAAAATAATTATAATTCATCTGCATCGAACTTTGCTTCAGCACCCTGTTTAGTTCTTCTTGAAATATCTGGAAATCACAGCTCTGTTTTGTGAAAATGTTGATTTTTCAGTACTAGTAAGGTTTGTATTAGAGAAGTGAACAAGCTGATTTTTAGATATTTGGCAATAGGATTTCCTTCTTTTTCTTTTACTCACTATAAGTTGTACCCTAAATAATTAAAACATGGAAATAATCTCACTGAAAATACCTGTTTAGATACCCAATGCAGTTGATCAGCTTTCAAGAATGATATTTGTATGTGCACAAATATGTATATTTAGGCATTACACAAGCCATAAAGTTCATTTTAAAAGAAGTAGATATAACATGAAATACCCTCTGTCTACAGATTTACTTATTATCAAAGTAATAAACAGGATTAGGAAATTTTTCAAATAGGATATTAATGACAATTAACAGTGCATTAGTCATATGGTTTACTGTCATAAATAACACTTACAATGCCATCATTTCAGTGGTAAAAGTCTGGTACATGGCAATACTTTACAGTCTGACTACACACAGCCAATGCGTCTGTGAGGCTGAAAGGAAGGAATAAGGTACTTCAGTGATAAATAAATGCCAATTTTATTATTCTAATTATTCCTTTACAGTCATCCTGCTTATTATTATGCTATTAATTAGTCAGAGCATGTTTTAAATGGCTGTTATATTAGTTGTCTTTCCTTGTACAATTTGCCACAACAGAAATCAAACAGCCCAATCAGCACTGAAAAAAAATACTACCTCCTTTTAATTACCTTAACTGAGTATTATGCTATATTTCTGAACAACAGAAACACCAAATGCTTTCAGGTTCTCCAGATACATTAAAAGAAAGATTATTCACTGTAAATATCTTATAGGCAACTCAGCACTGCCATATTCAAACCTACATATTAATCGAGAAGAAAACAACAGTGCACAGTTATATATTTAAAGATACTATTTTTCTAAAGACACAAAAGAGAACCCTAATTCTGGCATTTGTTACATTTGAAGCACTCGTCTTTTTAAGCTAAACAGAGCATACATATATTTGTCTGCTTTCTGTGCTTGATAACCACTGAGGAAGCACGGTATGGTATGATATCTGCAGTCAGTAAAGAGAATGTGATTTTTAGAAGAGAGATACCCTGTAGGAAGTTGCTCACCCTGGCATGGCAAGAAATGGCTTCAGGCAACTTATCTCCTTCTCTCTGAATCAGGCCAATGCCCTGAGCAGAGCTGATGTGGACAAGAGAGAGCTGTTTCTGATGGGACTAGTGCTGACCCCCTGCTGCCAGTCAGCATCCCCAGCATCTCCCCATGGGCTGCAGGACAGCCCATAAAGCCTGGTTAGGCATCCCAAAACTTATTTAAGTACACCATGAGGGGAGGGGTGGGTGAACTAGAAAAGCACAAATGTCCTGTGGGTACAAAATAAATACTGACTAGGTCTCAGTCAGTGGGGCAAATAATAATTGTGAATCAAAGGCTGGTATTGCCTCTACTGTACTATTCAAGGTATGCTTCATTTCATTTTTAATATAAATATCTGTGTTACGCTGTGTGCCTGTGGTTTCATATTCCCAAGAGTGAGAGTGGGGAAAAAATACCTGTAAAGGTGACTACAGGGCTTAAATTTTAAGTCCCTAAAGCCTGGGAGCTTTAGGTATGGGCTTGAGCCATATGTTTTATTTATTTTAGGAAGGGTCCCCCAGACATATTATTGAACCAGCCTTGGTTACTGTTATTGATATCTGACATAAGGTTATACTTAATCACTAACATTTAGTACCACTGCTAGAAGGAATCTGAAAAATCTAGTCTGACCAGCCAATCTACCATTATGGGAAATCCTTTCCAGACCCCAACAGGCAACTGCATAAATAAAGCATACAGCAAAATATCAAACCAACGAATAAGCTGTCATATAAACAAGCTAGTAAAAACCACACTGGCATGTAAAGCAGGAGAAGAGAGACCTATGCCATCAGAATGACTCATACGAAGCAGGACAGCAAAGGCACTTTCTTGCAAGGGATCGGGCAGCAGTGGGGAAGGCAGAACGGCTGAACTGGAGGCTCTGCCTCATGCTGGAAGCAGCAAACTGTACCTCACAGCAAAGGACCAAACAAGTCTGTAGTGTCAGACTTAGAAGTATGTTGGAAGAACAGTTAACCCCACTTTATATCCTATAAAAGTTTGGTGGAGGGACTGTTTCTGTGCTGGATTCCTGGATGACCCATTCAGCAAGCAGGGTTTCGTCTTTATAAAATTAACCTGAGTACAGGTTACAAAAGCTGGCAGATAGGCAGACACTTCCATGGATTTGAACTACTAAAACTACCCCTACCAGTACAGTGAGGGAGATTCTAGAGAAAACCCTCACCCTTCCTAGTCAGCTGAAGATTACATTTTAACATTTAAATTCAGGAGAGACAAATGTAAAGAGGAACAGAACAACTATTGATATAAAGAGGAACAGAAGTGTACAGGGAAGTAGCAAGTTCAGCAAGTACTACAACTCTCTTCTACCTGTGAAAATTAAGCTCTGCTTTTGATATACTGGCTTCACACTTTTGATTTCTAAAAAGTTAAGGAATTTTTTCCTGGTGGAGTACAACTGATCCTCATCTTAGGTCAGAAATTAAAAGAGAATGACCTTATATAATTAACTCACTAAGAGTCAAGAAGCAGGGTTTGCACCAGTGAAAGACTCAGCTCAGTAAACTGAGCCCAGCCCTATACGTTCTCACTTCCATCACGCTGGTTCCACATTAGCCATTTTCCAGTACCTACATTAAATACCATTTGTTCCTCTTCCAGCTTCAATGTTGCTGAATCTGCATTCCATGCTGAGGCTCAAAGACATTATATCCATTTTAGCCTGAGAATCTGATAGAAGTAGAAATCATGTAGACAATGTACACCACAGTTACATTAAAAAAAAAATAAATAAATTAAGAGACTAGTAACAGATGCTTTAATCACAGTGTTGCATATACTAACTTCCCCTTCTCCCACAAGCTAACTCTGTAATTACTATGTATTTGCCTGGTAGACTCATATCTTGGATATATGGCTGTAATGACAGTTGTCTTTTTTATTTTTTTTCCCAATTAGTTTTGCTCTGTTTTTATTTTTAAAGTGTACACAGAATCCACAATATCTAAAAAAAAAAGAAAAAGCCACCACTGAAATATTTTCTTAGAAATTAGTGAGCTAATCTGTCAATGGAAAGTTATTTTGTGCCACTGAGTTTTTAAAAATAAGACTATCTATGACATTTGTGATATTGCCCATGTGTACTCTACTCTTGCTCAAAAAGGCATCTGGCTAATTCTTTTTAAGAATAAATTTTGCAGGAAGGGTATTTTATTTTTCTTCTCACACAGAAACAAGTTTGATATGGGAATCAGAATAACTTGCTCGACCTGTTGTGACTGAATAGTGATTAGTAACTGAAACCTACACTTCATTTGTTTCAGCTGAAAACTGAATGCAAAAAGGGAAGAAATCTCCTATCCCGTTTGATTGCACATCTCCTGGTTGATTATCTCCTACCATATTTCCAGCAGGAGACAGTGGCAAGAGAGGTGTGACATTGTACGTGGCCAGCAAGAGAAGGTTGTCTCTGTAGTTCAGTCATCAAGTATTATATCCTTCTTTCACTAGTCATCTCTAATCCAAACTCCCAAATGCCCATCTGATTAGCAACTGGTTGTTAGGAGCCAAAATGAGCTCCAGAATTACCTTCAGAGCATTCTATTTTCATCCTTATATCCTGTAAAATTTCTAGACTCAGTTCAAGACTAGGATGTGGAAAGACAGTGAAAATGGTTTGAAGAAATGAGATGATGAGTCAGTTACAGAGAAGTTCACTGAGGAACAGAGAGGGTGTACAGAAAGGAAATGGAAAGGGAAAGGTGTGGAAAGGATGCCAAATAGTATGAAAAAAACTTTTGTTATTGTGACATTTAATTATTTTGCTTTGGTATTATTTTTTTCTATTTCAACACTGGAAGAAAATAAGGATGGCAGTACTTTACCTACCCTTGTCAGGATCAGTTCCTATATCTTATGGTAGATTAAAATTACCTATCTCTATTTTACAATTTCAGCTGTTATCCATAAAATATTACAGTCTCAGAAGTAAGTTGAAAACACCATAGAGATGACTATGTGTTTGATTTAAACCTGTTAGCACAGGATACTACAGTAGGCCATAGAAGGAAGGAGCTTGGTATCACCTGTTCACAAGACTTGGCTGTTTTTCAATGAATTACTATCCTTAATCTCTCCAGGCTGTTGACACAAACATCTACCTTGCTGTTTCAGAGCTGTCACCCAAACCGAAATTTAATTTAGTTGTTCTGATACTGTTTTTGATATGACAAGCTGTCATCTCAATATATCTAAAAAAAAAAAAAAAAAAAGAAGATTCCTCCCTTTCCACTTTTTCAGTAATCTTCCACCTCTTAACTTTTATCAGGGTGTTTTTTCCTAGATAATTCTTCTTTACACTCAAGGCTTGTGACTGCTTTTCATGGCACGTAGTTAGGACTTCCCCTTCTGACATCTATCCATAAAATGAAACTTGAGTATCTACCATATCCTTGGCCAAGGCAAATTTAACCAACAAATACCTACCCAGATATTTGTTGCTGGTGCTGCTAAGACCATCTTCCCAGTTCTTTGCTCCACCAATGGCTGTTTTTTCTGTGCACTCCCCTTCTCTGTAATGCCAGACACAAGCTGTTTGTCTTTACTTTTAGAGCTCTTCACCATGATCCATGACCATTCATTATCAAATGATTGATTTCTGCCTTGTGTCTTTAGTCTGCTGTCAGATCCAGTCTCTCTCATATTCCTGTTAGACACAGACATACTTATCTTCATACTTTTATCTTTAAAACTCTCCTTGGAGGTGTGTTCTACCACTGCACAGAGTTCTACTTGCTACTTGTTCCCCCCAGTTTTCCCCCACCTGTTCTTTCTTTTCAGGTACTTGGCTATTGAAAAAAAAATGGTTGACTGCAGGGTCTTGTCTTTTGTTCACAACTGGTAAAGCAAGCAACCAAGGCCAGGACCCTGGCCCATGCCTAGTCTCTGATGCATGGTGTTAGTAAAAATAAACAATGATAATGAAAAAAAAAAACAATAATAATAACAACAATGACAATAAGAGAACTGAAGGAGGCCTTAGACATTTAATACTAAATTCACTTCACTGCAGTTTTCAGCATAAAAAGTACTAAAAATAGCAAGGAAACGTGTGTGTGTGGAGGGAATAGGAGGGAACAAAACCAAGTGAAATAAAAATCATGTTTTAAGGTGATATTTTATATTTTCTTTCTAAACTAATCCAGGTCACAAAACAAAACCACAAGCCAAACAAACAAGCAAGAGCTAAAAGCAAGGAAGAAAATAAACAGTCATAAGAAATGAGAGGAAAACATGCAGATGATACAGAGCTTGTCAGACAGAAATAATAATACAAAGCCAGGAAATTGTTGTCCGCTAGCGACTACTTTGGCCCACAGTCATGCATAGCACTGTTTAAGCCACTTACCAATTTAGTTTGGATAGCTAACTGTAATATATGTTATAGTAATAGCTTTTATATTTATATTTACTTATCTTTTTAATATGAATTCCACTTGCAAATCTTAAGGAAAACATCTTTCTGAAATCATTTATCTATGGTGGATGTTGATTTGATGCAGAACTAGCTCACTTTTATTGCTTTTCACCTCTTCATCTCTGACATCAGTGGGATATAACCATCTGTGTAACTACCCAAATATATCTGTGAGAAAAAGTCTATGCCAGAAAATAATATTACAATACTGCCCAACATCCCCTTAAGCAAGGAAGTTGAGTGACGCAAATGTCTCTCTTTCCCTCCTCTGTGCCCACACAAGAGGGCTGGAGACAGATGAGCACCTGGCTTTGAATGTCTGTCTTGCACCAAGCTACCTCGGCTTTATTGGGACCTTTGTCCCTGGTGCTTACCTTGGAGTTTGCCAGGTCTCTTGTACCTGCCTCTTGGAGCAGATGTTAAGAGATTTCTCTTAATATCTCTTTAAGTCCTGTGGAACTTGTATTCCATTCTGAAAGTGTGAATTTTGGAGCTCTGGAGGTTGTTCTTCCATTGAGTTTTATGCATGCTTGGCTATGACAAAAAGAAAAAAGAAAAATAAAAAAGAGGAAAAGATGAAAATTAAAAAGAAAATCAGCCTCAACAGCAGATTTCTGGAATAACATACTGCCTTTAGACGTAAAACTGGAATGTTTCACTGTAGTATTAATATGACAAACAAAATCAAACCCAAACAATTCAAATGACATTAATAGTTGATGTACAAACACGTTTAAGAAACAGCAAGAATTTAGGACTAAATAAAAGCAGAAGTAAGGAGAGACAGCTGGAAGAGAAGAACAAGAAGGCTTGAAAGTTTGTGCCAACAAATGATAAAGTATAGTTTTTACAAGTCTACTTTCTTTATTCTCTATTCAAATAAAAAAAGTATTTTGCTACTGACAGTAACATCTATGCACTAACACTAAAAATACACTGGCTGTGTGATCTTTAGCTTTTTATTCAGCACTGCTTGTGTGAAATATATGTAAAAATAATCCAGTGTGTTGTGCTTAAACTTAAGTTTCTTTTTATAAAAGTGTAAGACTCTGACCTGTATCTTTTCCACTAATGAGTAGATACGTTGGTCGATATCGCAAAGGTATTTCAAAGCACTGCAGACACATTCATTTATCAATGGGAAAATTTAGGCAAATAAAAGCATGTCAAGTAAATAAGGATTAACAGGATCACGTCCTAATTTTTACCTATTATATTTAAACTGTTTTAGAACTAAAGCCTGGGGGTAAATGGGGTACATGTACATAGGAGTTCAACAGGCTCTGGAAAGCACAAAATAGAAACATAAGAAGGTCAGAACAGTAAATTCAGAGATTGTTTATAAGCTCTGTGTTCAGTATTCATGTGCTTTACAACTGCCAACACTTTTTCAGCCTTGTCTTACTTCACAAAAGAAAAGACATAACAACAGATTGACACAACTGTATGTGTACAGGTACACATGTACATGTATGCATTTATATACAAATAGAGGAATATTTCCACACAGCATGAAGACATTGATATAATTTCATTGAAATCACCAGCCATAGATAGAACTTCAATATATCTTTGGTATGTAAAACTGAAAAGGTTCAGAAAGAACGTTTCACATTTTAAACACCATCTTTTTTTTTTTTTTTTTTTTTTTTTCTGACCATAGATGATGATGACAGCCTTACTTAAAGGACCTCTCTATTGAGGAAAGTGTATTTCTTTCTTTAGATCTTCGCATTTTTGGAGCAGAAGTTGAAATCAGTAAGTTGCTCTGCCTAAAAATGATGGCTTTTTCTTTACATACTACAGAGGGGTCCAAGATACACACATGGAGCTGCACCTAAAGGATCCACCACCACTAGTCCAGAACAATCCCATTGTTTTATTTCCATGAATTATATCCCTCTCCTGTTGCACTTACCGATAGTTCAGATCTCTGTAGAAAACCATTCCTCTTTTGCAATCACAGAATCACAGAGAGAAATCTTTTCCTGGTCCAAATATGTGCATTTGTAAGTTTTTAGCACAGGCACTGTGAATCTTGGGAGCTTTGGCTGGAACACTAGAAAAGGTAACATTGTACTAGTGAAAAAAACATCTCTCCATGAGCCAAAGGTTGAAGCAGAATGCTTTATGAAACCCAGCTGGCAAATGAACAAGTGGAGATGGATCTTACACTGGGCTGTAAAGGCAGTAATGAGGAGAACACTCCAATGGTAAATTAAATCATATCGAAGCTGCATTACAAATGGCATTTTAAAAGCACTGGAGGAAGGAAAAACAATCACTATTGGTGCAAGACAGTAAACAGCACCAGTAATCACATGTATTTCACAAAAAAAAAAAAAAAATGAGTCTATTATTAGCACAGGAATTTTTTATATACTTGAGCTCTAAATCAGCACCAGCAGCTGAAAACGAGCAATTTCAACCTAGGTTTTGTCCCAGCTAGTAAACAAGACCAGTACAGATCAAAACAACTTTCTCATGTTGGGAATGTATGCTGCTCATCAAAAAGCACAGTGATGAGCAGCTACAGGGAGACAGTCCTACGTTAATCAATCATCAATCAGTCTTAGAAAGTGCTTATTCTGCTGTTATACAAGGATCTTCATTACTCCATGTGCACTGTTCTCGAGAGAGAAGAGATAAAGCCTTTTTCCAATGAATAAAGCAATAGTTTCCATGCAGTAAAACACATTTAATTCTAGAAGAAAAAAAAAAAAAAAAAAAAAAAAAAAAAAAAAAAGGAGAAAAATAACAAACAACTTAGGTTGAAGCAGTGGTATTCATGAAGAATCTCTATATTTCTCTTTCCTGCTTCTTTAAAAAATGCAAAATTATAGCTTCACCAGATTAGGAAAGGGGAAAGGGCATTTTAATCAGCAGAGAAATTCTGTTGAAGAGTTTAGAACTTAATATTCTCTTTCAAAATGAGAGGGAGAATTACAATTGTCCAAATTTTGACAGTGGAAAGAGATACAATGAGATGTGTGCCCTTTCAGAGTAAGCAGAGGGCTATTTTAAGCTCCATACGGAAAATATATAAGTATGTTAAAAAGCTGAAAAAACTAAAAAGTTATCAGTTTAAGCTAAAGGTTAAGTATTGAAACAAAATGTGTATAACTCCTCAGTATAAATGCAAAATCAGAGTGCAAAAAATGGCTTAAATCTGCCGTTGAGTTTTTTTGTATTACAATTCATAACTTTTGAGGTCTTCAGATCATAATATTAAATCCCCTGGAAAAGAGGGGTGGAGAGAGAAAAATCATTTCTGCTGTTTATTTTTGAAGCATAGGCATTTTCTTCCCCCTAAGTGAGCCTACAATCACCCTGGCACCTATTCTGCACCACTGAATAACAACTGGATGCTCATGCTTGGAAAGATGGGTGATGGAAGCAATTTAAAATTTATTTTCATAGTGGAAAATAGGTTTTGCCAAAATAGTTTCAGTTTATGAAAGGACAGAACAGCTGTATTTGGTTTATAATAAATCTTTCACAAATCAGTAAAAGCAAATAGACAGCACAACTGTAACCCATAAAAGTGGAAAATATTAAACAACAGACAGTGAAGTTGTTAAACTTTCCCACAGATGCTGTTGGTAAAAAGCCTCTGCAGAATACGTACATGAAATGTGCATGAAAAGCAAACCTGAAGGCAGGGGGCATTGGAATGAGACAGAAATACTTATTAGAGCAATATCCTATTAAGGTGGCTATTCTGGGTACGGAGGAAGGTGTCTCCAGCAGTTTCCTACTCCTATTACTGAATGTTAGTGCAGAATAATTACTTGCTTGCCAAAAATATCAGGACATTGACCCTGCAGACTTATTGAATTCGTACTGCTTGCCTCCAGGCCATGTCGGGGGTTATTCAATTTTGCCTGAGGAGGACAATCTATTATGAGAGATGAGTCAAGAAGGCATCTTCCCTGATTGCCCACCAAAACCATTATCGCGGCGTAGAGAGGCCATGAGCAGCGAGTGGGCAAACGAGGCAGCGCTGATCCCGATTACCGGGGGACCAGACACAATTTGCATCACGAGCAGCAGCGCGGCTCGGGGCAATCAGCCAGGAACGGGGCCGCAGCCTGCACACACCCCGGTGTTCACAGCGCGAGTGCCGCGCTGCTAATTGCTTCTGCTTGGCCTGGCACGGAGGAGGCTGATTGGCTTGATCTGCAGCTGGATGCATGTTCTTACACCGACAAAACCCCACAAGAAATTATCCTCAAAGGGGAAAGGAAATGTTAAGGTGCAACACATTCCTACACCTCTGACACTGCCTCTTGTTATGGCGTAATTGTTTGATGTCGACACTGTTCAGGCACTTAATGAGACAGAGTCAACCCACAGCTCCATCTAAAGAAAACAGACTAACAAAACCAGCAAAAATGTTTCCATGGAGTTAGACATGCAAGCAAACAAACAATAACAAAGCCCCACAGGATTCATAATTTTTTAAATATATGTAAATATACTTTTATATTTTTTTAAATATATATACATATATATGCCACAAACTTGCCCCAGAACCTGACAATATCAATGGGAACCTTTACAGTGGCCTTCAACCACTTTAAACTAGGCCCCCTAGAATTAAGGTCGTATTCTCACAAGCTGTAAACAGGTTCTTCACCTTTGAAAAGAGCAGTGCTGTAGTACATACCTGAATACAGTCGCTTAATTTACGGAACTAATTGGACATGTAAAATAAATCAATGTTTTCCAGTTCTCAGAGGATATGCTATTCCCAATATTGCTCAGTGCTAGTGAAATTGATCTAAGACCTGCCTCAAAGCAAAATGAACCCACTGGAAAGGCTATGTGTCTCATTTAAATGTGTTGGGTATTTATATTTCAAACACTTTAAAAACTGCTTGTTAGAAAACAGAAACTTAGTGTAGGAATTTATGTGAAAACATAGTTATGAGCACAGAAAAATGCAACTGTTTACTTAATCCTGTTACCAGAAAAGTGGAGAATCCTCCTCCCGGCATTTTATCTTCCCCTCCCTTTCCCCCCACCCCCAACATTTTGGGTAGTCTGGAAATTTGAAATTGTGACTGAAAGCTGTTGTCTTAATAAAACCATTTTACAATTCCAATCCTAACACCTAACATCTAAGAAATATTTTTGCCTAGATTTTAAATTTAGTTGAAGCCTACATCCACTAAACTAACTATATGAGAATTAGATAATAACTTGAACACAACAACAACACCCCACCACACTTTACATTCCTTTGTTGCCTATGTTAAGATAAATTGCCTTGTTTAAAAAGAGAATTTGAGAGAACAGGAAATTCTATTATTCATGGATCACCAAAAAACAAGAGTGAGGCAAGCCATACATGAACTTAGTCCAAAGTATTCTGCCATGATCACTGCCACTAGTCTCTGAGGACTGTTTGATGAGCAAAGTGAAACCACCTCTTGAAACCACAGCCAGGATTACTGTGAGGGCAAACAAAGGAAGATGAAGACATTGTGCCAGTCTTGTCTGCAGGGAGTAATAGAAGCCCATGTTTAAGGGTTTGGCTTAATATCCCTGGGCGTATTAAGCTTGACAAAGTCAGTACTTTCCTCATGAAAACTCAATCACATAATTGACTGCTGTCCTTAAAACAAAAATCAAACTGCTCATACCAACTTTTTCCATTCACTTACTCCCGTCATGAAGCAGAAGAACAGTAACCATCAGGTTGTTGCAGGAAGACTCATATCTTCCCTCCATTCAGGGTCATCTGCATCAGCCCCACTTTGATATCTCCATTTGGGATATCTAAGATGTGCATTTGTGTTATATCTAAGATATAATGATGCCAGGTGGTTCAGTTCAGGCCCTTGATCACATCATACCACACTATTATATGGAACTATTACAGAACTATTATAAAACATAAAGCAATCACTGAAAATCATTCAAACCCTTCTCTGAAGAAGCATTCTTACTTTTCTCCTTGGGTTTTCTGGAGTGAGTATTGTAACATCAGATGGATGACTTCAGATCCTGGAACAACTTTTGCCTGAAGTGAACTGAGGGGCCTCTGGCTAAGATCCTCCATGATACATTTTTTCTGTGTTCCAGAGCACAACATATCCCATGCACTGAATGAATAAAAGTTCTTAAGAAAAATATTACAATAATGAGATAACAAAAATAATAACATTTTGCATTCTCAGTTGGTGTTTATTCAGTTGAAAGCTAAATCCCAATTACATGCATGAAAGAACTATATTAAGGAAGTCTCCATTTTAATATTTACTAACTTCTTAGTGCCTGACTTGGCAGCCATCACAACATTTTTTCAGCCATAGGGGTTTTTGAAGGCTTTGCTCTCTTTGAGCAGGATTGGCTAAAGATCTGGATGGATTTCCTTTGTTTTGCTTTCAAGACAGCTAATGAAGGAAAGTGCTCTGTTGAGCCTCATTCAAAGGCTTTCTCAGCCATACTGATTGTCAGGATACCTTGCCCACACCAGGGAGAAATATCCAGGTAAGGGAAGGCACAGGCTGCATCTTTTACCTTAAATCCTGTGGAGAAAGAGAAGCAAACAGCTAGCCAATGCATTTTGTAAATGAATATTTTTTGTAGGTAGGAGAGAGCAGCACAGAAAAACTAACTTTCCTGACTCCCTGCTCTTCTTTGTTCAGCTTCTTTTGGTCTGCTGGGAGGGCAGGATGTCACACTTGAGGAGAGTTATGGTGCCAAATGATTCTGGATTTGCCAACATAAAGATTACCTTCCTAGTACATTTAGCACAATCTGCTAGCATTAAATACTAAACCCCAAGTATTTTGTTTAGTCTCTACACAAATACGATCTATCCACCTTTTCCACAGAGACCACACCAATTCAGAGCTCAAGATCATATTGGCATCCCTCTGATCTTTACAGGTACCTGAAGATTATTGTCCAGATGTAATATATTCTTAATGATACATTTTCCATTGCAAGGCTGCCCCACCCTAGACAGAAATCAATATGCTTTAGAAAAATCTGGTTTTAGCTCCATTAGAAAATACGACTACTGGCCTTCCTAAAGAAAGACATTTAATGCAGCCTTTCTTGAAAAGGTGGTAACAGATAGGTAGGTAACATAGGGGAAGCACATTTCTGTGACCATTGTGGCTTCACTGTAGATGAATTTTTCAAGTGATATCCACAGTCCAGCACAATGATATCCACAGATCTGCACAAACTGCAGAAGAGAAAAATTGCAGAATAATCACATATGTTCCAGAAGGCTGTGTACCAGCAATATATAGCTGCTTATGGCAAAAATGCAAAGCTTTAATAAATCAGGAAGAACTGTTCAATCTTGTTCAAAGCTTGTTCAATCACTGACATGGGTATTTTAGAATGCACCTGACAGATTTCTTTTCCATTCCTGGCATTTTTTGCTACTTCTTTCCTACTAGGTTAATAGCCTTATTAATATCTCCAGCATTGAATGCTCAAAAACTAGTATTTTGTAGTATTTCCATCCTGAGAGAGTCAGATTAATCAGAAATGACAGGACATAATAGAGTCATATTGCTTAACTCTACCCTTTACTCACACAATTCTCTTATAGAGTTATCATCCATTTGGCATGACAAAAGGCAGGAAGATTTGGCAGAGGAGGTGATGATGCTGAGCTTCTGCCTGAACCACAGACACACAGTCCTCTACATTCTGCCATGACAGAAAAGTGCTTTTTTAGTATTTTACGTGAGATAAAGTTACTCCTTTGTGGAGACTGGCCTTTCATTTTCAAAAGCAACCTTACTCCTACCTCTGGAAGTGCCTGGAAGTCAATCAGCACCTCATCTGGAAGGATTGACTTGAAACATTGATTCTTGAGGTGCTGGATTACGGTAGCAGGAGCGAGGCAGATTGATCCCATTTGTAGATTTGCACTCAGCTTTTATGCTATAGAAACCATTTTTACATTTTTCAACTCCTTTACTGGCCAGCTTTTTAGAGAGAAAATGATTTTACCTGGAGTCACTTTAGGCTTGGAGACAGAAGAGTGTATCTGTGGCCATTTTGAGGAGCTCATCAACTGAAAAAAATAAAATTTAACAATTCAATTAATTAATTAATTGTGTCTAACACTTTGTTTTTATTTTCTGTTTAATGATAAGTAAGGATTTTGTTTAAACATATTTTGGAAATGGTTTCAAGCTCTTGAAACCATTAACATAATTTACCATGTAAATTGCTACTTAGATACTTTGGTGCAAGAAAGTTACTTATCTAATGCAGTGCAACAAGTCCAAAAGGGCTATTAATTTATGTGATATAAATAATTAGCATTACTTACTGTTTAAAGAATGGTAAACCTCTATAAAGAAAGCTTTTCTCCCAAGCTTCAAGTTATACAGAGATTTTTACATACCAATCCATAATAGCAAGTTACCAGGTAACTTAAATGGGCCCCATAAGTAAAAAATGCCTGGGAGAAATGATGAGCCAACAAAACATCCTTCTTCAATACTTTTCTGCTATAAAGAATTTGACTAAAACAGAAGAGAGGATTGCTTCCCAGGAATCCCTGAATGGCAGTGCAATGCTTAAGAGCTATCATCAGACATACATTCAAACAAAGCATAAACATTTTAAACCTGCCTCTGTGGCAAAAAGGGTCCTCTGGCGCCATGAAAGTTACTTCTGGTCATGGACCATAATTCTGAGCTCAGCAGTGTTTGCATATATATCTCCATCTGGGACAGCAGCAGTAAAAGCATGAAGGTTTCTGGTTTCCGTATGACATTTCTGGCATGGATGGATTTTACTCTGCATTGGAGGATTAGGATTAGAGTGCAGACGTAATAAAGTTTCATGTCTTCTTTCCCAACCTGGGCTCTTCTTATTAGAATCACATGGAGACATAAACTGATTGTAAAAATAGTAAGTCTGTTATTATTTAGGTTATATTTATTATTCGTACATGGGATATGTTGTGAGAACAATAAATTCTAAGCGTGTACCAACAAAGTGATATTAATAAATCAATCACCCATACTAAGTTTCCCGTACATAAGAATTGCTTAAGCAAACAACAGACTTTAAAAAAAAGCTTTAGATTGGCTTCCACTATTCATACAGTACATCAAAACCTGGCATATAAGATGAAGACTTTTCTACAATAGTGCTGTCAAGGTAGGTATGCATAAAAGGCAGAGGCACACACAGCAAGAAAAGATGGCCATCAAACCGACAGTTGATGAGAATCCTGATGAGAATTAAATCTGGGGAGGTGAAAGAGTGAAGCAAAGACCACAGCTTAAAACATCAGGAAGAATATTATCTTCTGGGTTAAGACATAGCTTGAGTGAGAGGACCTTGAGATAAGCTGGATGGAGTGAGTAAACCTGACTGATAGATGGGAGTGTGTCTTGCCTGTAGCAACTGAAATAGGAGGTAGTGGCAAGAGAAAACATAAACTGTTGTGATTTTTGTACCAGAGCTGATGACAAAATATTTAAGAGGAAATGGCAAGAGGAAACAACCCGAGATCTTAGCCTGAGAAGAAGAAAACAGATCTGGTGCAATGATGCAGAGGTGTTAGCTTGCTTAAATCAAGTTGTCACTCAAAAGACAGAAATAAAGACAAGAATAAGGTCTTCTGGGATCTGGGAGGTGCAAATATGCACTGACTGCAACCACAAGTACTACAACAGAAAAATTGACTCAGCAGCCCTGATTCAAAACAGGATAACTGACATCAGTACCACGAGGAGCAAGCCTTTGGAGCACTTTTCCTCACTTTAACTGGCTTCTGTGATGGTGATTTCTCTTTGTTCTTCTGCAATGATATTTTCTCCCAGAACTTTTTTCTGGGTTCTAGCAGCACCACTGAAACACATAAAATAAGACTGTCTAGCCAAATCATACCACATAACTAGCTGTCCAGCCCCTGTTCCCTCAGGAGGTATTAATTTCAGGCACATGGCACAACAGGTTAACACAGGTTCACCTCTGTGTTTTCTGATCAGTAGGTCTCAGGGATCCATCCTATGCCACAGGTCCTGCATCGAGCCCAGCCCAGCCCTGGAAGCCCAGAGCAGAGCAAAGCTCCTCCCAGCACTGCCTTTGATGGAGCAGCTGCAACAGCCAGAATCGGCTCCTGATCCATTCTTTTCTCTTCCAAGCTCAGGATTGGTGCATCCCTAAGAGTAGAAAATTGGGGAACAGGGTAGGAAACATGAGTGGATGAGCAAGGAGCTCATTGAAAAGATCAAAAGGAAGAGGAAGGTCTATGTGATGTGAAAAAAGGCTGCCCAGGGAGGTTGTGGAGTCTCCTTCTCTGGAGATATTCAAGGCCCATGTGGATGCCTACCTGGGCTGCCTGCTCTAAGGAACCTGCTTTGGCAGGGGAGTTGGACCCGATGATCTTTCAAGGTTCCTTCCAACCCCTACAATTCTGTGATTCTTCCAGGGCCTAAAACTTTTTCCAGTCCATAATTTCAAGCTTTCAAACTTTTGCTACCATACAGATACTTCTGGACGCTTGTCAAGTCTTTCTGTGAGTTTGCATGGAGTCGAATTACTCTAAATAACTCTCTCACTTTTGTCAAAACGCTGTGCAAATCCTCACCTCACCTTTGGAAACATCCTTCCGTTCAGGATGACCATTCCTCAAAGGACCTAGAAAGAATGAAAACAAAATAATAATTCCATATTGTGATTTGGCAGCTATTTTGTACTTTAATATGGGAACACTGGCACCACATCTTCCATAGTGCTTGCATAATGTTCATTTAAGCATATGTGTGAGAAAGCTGGTGTATAAAACATTAGGTTAACATTTGGCGTCTGAAACAGTGTTGCAGAAATTAATAGCTCTAGCTGGCAGATAACACTCATATTGACCACTGACCTATTGAACTGTTATATTTAGAAAGATCATTTAAAGGAAAATCTCATAGGCTATTGAATTTAAAGCTATTCCAGCTACTCTGCAAGTTTTTTTTTTTTTTTTTTTTTTTTTTTTCTCCCTTTCTTTCCCCTGCAGTGGAATTCTCCAAGGCAAATGGAGTAAAATATTTTGCTGGAGGGGATACTTTACTTTCAAGATTTATTCCTTTGCACCACAAATATATCAAGGAAAAAAAAATCAAAGAATACAAAAAAAATGTTGAAAGAATTTGAAAGTTTATTTTCAATCTCAGTATGGGAGTTTGACAGACAAGCAGGGATTGTTTGTTTTATTGTGTGAGGGGGGGTAATTTTTATATTAGGCAGCTATGATCAAATTGAAATAACTCACATTTTATTTTAACATCAGTGGTTTCCCCTTTGATGCCATGTCAGGGGAAGAGATTGTCTTTCCTACTTATCTCAGACATCTGCTACAGAGGAATTGTCTGTTAATTATCTTGACAGATATAACCTGCGAGCTTGTTTTGATGAGCTGTGATCTATACGATGTAAAATATATCAAAGCATTATGTACACAAGCCTATTTAGCATGCTAGCAGCATGTATTTAGACATGCTAGGTCTCTGCGTTTGTCCTACCACTAGTTTGTATGTTGATCTAATGCTTCCCTTCCTATATGGAATATGATGGACAGACCACCACACGCACACCCTATTACCACCTGCCTTTCACCAAGGGTAGAAATACATGTATGTATTAGACTATTTAATAAAATCTGTACAGTCCAAACCTGAGGGAATATTTCGCTGGTCATTTCCCCTCATACATTCTCCCTCCTTTATTCTTTTCTTATAGCATTGCACACGACTTTTTTGCCCTTATCAAATGTTCATACTGAAAACAAACAAATATGCCTTATCATTAAAGAGTTTCTCACCAGGAAGTAAAAGAAAGATGTGCTCCTATATGATTTGCTTACATATTCTGCAGATTGTAGATAGTATAGCTTTACATTTATTGAAATTGTCTTTTCCCCTGAGTTCTAAGAAAATGTGCCTAAAGCTATTATCGCATCTATCGACTCTGTGGGATTTAACGGACGTGGCTTCTGCTCCCAAGTGGTTGGAAAATGACCTCTATGAAGCAAAGTTCAAGCAGAGTGAAAGCTCTGAGACTGAGATTAGAGACCTGTCAGTTGCCTGGTAGGATAAAAGTGTAAAATTATATGTGACGCTCAGTTCAGTCACATCAAACAGCTCAGAAATGTTTACTGAATGAACTACACAGTCGCTAATTACACTTTCCCCTTAAGTATTCACATTATCATGGGCAACAAATACCCAGAGAATATGGAAAGGGAAAGCTTCTAATAAGTATGCAACAATTACAGCAGGCATGGTTTTGCACCTTAATTTTCTTACCATGATTATTTATAGCAAAGAGGCAAATTCGGCCTGTCATCGCATACAGTATTTCCTTATCTCTGTTTCAGGTCTTCTGAGAAAAACATTTGATAAATTTCAAATCAAAACAGCAACAGGAGCATATCTGCTTACACAAAAATAAACACAGCCTTCCTCACAACATGGTACAAAACATTTCCTTAACCTAGTGACCTTTAGTGACCAAGCTGGTCAGTCTGGCCAGGTATATTATATCTAATGGTTACATGCAGTTAAAAACTTGGTGAATCAAAGTGTGTTGGAATTTCTCTTCCACTGTTTTTCTAGAGGAAGGAACTAAACCTGGTATACCTTGGATATGTTGCAAATCTGCTTTCTCTTGATATGCAGTCATTCCAAATTTTGAAATGTAATACAGAAGTCTGACAATGAAAAATCCATAGGCATGGACCATACTCTACAATATTGCTCACAAAAACTTTTGGCCATCAACATGATCCTGAGAGCAAAAGCAAGATGCAGGGGCCGAGGGCCTTCTGAGATGAGCTTTGTGGGCCATTGGGTGCAAAGAGATATTTCAAGCAAGAAGAGAAGAAAAGGCCAGGGGAGGCCCTGCTGCTGGTGTCCATGCACTAGAAAACGTTCTCCACTCCATCTGCTTCCAAGCTTACTTACCCTAGGTTGAAGGACCAAGATCATTAATCAACCCACAGAGAAAGAAAGCTGGGATGATCCACTTCTTCAGGCATATTGGCAACAAAGCACTGAAACATGCAGTGATACAGAGAAACTGCTCAGCCTGCTGCCATTTGCACACTGCAGGTGGAAAACTTCTGGCTCCTTTTTTTTTGTTTTTGTTATTTGATTTTATTTTTTAGTTTGTTTCTTTGGTTTGTTTGTTTGTTTTTCTTTCTTTATTTCTTTGAAAATTCATTTTACATGATGGGAATCTTATTTTTTTTTCCCCTCAGTGTTTTCTTGGAGTTGTGCTATGGCTATGAAATGAAGAATCGATTTGTTTGATGGGATAATTAGAACAGGTAAAAGCTGATACATTATAAAACTCACAGTTACACTAAACTGTTGACCCACTCTGGAAGAAACCATTGTTTTGTCATTTAAATATTTCTACTGTCAACTCTAGTACAGTTTAGATAAACTGTTTTACATTATCAAGTGTAGTCAATGAATTATTTCAGTTATTGAACAAACATAGCTTTATCTGTCTCTTTTAAGTGTACCTTTGAATTCTTTATTCTTGCATTTTTTCACAGATAAAAATTAGCTTTTTCTTGATCTTTGTTAATTCCAAATTCTGTACCATCATAAAAAGCCTAATCAACAAACACAGAATCTTAATCTTCTACAATATATTCAATAAATTGTTAGTAAAAAAAAATATATTTTTTTTGTCTCCACTTTCACATGATCTCTAAAACATGTGCTTAATTAAAATTGATCTCTCTTACTTGAAATCTTTACAGAGTGACTTAGAGAAACATGGCCTCAAACACAGTTATTTGAATTTACATTAGCAGAAGATCTAAGCAATAATATGTAATTACTGTTACATAGTGTCATTTACACTTAATGCTACTGTCTCAAGAATTTTAATCATGACAAAGCATATACAGTGTTTCCCATTGAGTTTTATAGACTAATTGATTAAAACCTCAAAAATATATAAACAAGTGTGCCTGGCACTGTGATCAGTAAACACAGCACTTCTTTTTTTAACTTTTTTTTTTTTTTCTCATTAAAAATATTCTGGAGTGAGGGGAGTCTGGTGCCTGAGGTCTGGGGTCTGATTCACAGTTATAGGTCACAAAGGGGAAATCCCACAGTATTTTTTCCTGCTAGCTGAATTAGCCAGACTGGGAAATTTGGAGAATTAACCCAAGATGGCAGTGGTGGGGGCATCTCTGTGATATTCTGCTGTTTATGGCTGCACATTTTAAGGCTCCATAATCATCCTTGAGAAACCTAGAAAACACATGAAAAAAAATAATCTTTCCTTTTAATTTCTACCTGTGTTTGACTAAATAAGCAGTAGCCTCATGGATTTGCTATCTTTCCTAATCTCTTCTGAAATGCCTAATTTATGTTTGGCCAATTACCAAACTATGTTATTTATTTGTCTGTTTCATTGTTACAGGTGTTCATTCTACCAGGAAAATCCAGAAATGGGTGCCAGAGAAACTAAAGCTGTACTGCAGCCAAAGCAGGTTAAGATTGCAAGGCTATGTTCCAAGACATTCAAGTAGCTCAGAGAAGTTTGCTTCTGTGGAAAAATAATTGTAAATACATGGAAATAAAAGGAGTTCCTGTTCCACAGTGCTTTGCCAGGAGAGAAAATCCAACAGTTCTATGTTTATCTAAATTTTTACCTCTGTTGTCTCACATAGTTTGAAAGCAGACAGCTCAAAGACAGACTGAAAGGAGTATTTCAGCCCAGGTGACTTCACAGAAATCCCCAGGAGCAGAAACAAATCCATGCTCTTGAGTGGTTGATATATCAAAAATATCTCAAGTCTCCATCATGTGTGATCTGTTAATGGTAGAATTTTAATACAAAACCTGATCAAATTTGATGAGGAGTGGGAACAGGATAGGAAGGAAAACTGGTTTACTAAAACAGCTTGGAAATCATGATGAAATAAAACGTGTTTAAAATGATGCACATATTCCATGACCAAAAACCGATGTGGAAAGAAGCCTTTTTAGAGCAGAAGTAGATTTTCTTCAAACTTTGCCATTCATGGATAATTTGCAGACCTACCTCTGCTCAGAGTTTATTTACACAGTCCCAAATCTCTTCACAACTCTCTTATTCTTGGCTGTAAAGGAAAAAGAAAAAAAAAAAAAAAGCACAACATACTCTATAATTTGGAAATGAATATCCAAATCTTCCCCTCTCACATTCCTTTTTTATTCTCCTCCCAGTATTCAGAGGCAACAAAGAGCAGTAGCAACAAAGCACAGCTTGTCACACTCCTGCAAAATCACAGAGTGATGGCAAGTGCCAGAGATACTGAGGGAGCTCAGCAGTAGAGGATGCCTGAGTAGGTGTTGACAGGAATACTTGTTAAGTGCAAATTTTCTGTGGTAGGGGTGCTAATGTATCAGATAACATGACCTAAGGTAGATAGTCTTGAACTGGGTCCCGAAAAATGAGGCTGAGCTTTTCTTTCTGGAAAACTTTTCCTATTGGACTTTCATAACTCCTGTCCTCTGTAACAACAGTTGCAAGAAAGATATTTTCAATAGAGAAGAGAAAAGAGAAGAGAAGAGAAGAGAAGAGAAGAGAAGAGAAGAGAAGAGAAGAGAAGAGAAGAGAAGAGAAGAGAAGAGAAGAGAAGAGAAGAGAAGAGAAGAGAAGAGAAGAGAGAAGAGAAGAGAAGAGAAGAGAAGAGAAGAGAAAAGAAAAGAAAAGAAAAGAAAAGAAAAGAAAAGAAAAGAAAAGAAAAGAAAAGAAAAGAAAAGAAAAGAAAGAAAAGAAAAAAAGTGGAAAGTCAATTTAAAAGGCAGAAAGTGCTTTCAGATGTTTCAAACTTTTGTTTCATTTTTTTTTCTATAGAAATGATTTTCAAAAAATAAAGACTTGAAGGATATGCCCTGTGCTTGACTTCCTGTGGGCTAGGAATGGGATAAATCATGTCTTTGCTTGTAAAAGGTGATCTTTCCTCCCTCGCAGTGGTATCAGCATCTGCAGGTCTATATCCACAGGGAACAATTAATTTTTTCCCAAACAAGTTTGTTCATTAGAGTATCTGACTACCACTTTATTTATTTCCAATAGATGGTGCCCTCTTTTTGCAGCAGATGTTGAAATCGAAAATAAGTTCTTGAAAATATGCCGTTGTGATTTGGGAATGTCAGGCTGGAACCAGCAAGAAACCCAGGCTCTCCCTCTGGTACTAAGGGGCAAGTTTTAACTAGCTAATTGACGTCCTGGAGAAGATGGATAACAAATATTGCCTTTGTGTAAAATGTGAATTACACACTGACAACAAAAACAAGTAAAAGCCCCTTCTCTTCACAGATGCTCAACTCTTAACTCTTCCCTTCTGCTAGCACCATGTTCCTTCACCTGTATTGCTCTTCTGGCCCAGCCAGGGACTCAACATCCAAAGAAAATATCAATTTGCAATGCCTTCTACTCTCTCTTTCTCTCACTTTTCTCATCAAGAAATCAGTTTTAACATTATTTCTCCATTACAAAAATACTTTACAAAACATTTTCCTGCAAAATTCAGCTTTAGTAATCCCTGCTCCCACACCTGATACCTCCAGATGGCCAGGTGGATTGCCTGTACCATTAGGAGAGTGGGCACAGCAACCTCGCGGCTTCCCTCATCACGATGATGTTGAGCCAGTCCTCCAGGCAATTTAACAGCTTTCCCCGCCACAATAAACCACTTTATAGCACTCTTGCCCGCTTCAAATTGACCTGCAGGGCACATTTCAGTAGCAGCTTAATTCACTTTCTCCCTTCCCTTGAGCTGAAAACAGTAGGGCATTAGCTGCTGTATAATGTGACGCCTATGTCTTTTCTCTCCTATTATCTAGAGTAAGTAAATCATAAAAACTGCAGTATAGTTGTGTGTTGATTTAAATGAAGAAATATGGTTCAATGTTAAAATAATTCCTTTAATTTATATATAGCAAAGCTTCATGCAACATATTATTTCAATGACATTCCAAATCAAGATGTGCAAGCTTGAGAAATTATTTGATTAACTTCTGTATTGTAAAACATCTTCTCATGGCAAGTACTTAAGCCTGTAAGAGCTGCCAAGTTCAAACCACTGTGGCTCATGCTATAAGTCTTTCTGCAGCCCTTTGGGCCACTCTGTAACAAAAGCTACCATTTTGCTGTCACTGTCACTTCACACATTCAGTCTCTAAAGCTCTGTTTGTTGTTTCATTCTGTTCTATGTCTCCCTTAGGAACTTCTTCATTTTAATATAAATAGAGCGCTTCATCATGCAGTGCCAAAGACTGTGGAAGGTACAACTCTCAATATTACCAAAGACGATGCATACAGATGGATTTAGCAGCAGGTTGCAAACAAAAGGTCTTCCTGAAAAGGAGCAAACTTCCTAACCCAAATGTATGGAAAGGAAGAGCACGGAATTATTAAAGGAAAGGGAAAATGAACACCTCCCTCTGCTAACCATTGGTTCAATCATTATTCACAAACTTCTCAGACAGCAAATAATTATGGCCTTTTACCATACATCAAAAATACATCATGAAGTATACATTTATTTAAAGTTTATTTTTAATAGGATTTTTCTTTTAACATTTTGAAACTAATTGTCTTTCTGATGATTTTTTTTTTAAAATCCCATATTTCTAAGTAAAAAGTTTGTATTCATTTTAGAAAAATGTGTTTCAGAAAAACATTGTTTTTGTTTATTTTAATTGTTTTTAATGTTGTTTAAAACTTTGTATACTTTTAAATTTTGCCTTTTTATTCCTGACTATTCATAGGATAATAGGATATATGATATAATAATATTAAATCAGGAGGAGTAGGGTATGACAGTATGATGGGATCAAGGATGCCCACGCAGAAACATGAACCCTGATGTATTAGCTGTTAAGGAAACACAAAAGAGAAAAATATTTTCTAACATGTTTGTAGCAAATGGCAAGTAAGTAGTAGTTGTAGCTGTAGCAATAATAATAATGTGTCACAACCACTGCTTATAACTCCAGAACACAGTAGCTGTGATATCTTACATTCTGGTTACCTAATACAAAGTACCAGGATAATTTTTTTATATTTTTAGAAGAAAGTGACTTCTGTTTTTATGGTAATCAACAAAAGTGACACTTGACATGTTTCAGAAGAGATGAATAAAACCAGGGGTTATTTTAATTCTGCAGTTTTACCTCTCACATGCTGGTGTCTAATCCCAGTACCACTCACAGGCTGGATCTAATTCCATTTAGCATGTGGTAACACAAAGGGATCAAATAAAATTCTGGTTTTGTACTTCCAGTAGTTTCTAATGGCTTATTCACATTTAAATAATCTTCTTGTCCATAACCTTTGGGCTTTCACCTCTTACTTGGACAATATGACTGCATCTATCAGATCCATATGGAAATGTTTGGGGGACCGTAACAACTCATGCTTGCATATTTAATGTGGTCGTGCCACTTTGAAAGCTTACTGCATGACAGTTCTTAGCATTTCTCTTTCCTTGTGTGCACTCTGCAATGAATAAACAGGTTGCTACATATGTTTACCACACTTTTCAAGTACTACGTGTGCACAAATATCCCAAGCCATTTGGAAATTGCTAATATCCAGTTACAAATTCACAAGTGGCAAATATGCAACCATGAAATTCAGTAGTTATAAAGCAGAACATTTGTACACTGTAAATTCCTGTACATTTCTTAGGTTGCATGATGAGGAGCAGCAGGTGACTTTATCCAGTTTTATGTGCACTTTACCTTTCTCAAACACCCCTCCCGCTTCCTTCCTTCCTTCCTTCCTTCCTACCAACACTGCTGAAGTGTGCTGCTTTGCTTGTTCACTTTAATGCTAAAACCCACCAAGATGAAAAAATCAATTCAGAAAATTCAGTAGGACCAAAGCCGATGCAGATTTTCATCTGGGTAGGTATATTTGTACGGTTATGTATGTGCTCACGTACGCAGATGAGAGTGAGCACAGACAGAAGATGGGAGTCACGTTACAGCATTTAATGGGCATATGGCTCTTACCCTTTCTGCCATCCAAAAAAAAATCACACACAAAGATCAGACCAGAGGCAGGCCTCCTGAACCTCAAAGCAGTGCACCATCAGCCACAAAGACTTCTTACCCAGGCACCTTCCATCTGACGGACAGGTCTGCAAAATGGGCGTTTCTGCTGCCACACATTGTGGCTGGTGGTAAACATAGTATGGAAATCTGTGGAATAAAACAAGCAGCAAATATATTTAGTTATTTTTGAAAGTCATGGAAGTGCTCTTAAATGCACATAAGGGCTTTTACAGTAGAAGTAACTTAATTGGTATATTAGCCCTAAGTTCTCTTTGCTGTTTGTTGTAGCTACAAATTCCAGCTTTTTTTTTTTTTTTTTTTTAACAAACAATTAAATGTTAGAGAAGAGTTATTATAGAAGTTCATATTGGGTAAATGCATAGTCTTGAAAAATGTACAAGCACAAAAAGGAAGAATGAGGCTACTCTCTAAAGCCTTTTTATACATTTCTAACATAGTGATCTGCTCCCAAATTACATTTAAAAGCTGCGTAGTTTATATGCTAATCGCCTCTCAAATACATATCTTAGAAAATACTTGTTTGATACCTGTAAGACACCCTTTCCCAGGGCCTATAAGACATACAACTATTTGATAATTATTCTCAAATACACTGTATGCTACTCCATAAGTAGCCCAGTGCATGGTTCAGCCACTCCTCTCATGTGGTAAGGTAATATTGGTGAATAGAGGGATAGAGTCTACTTCATAACTATAAAAGACAGCCTTACAGTAAGACATAACTGAGGGTTGGTATTTAATCATCTTATTCTATAATTGATTCCTCCTGATGAGGTAGAGCAGTGGAAACAAACGTATTTACTCATAAGGCAAAGAATAGTGGAAAACTTTAGATAATGGTGGTCAAATTCTGCCTTCACACAAAGCATTGCAAATTAATTGGTGGCAGAACTTACTTCAGGAGTTTGTGAAAAGTCCTTTCTTATACATTTTTTGGCATATAAATAATATGCGGTACTTCAGTGCAGGAATAGTCTTGCAACTCATATCTCCACTCTCTGCTTGGAGGTTTTCACCTCACCTGTGTCAAAACATCATAATCTTACAGCTGCTAATTGCAGCAGAGTGGCGCCTTGAGTTATTTTTGTGGTCAGCAAGAGATGGCATGTGACATTACATGTTATAGTAACCCTCAATGAGGCCTTTCTGTTATAAAGATTTTAATGCAGAAAGAAGAGGGGGTGGAATCTCCCAGCATCACTTTAATCTGTAAGCACAATTTTCTTAATCATTATGTGAAACTAAGATGATTTGATTATTTATCAGATTTATTGCTTTAATACTAATGCACAGTGCTGTAAACACATTAACTGGCTAATCTTTTTTATGGAAGTTTGTCAAGATAAAGATTACATTAGCTCAGATCCAACTATACTTGGGTTTTGCCCAAGCAGAAACTGTACGATCGATTGCACGAATTTAACACGATGAGTCATTACCATCATATTAAAACCTACCTTTTTGTTTACATATTAGGTGATATCCTGAAACATATATTTAGTAACTGTCTTATTGCCATTGGCAAGAATTTTGCTGAGTAAGAACCTTGTAGGGACTCCAGATTTTGGCTTGCTCCACCTCTAAAACTTCTACAAACCAGATGTGTTCTGAGAATACAAACAACTGAATTTTTTAGAAGAGCATTTTCTAATCTCTAACAGTTTTTAACAGCCTACGAATAGGCACATGCTCTTTCAGCCGAGAATGTGTATCAGGTTTCCTGGAAACCATCCCACTAGGGCACGACTATAGCTCCAATATAAGCAGTGAAGCACTTAAAAAGGGGCTAATTAGCTATTTGCTGTACTTGACAGATAAAAGATGTATGCAAGCACAGAGAAAAGACTGCAAATATAGATATCCCTGATTATGTTATTGTCCAACATTTTAATTAATTTCTTAGGCCATCCTTGTGTAATGTAAAAGGGTTTTAAAAGATATGATAGTAACAAGGCTGTGGTGTTTCTTTAACTAATCACCATCACTGCAGGGTGCTGGAAATTTTAGAGCACGTTTTATATACTCAGTTCATTGGAGAATTACTTTTACTTCTACTGGCCTTCATTTTTCCTTTATTTGCAGAACGGCAATGAGAAAGGTGTGATTTGATTCAGCTAGAGTACTGCCCAGAAGCCACGACGGATGCCATTTTGGCATGTAACTCATCCTCAGAGGAGACAGACTGGCTGGTAACTACAAATAGGGGCAGATAATAAAACCCTTAGGCTCCGTCTGCAACTCATTCACTGGGTGAGGAAGTAATGCAGCTTCTCCAAGACTCATTTTAGCTACCTATAAAATTGGGGAATCATACTTATCTGTGGCTTGTGTGTGCTGTGTGACTTTACTCCCTGTTACCCTCCCAGTTCCCTGAAAGCCTCAGATGAAATTTCCTAACATATTTTTGCCCCTAATTTTAGCCATAGTAAAGTTGTGTATAATGCAAGGCCAACATAATAAATAAGTTAACCAACCCTTATGAAACAAAACCATTTTGGACGAGGACTGTGATTCCAGCAGAAAATTGAGGGTTACTTAAAGGGGTAACTTTAGGGTAGCTTACTGACATGGTTTCACAATAAACAATGATGTGCAGTCACCTTCGGTGTAAATCATGTTGGTTTGTTTCTACCAATGTTTTGAGAAGGAAGGATTTGGCCCACATCACCTCAAAATAATGAGGTATGCAGTTAAGCAGACAGATACCAACACAGTAAATAGCAGGACAAAAAACAGCAGTGTTTTAAGCTTTGTTAATAGCGAGGGGCCAGGTACATTAAAATAGCAGACAATTTGTTTGATAAGCAATTGATATCTGACAGGCCAGTGACAGCCTTGCTGTCAGGAGATCACTGTTCCAGTCTCAGTATGTGACTTTAAAAACTTCACTAGGGGAAAAATTACAGTCAGGCAAGCGGCAGCAAGGCATAGCCTAAGGCGCTATCTGCCAATAACTAAGTCCTAGGGAAAACTGATTTGTGGCTTCTGATCACATGAACCTATAGCCTTCACTATTGACTAATTGTGGTTCATCTGGATGTAGATCTATCTTGGCTAACAAGAAAGCACTAGAGGTCTTCATTTAGCCATTGAGCTAAGTCTCTGGAGACATGTGTGCAGCTGTCTTTACCTTCTTACCAATCAACACATCAAAAGCTGCAGAATATATTTCCACTTTCAGAAATGCAAACTGCAAGTGAGATAAAGTTGCCAAACTAGACTTGAAAAAGAGTGAATGATTATGACTCTACTCCAAATACAAAAGATAAATCATTTATGACCATGCAGAACTTTGCTATATATATAAATTTAGAACAGATACAATGGAGTCAATTTATCTGCTGGACAGCCATATCATTTTAATGTAACTATAAAGGATTAAAACAATTTTAGGTGGTTGTTTTTTTGGTTTTTTGTTTTTTTTTTTTTTTCCCTGCAAAAAATCAAACAGGAGAGAGCACCAGCAGACCAGGTGAATGCATATTCTCTTGCACAATATAACTATTGAATAATGTCAGTTTGATTTATTTCTATGAGGATGGTATAGTTAAAAATAGTATACTTGGTGCCCCGGAAATCAGCCGTCAATTACTATGTAAAGCATCATACCTAGTCCAAACAATAAGAACAAATTGAATAAACAAACAAACAAATAAATAAATAAAATTTAAACACTATTGAAAAATTATTTGAAGCTAAAGCTACAGAAGAGACAGGGCCAGCAAATTTGACTTAAATCACTTTCTTGTCTTCTGCTCAGGTTAGCAATTCATTCAAAGAATGGTAGTACTGGCAAGATACAGAGCATCCCCAGTGAAGGAGCGGAGCTCCCTCATACTCCATCAATTCTATCAGAGTTTAAAAGTCCACAGCAATTTTAGGACTCAATTATACTTTGACTTAAAGTCCAGATTTAGGTCGCATTGGAACTAATAAGCAAACAATTTGCTTCAGTCCCAAATGAATAAGAATTTTGCTATGACCATCAATCAAGGCAGGATCAGCCAGAGCTGGATCTGACTCACAGCCTCACAGTATGAGGCATACCCAAACCATGACTGCCTTTTCTTGTTTGTACTGTTTCAGTAAGTCAGGAGAAAAGTTTTTCTTCTGAGACTTCTCTTTTCATCCAGTCCAGATGAAAGTACAAGGAGACTCACAGCTCTTGCAGGATTTCAGTATCTCCACGTCAGCTTGGCTGCAGAGGGGAAATGGCAAGTGTTTTTGCCATTTAAAATTTTGCTCTGTTAAAATGGGTTTGCAGCCTGGCACAAAAGAGCAAATTGAGCATGTAAAACAAAAAGCAATGTAAAGATTCCCTTAGAATGTCAATTCTGAAGCTAACTTTGTGCATTTTTACTTACATTAATGGACTCCTGTTTCTGGATTGCCTATCTTGACTAAGATCAAAGAAGAAACTAAAACTAGCTGAGGAGTCTGGGACTTAAAATATTAGCAGCAGAGAGGGAGAGACAATTTAGATTTAAAGCCTGTTCTTCAGGGCAGACTGTTCTGTGCAAGTAAAGCAGAACAAGCTTGCAGGAGTGTTTTTAAAGTTCTTAGGGTTTAACAGAATAAATTTCTGCATCTGTCAAAGAATACCTATTACTGCTTATTATTACTACTGATTTTGATCTATCACGAGATGCTTTTTTTTTTTTCTCTCTTTTTTTTTTTTTTTTAAGTAACATAAATATCTCACATATATCTCACGTTTCTTTTTGTTGGACTTCCAGTGTGAAGCTTTTGCCCAACAGACTTATGATAAATGACAAAAGGTTCTTGCAGGCAGGACAAGTAGTTCAGCCTGTTCCCAAAGCTGCCACATCCTTCTGGTTACAAGACCCTCTTTTCACGTCGCTTATAGTGTTGCAAAATTAACTCCCAAAGATAACATTTTCCACACTGACATAGTTACTCTGGAAAGTATCTCAAGATCTTTCCTTTCGCCTTTGAAATACAGGAATGGCTCTGTACTCAAAGCAGGGATTGCTTGTTATTACTTTCTCAGAAAATGCTTTCAGTTGGCCAAATTGTAAAACATAGGGAGGCGAAAAAAAAAAATAACAAAAAATCACACCTCAGTACAGGCTTGGTAAAAAAGCTTCCACTTCTAAGAGTTTTTACAAAGTGAAATCTCTGAAGATTTAACCTTACTGAACTCACTCCGACCCCCACAAAGGACAGGATGGATGCAAACACAGTACAAGGGTGACTTGGAAGCATTTCCCTTGTTTTCTCTCCCACGTCTGCTCCTCTCCAGGGCAGCTGCCAGGTCCAGTAGCTTAGAGCAGGGCACAGCCAGCACTTCCTATGCAGGTGGGGAGAAGCCACTCGAGCTGAAAGCCGATGTGATGGAAAGCTATGAGGAGGGAAATGTGGGGGTGGTGGAAATAAATGCAGTGGGCATGCAAGTGGAGAGAAGAGAGGAAAGCTGATGAAGATTTCATAAAGAATAGGTTAGAGGAAGGGACGGATGAGTGCTAATAAGAAATTTGGAGCAAAATGTTTCATATTAGGAAACACTAGTTTACCAAGGCAGTCAATTTTTCTGCAGTAATAACATTTTTCCTATTATGTTTTATTCAGGAAAATGTTCTCACCTCCTGAATGGAAATTTTGGAAGAAGAAAAAGGCCAGAGGGAGAGCAGGGAAGGAGAAGAGAAAACTTATCCCAGAATAGCTCAGTGCTTCAGATGTTTGCCTAAGCTCCCTGAGACTCCACTCAAGGGCCTAATTCAGACTTGGACCTGAACCTCAGCCTTCCACTTTCCACAGAAATATCCTGACAGCCAGTGCACTGGTTACTTCAAGGAGACACTTGTTTCAAATGCTTCTACACAAGCTTCATTATAGGTGAATTACTAAAGCTCTAAAATTCATCATTCTTTAATAAGAAAATGCCAACATACAAACTCCCTTCCTTAGTCCAATTCCTGCACCCCACATCCCACACTGCCTTATTGTTCAGCTTTTAATACCACAGACATGCCTTGTTTTCTCAGGTCTCCCTCTCCTCATTCAGTGTGCAGGACAGAGCTGCTCTTGGAGATGGATCCAAGCTGCAAAGACGACAGCTGTAGTGCCCTTACTTCATCCATCACTGAAGTTTTCAAGTATGCAGAAAAGGAAGCTGGCAATCACAGATGATAAGAGGTGATCTTGTCTCGTCATCAGAGCAGTTCAGCACCTCACTAAAGAATTAAGATTCTTCTGAAATACACATCTCTGACAGAAAATGTTTCAGAGGAGGTCACTACCTGAGCACCTGACCACAGACGGAAGGTGCCAATCAGCAGAATGCACCACACCTAGGTTTGCTTTGGATGTTTTAAGTACATACTCACATTCTGAAGAAAAAAAGCAAAAACAAGTTCTGGATGAGGAGGTATAGGACTCCTTTGACCCCACACTGTCAAGCCTTAATAAGAGGTTGTTTCCGTAAGCAGCAGCAGCAGCTGATGAGGGAACTGTTTGCTTACAAAGAACACACAAAACAAGGAGACAAGTTATTGTGCTTTCTGATCTTCAGCCTTCTCAAGTTTCCTGGTACATGTATTGCAGACTGCATAGCTGCTCTGCGAACAAATTGCCTTTCTTCATGTTTGGAATTTGAACTCACTTCGGAAACTACCTAAGCACAGAAACCTGCTCTAAACATAAAAAGATGCTCTTGAAACAGAATCTGTGCAAAGTGTTTTTCCTCCTACCTTTGCAGCAGTTTAAGAATTAGTTGGGTAATACGACACCTTTTCTACTCCCAAGAGTTGTGAATTTTTAAATTTCTAAGATAGTTGTTTTCATAACAATGACAAATACATGCATATGATACAAACCAAAATAATTATTTTTAGATCTATTTACAGAACTTCAAAACTCAGAACATAAAACGTATATAAGGAACAGACAGAAATACATTAAGTACACTAAAATGTAAAGCCCAGCTAATTTCACCTTTTTAGAAGGAGATGCCACAATCTTGGTAAAACTTTTCATCAAGGGAGTCTTAAGAAATAGAAAATGCAACTGCAGGCTGACATATACAGATGTCAGCCCTTGGGAGAATACATATGGCAAGGACTGGTGAGCTTCTAAAAATAGGATGCAGCTCTCTAGCTCCAGTGGGTCAGATCTCCTCCACCTTTTCCCAAAGAGCCTTTCAGATGCTGAAATGACTTGAAAATCACCTCAACCAAGGATACAGCAGCCACACGCCTCATCAGGGAACACATGTTATGAGGGACTAATGAGTACAGATGTTGATAGAAATGTCAGCTTGGCTTTCAGTCCCATTTCTCCTGAGCTTGTTCATGAAGCCACATCAGCAAGACCTTCAGGACTCCCTTTTTACATTCTGAAGATGATTCAGGATCAGGCTTTGGTATCAGGCCCAACATCTAGGGCACACAAGGGGTTTTGAATTCAGATGTATGCTCCCAATAACTCCTCCCCTCTCTTTCTTTTGCTAACCCAAGAGCACAGCTGAACAACTCCTCCCAGAGGTATTACCTTATCTTTTCTTTTCATTAATAAAGTGACTCCAACACTTTCAACACAGCAGACTAACCAAAACACAAGAATGATTACTCTAATATGTGCCATGATAGGTAAAACCTGGAGGTGTTACCTCATGTATTGTTCTAGAAAATGAGTGATCCCTACCAACAGTAACCCCAAACCGAAGCCCATTAGCAGGGATTGCCCTGAAGCTCTGTGGTAGGGCACTTCCCTCGCACCTGTGTGATCAGAGGAGCCAGAGGCCACTGGATCACCTTTCTCCATCTGCATCACACACTGCCACTGTTTCTCGGTCAGATACAAGAAATCCAAAGCCTCGAGAAGAAAAAAAAAAAAAAAACAAAAAAAAAAAACGTCCAATGCACAAATACTGCATATTCGACCACTACTAATAATGCTGTTCAGAATGCATTACTGATTTAATGAGAACCACTGCTAAGTGTTGCAACCAAAGAGATTAATTCACAGGCTGGTGTAAGTGTCCTCAAAATCAAACTCAGTATGTGTATGTCACCTACCTCATTCTTATGTGCTTTGCTCCTTTTTCCTTAACTCTGTTTACCAAGAAACATTTCATTCCCCTGCAGGAACAGCTTTCCAATTATTTTCTGGCTCACAGATTAAGTACTATATAATAACAAAAAAGATACCACCTTGTTTGGTGAAGGAGACCTGTCTTACACTTTGCTAACATTATAGACAGATTTCACGGTCATGGGAAAACAAAACACCCCAAATGGAGCGGTTATTAATTCAATAAATCCAGCTGCTCTCAGTGCTCTGGGCAAAAGGCAAAG
Organism: Aythya fuligula; assembly: GCF_009819795.1. NCBI lineage: Eukaryota > Metazoa > Chordata > Aves > Anseriformes > Anatidae > Aythya > Aythya fuligula. Next base: position 3,810,406 of record NC_045562.1, read on the forward strand.
TTAAAAGCAGCTGCTCATTGACGACATGTGCGACCTGACCAGGGGAAGGTAGCTGTTTTAGCACATCATCCACCACTTTGAAGGCTGACTGCACTCAATTTCTTAGACAATCTACACACCATTTTCAGTTCTGTACCTCCATAATTTATCACAACAATACCTCAAGCATACAGATGGGGGGGAGGGAAATGAAAGCAATTTACAGTATCAAGATGAAAGAAGCTGGACGGCTCGAGAAGACCTACTATGTAAATCATATCCACAACTTGAAGGAATGTCGCCATAATATTCTGGAATTAATTTTTCCAGCATTCCTATACAGGTCACACAAAGGTAAATGTAGTTTCTTCCTCCCCCTACCACCATATCTGGAGTTGTTTATCAATATGTTAAAGAGGAAATTGATTCTACCTCCCCTTTTCTACATGGACAATAGGAACCTTATGTACAAAAACTTCTTATAAAATAACAACAATCAGTAAAGAATTAGTGTTAAATCTATCTATGCATCTTCTCTTCCGATTTTGTAGGCACTTTCTTAAAAACTTACTCTTCATAATACTCAAGATTAAGAAAGGAAAATAATCTTTTCTCACTGGTGGGCAAGATCAGACACAGTATATCCCACTCAGACATATCTCACCAATCACAGCTAACTTTAAAAACAACAAAAAATGCAAGCAAAAATTATGTGTGATCTTCATAAACATTTCTAATACATTTAATATGGAATTTTTAAGTTATTATCGTTAACTTGACTTTAAACACAGACCTTTATTTTCAGGCAGCTTCCTAAATCATAATTGGTAAACACATCTGATTAATCAAAGGTGCATTCTCCAAAATGAAAATGCTAATTTCACTTGATGGGACTATTTGCAGACAACTTTGTACCAACAGTTACTGATTTCTTTTACACACAAGTGTATTTTTCCTGGGTGCAGCATGTGAACCGTTTATCCCAAGGAGAACCAAAAGGCCACGTGCAAATATGTTTACACAGTTTCCCCTCTTTTCTCAATTATCAGTATTATATTTATCTAAGAAATCTCTGAATTTAAGTACATTTATTGTGCCCTTCTCAGCACTTCAACTGCAATATGCTTCTCGGTTTCTCTTTCTCCCAGGATTTACTTTAAAAGGTACGAGCATGTTAACAGATTCAAACAGCTGCTATGGAAAAAAATCATCACGAATGTGTTTCCTTCTTCCTCCTCAATTGTGGATTTAAATCTCAAAATACACTAGGCTGAGTTGCAAGAAGCAGTTGCAGTTACAGGATTAACTCCAGACACCTCCTGCTCTAACAGGCTCGAAGTTGGGGCTTATACCAGTGGAAAGGTGATACAAAAGATATTCATCTCTTGCATTGCACATTCGTGGGTCCTGACATTCTGGGTCAAGCAAACTTTAACGAATTGGAAAACTATTTGAAGTTATATTTAGCTATTTCCAAATATATTCCATGTTTTTCTCTCCTTCCAAGGAATACATTTTTAGATTCAAGGCAGCCAGTTTAAAAGACAGAAGCCTTCTAATAAAAGCCCACAACCTAAGACTGTGTTTCAGCAGAATATGTAGTACATTACTAATATGTGGTTTCATGCAGGAAAGGTAACCCGTTCCCATAAAAAGGGAACAGGGAATTACATATTAATTCTTGAACACATAATCTCCATACCTCCAACCCTGCTTCAACTCAAGTTGTTAGATAACTTGCACAACAGTCATATGCCCACTGCATAGCTAAAAGGTGTTTCTACTGCCATCCTTCATTTAGGCACATGCGTGGACCCCATCACTCCCTATCAAGCGTGTTTCAGACACGGGCTATTCAATTTAACATTACCATTACCTCATCATTCATTTAGCAAAGACATATATCTTAAAACTGTACTTGTAATATGATGACTCCTTGCTGAAATCACCTACTCCTTGTCTGACCCCACCCTAACACAAAAACTGACTTACAGTTACAATTTTATTTTTCTCTTCTAGTTCTGACGTGACACTTGGAGTCTTCAGCTCATTTTCCCAGGGCAGATCCCCTCTGTGAGACCCCAAGAATCCTGCCAACACTTAACTTCTAGCCATCGGGCTACAAGTAATAATACCGTTGTATTTTGGGGACTGATCATCGTATCCAGTTTCATGAAGGCTCCACTGAGATTTGCAGTGAGTGAACAGGCGGATTTAAGGTTCACAAAGTCACAAACAAACATTTTCCACCTTGTCTGGCTAAAAGGTGTTGGCCAGAGTGTGCAGGTTGAACAGGGAGTGTTTTACAGTTCTTGTCTGAACACTAAGCTCTGCTCAGAGAACGTTTCTGGCCTTCTGAAAATCCCAGCCATTCTAGCGTGGCTCTTCCGTCATTCAAACCATGTAAATTTAAAGGGTTTTAAAAGAATTTATGTTAAAAAGCAATTAATAACAATTTACAATGCTGAAACATAATATGGTATCTACCATGTATATTTGGTTCCCAGTGCTAAGTAATAAATATCTGCTAATAGAGTAAGTAGTCCTGCACTAACAAGTACCTGAAGTCAACAGCATTGTTCACAGAAAATTGGACTAATTGATATGAATAAGCATGAAATGTGTTTTTGTTTGTTTGTTTGTTCGTTTCTCTCACTATCCTGTATATTTTGATATTCTCTGTATTGATATGGAAAGAACAGCAGAAAAAGTCTTTGTTGCTAGGAAACTTCACCAGTTCTCAATGAAATTCACAGCAGAGGTGTATGTGTGTAATTTGTATTACAATTACAGTTAAATGATCATGCTGTGAATGTTGTATTCCTGGTGTCTTAGAATAGTTGTCAAACCTTAAAGGAGGCAGAACAACAAGGAACAGGAAAAAAAAATAATCATTTGAGCACCCTATGTACTTGCTATGAGAGGAAAAACTCCATTTGCAGATTTTGTTATCAAAAAAGTTTTGCATGTATGTTCAGAGCAGAGAGCTTCTGCTCAGGCAATTTTATAAATTTTGAAATCATTGCTCCACCTCTATAATTTGGAATCCAGTTAGAGGACAAATGCAGCTTGTTATCACAGGAACATTTTTATTTTTTTTTAATTTCTCTAATTACTGTACTTCTTACAAGTACATTCAAAGGGCTGAAAGTCAGCATTGCTTTTATTCCTCTGTTTTATCATCTACTGGGTTACAAGGGTAAGGAAGCCCTGACACTCATACAGTCTTTCACTTTTAAGGGATGCTTCACTTCTAAAGGATCCTTCTAGGGATGAGCAAAGAAAAATAAACATGGCCACATTCAATAGTATATGTGGCACTAACATAAAAAAAAATAATCTGCTTTATCTATAGGGGACTGAATGTTGTGTGGGATCCTGAGCAGATACATATTGGTGTATACATTTGTACTATATAATTACTGATAAATAGCTTTCACTAGCTCAAAACAGCTGATGTGGGCAGTATCATAGCAAATGACAGAGCTTGAATCCTTCGTTACCATTGGTTTAAACCTGGTGTCTTTGTGAGTGTTAAAAAAAATTTCCAAGTGGTTAAGTTATGTTTAATCTGATATATTGAATGTCCCTGAAGACTTACTCTATAATAGCTTGCTTTAGACTGATACACTAACTCCTTTCCCCACACACCATTTTTCCTTTTCTTTTAAATAACAAATTTCTTTAAAAAAATAAAATAGAGCGTGTGTGAGACGGAAAGCTTATATTTCAGGGAAGAGTGGAGCAAGGGGCCAAGGGAGGCCACATAATTGGGTGTGATGTGTCAGCTTCTCTTGCGACTGTAGGGACCATTCTGTCATCACTTCCGCAGCGCGAAAGCGAGAGGACTGCACAAATCCCCACGTCTCCCGTGACTTAACCAAACACTGTGGTCACCTCTTAGAGAAAAGTCAGTCAAGAGGTGCGCAGGTGGTTTATACATTAGCAAAGGAAGCAAGAAAGGGGGGGATGCTAGAGCAAGGCAGAGAATAAGATAGTGTGACATGAAAAGAAGAGGGGCTTGCCAAAACCAGCATATTCATATCACTTTTGCCAAGCAAATTGCAATAAAAAAATGAAAAGAAGAAAAAAAAAAAAAAAAAAAAAAAAAAAAAACAAACACCAACACCACAATCTAAAGCTACACTAGCTGAAGGTAGATAGCTTACTTTTTAGCTTTGTACTACTCTGTAAACACAGCTCTTCCATTGTTTCTCCAGTCGTTTTCTCTCCCCTAAAGGGAAAACAGAAAAAACTAACAATGCATCACACTTCACCTATGTTCTGAGCAATTTCTGAGCAGGGAGATAAACACAGCCAGTAGTTAAGAGATATCGCAGCTGTACTCCTCTCTCCCTAAACCTTCCTAACAGCGATCCTGTTAGTCCCAATAGGAAGGATTCATCCCCCCTACCTTAGGTGGTAGAAACACAGACCTTCAGGTTGGAGATGGTCATCTCTTTATATTCAAAGGAATGAAATAGGCAGATCAACAGGATGGTTCATTTGACAAATTTTAGGTATGTCTTAAAAGAAAAAATGCCCTCTATAAATGTCATTTTCTTTCCATTAATTACAAAAGAGTATAGACTCATAATTCAGATGCTGACATACATACAGGGTGTGTATAGGCTAGCTTTATGACTGTGGCATCTTGCATGAGGGAATGAAGCATCAGCATTCAAATAAATGAATAAAGAGACCTCTAAATTCCTTTATTTCTGTTTGAACAAATTCACATTTAAACCATGCCCAGTTTTAGAAAAGGAAAGGATGATATACCGTACTTTTGTTTTGCCGTACTCCTCCATTGCATTTCAGCCGCATTTAGTTCAATTGGAGTCCACTGTAAGTCATGGTGATGATCCTTCTCCTTTCTGGCTCTGCAGCCCTACAGATCTGAGAAATGAAAAAACAAATTAAATTTCATTACATCCTCCTGAAACTCAATAATAAGAATACATATATAAGAATACATATATATATATATATATGAGAACACGTATATATATATGTATACATATCACATACATTATATCCATACATTATATCCATACATGTGGTTTATTCATCTTTGGAAGCTGTCCCACATCAGAAGGAATGCTATTAATTATTACAATCCAAACTTAATCGCTATTTCTGGCAAACAAGATGCATTTCAACCTGTATCAAATTGTGGACCAGAAATCATTGTTTTCCAGTTTCCCACGTACCTAGACAACTTCTGAATTTACATCCCAGATTTCAATAGTAAACTGGAGCCATGATAAATGTAAGAGTTTATCCTTGAGTGTGAACAGGTCAATAAAACAAATCTCTCCCAGGTTACACTTCACTGCTTTGTTTTACCAGTGAACTTGGTCCTGCACAAGTTCACCCATGCAGTACAAACTGTTCCAGAGCCCGTGAACCTGAAGCAAGAATGCTGTTTCTAGCGCCTAATACTGCCATAATTTACATACACACATACTGAAAATCCTCGAGGTTTCCAGAAAAGAGAAAAATCGTGATGTACTATCATCTTTGTGCTGACTAACTTGTGATACAAATTTATACTCTGTGGACTGACACTATTTATCACAGGGATCTAGGAACAGGATTTCAGGGCACTATCTGCTTCTCTGAGTCCTGTCCCTTGCACACAGAGGAAACTGCACAATAAAAGAGCCCAGAAGGATTTACAGATTATGAGGTCTATGCGTAAGTAACCTGTAATGAACCAATACCTACAGTTTAAACAAAACAAACAAACAAACAAACAAAAACCACACACAAATAACTATAACTAGCCATAGAAACAAAACAGAAATACATCGTTATTATTTCAGGTCTTTCAAATAGCAGGAAATGCATTAAAAGAAACAGCAGAGCATGTGTACAGAGTGGATCATATCTCAGACCTGTTTCAATGCAGAGTAGTCTCCATTGTTTGAGAACCTTTCATGTTAGGGCTGGAAAAAAGTGTACCCAAGAGGTTACCTGAAAAGCAGATTCCTAATAAATTTACCATGTGTAAATAATTTCAAATACTATTAGAAATGACATGAAATGGCACTTCAAGCTCAGGATTAAAGCTACACTGAATGCCCCAAGTTGAAGCAAGAAGATTAATTTGGTTTACAATCCCTAATTTGTGTGTGTGTGTGTTTTTATTATTAGGATGGGAATCAGGGATGCAAAACACTACACTTGCAGCAATAATCCTTTGATCAGAACCAAGAAATATGAGAAAACTTACAAGAAAGCTTGTTCTCATGAGAGGAACTCCATCTTTTTTCGAGCAAACAGCATCCAGATATCAAAGCTAAATAGCAGGTACATTAGAAATACCATAATGAACACAGCAGTATCTTGCAGTATTTGAAAGGCTTGCATTTGAAGAGCATGCAAAAACAGAAACAGATTTTCTTTCTGCTCTCTCTGTATTATATATTAGATTATTATTGCCATACGTGAGACCTGTGGAATTTGGGAAGGAGCTTTCTTTATGGGCATGACAATGCATAGGATGAGCTCCAGAAATACTATGCCGTAGGGTACATGTTCTGGGACAGGTGTCCCTACCAAAGAAAATTTTGTATTTGACTTCGCTAGCCCGAAATGTACATTAATCACCTGACAGGGTCACTGCCAAGATCATACGATTTATTAGTTCAAACATCAAACATTTATTAGTTCAAACATTTCACATACAACAGGGCAGAAAAATTATTAGCTTAATATTATATACATGACTGTAAGTGTCCTATTTGGTTTGTAAGTCTGCAGTCACAGTGGGATCAAGTATAAAAAAATAACAGTACTAATACCTTAAAACACTCTACATATGTGAGAATTTCTATTTTGTGGGAAAAAATCTCAGATGTAAAGAACACAATCAAATCCTTTGTTTTAAATGGCATAATTACTGATTTCACTGCAAATTTCTTCTAAGTGAATTTCTCTTAGAACCAGAAACATGTATCCACTTAGCAATCTTCTACAACAAAAAAAATGTACAAAACAGTGATTTATTTTTATTTGTATATTTGTCAGGACAGAAGTCTGCTTGGCTTCCTTTCATTCATGGTCCTCTTATGCTTACAAACAAAGCCCACTGTGTGAAGGGACTTTGAGGCTATGCAAAACAAGTAATTCAGAAACAACAACAAAAAAGAGAACTAGGCAATGTTTTCAATCAAAAGTATAGAACATGGCTGTTTAGATTTCTTCTGATTAAGTTTCTATTTTCTGTTTTATAAACATAAACATATATATATATAAAATAGCTTCTGTGACACTACTATTTAGAACAGAAATTTTGTCTTAAGTACTTTTAAAAGATTATATGTCATTTAAAAATACATTTATGTACTTATCTACCAATGCTTATGTTGTTACTCCTCTTGTTTAGACTAGGGATTTCCAGATTCCACAGAGCTAATGCGGGAAGTATTAAAAAAAAAAAAAAAAAAAAATGCTGAAATAACTATTTTTTTTGATAGACATACCACTTGAGTAATGAGAATTTACTGATTTACTGATTGCTGTTGTGAGGTTGAGTACAGGTAACATAGGAGTGACAAAACAGAGTTATATAAACTAGTTTTCTAGTTTTTTAATCAAAACTATTAAATAACAAATAAATAAGTACTGATGATGGAAAGCTTCAGGAAAAGCCCATCTCTACTCAATATCCTTAAAGAGACAAGAATTTCCAGTTCTGAGGAATCAAATTCTAATTTATTTTATTATTCTCACTGAAGCAGTGGCCAAATAAAATGGCAGCCAAGCTGGCTTACTGCCCTCAACTCAAACCAAATGTAAGGTCTGATCTCTCAGCTTAGAAGCTGGCCATATCTTCACAAAGACCTGGGGCAGTATAGCTCTGTCTGTGCAAGATAAGCACAGAGTGCAAATGCAAAGCTGAATGCAGGTTGACTAACCTTTTTAATTAAATGTGTTTGTGTGCTCAGTTAGAGCAGAAGTAGAAATCTCTGGGCAAGGTAAACTAGATGGAAATACCACAATTAAAATATATTTGTGTGTGTGTGTGGTCCTAGTCAACACTTCTAAGGTAATCTCTTGCAGAATAAGATGTAAGGCCACGTGATTGATTTATTTATTTATTTATCTATTTTAATAGGAAAACAAACCCATATTTCACAACAGAGGGGACTAGTCAGTGGATTCTCATGGAAATCTGCAGTTCAACTGCCTCATAAATGATACTGAAAAGGAATAAATTGTCAGATAACAAAGAGGGTTGACACCATAAAAATTAGTCAGGAAAATCAATGCTAATTTGATTGCAGAAAGATCTCATGATGATGTGAATGGGGGAGGGAGGGGGAAGAAAAATGAATTTTAATGTTAATAAATATGGAGCAAAATACAGAGAGAAAAGGTAATTATATAACGATGGACACTAAAGTGCTCTCAGGAAAGCACTTGTGAACACACTGCGGACAGTAAGCTCAATGTGTAGGAAAAGGGAAAATAACAAATGAAACATTCAGAATTGTTATTTAAAAAAAAAAAAAAAAAAAAAAAAAAAAGAGGACAAAGAAAAAAATAATATTTTGCCAGTGTAAGTCACTGGTGTATCAGCCATTACTTGAATACTGGATGCTGTTTTGACCTCCACAAAAATACAACAGAGCTTTGAAAGACACAAATTTTGCTCAGGATAACCAATGATGAACAGAGATGCACAAGCATTCTGTAGGTAGAGAAATTAATCAGACTGGGCCCCTTCAACCTAGAAAAAGAGGCAGGTGAGAGAGAATTTGTTTCCTGTTTATGTTCTCAAGTCAAAGTTTCCACTATTTCTCAAAACAGAAGAACTAGGCAATATCAAATTAAATCATTAGGCAGCCAATTTAAAATAAGCACTTTACCAGGAGTTCCATTTTTTTTCCTCCCACATAATTCATAATTAAATTCATTGATTAAAGTAACTTATTGTTACATATGCAATTGGTCAAATTTATGGAAAAGAGGTCTATTAAGGGCAGTGAAACACAACAGTACAGTAAAACCTATAAAAAGAAAAACCTAAAATGAGGTAATTTGAAAATGGAAAATATTTTCTACTGGACATTTCCTCATACACTTTCTCTAATCTAACAGACTTCATCAGAAATAGCCTAATGGACAGATGGACTTACCTCTGGTGTCATTTAACAATCATTCTTAAGTTTCCACCCTAAAGATTATTCTTGGAAGAAGAACCAGATACTAGAAAACATTTACTGACAAAAATATTTATCTTTGCCAGAAGCAAATGCACTTTTTGAACTTCCACCTCTCAGCCTTGACTAGAGCAGAGAGAGTGGGAAGAGAAAATCCACTGCAAATTGTACCATACTTCTACTTGTGCTCTGTGACTCAACACACTTTTGTGCTTTCGAGGGCTCAAGTATCATTTTGTTTACAATATTTCAGTTGTTTAATGCTAGTACGATAACTTACGTTATGTTCAATGCAAGTTGTGTGAATGTTCAATTCACTCTGAACTAGTCTTAAACACAAATAAAATTCCTTTTTCTTTGAAACTGAAAATCTCTGTTGGGTTACAAGAATAGATTGTCTGTGACTAATCTATACTGGTTTCATGGTTGTCCTTAGGTACCTACATCTTTCTTAATTGTCCATGGTCAGTAAATTACTATGCTGTCTGAGAACAAGAGAAATTCTAGCATTTATTTATGTATTATTTAAAAATACTTCATAAAAAATCTGAAACACTAATGTAGCTGTTTGTTGAGTGTTGAGCAAGCAAGTAGGTAAGACTTAAAGTCATTACCACAATTGTTTTATTCTTGAGCTACCTTTAAAGTACACTAATGGAAGTTACAGAAGATCATAATTTAGCTTAAGAACCCACTAATCCTGGAAAATTAGAGAAATCAGCCAAAGCTTTTTCCATTGACGTATGGCTTCCAGACCTCGGAGAGGCTGAACATGGAAGCAATCTGTTTGCCCCATAGCAATAGTCAGCCTGATTCATCAGAAACTCTTTGCCTATTCCCTGAGCTTCCTGGGAACATTGCCACTCAAAGAGACTGACAGGGTTTGGTCATCATTCAACACTGAAGCTACTTTAAAATGATAAATGTCACATTTTTACCAGTTACTTTAGTTCCACTTTGAGTAAAATCCCCTCTCTCCTGTGACTATTTGCAATTTGATGTTTAAATTATTTCATTATCTCTCTTTTCAGAGTTATAGTTACAATATCACTTTTTCTAAAGAGACAAATGAAACCAGCCAAACAAACAAACAAACAAAAACATTTTATTTATAAGCAATTACAAGCTACTTAAAGAACTTGAAGCTATTGATATTGGCATAAAGTTGACTGTGGTCTTTGACAGCACAAATAGTCTCATAAGACTTTCTCTTTTTTGACAACACTTAATACTCGACTATTTCTTTATTTCATTGACCTTTTGATTTTCTAAAGCTTTCACAGTTTTTGTGGTTTAATTTCCTCATGTATTAGCTAATGTCATCTTACATTCAAGGGCTGAGACGGTCAACTGTCTACCAGTCTACCCCTGTAAAAGGCAGAAGGGGCCAAGAGTATTCAACTCCAAGCTCGGTAATTTTGTTTTCATCCTAACTCATCTTTCTCTGTAAGGAAAACTGCACCCCCACTTCTCTCCAAAGGATGCCTCCTCTACAGTTTCAAGACTGAAAAGACATTCTGTTTTATTATCTTTCCATGTTAATATTTTCAGACTCAGGATGTGCATGAGCAATTACCCTTTTATTCTTATAGTCTTTTTATTCTAAGGAATCCTTTTTGTTTTCTGTAATGGAATATAAGAGTCACCACTTCACATCAGAGCAGTGGTCCCTTCAGTATTCATCACAGAAAGCCTTTGATGAAAGGTGTGGGAAACTCACACCTACTAGCACACTACGCCCTTATAATGAACTATCAAGCAGGGGAGTTTCTTCCTCACCTACATTAATTACAGGCTGACATATTCTGAGGCTTGAAGACTTAAATCCCTGCTCTAAAATCTTCTCTTACGTAAGTCTGGAAATTTTTATTAGTGCTATACATTTCCATAAAACATTATTTTAAAGGCAGAGACTCTAGGATGCAGGAGAACGTAGCACACCAATCCACAGTATATAACGTGGCATTAGAAATAACGTAACACTTCTGTGACGCCCTAAATGATTACTTCTTACATTAGAACAAGATTTGTTAATGTTATTCCTCTTGCAGAATTTACTTCTAACACATCAACAAATGTAAACATTACCTAAAGCCCCTTTCAAGTATAAGTAATGCAATTCTGACAGTAGTTAAAAAAGAAGGTACTGAGTTAAGCATAAAAAGGTTTAAAAACCAGGAATGAGTCTTATTGAGAAATACTTTATTAAAAACACAGAAATGAACTTTAAAGAATTTTAATTATTCACAGAGAAGATTCTAGCTCAAGTGTGTATTAATGCACTTCTCTGTTATTAGCTTTTGCGTTCCATTAATTACTTTCTTAACTATTTCCTCACCTTAGCAATGCATCATGGAAGGCTGTTTCCAGTTTTCTAGTGAGGATGAAGTAATTCTGCACAAATATATCCCTGCAGAATAAATGCATGTAATTTATTACCCCCCCAAAAAAAAAAGAAAAAAGAAAAAATAGGAGGGAAAAAATGCCTTTACCTTATTTTCCATTTGGCCTGAAACAACGATACAGACTGGACCATGCAATTAAATTATCTGCTGAGACCAAACATTTCCTGTACCATTTTTCAAGAAATGACCTGTCTTTCACCCTCTTCTCTTCCTCTTTCAGCAGTGTTATTCCCAATAAGTAGCCATTGGCATTCAAGAGGCTATATTTATGAAGTTACTATGCATACCGTCATCTGAGCTGTCACTACAATGTCCATACCTATTAACAGGGAAAAGCCTGAAGTGTCAAGTACCTCCTGCATGTATCTGCTTGTAGTATGTGCAAATACATGGATATGCATTTTTTTAAATGCCGCTTTTTCTGCACTCTAGGTGAATTTGTTTTGATTTGGTCTTGGTTGCTTACAATGGTTTTCTGAAAACTGTGCCACCTCACCAAAATAACTCAGCTGCAATCATTGTGCTTATACAGATATTAATTTTTATATATTCTTAACATTTACATGTGTAAGAAACATGTAAATATATATATGCAAACATAGGTAAAAATAATTACGTAATGTATTATATATATTTTATAACTACTACCTATAAAAATAATGATATAAACTAATACAGAGAACAAAAATATTTGCTTTTATATTTTCAATTGTTTTTTTTTTTTTTTTTTATCTTCATTGTGTGCCCATACAATTGTATAGTAAAACTGTCTGTAGACACGCTGAACACTTCTGAGGGGGAACACAATGAAATATGTTTAGCAGCACAGAGAAGTAATCATCGAGCAAATCACTCCATGTAGCAGTTACCATCTATTTTCCATGAAGCACACAGCAAAGCATGTTAATGTAAAGCACAGATACTGCACGGCAGTGTAGTATTACAGCGTGTAGCAAGAACCCAGCAGCCTGCCCCTGAGCCGCAGCAGCCTGAAACCGTGCACAAGTGCTTACAGCTGCAGTGACATGGTGCTAAGCATGTTTTAAGACTAGTCCCAGTCGAGCGGCATCTTATCCAACCAGAAACAATCCCACAATCCAGCTCTTTTTAAGTGATCATCCTTGTATCATAACAGATTAAGGTTGCAGCTACTTTGGATTATGGTTAATCTAACCTTTATCCATTCACATCTTCACCTGAAACTTGCAAGGACCAAGAGTCAATTGCCAGGGCATAATTCACAATGACACTGATCTTTCCTTCCTCACTCTAATTATCTGGATTAAGAATAACACTTTTGAGTAATTATTTTCACATTGGATAAACATTAAGCTTTCCTGGATTTATCTGAGCTTTTTCTTAACATGAAATAGATCCAAGCAGGCTTATAAGAACATAACTGACAGCGGTGACAGCTTAATCAAGGAAAAGCTAAACAACTAAAACAATAGGAAATGTTTGTTTCACACTGTTTTGAATAATCGAGAACCAGAAACTTGATAACCCACTGACAAACTATTTACTCAAAGACTGCAGAAAAAGCCATAGTCAGGCAGATCAATTACAGTGACTTGTACTGTTTTAATAAAGATGCAAAATTTCCTCTGACGCAATATCAGATCAGAAGCGAATGGGAGTTTACCAGTTGTAGAAAACATACAAACACATGAAGCTGCTGATTCACAGGATTGGTATAACAGAGAAGAGAAAAACAAACTGTATTACCAGCTTGCTAAAACTGTAATTAAAATGAATCAGACACCATCTGTATCACTTCTGATGACTATTTCTGAAGAAACTGCACTGTCCATCACAGGCTACACAGGCTCCCCAAAATTGCTATCACAAGTAGGCTAGAAAAATCTTCCAACCTTGTCTTTGAAACTACCTAGATCATATACAATTACACACTAAAATCACATCACAGAACCCAATTACACTTTGGCTTTGCAGATCCACAGATAACCTCTTAAAGAGCAAACTCCCTTACTGTGTCGACCCCTGACCTCGAGCTCTTTTTCCAATCTTCAGCAGCACCACATGTTTCTTTCCCAGAGTGAGCCGGGACTTGGAGCCGCATGGTTTCGGAGGGGTAGCAAGTGCTCCAGCTATCATAACTTTAAGGTTAAGGGAGCACGCTGCTAATATCTCATTCGCAAACTTTAATGCATTCCTTATACTACTATTTAATTTAGTTTGAACATTATTTATGAAGGAGTTTTCAGTAAGTATTTTTCCATTTGTTGGAGGCTTTTAATAATTTATAAGTAATAATTTTATTTGGCTCCTAAAAGGCTTTAAAATATTATGCATCAATTGAATACTTTAACTGGCACTGGAAGTCGAATCACAAACAAAGAAATGTATTTACATCTTAATTTTAGGCATTATTTTAGAAATTGGTCAAATAAGAAGCACAGAAGATTTTGTTTAATAACTTTACTTCCCGAAGGCTCCACAATAGCAATCACACCACTGGGACTTTTCCTTACACTTAGGAATAATAAATAGTAAAACCAGGTTTTCATACTGGTTTATGGTTTCTATGATTTCTTCATCATGTCAGGAGGAGAACAGGAGCTACAGCAGAACATTATTAGCTGGGTCTCAAAAAAACAGACAAAAAAATACCACAATTCTGGGCACTTCTGTAGCTGTGGCAAAGTAATAAAGATGATAGTAGGAATAACATAATTAATTCCCTGCACATGCATACAAATATGTAAACCCCTCTTTATTGGAACTATTTTCTGTGTGTATATATGGCTACCTCAATGAGATGTGAGCAGAACTCATGCGCTGGTGAGTACTGACACGTAATCACCTGCAAGTTACTGACAACTTACCTTGATGACAGGCAAGGAGTTGTGCACTTCACATAACTTACTGCTCTGAGCTACACATATATATTGAGACCATCTATGTTTCTCTGATATTTTAAGCCCTTGTAATCAAAAACATTGACATGCGTCTCAGGTGTTCAATATGCCTTCTGCTCGCTGAGCATAACTCACCTGAAAAACTGTTCTTCTTCACTATTGTGACTTCTCATGAAATGATTTCCCCAGACAATGTTTCCTACTACACTAACTTAAGAAAATGATGGAGGAATTGTGTAGGTTGGCCAACTTCTTTTCTTTCCAAAAAGACACAGTCTATTGCTTACTGACTGACAGATAATCATGAAAAGCCATTTGGCACTCAAACTGTACTGCCTTAAATCTTTTTTTTTTTTTTTTTTTTTGTGTGTGTGTGTGTGTGTGCGCGTGCTTGAATTCAAGGCCTCTCTAAAGGGTTCACTCAGCTACTTTTACTGGATACCAAAAACTGTCTCCTTGTGTTTAAAGGGTACATCTTAAGGGAGCAGAAGGGACTGAAAGACTTGTAAATGATCCAAGAACTAAGAGAAATTCAACTACCTCCTGGTGCAATCATGGTACTACTTTCTAAACTACTGTGTGCAAAATCTTTGCAACTGAAAACACTGATGCCAAACTACAAACCTGTCACAGAATGGCTGAGATTGGAAGGGACCCTCTGGGGGCAGTCTTATCCAAATAAGCAGATGTGCTACACATAATTTGAGGGTGGATTGACCAATGTTTTTATCTGGAAAACACCCTGATTAAGACTATTTTTATTTTAATTTATTTATTTTTTATTTAAGACATATTTCAAACTAGTCCATGTCCTAGGAATCTAAAGCCTCTAGTAACTGGTATTAACTTTCATCCAGCTCCTAGATCTTTACTTTAAGCAACACCTCAACCATCCTGTATGAAAGCTGTTTTTTTTGTTTGTTTGTTTGTTTGTTTTTGTTTTTTTTTTTGTAAAAAAGTCAACTTAGCAATGTTTCGCTTTCATAACTTTTCTCTTCTAACCAGCCTTGCTACATTATTAGGTAGATGTGCTGATATTAGGTAGATAGATGTGCTGATATTAGGTAGATGTCCTGATATTACAATAAAATCATCCAGAAGAATTCCCTCACTAAAAGGAAGACAAAAAGGAAAACTAGGCAAGTACTCTAAAAATAATATAGGGATAATGCAAAGTAGATATGAACAGTTGACTGCAAAGACAATTGTTTAAACTGGTGATTTTTGGTAGTTGATTAATTACAGAAAATCCAAAAAAAAGAGAAAGGAATTATTGTCAGCATTAAAATAAATAAATAAATAAATAAATCCAGGGAAAACTAAAAGAGAGGTAGATTATCAGTTTTCACATTTTTGAAGAGAATATTATACTTTGAGACTCTGTACTAGCTCTTCACATATAATAGATTAGATACTGGAATATGCAAGGATAGGAAAAGAATGTAGAAGACCACATTGAAGAGTCTCCCTCTTTTTCCTTTTTTTTTTTTTTTTTTTTGACTAGGTATATCCCCATATATTATATCTGCCTTTTCCATAGAACATTTTAAACTATATTTTCTACTGGTTTGTTAATATTTTGACTGAGGCAGCTGCTAATCAAAACATCTTTCCTGCTTTTGTTCCCATGCCATATTCCCTACTCTGCTTTCTACCTCAAAATGTTTCCACTGTAGACCAATCAATTTTGCTTCATACAAAGGAAAGAATTTCTATTAAGATAAGATGCTTCATATAAATTTTGTTACAGACACCTGTGTGAAAGTTTGGCAAAACAATACCACGTGTCTAATTCAAATTTATTCATTCAGACATCTTGCAGTGGAAAACTGAGTCAAGACTGAGTTTTTACTAAACAAAAGAAGCTGTGGAATTTTTTGCTTTCCTTGATGATTTGTCCACAATTTGTCCAAAAAAATAAACCATTCAGTTTCATGAACAGTAAAACTGTTCACAATCAATAGTACATTTATTGAGGGAACATTGCTAGTTTTTTGTTGGACTTACAGAAATGTCTGTACTTTATGTAGGCAAAATTATTTTCTCTTGTCCCTTCTTTCACATAGATTTTCCACAGGAAAAAATGAAGAATTCTCTGATCCATTCCTACTAACATAGATATTACAAAACTCAATCGCAGGAGTTACGTTGGCATGCACCAACATCTCATTTCTTTCATGTAAGTAGAAAGTAATATATCATGTCTCTAAAAAAACACATAACCATGGATGAAAAGAAATAAAAGAAAGCCTTCAAAAAACATTGTTGGAGACTGCTTCTTGAAGATAGACACAATGTGGCAGCTTAACGTCTCAGGCACTAGAAATAATATTTTCAGCTACAGATAATGATGTAGCACTATTCTCAGAGAGGTAAGAAAACATTTGATTATAAGCAGCAGCAATCAGTGCTGTTTATGAAAGAACAATGCAAATCCTAGTCCCAATCTGCAGACAAATTCTGGAAAAGTTTTACCTTATTTCCAACCTTTTCATAAAAGCTATCCAATTCTTTTTTTTATTTTATTTATTTATTTATTTAGTTATTATTTAGGCAAAACTAAACTTTTCTTGACACTCAGGGAGGAAAAGAAATTTCCAATAACAAGACCAATAACAAGACACAAGAAAGTTTGCTGGTTTTCTTCTTTTTGGTCTGAAGAATGATGTCATTTTGACACATCCCACCCTGATACAACATCGGCTTTGTAAATATAGATAAATAGTCATCCCTATAAGGGATTTTTATAACACTTATGTTTAGTAGAAATATGTGCCCTTTGGGGCTGGGCATAGTCAAGGCACACATTCTGTGTGGCTTATAATTTCCAAATAGATGCAAGCAATGGGAAGTGGATTAGGAGGAACCAAGATGGAAGAAAGTTTCACATCCGAGTAGCAACACAATCAGTAAAGGGATCCAAAACCAAACCTGTACAGAATGTAGTTACATTTGAGTCTTTGGTACGGGCTCTGTCGTATTTCTGAAAAGCACTGAACTTCCTTATCCCTGATCAGAACTGACACCAGAAATACTTTTGATCAAAGCTACTGGCTTTACTACATTAACATATATGGGCAAGCAGGGTAACATTCTTTTTCAATTAAAATACCATACACAGCAACTATAAGAGGGATAAATTCAACTCGTATTTAGAACTGACAGTTGCTTATTCTTTCACATCATCAGCAAGTCACCCACAGGTGCAGAGAGCTCTGACTTTCCAGCCAAGAAGATTTCATATGCTAGATTTAAAATGACGTATGATAATCCAGAAATGAAAATTAAGTGTCATTTATTCCTTCATATAAAAAGAAACACCTATTGCTAAGGGGAAGACAGCTTTGCTGGAGGGATTTTTTTGTTTCATTTTGTTTCTAACCTGCTATTCAACTGCTATTTCAGTTAGTAACATGAATGACACTCAGCAAGTCTATAAATGTAAGGTTCCCTTTCAAATCTAACCCAACATCCTTGAAGTTTAATATATACTTTAAAATAGGCTGACTTCAGAAACATTTTGTTTCTTATACTCATTTTATCTTCCAAAAGCCTTTTGCAAAACATTTCATGCTGATCTTTAGGTTTATTATACCAACATGACCCAGTCTCTCTCAGACTTTACCTCAGGAAGTTGTAAAACCATGATCTTGTTTCAGTTATTAGGAATTCCAAATTGGAAATTAATCATCTTGGACTTTTAAGAAGTTGCAGCTATCATGAAAATAAATTTGAAATCAACCTTTTTTCATGTCCACCTGCCATCTTTATAAAAGTCAAAACCATATGTGCTTCCTCTTTGAAGTCCAGTTTTGCCCCCTAACGATAGCCCTCACATTCCACAATATTGTTCTGTTAGCTCAAACTTTCCTACAGCCAACAAGGGAAAAAAAAGAAAAAAGTCAACAGCAGCATGACGAATGCTTGTGCAGATGTCTGATGCTGATGTAACAAATGGCTGTACTCTATGAAGTTACAAGTACAAAACAATGTCAACAAGTTGCAATGATAAAACAGCCCACAGAATATTCCAATATATGTTCGACATTCAGGGCAATTTCTGGTTTGAATTACTGATCAATTTTTTACTGGGTTGAAATGCTTCTTATTACAGAGAAGCCATTGTTTATACTTTTTTTTCCTTTTTCTTTTCTTTTCTTTTCTTTTCTTTTCTTTTCTTTTCTTTTCTTTTCTTTTCTTTTCTTTTCTTTTCTTTTCTTTTCTTTCTTTCTTTCTTTAATTTATGTCACAGCCTTTACATGGACAATTCTGATTAATAGGCTTTCATTCCCCTATTTTTTTTTACAAGGCTTTGTATTTTGTCAGGAAAATGAAATGTACCACTTTAAGAACTGAAGCTCTGAGTTGTGCAGAATGAAGTTGTCACTGCTACAACATTAGAGGTAAGTCACCTTGCAGGTCTTTGAAAAGCATCAGAAGTGCACAGGTTCACTCCCCTGCTATCCACTATTTGTGAAATGCAAAACATGCAGATTTGGGACATGTAAAATAAGATGATATTGGTCTCAGCAAAATCTCTAAATCAATTATAATTTTCCTGTTTTCCTGTAATAAAAATTGAAGTTCCTTGATTTTTCTGTTTAATGTATAAAGCAGATGGGCAAGAAAATCAAATCACTAGTTGCTTTCATTTGTCATTCACAACCTGCCAAAGTGAGCACAGAAACCTAGCATTCCTGTATTCTTCATTACAATCTAGTCATTCAAACCTGCAAAGGAGAGAGGAGAGGAAAAGTAAAAAAAAAAAAAATAATAAAATAAAAAGAGTTGAATGAAATAGAAGCACAATGGGTTGACCCTGCAGGTGGAGCCTATTCCTTTTATGTTTTACTCTAATGGTAGGGTAGACAGGCTGCTGAAGGGCAGCTGACCAGAATGGCAGAACAAGAAAACAGTGGAGAGATTCATTTCAAGCAAATGAAAGCAGTGTTCAGATGCTCTAGAGTAATGTATAACTTTTTTTTTTTTTTTTTTTTTTTTTTTTTTTTTTAAACAGTTCATCCAGATTTTCTATTAAATCAGAATCAAAATAATTTTTAAAATGTATTGGATAAGACGAAAGTGCTTAATGGCTTTTCAATTTTAATTCTGATTTCCTTGGAATTCCAAACAATCATTTTATAGATTAAAAAAAAAAAAAAAGGCTCTACGCTCTTCTAAGGAAAGTTTAGAAAATAATTATTACATCTTCACAGACAGTACTTATTGTAATCAGTATGAAAATCACCAAGGATGGAGGTGCAATTTTGACAATATTCTCCTTCAGAGCAGCCTTTTCACCTGCATGCATGTCTCTGTGTCCACTGTACTCATACAAAGGTCTATTTGCTCTCTCACTGATATCTATCTTAAAAAAATATTTCAAAAAAAAAGGAGAAAAAAAAAAAAAAAAAACACAAAAAAACCCTCTATTTTGCACCTCTTTGATTCTGCACTTGTTTTCCAAAAGGGAACAAGCAGATGGCTGGTGTGTGTCAGAGGCTGGCTTTGTCCAGTGTTTGGTCACATCACAAGCATCAGGGCCAGTAAACAAGATGAATACATGTGCCACACGGACTTTCACGAAGGGGGATTTGATAAGCCCAATTGCACACTTAAGGCAGATAGATCAATCTTCTGTTACTAACTGGTGCAGAAGGGCAAGCCCACCACGTGTGTATGCATCGTCAGACAGTCTGGGTTGCTCCACAACAGGACTGAGTTGGATTTTAGCTTGGGAAAATGAAATCTATACTCTGAGGGAAGAAATCAAGCTGCAGGTTGAATCGGATCTTCAAAGATACTAAACCACCAGCTGAGCATCTAAATTACGGCCGTACTTTCTAGGGTGTCCAAAGCTCTCCAGTCCTATTTCTGAGACACTGATGGTCGGCTTTGAAAGGAGACCAGCACACATCTTCAAAAGCAAAATGAGCTCTGATGAACATCTGATCTCCCAAATTACTGAGTCCTGCTTGGCCCAGGCTGGAGACATCATCTCCAGAAACCATATCCAAAGCATCTCTCTATCAGTGGGGCATTATCAGCAACACTTTTGGAAATACTTTTTTCTGATCTGATGTTACCCTCCAGACAGCTTGCGGACCAATCCTGCAAGCTTTTCCAATGCAATTTCACTCTCTTCCAGGTTAAATTTTAGCCAGAAAGGTCTTACTGAGAAGATGATCACATCCAGCCCTGGGAAAAAATGTAAAATTGAAAGAAATAAGAGGGATAATATCTGCAGAATGGGTGTTTTCTGGGCCCAGAATATGCCTACCATGAAAGAGGAAGTGACAGTGTAAGAGAACTGTATGTTTCTTACGGAGAACAGTGTTAAGCCCCGTAAGCTAAGGCAAATTTTCTGCAGTCACAGTGGTATATTAACTTTACATAGAAACCTATTATATGACAAGAAAACATCCTCTTGTATAACTTCACTTGCTGCTAAATCCTCCCTACCAGTCAGGCTCAAGTCTACCTTTGCCATGTATCACATAGGGCAAGTTTTAAAAAGTAAGAGGGATGAAAAAAAGTCTAGGTGTGAACAATGATGTTATGTATTTAAAAAATAAAAATAAAAAAGACACTGCATTTTTAAGATTTAAATATCTCCTGTGACCCTTAATATAGATTTTTTTTTTTATTTATTGTTTGTGAGTATCAATTTTATCTCATAATAGGGGGCAGGAGGAAAGCAGACAAAAAAAAAAAATCTATCTCCAATGCTCAATAAATAAATAAATAAAATAGGCAAAGGAAACCTCTGATTTGTCCAAGTAGAACAGAAATAAAAACAGCTGTTGACCACCTGCACTCACCTCAGAGAGTGATTTTCCCTGTTCTCCAGGTAGCGACTCTAAAAATTCTCATTGAGGGTACAAACCTGTTCCCAAGCTTCACAAGTGAAGATTAGTCTACTTAGCTCTATTCATAATAACCTGCTTTTCTCAGTCACCTTTTATTTGTCCATTAAAACTAGCCCAAACCAGTATTTACTGCTTTAGATTAAAATACAAGGTATTAGTCAAACAAAATTCCAACTAGAATTAAGCAATTATTGACCAATCTGTGTCAACTTTTATATAATGCCTTTCATTACTGTGTTTTGTGGAAAACATGCAAAACATGAAACAAACACGCAAAAAAAAACATGACAAACATTAAACAAACATGAACAAAATAAGGACCCAAACAGGTAAACAAATGTGTCTTTATTATGCCAACTTTCCAGGCCAACATGTTGCAATAAAAATAGATAACAGCCTGCATAGGGGACGGCTGGGGTGGAAGGTAAAGTATGTGTATGTTTGACTGATGTGCGACAACAGTCTCATGATGGCACCAGTAATGTCACAGACAAGGGCTTCGGCTCATTTATTTAAGGGTTTCATTAGGCCTCAAAATGACAATCTTACTTATGGGGAGAAATGGGACACCCATTTTCTCTGAGACACACAGATGAAGGAGAAATAAAGCCACTGTGGATATTTGTGCAACCAAAGATGGAGGAGATTGCATATTGTTCCCTAATCCTCTGCACTGCCGTGGGAGCAGCAGCCGCCACCTGGCTTTGGAGCTATGGAGCATGCAGCAGTGCACATGCATGATGTCGTGGGTTTTTAGGGGGCTGGAAAGCGAACTGCAGAATTTGGCACCACTGGAATGAACTGTGGTTTAGCTGGAGAGCAAACCTGAATATTTCTCAAACAGGGAGAGGTGCAGCCAGGGCTTGCTCTCATTTCTATCGCAACGGTAAAAACTTCCAGATTGCTGACAAATTGCTCAAATGAGCCCCAGCCATTACTAGCAAATAAGGCCTTCCCAATTGCTGTCTGAGTGTCTCAGAGCTTGATCCAAGTCCTCCCAGCAGTAAATCTCACGATGAGAGGTGCTGTGGCCAGGAGAACTAATACAATCCTTGAATGCATAAGCTGGGGAATAGCACACAGCATGTAGGAGTAATGAACTGGTATTACCCTCTGCATATAGCATTAGTGAGACCATAAGTAATACACTGGGAGCTCCCAAAAAGAATTTGGAAAACCGGTGAGAGCTCATATGAGAGCCACAAAGTGATTCAATGTCTTGAAAATATTGTCTTATAATGGCTGAAGAAACTCGACCCATTTAGTTCATCACAGGCAAATCCAAGTGGTGACGGCCCACAGAGTCCAGGTCACAACATAAGGAAGACATTTCTGATAGCAGGGAGCTCTGCAATCTAGCTGGTGGAGGAGGGAAAGTGGTATGGGAAACGCCAGTTTTAACAAGGGGTGTTACCTGCTGGAGCATTCCACTGAAGATGCAGGGGATTCATCATCATGTAGTGCCTTTAACCCGAGATGAGTCCTCTGACTACAACTTAAACAGAGGAAGGAAGCAAAATAAAAACCATGACCAACAAAAACAACTAAATAACCCCCCACCAGACCCTGAGCAATATTCAAGGCTGTTCTCCAGCTTGTGTAATGTGGGTCAGGATAGATGACCATAATGCTCTTCTGTGACACTAAAAATAAGTGAGGTATACGTGAGCTATAGGCCCAATGATGACAAAACGCTAAAACCACCATATTAGTATCTGCCCATTTGTCACCATCCAGTAAGAATCTGAGAGTTAAATATTTCTAAAAATTATTGCATAGTAGGTTTGCAAATAAGATGTGCAGGATACATCTATAATTTCTCTTTCTCCCACTAGTACCAATTTGCCCTCTTACTTAGAACCTCCTGTCCTTTTTTTCCTTCTTGAGACCTAGACCCAAACATTCAGCAGTTTTATTCTCAGGGGGCAATTTGCAAAAACTACCCAGGGGAGAAAAAATAATAATAATAATAATAATAATAATAAAAAACACCTTCTCCACAAATTATTTTCTTGAGATCCTTTTTCTTGCATAGGAGCTGGAAGGCTGAATTTTAGGGGAATGAGGCAAGAGCTACATGCAAGAAGGACATCAGAAGAAGGACCATACTAAAAGCATGCTTTAAGAAACAAAGATCTATTTTAAAACCAAAACACAAAAGGAATTGTTTACTTTTCCAAGGGAGCTTGCTAATTTCAATTACACATTCATTAATATTAATAAATGTCTGTACACCATGATAAGTAAATGCAGTGCCTCATAGACAGTACTATAAAATATTCTGCATCCACAAAACCTTATTATTCCAGAATCAAAACCCACATCAAGATCCAAGTAATCAAGTGCTTACATAATCATGTATTAGAAAAAAACATTAAACCCCAATAGAAACAGGATGATATGACAACAGTCTGTAACATGAAAAGGATCCTTGGGAGACAGGAAAGTTCACTGAAAAAGGTGTGCTGAAAACTGTTTCTTAGGAGTCATTCAAAATAGCTTTCAACATGATATTCACCCCAGTGAAAAATCAATAATGCAACATAATGTGCTCTTTGCATGAGGGGAAAAAAAAGACATGTTACGAAAGTTTGCAAGTGCTCAGAAGAAAAAAAAAATAAGCAAAGAAAAAAAAAATCAGTGGTAACTTCAGACACTGTGAAAGGCAGTTCTGGAAGAGACAGATGACTCGTCAAAGATGCTGAAGAAATACACGCTAATTACATGGCTCTCACCACCACATGTGATATCACTCACCCAGACCAGCAGAAGTTCTCCAAAAAAAAAAAATCAGTACATTTTCCAAGGGGCTTCAAGAAAAGTTAGTAAATCCAGCTTCTCCCTTTTTTGATGATTTATGTTAATACACTACAGTCATTTTTTACTGTCTACAGTCCATGGAACAATTGAAATCTAAATGAATATTTCCCATAGAATATCCAGCATATCAGAACGGCAACAAATTAATTTCACAAGATGTTTCAGATTTAATGGAGACCTTTCCTTTCATTAGAAAGCCCAGTTTTCATATCCTGAGCCGGAACCCTTATTCATGGTCATATACAGAACATGCTGACATTAAGGCACTGTGATATGATAACATGGGTACACTCCTTAGGAATAGTTTGCTGACTTCCAAAATTTTGTGCAGGAGCTCAGTTCTTTGTTTGACTCTATATTATTTTGTTTGTGTTAAGGTGAGAGCCAACTTTAAATTTTAAATTGCCCTTCTTCAAATGCCTGATGGATTACATGAGTTTTATATATACATTACATATGTTTATTGCATAACTACTGTAAAATCATTTTACTTTACAATCTAATACAATTACAGGCTGGAAATCTGCCACATATGGCTAGTTCTGCATTTCTCAAGCCTAGTCCCAGACAGCATTTTTCCCCAAAGGTGCACAAATGATATGTGAGCCTCCGCAAGGACAACCCTGGAAGAGAAGTGTGCAAGAACCCTTTCCAAGAGCTAAAAGAAACAGGAAAAGTGATGCATTTCAGATGCATGCATTGCACATGTAATAGAGGAAACAAAGATGCTTTGCCACTGCCACCTTTGTCTAGTGAAAAATATAAAGTAAATCAAATGCAGCTGGATCCACTCATTGCTGTCAATTGACTTGGTTCCCTGCCCAGCTCCCTTAATACGTTGCCAATGCAAGGGTTTGTTTGGGAGCTGCAACTGTAAATCACACAGCAAAGCTGCTTCCTCTCTTCTCCCACGCACCTGTGTAGGAAATGTGCCAAGGGGCAGAATTAGGCATGCTATCAGCACTGTAGGCAACACAGCAACCCCAGAAGCAGCCTGGGATGGGCTGCCGTAATTTAAAGCAGCCAGGGGCTTTTTTGACCTGTGCAGCAGCTGAGAATCCAGAGGATGCGAAGATGGCACAAGTTTTCTAGAGGCAGACCCAGGAGACCCCAGCACAGGCAGCTGCTGGAGGCCCCAACTGCTCATGGCAGCAACCTTCGAACAGCAGCAGTAGGGTTGGGGGCAAGGTGCAGACGTGCTGGTGAACAGCCCAGAACAGACTGAGCTGCCCTTCTGAAAGTCATGGGGAGATTTGTGGAGTCACCACACCTGCCTTCAGGGTCCAGCCTGGATGCACCACTCCCTCACAAGCACCCGGGGCCTGTTTGTAGCCTGGTCCTTCTGGCCACACATGATAGATGACTCCAGTCCTTCTGATTCCCCAGTGAGGATTAACTGCAACAGAGACCAACTTTTTTTTTTTTTTTTTTTTTTTTAAATGAGCTCTGATAGTTTTACCTGAGCCTCCCCAGGGAATCCCATTTTAAGAAACATTGCTCTAGATAACAATTTAGCTAGTTTAAATAATGCCATTTATAATGCAGGCGGATGGCCTGTTCATCATATGCGGTAATGCATCACATCCATTACAATAAATCCACTGTGATTTCAGCCTCAGGATGAACGTGCAATGTTCATTTGTCTACGACCTCATTGGCGGTATAATAAATGCAGAATATCTGTCACACTATCTCAAAACGTCCGTTTTATCTGTGAAGTGTTTGACAAAGCACATGTTACAAATGACTATTCATAATGAGTTATATACAGGTCTATTGTATATACTGTTATAGAAATATAGTGTAGCTGGGAACTGACAGACAGTATTCAGCCATCACAATATTACAAGAGAGGAAGAGAGCACTGGAGTCAAGACCCCTCTTATTCCTCCTCCTCCCCAACAGCTACTATCATCCTTGCTACTTACAGACTGTGAGGAATAGGTTTGGACACTTTGTTCAAGAAAAAAAAAAAGCCAAACCTATTTCAGGAAAGGCGCAGCAATACACAGGAATTAGGAGGAAGCTGGAAATGAGAATCCACCAAATTCAACCAACAGAGAAGAGTAAATCACAGATTTGTATTAGCAGGCACTTTCTGCCTCCCTGTATCTGTCCATGTAATGGAGATGCTCTCAAAGGGCATGATGGGGGGTTATTAACATCCACCTGGGACTTCCCACCATCAGGGTGCTTTTCTAGCGTGAAGATGATGGCTGAAGCTGTTAGTCTAACCATGCCTGGCAGTCCACCATATCCTAGTGTATTCTGCTTCCACTTAGTTACATTTGACTGTAAGTACCCTTTCTGGAAAAAGTACCAGTTACTGAGAGGAGACCAGTCTGATCTAAGACAGCTGCACCTTACCTTAGTTCCACCTCCCCAGTGTCAATGTTCAGTTAAAACAAAGCAAATATGAAATATGACTTTAAAGACTAGACAAGATGAACCAGATGATTATTTGGTTTTAAGGTTCACAGCTTGGTATCCAGCACAATGAAATGAACAGGGATAACCCTGCGTTACTAACACATACCTGGAAAAACAAACAAACATCCATTTACTATACATAATTATGTCTCCTAAAGATTTCCAAGGGGTGCTAGCAAACCAAAATAAAAATTCCCCAGATGGGATCTTTGGATATTACAGATGAACGTCTGTCTCTTTGGCTCCAGATGCAATATCAGAATCAATTGCATACATAAATGTTGAATAATAAAATAATTCTCAATTCAGATTTCTTTGGAATCATCATTAATAGATCTGCGCAAAGAAAAAGATAGTGAATATTTACATAATTTCTTCCAAAATAACTTGTAATGTGGGAATAAAACAACACACACACAAAACAAACAAACAAACAAACAAACAAAAACCAGAAGATACTCTGGTACATTCTTATCATTTATGGACTTAATAACCACAGTGCATTTTTCATCTTAATCTTACTTTTCCTCTTTGACTGTTCAGCACCAGTTTATAATCAACTTCAGAGACTAATATTACTGGTGTCCTGGTGAATACCTGGCTACAAATCTTGCATTTTATCTCAGGTTAGTCCATTGAAGGAGTTGACCTTTCTTTGCTTCTTAAATCTAACAAAAATCACTGCTCAAGGTGATGTGGTTGTACAAACATATTTAGCTGAGATTTGAGCTGTCACTGCGACAGCATAAAGCCTCATCCTGTGTAACACACAGAACTTATGACATAAATGTGGCCTCAGGGATTTTGTTCATGATTCAACAAGTTGCTTCTCAGTATAGCAGAAAATGTAAACAGGTATTATACTTTTGGAGGGGCTGTTTTGGCATTTCCTTTCTGCTTCTTTCCATGTGGTCACACCTAAACATGTTGAACACAAGCCTGAGTCCAACAAAGCTGACTTGCAAACCTGCTGAAGAAACTATAAACAATACTGTTGTCTTTAGAAAGCCTTTGGAGAAAATCAGAGAAAGGAGTTGACATCTGACACATGGAATAAGACCAACAAAGTATTCTGGAGATTCTTCTTTCCTGCTTTTATAGTCCACTAATATCTTGGTTTTAGTTTTTAATCCAGTATCATGCCTAAACTGTTTCTTCAATACCTCAGAAAGGCTTTGCGAAAACTAAAAACCTTATCTTCACACATTTGTACACCTTTCAGCAAACTTGCAAGCTGAATGGTATTGCACATTGAGTTTTCTCTTTGGAGTGTCGACTTTGTGTCCTTTGGGTAAGTCGTCACTCCTACAGAAAGTAAACATGAAATGTATGTTAAAGAGGGTTAATTTATAAGATGGACTAGAGCAACTGTCTTCTTCCAAAATATATGAAATAAGAACTCTAAACTATTCCTAGCAATTTCTTCAAAGAATTTAGTATGAACACATACTAAGTATTACTTGCATAGTACTGACAACTGGCATTATACAAACCAGTCTATAAAATGGTAACAAAGAGAGACTAAAGGACGTAAATGAATCTGCTACTGAGCCCCACATTTTGGTTATGTAAAAATGTTAACAAGTAAAAACCAAACCAAAATGACAACAAAACACAACCAAAAAACAACAACCAACAACCCCAAGTATGTAGCTTCTTGATATTTCATTGAACAAACATACCTTGGAAATAAAAAGTTAGGTCAAAACAGCTAAAGAGCATTGCCTAGTCCACTTGTTTCATTATCTCATTAAAGATGTTCTTTGCCTCAGCCAAGGAAATCATTTTAGCATATGTGTCTGCCTGTCTCCAGTGAGGGAAGCACTTAGGTATGTGCTGAAATTAAGCATTTCATGAAGTACCACGTCAGTGAGGTTTAACTGTGTGATTATAGTTTGACAAATGTTTCAGTGCTCTCCTGAACTAGACTTGTGAAAACAGGTTATTGATACTTATATTAGAAGAACCGTAGCATCTACATTTAAAAAAAAAAAAAAAAAAAAAAAAAAGGAGAGAAGAAAACAGTAAGTAGTGTTTGAAAAATGGAGCACATGGCCCTATTGTGAAAGGTTCTCTGCTGCTCAATTTATTGAAAATGCTGGCAATGTGACTTGACAGAAAACATAGAAGAAAACACTTGAATAAAAGAAAACACCTGAATCTACAGGTCTCTCCAACTGACAATATCCAATGGAAAGCTAAAGCAGTTGCTAATCAGAGCCTGAAAATAATAAGACCCATCATTTAAGTAAGAGTACTTGCCCAATGGAACAACATACCTAGAACTGTGGCAACATACCATCTAAATCTTTGGCAAAAGCGCAACAAGACAACTAGCTGATCACATCCTCTTTCAGTTTAAATATGTAAGAACAACAACAACAAATCTTTTTGATTCCTAGCAACTGCAGGAACAAGTTACCAAAAGAATACCATTCTTCTTATTTTTACAGCAGCACAGCATCACACATACAAGTTCTGATTTCCACTTAGGGATGAAACTATATGAGAAGTGAAGCTTTTTTCAACACAGGGATGTCAAAAATCTGGCATGGTATAAATCAAATATGATTTCTGCAACTCCTTTTGAACAAATAAGCTTTAATATGAAATGTGAAAAAGATTTTCTTTTGAGCTTTCACTCTTGCCTTTATTTAACCATTTGTGGTCTCATCTTATGTTTTTCAATGTATTCATATTGCACAGAGAGACTTGGTAAGAGAGCCCTCCCATGGCTAATGCAAACCGTGCAAATTCCTCTGCTAGTAGCCAATTGTGGAGTAGCTTAATAGATAAAACACCCACTCCACGTTTCAAGACAGGGCTAAACTGTGTACTTATGATGCAACTCATTCTGTAGACCCAAGAACAGGCATGGAAGTAAGCACAACTTGGGCTATGGTGAATGAAGGTATGTCCACAAATAACTCCCAGCAACCACAAACAGCTGCAGGGTTCTTTGCATTCCTGATTTTTATGAATGCTGCACCTTCTAACAGAGACCCATTCAGACCTGTTTTCAGCATACCTGACAAAGCAGTTTAGAATCTGAAAGGGTATGTTAAAGTTACAATCGTATAAATGTATTCATTCCTGCTGTTAAGCAAATGCAAAATGTGTGCCAAATCCACCATCTGATGTGCAAACAAAATAGAAAAAGAACAAAGAAGAAATATAATTATTTATAGGTTGCTGCCTCTGGGCTATATTTCATGTTTTAAAGTCAGTTTATGAAATTATTGCATATGTTGCTGACCTCATGAAATAGATTTGAAGACTTCATAGGCCCTACTCAAAGGAGAGCTCACAAACAGATTGTGAAGGAAAGATGGGATGACTCTATTATGTTCTTATTCATAAATCCCCTGCAGTTCATATGCTTTCAGGATGGGTGTGTGAAGTAGCCTGCTCTAGTAAGATTTGGCATCCTTCTTTCAAACAGACCATCGATTCAGGATTGCATAGGATGTGCTACAGATTTTCTGTCATACTGCCATTCAGTAGGGGAGAGAGAAAGGCTTAGGGTTTTGCTCAGCTAGAACTAAGCTGTTATTTTGCTCAGTTATTCTAGATTTTTTTTCCTCCCCAGCAACAGGAAAGACTGGTTGGCAACTATTCAGCCTGTTAGCTGAAGCCAAAATATTAGCAGCAATTCAACTGTTTTTATTCCATAGTTCTCCTCACTGGTTGACATGGGAAAGCAGCAGCAGCAGATGAAAACCAAGGGATGACGGCCATATGACATCACTGTTGGATCAATCTCAAGAGCAAGGTTTTACAGTGTGATAAAGCAAACATCACCAGATAAACATCTGACCACTAGTAATTCTTAATGGTCATTGTTAAGCCAGCAGGGAAGGATCAGAAATTAAATAATAAAATAAAGAAGGGGTTGCAAATAAAAACAAGAAAACAAAACAAGAGAAAAGTACCAACGCTGATAGATATCAGTGATACATATTTACTGGGAAGTCTAGTGAAATGAAAACCTTACAGAATGGGATGCTGACTAATACCAATTCTCATGCAGATCTAGGGACTTGCGGTTGACAAATCAGAGGAGTGCTTCTTTTCTGAAAGGAAAGCATGTCACTGAGCTGCATTCATATCAGCATCCACTTTTGAATATAGATGCATATATATCAAAAACCATCCCATCCCAGTACCATCCCATCTTTGATTAAGCTACAAAAAGAGATCTAGATTCAAAGGCCCGTATTTTTAGAAGAGAGAAAGGGGAAAAAAAGCAATTTGTTTTGGTGAAAAAGTGAGGGATTTAAAAAGAGGCCCTGGTCTAAGTATCTGAAGAGTAAAGCAGTAACAGTTTCATAACAGCACGGAAAATTCTGATGGAATACTTGATCATTGTAAGAACAAACTATCCAAAGGTAGAGTTTTGAGGAATTATGTGCTTTTGGTGATTTTTCAGGCCGGGCTAAACACCCATCTGTTACGGAGTGCTTAGGGATAATGGAGTTAATTCTGCCATAATCCCAGGAAATGGACTACAAAATCTGTCAGGCACCTTTCACACTGAATGCTTCTATGAAATACTTCACACATTATTTACATGACAGGAAAAAAAATATCATGGGAGCCCTCAGTATTCCAAATGGGAAGCAACAAGTGCAGCCCACAGATAATACTGGTTCTTGCTCATCAAGACTGAGCAGCCTGTTTTATTGTCCCCATGTGACATTTCTTTGGGTGGAAAAAAGGACAATTACAAGTGGATTAGGAAAGCAAGCGAATTGAATGAAGTACTATAAGTAGCACTCAGAAGGCAGGCCAATAATTTTGGCATCAACATAGAGCATGTAACATTAAGCAGCAAATGACCAAGCATTCTCTGCAGTCAGACTTTGATGTTGGAAGGTGGGTGGGCCCCCAAGTCATCTCATGTTGCCTCATTGCATTTCCTTTAGAGCATTCCCCATCCTTAGCACATCCTATTCCCTGAACCAAGGACTACTTCCACAACCAGCCTTCACCGGGTTCTGCTCAGTGAGCTTTTGACATCATCTCTCCTAACTTTATCTCTCTCCCTCCCCTCCACCAAAATGTTTTTGCCCATTTTATGTTATTTGAAGGATGGGCCCATGCAGTCAGGTGGATATTCCCCTAGTCTCACCAGTCTACTCAAATGGTCTCTTATCAGGGTGTCTCTGAGCAGTGAGAGCTCATAACTCATTTGAATGGGAAACAGTTGGGGGCTCGCCACACTTCATCCTGCGAGACTGTTGACACTGTTAGCAGCTGTTAGTGTCGCTCTCGTTTCTACCAACTGGGAGCATATCAAAATGTTACACGCACATTCAGTGGTGTAGTCTCTCCTCTTTCAGTTTAATGGGAATTAATGACACACATCAAGGGGAAAAGACACGCCACAGTTGCTAAGTATTTCATACACTTATTTTCTAAACTTCCTTTCTATGGGAAAAAAAGAATTCAAGTTAAGGCTTTCCAGGAAAAATAATGTTCTCTCAAAGACAGTTAATACCAGTAATAGCATCATTTAACTATGCAAAACTTTATTCCACAGAGGGGCAATTAAAATCACCACACCACACTTTTAATTCAGAGGAAACTCAAAACCTTCAAGCAATTTCGTGGTGATCTAGACAAAGTGAGATCGGCAAGCTCCATCTAATTCCCAACAGACAATCGTCCGCATTGCAAAACTATGAAAACTTTGTTGGCAGACTCATCTGGGAGGCCAAGAATGGAATAGCCATGGACTCTAGACGCATGATCTTACACAAAGGGAGAAAGATGGAGATGCCAGTTCATTATTTTCTGTAAGACACAGCTTCTTGTCCTGAAAAGGAAGTGAGAGCTTACATGTTAGTTTAAACACACATTTTTATGATCCACTCACATAAGCACATGTCACTTACCAATAAAAGTACATGGGACATCACCTACTGAAGATGTATTTCACTTCATATTAAGTACTATCAGCCACAATTTATGTTTTGACTGAAGTTTTTTTTTTCCAGATTTTGAAAGTAAAAATACAACTTTTCCCTTCTGAAATCTTGAGTACCAATGAGAAGTCAGGACGAGCAAGTTATACCTGTTTTCATTATTCCAGTGCTTATACTTAGCTACATACTAGTGTCTGTGAAAATGGTTTCATCAATCACCCAGGCTCTGAGGTGACTCTCAGGTCTGGAGAACTTGGATACTGTGATTTCAGATGCCACCACTGGCAGCTGTCATCCACCTCTAAGCTTAGCAGCAGCAGGAATAATCTTGTGCAAGTCCTTCAGCCAGTATAACTCACAGCCAAACATATTTCCTTAAACCACCTTCATCACTCAGTCAATGCATCTGTGCATTGACTTACCCACCTGCCTGGGAGTCTCAGGAGCTGAAGAGCTGGAGTACATTTATTCTTGCTGCTCCTGTGGAGGAGGCAGTAGGCTTCAGCTCAGAAGTGGACAGGCAACTGCTGTGACAGCAGCCCAACGTGCCATAGTGTAGCTACATCTACTGCATCATCCTGGTTACATGTCACGAGTCAGACAGGTAGTGTCCCAAAAGCAACTCTTCCAAAAAGCTAGCACAACTAAAATTCTCTATGGGGACAGAACCAATAGCGATTGTAACTCTAAACCACGAACACTCTCTAAAAATTTGATCTAAATAAATTAACTTACCATGCAGCAGTGAGTGATGTGTAAGATAAGGAGGAAAGATGAGATTGGCTGTAAAATACATGCTTTGACAATCTGCACAAATTATTTCTGATAACATACATGGGCACACACTCTCAGCGAAAAAAGTTATATTTCATACCCCACAGACATAAAACCCAGGTAAACCTTGTTTTCCTTTTTTTTTCTTCTGCAAAGATTTCATCTTCCTTCATTCACTGAATTCTGCTCCTCCTTTTCTGGCTTTTTCTTTTTGAAAGAATGGAACAGATAAAATAAAAGGAGCTTTTAGCTCTGTTAACTCTGAATTACTAACTACTTCTAGTTTATGATCATAAAAAAAAATAAATAAATAAAATAAAATTGAAAATTAAAAAAAAAAAAAAATGTTATTTGGGAAAGATCTTCCACTCCTCAGACTACAGTTGGTCAGAAGTCAGAATGTATTTCCATGAAAATTTTAATTTGGGGAGAAATTGGTTCAAATGCTTATATAGGAATAAGAAATGCTTTTAAAATATATATATAGTTTGGATTAAAAATGTTTCACCGTTTACCCATGCTTCTGTATTTTGTTTTTCAATGAGCCACAATTATTCATAATGGAAGTGTCACCACTGTGGGACATTACAGAGGCACTAACAGGCAGTCCAGATGGTGGTGTTAACAGGTACAAAGAATATGAATTGTAGTTCATACAGCACACTGTAGCTATGTATCCTGATTTGAGATATTTCTCGTTTAATTCTTTAGTCTGAATCAGTCTCATCAACACACACACAAACAAAACCACTGGATTCAGTAGAAACCTGAAACTTGAATAAAGTTCCAAAATGCTTTGTTCAAGCATGTCATGTCATGGGAGATACGACAAGGGGGATGACAGTCTACCAGTTCTGCCCCTGATTGAATGTTGAAGCTGTCTGTTCTCTTTGATATTCATTTGAAAGAGAAAAAAAAAAAAAAATCACAAGAATGACACTGCAAGCGAAGTATTTTCTTTAAAGGCTAGAATTCACAGAATCCACAAGAAAACTGGAAATATTCAGGCTGAAGGACAACTCAGGGAAACTACTGTGTTTAAAATGTTCCAAATGACTTATTTAAACAATCTTGACTGTTTTTCCCTCATGTACCTCAACAGACTATGCAAATTTTCAGCAACTCTAAAACAAAGAGCTGAATTCACCAAGAAAACATCCCAACCAAGTTAAAACAAGAACTTTGCAATTATTCTAAGGCTGAAATACTGAAGTGTAGGCTTCCCAACAACTGCCAAGAAGGAGCTGCAGTGCCCTGCCTAGCAATTCTTTTAGAGGAGAGATGAACAAATTAGAGGGAATACGTTAGCTTAAGGGAATTAGATTTACCAGTTGCTGTCCTAGTAAAGAAAACCTAATCCACCCTAAAATAAGCACACAACTGTATGAATAAAGGCTTAAGCCACACTTAACAGGAAACATCCATTTCTTCACTACTTTTCATGGACACACAACTTACTGCTGTCATTTGGCTCCATAGCAGTTGCAAGAGGAAGATGTAGCATACCTTGACGAATACCTACACTAGCCCAACAGACCTTGATTCAATCAAAGTAGCATCTCTCAAATACTTTTCTTTTTACTCACTAAGATATACTGCAACTCAGTTTCTGCACTGTGTCTGTGTATCTTCATAATGCTCTGACAAAAACCATTTTAAACCAAAGACCATGGCTTTCTGCCATGCTCAGCCCAGAAAAAGAGGAGTTAGCAATTGCTCTACTTTTGGTTAGCTACACCCCTCCTACACTATTTTTTCTAGAGAACGGAATGCTATAGCATGGCAAGAAATACAAGGCAAGAGCTCTCCCCTCCTATTATGACCTTAAGATTGTTTCCACAGCACCCCTTGCTGCATGCCCCCACCACTCACTGTGAATGCTGTGGTTTCCCATCAAGTCCGGCTAAGTGGAGTGCTTCCCAGGAAGAAGGCACAAAACCAATAAGGCAATTAGTGACCACCTAAATTAATTAGCATGGTTTACTTACAGGAGAAAGGCAAGCCTTAAACAATTAGCAGCAAGTTTATTTTTAATAATAAAAAAAACTTCTGAAAACACCTTCTGAGTGACAATGTTTGTTTACTGACAGCCATCCAGGTATTACATTTTTCCACCCTCTCCTAACTCATTTCAGATGTTGGGAAATGCAACTGGTCACTCAAAACAGAATGCCCATGGTTCAAACAAGAGAACCAGTTCTCACAGTAGCAATGGTTTAGTTCTGGGACCTTTTGCACTGTTTATGAACTTCAGGTAATTGTGAATTTTAGGTAATGATTACACCTGAAGTGCTGCTGAGAGTTGTGAATTCTCAGCACCTGAACAACAGCAGACTATTAACCCTTCTGCTCAGCTCCCTGACTAGGATATGAGAAAAGTATTGCCCAGCCTGTAGCAAGTGCCTTGTCAGTGCATGACAAGACTGCAAGCACTTTGTTAAGTTCTGGTCTTAGCTGGGTACTATTGGGAAAAACTCCTCTTCACAGAATAGGAAGCAGAAACAAATACAAACTGCATCTACCTTACAGATGTGACTGTATATGCACATGTGAACAGTCCTGATCCCCTGTCCTTGTACTCAGGGTGGGTGAGGACAGGAGAACTGATCAGGTATCAATAACACCACTCTGTTTCATCTCTGCCTTGCCATATAAGTGCATAAAATCTACCAGGTGATCATGTTAAAGGAAATAATAATAATAATAATAATTTTAAAAGAGACATAAAGATACTCAGACTTTAGTTTTAAAGCACTTTCTAAAAGCGACAGTACTAATATACAAATTTCTCAACCCAGAAATAAAAAATAAACACCTTATTTCTAGTATGCTTTTATGGGAAATTTAAAGCCTTAATTTCCCTATCTCTCACATGACTGTTTTAACTAATTTTGATGAGATGGAACCTTTTTCCTTTCTTGGATTTTCATCATGGGCAATATTTTGAAGCATATTTATTTTTGCTTTCAGATAAATTAATAACTATGCTGTTGGATTCTATTTTCATAAATTATTTTGAATTTACAACTTTGAAATTATAAATCAAGTATTTCATAAGGAAGGATTAATAGCCTCTTTCATAACAGAATAGAAATAGAATGTTTCATAACATTCATTGGAATTTAAGGTTATTAAATTAGTTAAAAGAGGTTTCCCTATCTTACTTTAAGAACATTTAATTATAACCAAAAGTTTAACTTTTAAAAGTTTTATATATCAACCATATGGTACCTGAAATATATTTCACATTCGGTCTATTTTTTCATAGATTTTCCTAGAAGATCTACATGCTAAAGGAGCATGCAAAAAGACCTGGAAAATTAGTTTTTAAATGTTTTTAATGAAGAAGCATTTTATACAAAAGAACTATAAGGCATTGACCACAGGTCTTAGTATACATTAACTTTGTACTGTAAGGAATGATTTGAAAATGACTTGATTTTCCCTGTTGAGATCAAAATGAGCTACAGACTGAAGCTCTTAAACTGTTGTGAAATCCAGCACAGAAACTACTACTTTCTTTCTGAATCAGAGTTGTAAAAAAAACAAGGGTATAACAGGATCTAAAATTTGGGTATGTATATGGGTACTGCCAGACCTCCAGCAAATCCTTCCAACCTGAAGTTCCTAATTGGAAGAAAGATTTCAAACCCTGTCCCCCAAGACATGTCAAATCCTCTTTATAGGACAAATTCAGCATCATCATTGTCAACATAAACTGACTTGGAGCTTGGAAACATGCACAGGTAGTATAAACGTTCAACTGGATTCCTGGGGGCTAAGGCCCAAGCTTTATTCATCACTCTTTCACAGGCCCTATCAACCATGCTATATCTCATCTGAAATAGAAATGGCTCCATAAGGATTAAAAAAATAAAATAAAATAAAATAAAATAAAATAAAATAAAATAAAATAAAATAAAATAAAATAAAATAAAATAAAATAATAATAAAATAAAATAAAATAAAATAAAATAAAATAAAATAAAATAAAAATAATGTTTTTTGGCTTCCTTACACTTGAACTAGGATGGGAATTTTTCGTGGTCTGACCTTACAGCTGACACTGGAGCCTCCTGTAACCTGTTAGACCCTGTAGGCTCTGAGGTGCATCAAGGAGAACATAGTCTTCTCTTTTTGGGGGGGAAACATCAAAGGCTGACATGGCAAGGGTCAAGCTCTGCTAGAGACAGGGTAGGCTCTACCACACTATTCCAGCCAGGGATAACTGGGAAATCCAGACTTCTTTCCATAAAACTGGTTGTACTAAAGGCCAATGAAGGGCTGGGGTACGGGAGGTAGAAAAATAATTTTAAAAATTATGTCTGATATATGTTCTCCTCCATTAGTTGTCTTTGCTTGTCCTTCAAAGGTCTGGCTGCAAGAAGTTTTCTAGTTGATCAGTGAACTTGATCAAGAGGGGCCAAAATTAAGGTTTGTTTTTGATCCACTGACTTCAAGTTTTGATTCTTTACACTAGATTTATTTTTGGCCACACAGCTTCACAGGGTTCCTGTTCCTATCTATTGTTCTCATTCAGTCCTAAATTGAGCTCAGTATATCAGTGATCACCAGTGTTTCCTGTAGATTTCTATCGCCAACATTTATTTCACTAATGCTCTTGGTCTAATATCCTGACTTTCTTTTGTAAAAGGGAACAAAAGACAAGAAGATCTTAGAAGAAGGACATGTATATCCCAGGATTATAATTACTCCATTTGCAATATTAAACAGATTCCAGACCCAAGAGATCAGGGATATTTGCCACATCTGCGTGGATACATCAGAACTAGCATTACACCAATCCTAGTCTGTAGTCATGCAAAAACAGAGTTCAGCATCAGTTCATTGTATGATGTCTCACGCAGTTTTGTGGACATACTAGAAAATTTACCTTACTTAGACACAGGAATTCACTGTCATCACCTCAAAATGGAAGTATAAGAGAAACAGTAGTGTTTTCTAACCTCAAACATTTAAAACCATTTGAAAGGACCACCACCACCCACACCAGCAAGTTTGTCTTTGAAATCTAAGGGATTTTAAAAGAATGTATTTTCTTATTGAGTTACTTGATTTAATTTGCAAGTTTGGAGCTGGCCTCAGTGAAATTCATAGGCAAAACACGTTTTGAAGAAGCTGTTCTAAAAGAGGAAGAAAAACATAATATTAGGAGAGTTCAGGTTTGGCCTGCTGTTTCTGAAGTCCGTGTGAGTTTTACCACTAAATGACAACAATATTAGACAAGCAGAGTCTTTTCTAAATCCCATTAGCAAAGGAGGAATTCTTGTGCACATAACGTCAGTGTGCACAAGTTTCAGAATTCATATATATTAATAATAATAATAATTGATAATGGTATTTTTCAGTGTTTTTTTCTGCATCGTAACTATAAATATAACCATATCTATAAATATTTCACCAGAGAGTATGGGAGCTATTAACTTTTTTTTTTTTTTCAGTGTGGCATTTGAGTAAGCCTTAGAAAGCCCCCAAAAGAGCATAATTCCAGTGCTCAGCACTGCCAGAGCAGTGCAGTAGAACCCTTAATCAGGGCTCTTAGTCAGATTGAAATATATCCCCGATTAAGCGACCATCCCATTTAAGCAAAGTTTTCCCGAACCGTCACTTAATGTAAACCAAATGTCCTCTGCAACTCCTTCCTTCTACTGAAGCATTTTGACCCTTAGCCACCATATTAACACCTCTAATTGTAACTGACAGGGCAATTTCCTGGTTGCCATTGTGTGAGACAAGCAGTGAACACTAGCCACAAGCAATTTATGACCTTTGACTGTCATATTAACGCTTTTAATTGTAACTGACAGGGCAGTTAGGCCAAAAAGTGTCCCGGTAAAGCAGTTCAGGCAGTTCTGAATGTCCCACTAAAGCAAAGGCAGGAGCATCCAGTCATTAAGGTTTGGGACTGATATGGAGAATGAAGGGGCTGTACCTGAGGTTGGACAGTCATCAAACTCCTTGTAACCATCATAATATTTTGCCTCAGTTTGCAGTCACATTCTCTGGCTAAAAACTGAACATTTTTTACTGAATGTATGGAATTTAGTTTTAACCTTTGAAAAAATTTCCCAAAACATTTGACAGGAAAATATTTTCAGAATTCTTCCCCCATTACATGATTTTTTTTTATTATTTTTTATTATTATTTTTTTTCACTTTGCTTAAACAAATAAAATGATCTAGCCTTAGGAAATATGCAAAGTTAATGTACCTCCAGACAATGGCAGCTGAAGCATTCTATAACATGAGACTAAATAAGCAAAAGGTTATCTCAGCTGGAAGAGAGGGAAGTGCTCTGGGTGACTCATATGGTTGCTTTTGGTAAGCTGGCCTGTGGAGAGTGAAATATCGTACTCACCAGCAGTTGAGCAGGTCTGATATTCAGCAGCAAATAAAGGCACAAATTAGGTGATAGAATGATTCCCCCTTACTTATATTTATATATTTACTCCACATACTCCTATGTGGAGTAAACACTCATCATTAAATTTGAGAATTTGGTCGTATTTGTTTAATTCAGCCTATGGATGGGTCATATTCAGCTATGGCAAAGCTACTAGATATCTTCCTTATTACAAATCATCCTTATCAAAGTCTCTTTTTTTTTTTTCTTTTTCTAAGAAAAAAAAAAAAAAAAAAAAAAACACTTCTGCACTACTGTTAACCTGAAATCCAAACAAAACCTGTAAACATATTCTACAGGACATTTTCACTTTTGTATATTTCAGTTTACATATGTTCATCAAATTACCCTATTTACTTAATTTCCAAGCATTTTTTTTTTTTTCTCTTTTCCCAATAAATCAAATCAAGCAAAATTGAATAGTCAGGGTGTTATCAAATGCAGAAAGTCAACAAAGTAGTTGAAGGAGATTCCAGACCAAGACTGCACCTCTTTGAATACGTTTGGCAGCAAAGCTAGTTCACCCTCTACCTGCATCTTCTTGTCCACAGAGCAGCCCTATAAAACCACCTGTCAGCTCAAACTAAGAAGGAAATCACACATTATAGAAAATATAATACTTTGCAGACACCAGGATAGGAAGATCCTTCTATTCCTACTTTCCACTACTGTTCCTCCTCCAGATTTGGCCTGACCCTTTCCACGTGCCAGCAGAAGCATGTCTCTGCTGAGCCAATTCAGGTCAATACCACCTGCATACACACACTTTTTGGTGCGGCTACTTTTCTGCCAGTTTAGTGAACTCAATCAGCTCATGTTCCCTGGGCGGGGGGGGAGAGGGGGGCTGCATGACCATGAAAGGATAGACAGGAGAAGGAGGAATACAAGCTCTCCTTTTTGGAGAGACTGCATCAGATTTAGAGGTAGCCAAGCTCAAAGAATAATGGGTGTTTTCACCCTGAAAGGCTGTTACGGAGAGGGTACTGCCAAGATCAAACATATTTAAAACTGTATCATAAGTTAGGGTGCTTATTGTAACTGTTATTGTAACTAAAAGATTTTATATATTATCTTAACATTGACCCAAATGTCATTAAATATTTTTATTATCATTTTTAAAGTACAAAGGAGCTTGTGTCTTATTTTTAGAAATGCTGTATTCTTTAGAATCTTATTTTTAGGTTATCATAAATAATCTTCACGGCAGTTTACAATGCTTCAGTGACTTTCTAATGGACCTTCAGTGCCCTTGAACATTTTTACATGCCTAGGAGTGATCATAAACAACAAGAGGATTTGTGCTCTTCTTCCAAAATCTCTCGACATAAACAGAGACACAGACTGTCCACTGCAGCCACTCAACTCGATGCTGCTTGCTAAGCATCAGTTCATAGTTAAGATACGTTACGTTTAAAAACAATTTAGACTACGTAACTTCAGGTAACACAACTGAATGAGGGGAAAAGAACTTGTAGTAACATAACACCACAACAGGGAAAAAAAATACTTTGTAAGGCTTCTTCTTGACACTGCAGTAGTTTTCACTATGCAATGAACTCTCTTCATTTAAGGAGAATGATGGCTCAAAAGCCATGAGCTCAGCCTAGGTATAAGCAGCAGAGGTCTGCATTGGTGCAGCTTCTGAACAGATTTTTCGGGAAAACAAGAAATGTGTGCCTCCTCCAACTTACACACCAATAAGGCCAGAGATCTCAGCCATATAACATGAAAATCAGTGACAAACTGTGTAGAGAAGGCCAAAACTTATCATTTAAGAAAAAAAAAAAAAAATCAGAAAAAGAATTTGAGAGAGAGTAACTGCAAATATTCACCTGCTATTGAAGCCCCTATCATTGATAATAGTTGCTAAAAAACATTTATCACTAAGTGTAGTTTGCCTCTACCTACCTTGCCTTGGAAGGTTTCAACTGACTAGATACCAGTTTCTAAAATAGTTATTTAAGGAAAATAAATAAATAAAAATCTCCCACTCAGTGTTTCCATCACTTTCACTTCAAACTACTAAATTCAAAAAAGTCAGAAAGAGTCATAAAGCAAATTAAGGTGAAAATACTACAAGCAAATGAAAATGCAAAATACTGTTCTCCACCATCCCCAATCCTCACTTAATGGCCAAAACCATAAAGCTTTGCTGTGTGTATTTAGAGAGTTATATCTGTAATCAGACTCCTAATTTGCTGATTGCTATATGAGTGTGTGACAGTAATTTAATTAAGAATAGTGCCTTTGAAAAAAATGGCCTTCTTAGGAACCTAAACCTGGTTTAAGTCTCTAACATTGGGCAAATCTTCTTTCTGTCTATGCATTATTGCTTGAGAGAACATAAACAAACCATTTTAAACAACTGTTTGACAAGAACACACTCTAAATTGCTACCTGCTTAATCAGCCTCTACGGAGATCCTAAGCTGTTTCAGATGAGAATAGATATTTGATCAGATGCATGAAGGTTATTTTAAGTAAGCAAGCAACTATCTTGTCTGGTCTTTCAACAGCTAGATACTTCTACAAAGATCCATGGGAATAGGGGGAATTCTACTCTAGTAGACTTTGCAAGGGTCCTGGAGGACTTGCTAAGAATGCTAAATAAACAAGGTCTCTCATTCCACCCAGCCACAAAGAGCTAACAAGCCTCCATGCCCCCCTTCCCCATCCTCCGGCAGGCTATACCTCCCACTAGCAGCCCACACTCATCAATACACAGAAGCCCCAGATATCACACACCAGACCCTGCTGTGATGAGCAAACACCAATCAACAGCCCCATTAGCCTCCAGAGGATGGTATCGTTTGTTTACAGTAAATACTAGAGCACTGCCAGCGGAGTGCTGCACAGGAAATGCTGAGAAGTCTTTTTGCCCTTATGTTGCAGGACTATTTGGAAGCTTGGGGTTTGCTTGGAGGGGAGCCCTGGCTGTTGTTTTCTTAAAAAAAAAAAAAAAAATAGTCTAAGAAAATTGTGTTCTTTATTAAAAAAAAGTACTACCATTTGGGATTTCATGTTAGCCTTCAATCAAAATTCCTACATTTTCAAAAGCAAATAATTTACAGTGCATGATATATAGTATTTTACATGGGATTTTCAAGGTAGAACCCGAGCTTTCATTAACTCGCTGTTACTCGGTTTTATTCAGTATTGTTCTCCAGCTGACCAACTGTTTGACACATGTACTAAAGGTGCTGGAACCAGCAAGTTCTGTTTCCAGAACTGGAAGACAAAGAAAAGAATATAGGAGAATGTTACAGCTTACAGACAAGGGCAAGATGTTGGATGAGGTTTAGTGAGAAGATCCAAGAAGGTTTGGAATTCACCCTGTGTGTTGTTACCAGCTTACTCAAACAATGGAGGGACTGCTCCTCTCCAAGACACCAAGGGGGAAAGACTCCTTCCTCTACAGACACTTTGCATAAAGCCTAGTGGCTCTGCTCTGTTTGGAGACTGGATTCGCTTCTGACCCTTTGTTAACAAAGACAATATAATTTATTATTCATACATATCTGTAGTCGAAAGACGTGCACAGCAAGTAGCTGATCTCATTCTTTGCTCAAGCAACACGTGACTCAGACATTGCTCTGAATGTTGCTCTTTCCTTTGGAAGCCAGGATCAAATCGACAAGAAAGCCTTGGTAGCCTAGCAGAAATTAACTTGAGCTTGAACTTGTTGGGAGAATCCAGTTTCTTATCATGAGGGGCTGAGGTGAGCTGTAAAATGGCAGTTGAAGGTTGACCACTAAAGCCATCACATGAGTGACTAACAAGATGGGAAAAGGAAAAGCCAAAAAATTATTTAAGGAAATGGAACCAAAACTGTGTTTTGGTAGTCATTTCTCAGAAGGAAGGAGGGAAGGAAGAATACTCTGTGCAAAATGTCCATCACATGTCATATTTGTCTTACTAATTTTTATAACATGCCTCAATGAAGTTTCTATGCAGGACATGCATCATTTTCTTCTGAAACTCTTAAAAGCTCTGAATCAGCTGCCAGGCATGATTGTAACATTTCAGATAAGCCCCTCTCATCGTCTCAAAAGAATGCCTGATTTCCAAAAGAGAGGAGAAAAAGTCTGTTATTATAGCTAACCAAACAACAAATTATATGTCAGCAACTACGTGACCACAGCATTCAAATGTCAGAAAAAACTGAGCAAGAGCACACAGATTTCAAAACTAATTTTCGAGATGTTTCCACACTGTGGTATATATTTATATCGATAGCCCCCAGCCGCTGAGCTCTTTTCCAAGTAACTTTTATAATGCATTCAAAATCCTAGGGGAGGGGAGGTATATCAGCAGAAGTGTTTTGTAAGACAGAGTGATTCAATGATAAATGGACAAATGTTACATGGCAAAATGTTTATAGAAACTGGATTGAAAGAGCTTCTCGGTGGTTACACCTCTTCATCCACCCTTCCATTAACTTAATTAAGCTAACCCATAGGCTTACAAGCCTGGGGGACTTAGAGAACTTGATCTGAAAGGAAAAATAAAGGGTTTAATCACCAGGCCAGGTTTTCCAAGTTGTCAAGGCTCTAGTGTTTATACGCTGCACACTTACATAAACCCAAACTTCCATTACTTGCCTGAGAGTCTCAGATCAATATTATAGATAAAGGTAAAGCTTAAGGTAAACGATTACCCTATAAGATGATGGGAATAGTAATTTTAGTGAACATCAAACACATTAGGATACAG
This sequence comes from Aythya fuligula, assembly GCF_009819795.1. Classification (NCBI taxonomy): domain Eukaryota; kingdom Metazoa; phylum Chordata; class Aves; order Anseriformes; family Anatidae; genus Aythya; species Aythya fuligula. The sequence goes on from NC_045562.1 coordinate 3,854,798, forward strand.
TAAGCTTGCACAGACATAATAAATTCATCAGCTATTTCTGTTGATTGATTTGTATTCCAGTTTAATTAGCCATGAAAGAGTCAATTTTTTTCCGAAGCCTCCCTCCCCCCCTTTTTTGTTACAGATCACTGCCACAAAGGATAATCCCCAGCTGTCAAGTTAAGGAAATTTAAAAGGTAGGTTCTAAAAAAATCGTTACCAGTCATGAATTCATTTTCATATAGACCAGTTATACTTATTTTCCAATGACTTTGGTTGGAAAATCACTTTTGAAAAAAAAAATAAAATAAATCTGATTAGAATGTATACTAGCATTCTAAATTTGGCTTTAAAATACTTTGCAGAGGCACTGGAAACAGTGGAGAAAATGACCTGTAGAAAGGCAGAGGTGCTGCGGAGTGGCACAAAACCTATAACCTTGCTGTTGCTTAACTTTCAGCAAACAACTTACAGTAACATAAATGAGCACTGTAGATCCATACAGAATAAGAATTGACAAAAAAATAATTGTCATAAAGAGGGTACTTTGTTCGCAAATAAAGGTAAATAAATTAACCAGCACCACTTGGAAAACTCACAGAGTATCCATGCTTGTGTTAACTCGTCACTACAAAAGAAGAAGCAGGGAACAATAGTGAGGTCCAGCTGTTGTTTTTCTTGAAGACGTCCCAGCTCCCCATGCAGAGAAGCTACACTTGAGATGAGCTGGCTGAGACAAATGTTCTGTCTACACTTTAAATGGCAGCTGGTTATTAAATGACTCCCAATAGGATGAACACTTGCTATTGACAATAAGGTAATATAAGGACCATGCAGAGCAATCAGGATGGGAATGTGAATGAAAAATCTTTAATCTGAAATTACAGCTGTCAGGGTTATATTATAAAACATGAAAGTTGCATCTGCACTTAGAATTAATGTGTCCCAAAAGCCAAGTTTCTCATAAAGTGCATCTTGCAGATACATCTTTTATAAATAGACTACTGGTCTTCCATAAATCAAACCGAACTGTAGCCTATACTAAGGAATTAAAAGGGTCATCTCTACTGGGGTTGGTATTTGTTGAACAGTATTTGGGAAAAATGAACATTGATTTACAAAGTCCAACAGATGCGGGTGGTAGTATTACTTTCTAACGATATTCACTGACTTCAATGTGTCAGACAAATTACTTCACTTCTTTTATTAGAAGCCTCAATGTGTAAAAGTGTCTTTTTTTTTTTTTTTTTTCAAGAGAAGAAAGCTTTTTCCAAAGAGCCACTATTTAACAATCTGAGTTAACAGACTGTTGAACCAACAAGTATATTACCTTTATTTGCATGTAGCTCAGATATGAGGGGGTAAGCCTCTTTAGGCCTAGTAAGATGGAACCAGTAGAAGATCAGACATCTGGCAAAATTAGTTACCTACTCTATTTCATGGCCCCATGGCTCATGCAAATCATGTCAGTTCATTTCCCATGAAAGGGCAGAGCTGCTTCTGTAAGCTGAATCTTTGCATACATTTTGTGACAGCTCATGTTTGGAGATACTTGTGTGTTGATAACTTAAATAAGCCAATATTGGAATGTCAAATTGCCACTTAGAAATTCTTTAATGATTTGTGAGGGAAAAAACAAACAAACAAACAAACAAAAAACACCTCTCATAATAGTCCAGTGTGTACAGTAACAGGTGATGGAAATTACCAGGGATGATTATCAGCTCGCAAAAGCCTTAAAACCAATAAACATAATGATGCACTGCATGAAAAAGACGCATGCCCACTGCTATGTAAGTCTTCATACAAGGACAAATCAGACTGGATAAGAAATATGGGCCATGAAGCAGAATCACAATACCTATATTCTCTCACTCCACATTTGGTTTGGGGAAAGTTTGATGGAGAATGAGAGATCAGAAGTTTCCTAGCCCTTCGGTTCTCACTAACTCTGTTCTCTGCACTCTTAAAGAAGCTCAGGGGAACAAATCTAAACATTTGACACAACTTACACCTAAAAGCCAATTTTTCACCATCTAAGTTTCTCTTTCTTTCTTCTGTCCTACTCAAAGTGCTGTCAAGATGCAAGAACTAAATAGCCTACAGTGAATCCATGCCTTCCCCCAGCGTTACTAATTCCAGCAAGTATGTATTAGCACATCGTTGTTACACAGACCTTTGGGTAATTCAAATAAAATAATAGAATGTATTTCAATGATACTAAATTACAGATCAAAGATCAAAATGAAGGTAAGCTGTATGAAGCTGTATGAACAAAATATGAATAGCTCCATGAAGGGATTACATCAAAGAACTGAATTAAGTCTGCATATACAATTCTTTGTACTAAGGATATACTAAAGTACATAGTTAGTACTTTAGTACTTATACTAAAGTAGATATTATTTCCCCTCACTAAGAATTCACTGGGTATTTTCAGATTCACTGATGGACTTTCAGAACATAATTACAGAAATCAGTTACCTGAGTGCCAACCAAGATATTCATATAATAATATCATATGATATAATAATAATAATAATATATTAAAAAAAAAAAAGTTATATCAGCCTTAAGTTGACTAAATGATTCCTGGTTCCTGGAGGCTGGGGGGCATGGGAAGAAAACACTACTAATTAAAAGTTACTTGCCTCTCTCCTGCACCCTGGTTAGTGATAGTAGACATATAATTCGACATATAATTCTGACATTAACTCTGATTCCAAGAAAGAGCTTCCCTCCCCATCTTACTGCATTCAGAAAGTTATTTTTGGTTTTCTGGTATTACCCAGATATCCCAAACCTTTGGGATATGGTTAACAAAATTCTGAAAAATAACTTTGAAGAAACAAGCAACAAAATGCTACAGAAATACAGTTTTGGAAGTTAATTTTGTTCTTACATTTTCAATAGCTACACTATTTTTCTCTTACCATTCCAAATTATTTTATAGTGGCTCTTAGCTTTGCTAAACTTATCACATTTCACCCTTGAAGTGTCTCAGACCAGGGTGTTGAGTTCTCTCTAGGTATCAGCTGAAAAGGATATTAGCATCTGTGCTGCAGGCACATATAATCATTTTCATTTGTCAAACATCTCTCTGATAACTCTCCTTGAGAATTATCAAATACAAAAGTAACTCAGCCTAGAATAACGTGCAACAACATCTGTGAATCTATCTTTTAAGGAAGAAATTAAACTTGATAAAGAAATTAATTTGCCTTAAAAACATAAAGAAAGTATTTCAAGCTTATGGTAGAGACCAATGAAGAAAGAGCAATAACAATATTTTTCAAGGGTTCCAACTAAACTAAAGGAGGTAGTAAGTTATCAGAATCATCAAATTAACACTCTCCTACTACAAAAAAAAAAAAAAAAAAAAAAGTTCCATTTACTTTCATTGTTCAGTCAGTCTGCTATGAAAAGTGGTTGAGGAAACCAACAAAGATATTAAGTCATTATCAAATCTATGGGTATGAATTTACTCAAGGACAGGCAGCCCCGAGCATCCTTCTTATTTACAGAATTAAACAAAACAAAAGTCCACAGAATTGAAGATAAAAAGCAGAGAAGGCACACATGCATTGAGTTTTTCTACCTGGCCCATTTATTTGTCTTATCTATCTGGGAGGTCTTGTCTTTTAAAGATTTTAAGCTCTTCAGAGAGGAGGCCATCATTAGCTTATGTGTTTGCTCAGTGTCTAGCATAGGAGAGTAACACTGGCTGACAGCTCTAGGCCACAAATACAATTAGGATTTAAATAAAGAGTCAGTTCGTGTTTGTAACAAGCTTCGTGTGAAAGAGCATTGTTGTTGTGATGCCCCTGTAACAAATTTTTTGTAAGCAAAGACAGAGTCTTTGATACTCTTGGAATAGCTTGAGTAACGATTTACAATAGCAAAGAAAAAGAACTGCAACAGAAAGAGCCCTAAGACAGGTAAAACAAGCAAACAAACAAACTTGATGCTCTGTGAATGAATACAGCTTTTTTCACCCAGCTACTTTCCCTGGTTCACAAATATTGCTGTATTCAGCGTTGTCAGAAGTCCATGAATAAGTATTCAAAAATAAATAAATAAATAAATAAAATAGCAATGCTTTGTTGTGTGGAGCATCAGCTCTGCCTGAAAATTAAAAATCTTATACATATATTTAATAAAATATATATATAAAAAAAAATAATAACAAAAGAAATGATCAAAACCTCTAGGGTATAGACTTGTGTATCTCCACTAAAGCAGAACGAGTATCTCCAGCCTTGCATCTCATACAGCCTTTCTGATATACATTGTGAATGCCTCTTTGGACCATTAGGTCATGTTTTCTAGGCTTCATGTTGTCATTCCTTTCAGATGATGATAAAGCTTTGTTCTACCAACATTTTAAGCACTGGATTTAGCTTCCAAGACCTTTGAAGCACAAAAAGAAAGGCATGTATCTGTAATTTGTAAATCTCTCGACAGTAGGATATGTAACGGAGCACTTCCCACCAGGAGAAGTGGTCCCACACGCATTTAAGATGTCAGGCAAAGCTTACTAAGTACCAGCGATACTTGAATATTCTCTATTCCACTTGAAGCAAAACCGCAGACAATTTGTTTGCTCTCTGTAACAAATGCCACTGCACAGTTGAAATATCAAAGTGCTCTTTGTATCTGAGGCATAGCTTCTTTGGACACCATGTTTCCCACTCAAACGAGTGGCCACATTTTTTTCTTATTAGGAAAATGAGGGCCAGAAGTCCCACAGTGGGAAATGTGCCAGACAAATAAATTACATAGCAAGCGCAAACAAGCTCTTCCCTGTCTACACCTAAAGGCTGGGTGTTATCTATTAGTAGTTGTTTCAGCCATTCTCTGACTTGCGGATGGGAAAAGCAGCAGGAGATTCCCAGAGATGAGCATGGCATCATACCACTCATTGAATGAGAAATCCAAATGGTTTCTAAAAAGGAATTAGTTTGGTAAAATAAAATTCCATGCTAACTGAGAGGCACATCCTCAAAATGAGATGTGGCTCTGAAACAGATTGCATGGATACAACAGAATAGACTTTGCCATGCTAAGTTTGGACTTTGAAGATGAGCCTGCAGCCAGAGAAAACATTATTCCCTGCCTTATTCATGTTTCATCCAGAAAAATAAGTCTGCCTTTAAGTAATATTGCACAATTCTGGCAAGAAGAGCTTCCTAAAAGAACAGATTTTCAGCTTTAGAGCTTTTATTATTCTTCAAGGAGTTCTTATTTGAAACAACATTTGCAACACTTCCTTAGTCTTAGACTAAGTCAAAAGCGAAAACTTTCAGCACACCTGGCACATTTGCAACTCTTGAGCCCAACCGCTTGCTCCCAGCACTTTCTGTTTCTTCCTTGACTGCAGTGCAACCAGAAATATAGGCTGAAGCTGGCTCTGGTCCTTAAGCCATGTGAAGGCATTGTCCCATGTCTGCCAGCTCCGGGGCTCCTCAGCCTCTCTGGAGAACCCCAGCCAGATGTTTATTTTTTTGTTTGTTTGTTTATTTTTCTTTGTTTAAAATCCAATTCCTAGGGTGTTTGGTAAGGGGCTCCCTGGCTCTAAGCAGTGTTGTGAAAAAAAAAGCAAAGCAGTTGTTACTCTGGCAGGCAATGAGGCTATGAGTAGTGGCAGCCCAGCAGATAGGCTTTAGGGCTCCATCTTCCCCCTCTCTTCTCTCCTGCTATTCAAAAAGCATTTATATGGAAGCACAGGGAGAGCTGCCAGGGCAGGGTGGGACAGGGAAGATGCCACCACAGTTTTACTTCAAATATTTCAAAAATGACTTGTCTGTGAAAAGGGTTCCCGCTTGGGTAGATGTTTATAAATAGAGTTGTGCAGCTCTGGCACACTAACCGTATTTTCCACTCTGGCATGTATTTCATTTGGAAAGTAATTGTTCTGGATATCTTTTTCCAAGCAAAGTATGCCAAAAATCTTAAATACATTCAATGTCATCTAACTGTGAACCAAGTTAATCCTGTGAAGTTATTGTTATTGTTTCAATTATATGAAACAAACTACTGTATGAGACTGAATTACCAAGAAAATCAATTACAATCTAATCAATACAATCAAATTTGTATGACAATTCATACTTTAAATCACGAAACGTTCTTGCATACGCTTCAGCTTATTTTCTAAAAAGGGTTGACACGGCATTTTGTCTTGTATTCGAAAGCTATCTTTTCCTATTAATTTGCTTTGAACAAACAACCAAACGATGAAGAAAATCAAAAGGAAGTTCTTGTTCATGCTTCTCCCACACATCTTCAGCTGTGTGCGCAAGCAGTTAAAACATGCAAATGCAGTTTGGAGGAGATTCGACATCTCTATTATAGATGAAAGGTAAACAAAAGCAGATGAAGGATTAGTGCAATTCCAAATTTAAGATATTGCTCTCAGTGACTTATAATAAAGTGGTGTTGCATACGGTGGCATGTTTTAGATGACATTTCAATTGTACAAGCAATTTGCATTCTATCTGACATTAAATAACGTTCTCGTTATTATGAATTCTGGCAGCATCCCCGTCTCCACAGCATAAAGATATGAACTACGAGGCACATCTTAATGAAGGGAGTAAGTTTTCCTGTCAATCTGAAATGCGAGACAAGGCTGTACCTGGGCTAAACCTCCGGTAACATTATTGTGAGTTGCCCACTTCTGACATAGTACAAATCTTCAGCTAAAGCATTCTCCTTATTAAATAAAGATCTATAACTGAACACATGTATCTGTAATATCACTACAATCCAAAGAAAATTAAAAGACAGATTATGTCCAGGATATTACATGCACCACCACAGAGCACTGCGAGAATCTGGTATGATCCTGTTGCTAAGATACCTGGCTAATGCCACGGAAACAAGCCCTCCGTACTAATCTAGCACAATCCATGCATGCTTCCACATATTTTGGCAGGGGAAAGTAGGAGTCCACTGACAATGGCTTGGGATATTGCTAGCCACCGCTCCTGAATTCATACATTTTTTATCTCTGGCTGGTAAGCTTCAGCAATCTTAGTGAAATAAGAAATGTAACACTCTGTTAATGGCATTTGGGTGCTTTATGCCATTTAAAACAAGTAAGATTACTTTTTATCCTCCTGCATAGTCAATAAAAGTTGCTTAAAAAGGTAATTATTTAAGTGCTTTTGGTTGCAAAATTGTGGTGCTCCCCAAAATGACTGCCCTTAATCTTTGTGATTTATACTGTAATATGCACGTAAATGACTAACTGCATTTGCTGTCTCCATCGCTGGCTTCAAGGAGAATGTAATGTAGCAGTTTCCTTGGGTGCATACTGAATAAGCAATCAGAAGAATAAAGCGGAATTATTTTAACACAAATAACTCACAAGTCTGCACTATTTAAAACTGCTTTGCAGCTCTAAGCCTGCCAGTAGCTCTTTGCCCAATAGACTAAAAAGAGTGAGGTAACAGAAAAAAAAAAAATACAAAAAAAAAAAAAAAAAAGAGAGAGAGAAAAAAAAAAGAAAAACTAAGAACAGTTATTCCATGACCTGTGTAAAAATCTTACATGGAAGAAAACTGCCCATCAAATAGCTGGGCTAGACTGCAAACTTATGGCCAGACAAAGTAAATGTTACACCTATCATTTTTAAATATAAAAGACTTTTGTCTTCACTGATGAAAAAGCTTGCTAATAAAATGTTCCTACTGTAAATCCACCAAGAATAAAAAAAGAGAATGTAAATGCACTCCCTGTCTTTTTTGCAATGTGATCTCTCCTAAGCATCAGTGACAGTAGCTCTGTTGAGCTCAAGTTATGATAACAATAACTTTTGCAGATGTTCGTAGCTGTCAAATATTATTCACTAAAATGTCAGAAGATGTGATAAAAAGTAAAAACAGAAGAATTCCTCTGCAGTAATCAGCTGAAGTCAGGAAGGCAGAGGTCACGCATTAATCTCTAACTCTAAAACAGTGAGTTGTAAAGGAATAATGGAAATATTATATTAAAGCAGGCAAGCAATTGTGCATGTGTGCGCATGCCTACTTGTACATGAATAAGTGAAAGAAAGACACATGTATTTCCACACTGCATTTGCTTCCAATTCATTCACGTCGCACATCCAATGTATTTCTTGTGAAAGGAATATATGCATCACAGATAAGAGCACCTAAAAACTGTGTTATTTTTATTATTTTAGTTGTTTTCCACTCCATGAACTCCCAAGGTCATTTTCTGAGACTCCTCTGGCAAGGGGCCTCACGAAACCCAGCACCATTTGGGGTTATGACGACTGCTTGCTATGCTGTACTCTTTATTGTTGTTGGATCAAACGTTACTGCAACTGATATAGGCCACATAAGATGCAAAAATCAACGTATGGACAAGCTTCTGTTCCTTGATTCAGAATGTTTTATATTTTTGAAGTCCTCTGGGACTTTGTTGTAGTAAAACTATTTCTGAATAACTACCTTAGGGCAGCATACAAGGGTAACTGTATTATAAAACAGGAGATTGTTCATGACAAAGAAGAAATAAATCAATAACAGGTGCAACTATCTCACAAACTGTTACTTCAACATAAATTGTCCCTGTAAGAAGGACAGAAAAATGTTTTTACAAACCTTTTACTTTTTTCAATTCTCACTGGAATCCAAGTCAGAAGAGAAAATGGCTGTTTGCTTAGAATAAAGTGTCTGAGCTATCTATGTGAACCTGACTGTAATGGCAAAGGATGGTGCAGATCAATATCCATCTTCTTCATTCCTGAAGTAATAACTTTCAATAGGAAAATCTATTTACTTTTACTTACCTTTATTTTATTTCATTTTGCTTTAAAGAAGTCCATTCCAGAGGGAGGGTTTAGATTGCAAACAGCAGTTAACAAACTGATGATTTAACTAAGGACTATAGGCCAGTCGGCATGTTACCATTCCCTGTAGCCATCGGGTAGGGTTAAGAAGAAACACATCTACTTGGAAAATTTATTTATTATATAAACAATGAGTACTACAAGCCATTTAGCGCATACAACCTCCCTATGTATAGCGCATATTGGAAAGGTCAATCACAACTAAAGGGTAATTAGTCTAATCCTTACCTACCACGTGCCCAGAGCCAGCCTGGGCTCCCCCAGCAGCTGCTGGTGCTCCTGGAGCCACTGTGCCCCCAGCCATGGGCACCCACAAGGCCATGTCCTGGGGGCTGCTGGCTGCCAACACTGGCTTGTGGCATTTCATGAGGGCATCCATGGCCAGTGCAAAGCTGTTTTTTTCCCCTCAAACTATAGAGGTGGATCCCAGAAACTTCTCAGGCCCACATACTTTCGAAAAAGACAAGTAACACAGAGGAGAGGGGGAGTAAAGCAAAGCAAACTTGCATATTTTCCACTGGCATGTACCCACTTTCAACAACTGTGCGCTTGCAAGATAAATCATATGTTTGATAGGACCAGTTATATTGTTCATATCAATAAAAACAGTGTATGCATTTACTTTTTTTCCATGCCTTCCAACTGGCTTTCAGAAGTAAAACAAAACTTTATGGCAGCACTCACGGCATCGCCTGATATTTTCTATTAGGGTTTTTTTTATTTTAATTATGCACTAAAACCGCGTATCAGACAGCGTAACATCTTTGCAATAAGTACTGTTTTCAAGTTGTATTATGTAGAGCACAGTGAAAGGCTTCCTCGTTTTGAATTCAGGGGGGAAGCTGAAGCTCATTACAAATTAAAAATATTAAAAGTACATTTGTGCTTTCTGCAATTGCTGATTTTTCTCCCTGCTGCTACAATCACCTAACACAAAATTAAAGCAAGACTGCAATTTACCACTTTCTTAATATTTACAAGCAACCATCTGGCTTTCCATAATACACATTTTTGTGACTGTGGTAGCAACATCATCCCTCACTATTCACAGCCATGTCAATATTGAAGTCCAAATAAAAGAGACTACAAGAGAGAATAGAAAGACAACACTTTATTCGCACTGCGAATTTTATTAATAATAATTGCTAATTAATCTTAACTGAAGCAGCAGTGCAAAACCCCATGCCTGAATTCCAGGTTCTTACATAAATCTCAGAGCACTCAGAGTGTGTATTTGTAACTAAGAAAGAGATCACCAGCATTAAAACCCTGCTTATATCAACTGCAAGATGGGAAATAAATTAGAGACTTTACTCTTTTTAGAATCTGAGGGGAAACATATACTAATATAGATGTAACCTGATAAGACAATTAATTGCAAAGTAAAATTTGGAGAATACTAAGGATAAGCAAGATTTCTTTGTCATTAATGTCTGCATATTTATTGGAAAGCAGATTGTGTGAGTGTGTGTGATGAATAAATGAAGTCTTAATTGTACAATTTTCTATGTGGCTTATACACACAGGGTCTTCATTTCTACATTTTTATTTTCACTGTTATCAGGATAACAGGAAAAAAAATACAACCACATGCTGAAGTATTACTGCATATATCGCTGGAACACAAAAGACAACTATTGAAGCTAAATAGAAGCTCCAATAAATCTGAAGAAAAGCCATTGACAATTTTATAAAAAATAAAAAATAGTTTCAGTTGTTAAAAGGCACCTAGGGATTAGAAAAAATGTTCAGGGTCTTAAAGGTTTTAGAAGGCTGGTGTTTTTGGGTTTTGAAGACAGTAATTTTTATTCATTGGTTTTTACCTGCAACAAATTTTGTTATGAAATTTCATCCACCATTTTATTTCTCTTAATATTGAGCTGAAACTCAAAGTAATTGAAACAAGGGAAAGACATCAAGAATTAATTAGGTTATTGCAAGAAAATCACAATATGTAATCAATGTTTCTGAGCTTAAGTAGACCAGGTAAAGGATTAATGCTACTGTACAGAAGGAGCTGTGTTACAGTAAAACACAGATGAAATACCTACTAGGGTAGGTAGTAAGTTAGAGGCTTTAGACATAATTATGCTATATATAATTTAAAGCTCAACTTCAAAGCAAGTAAGTGCTATTAATTATCCTCTACCCAACACAGCTCTTAAAATGTCAAATTAAAAAAGACTATTGGTAATTGTATAAGTTATGGCAAACTAGCTCCCTCCAGCAGTGACAGGAGACAGTAGGAAAAAAGCAAGCAAGATCTACCTTTCCTCCCTGATATTTACAGCTACTTGTTCTTCATGCAGATCAAGAAAGCAATAATGTTTGCACTGAATTTCCTCAGCCCTCTTTCAGGGACTGATCCTGCAAGTAATCCCTCGTGTGAACGGCAGCTGCCAGACCAGGCTTTTATTTGGGAGCTCACCAAACGACACTGACCTGGCTCCTCGCTGCTGCGGCATGTGTGTGGGCAGCAGGGCACACAGGAAGGAGGGGCACCCACCTCTGCCACCAGCACCCATGGAAGGGAGTTATCGCACTCTTGTGCCTCAGTTTCCTAACCTCCCGACTCGATTTCTCCTTCTGCAGGTGAGTGAGCAAGAGGCACAGCAGGAAAGGCACCCTTTGGGCTCGCTGCACCTCCCTGGTCCTGCCGTTGGAAAATGCCACCGTGGGTTTTTTGCTCAACCCTTCCAGTGCCCCGTGTAAAGGGCTGAGTTTTATAGGCAAATATAAAAACATGGATTAAAGTGCATATGAAAATTTACTTCCGTTAATATTTGCCTAAATTAGAAATACTTGCACATAATTATCTTTCAAAGGACAGAGGAAAGGAAAACAAAAAGCCTGAAATTGTGCTTTTAACTTGGGTGCTGCTTTCTCTGAGGCCTGCGCTCGTATTTGAATGGCATACAAGGTGAAAAGGTTTAGAGGTTCTCTCAAGCCTTGACTGTACATGTGTTTATATATCTAAAACCAGCGTGGAGTTTGTAACCTCAAGTTGCGGGGAAAAACATTGTCATGATAGAGGAAATTATGGGCTGGGCGGGGAAGATGGGGCGTATTTCAGGCAGGTATTGCACAATCTTCCTCCTGGCTCTTAGCCATTGCTCACTCGTAACCTCCATAATTCACCAAAATTATATATCAAAAGCACATAATGAACATTGAGTTATTTTGAGTTGAGTTGCAGACTTAATAGATGGTTGTCATCGTGCCAGATTACTGGTATGGAGTAATTACATTAAAGAGCTAGCAGATCCTTATCCGAGAATGAATCTTTTAAGACAAGGTTTCTGAGCAAAGCTGGGATGTACAGTAACTTACGGATATCCTCCCAGTTCAGATCAATTGGGCCTTTCATGCATTAATATTCCAGGATGTACTTCTTCAAGAATACTGTCCTGGGAAATAAGATGATCTGATGTAACTTTTGTTTGATTTCAGGGGGAGCCCCATACCTAAATATCTTCAAGAATCTGGCCCTTAGGCACTTCTGAAATTGAGAATTATACGTTCCAACGTTGGATTAATGCCTAAATACCTTTAAAAGTGTGAGCTTTGGAAAATCCCTTTGGGTGCCTATCAGCACCTGTAGGCATCTGGATACCTTTAAAAATGGCCCCAAATGCTGCTTTAATAGCTCATCCACTGCGAGAGGAGCTGACACCCCTTTTCTTTCTTCCACATTCCCACAGGTGACTTCTTTCCACCTCAATGGCTGCTGCAGGTGTTTGGACCAAGCACAGGGATAAACCCTCTCGTATATGCAGTTGGATGGGAGGCTGCCTCCAAGGCATGTGGAAATGGCAAAGCAGCGATTCTCAGACATCACAGGCTGCACAGCCAAATGGGCGCAGGGCAGCACACAGGTTATTAATCCCTGGCCTTTAATAACAGCAGGTGAGAAAAAGTGGAGGAGAAAAAAAGCTCAGAAAACCAGAGATCTTCCCTAGGGTTCCCTTTGCCGTGGCACGGCTCTGGGTGCTGACCTTACAAGGAAAGGTGCCTGTATAGCATGGCTCCACCAAAAGGCAGTGTTCAAGCATTACCCACACCAACCCTTAAAGCATCTTACTGCAGCACTCATGAATCCTTGCTTACAATTCCCAGCACTTCAACACCCCTCCAAAAGGAAATCCAGGGGTACAAAGTCACAGAGCTCTGCTCAGTGAAGTCAGAAGCAATCAGGGGACATCACCAAAGCAGCTTCTTAGCTGCTTAGCTTCTTAGCCCGTAATTTAATTAATTTACCTGCAAGAGCTCCTGCAATCTAAGCAGCAACCTCTGAGGATCAAGAGTAAAGATATCACAGAAGACGTGCAAATGCAGAAAGCAGGATCTACCCCTGTAAACAGGGCAGTCCACTGCCTTTCTTGTATCATCTCCATTTATGATGTGCTTCCCAATAATGCAGAGTCAAACCAGTCATGACTGAAGCTTCGACCACCTCTAGAAGTGAATATTCATGACCAGTTTCTAGCCCGCTGCTTCAGCTTTGATAAATGTTTCTGATGCAGATGTTGACAGCTAGCAAAGAAAACACACGTGGGGATTTTAATTACCCTGCCAGGTCATAGAAATTGCCAAACAACCACAACTGTCCCCTGATCTCAGACCTAGCACACCTGAGATCACCGGCTGGACATATTTGCACGTTAGTTCAGTTTAGGTACATTTTCAAAATTCCCAATCACTGTTCCGATGCAAAACTCTTTGACTTCCTAATGCTGCTTTCTGCATTTGTTACATGCTTCAGCGTTACATCTGCTGAAAATTTTGGGAGAGCAAGTTCAGCAAGTGATGAAGAGAAAGTGAATGGTACAAGAGCTGTTACTTTACCCTTCCCTTCTCACATAAAGGAGCCCCGAACATGTTGTCAGACACAGCATTTCATTCGAAGGGGTTTCACGCATGCATTTTTAATCAGGATTATATTTCACACACATCTATCATCGCTCGCAAGTGCAGAGGGCTAGTCCCCCTTGAAAACATATCAGCTCTCTGTGTTTGCTGTCAACTATTTTTTTTCTTTGTACAAATCCACTGTTTGGTGACCCACAAGACTATGTTTGATGAATTAAAAAAAAATGCTTAGGATCAACATTGAAAATGGCTGTGCAACTACCTTAATAAAGCACCTTTTCTGAGATTATTGCCATGCAAATAGTCTTAGGAACTGACCTTAAATTATCAACTAAGATAAAAATATGAGGCGTTATTCCACCTGCAATCATGTCAGAACTAACATTCTTACATTGTCTGTAAGCTACAAGATTTTATTGAGTCTGCCGATTTTGTACTGTACATTTTTTATTCACTCCCATGATTATTCCCTACATGGAAAAGACAGGACGCAAAAGGCTTGCTCTCTAGTACTAGGAAACACAGAAGGAATCCCCAGGTCCCTAATGACCATGAACCCAAATCCAGAGGGGAGCAAATACATAAACATATGCGAATGCATAAACCCTTCCTGCTCTGTTTATAACAGTGAAAATTTACCTGAATCCTTTAAGTAAAGATGCTTCCTCATAACAGAGTTCCCTAATTTTCAAGTAATTCAACCAGAACCTGAAGAATAGCAAATTGCTGTAATAATTGCATTTCATGTTTTCCAAAGCTGGTTTGTTGTATGGAAACAAAACAAAACAAAACAAACAAAAACAAAAAGGAAACACTACCTCTGCCATTCTGTTAATAGCCCAAAACAATAAATGTCCACTACTGAAAACTGCAGCACATTCAAACTTCTTTTGTGGATTAGTGAACTTATTCTTATTTTAAAATCTTCACAGTTAAGCTCTGCTTTGAAAGTGTACAAAAAATTACAGGCAAAGCTGACAATGCAAAGTTAAAATAAAAGCTACTGCACTCGCTGTTGCTTACTGTCCGTTCTGCAGGGGGAAAAGGTTAAAAAAATAATCTCAGATTCCTTATGAAAAAGGAATACAGTAAGCATAAAATTGATGGAGTTCTACAGAAATTAAGTGGGATTTTGTAGAAATTAGTCCCCAAAAAGTAGCATTTACTGTGTAATCATATACTTTCTATAGGCTCCCCACCTCACACTGTCATATGGCATGCAGCAAGGAGATATATATATATATATATATTTATTATTATTTTTTTTTTTTCTAAAAGATGATCCCCAAATCCCATAGAATATAGTAGCTTTTCAAAGAAATATCATCCGGGAAGTTACCATTATTTTACTATCTGAAATTAAACTATTGAGATTTTCAACATTTCGGTTGACACTTTTCCTTTTTGTTTTTCCTTCTTTATTCTAGTGTTTCTCCTTTCACCAAGACAGCTTTTTAAGCAAGAGAGCCTCTTTAATTTCTTGAATAGCTTCCTTTGCTTTCATTCTTATAGAAGAATCACAACAACTTCCTGGAAAAGATGCTTTAAGCATTAAAATACTGCACTACCAGGGCCTAGCATACTTCGGATTAATAAAACTTGTATCTTAAAATAGATGCAACCTAGAGAGGATGTCATGAAAGCATTTCAACGAAAACATCACTTCATCATATAAATATGTGCTGCAGCAAAGCCCTTTTAAGAAACTCCCTCGGCTGGGAACTACTGTATATCGACATATGCCCTGAAAAATACATACCAGCACCAATTGCACAGGGGCATTGTTCACATGAAGTAACTATATCTATATGTTGTCAAGCAACTGGTCATAAAAGCACTGAATAAAAAGGCATTTGAAATATGAGATGACTGAAAATACCACAGCTGATTTTTTTTATATTCTCTGATGGTTAAGAACAAAAAGACTTTCAGACAAAGAATTTAGACTCTACCATGGTGTTCGACTTCCAAAATGTAATGTAAAATATTGCCAAATGTCTGACAGAACAAAAAATGCACTGTAAAATGAATGCCTTTTAACAGCGTAAAGACAGTGCTTCTGGAGTGAACCTCTTGTTCTGGGGGAGTACAGGATTTTTAATTACACTGTACCTTATCATCAACTTAATCACAACATCCTTATGAAACTCTCTGGAATCGTATACTGCTGGCAGGAGGAAGCAGTAATATTTTTCCAACATTATCTCCGTGCTTCTAATAGAGAAATAAGTACCTTCAAAATGGGAGGGTTTTATGTGTATTGAACGCTACAGAAAGGCAGGTCTGTCTGAGTACTTGCACTTGTAACACCTAGATTAAAATCTCTTCAAGGCTTCTTTAAATTCTACTGTTATGTTTCACATCATTACTCCTAAGTGCCTCTCCAAATTTTCCTTTTCAATGATTTAAAACTTTGTTTAGAAAATTCTGGCCTGGACTGTTCTTCCAGGAGGACAAAACCCAGGAAGGTAAGGTTCTCACCCTCTCCCTGTATTCATTGAACAGTAGCAACTTAAGTTATTAAGGCAGACACGCAAATCCTCTGCCATGGATAATGGTCAGGTCCCTTGAAGCTCCAGGGGCATGGGAAGCCCCCAGAAGAGGGCTGTTGCCTGTGCGTCAAGCACCTTGGCCGGGATGAGTCCCATAGTTGCAAGTAAAAGCTCAAGCAAGGACAGAATGGGATGGGATGGGAGAAAAGAGCCTGTGCTGCTTTTTCAGAAAGGGTGGTGGGAATTGAAAATTCACAATATTTGCCCAGGTACTTTAGCCCTGGGAGGAGGAAATTGCCTGCATTGATCTTCATTGCTCAGCAACACAGTTGCTAATGGATTTCAGATTTAAAGCAAAGGGCATAAACTTGGCTGGCAGTTCTACCTGGGAAAGTTATGACCAAAAGGTAACGCAGAGCAGAATACTCTTTCATCAGAAATATAACTTCTCTCCAAAACCTAATGGTCTTTTACACTGGCCTTATCAAACAGGAACTCAAAGTATTTTAGGGGCAGGAGAGGGAGGAGGAATATTTTCATTCTCACTGAACCACACTTCTCCAGAGACTGAGCAAGGGGCATTGCAGCATTTGGCACAGGTTGTATGTAGGACTTTAACCTGCCACAGGTCAACTACCACACAAAAGCCTGGCTCAGGTGTATTTGATGTTTCAAGCTCTCATTATCCTTTACTCCTCAGGTCATTGTACTAACTGCTAGTCTGTTGACCAGCAAGCAGCACTGGATTGGATAATAAACATTTAAAGATTTTTTTCTAATTAAAAAAAAAAAAAAAAACAAAACAAAACAGGTTACCTCATTTCTCAAATCTACGCAAAGACTTTTTGAGGGATATGAAGTCAAGAGAATAATGGAAGATCTATCAACAAGATAGACAACAACAGATCAAAGACCTATTGCTACCAGAAGTGTCTGATGTGCAAAATACAAAAGGAACTTATTCCAACCTAGTGTTTAAAAATGAATATTGTTAAACAATAGTAACAATTTTTCATATTTCACATGTAGTTGCTGTGTCCTGAATAGTAAGGAAAATAAACAGAATCTGGAAATAATAAGCAGGAAGGAAACTTTTCAGCACTGTAATGAAATAATCAGGAAATACGACAGAAACTCACTGAGGAGCAAAGAACCTCCTCCAGCAAGAACTTGGTGATGTTCAAGGTGTGCGGGGAAAAGGGGCACTCAGCAGGAGCAGGAAGAGCCACTGTGGATCAAGGAGAGTGGAAAATAAGGTAAATGAAGAGGATAAAGTGACACTGAAAGGACACTGCAGCAGCAGATAACCTGAATGAGTGGCTAGTGATGTGAACAGTGTAAGGTAGAGGCACCATCAATATAAATGGTGGTCACTTCAGGTGGCATGCAATAGCTTGGGGCAAACTTCAACTCATTTGGATTTCTTCAGTCTCCACTAGGAGAATTGGATATGGTTTTGAAAGACTTCCCTACATTATGGTCTGATTTGATTTGAGCTATTTATTATGATCAGAAATACCAAGAAAATGTGAGCAACACATTAGGTTGTCTAATGACGACCAATGGACAAGAGATAGGGATATAGGGGTTAGCATCTTATTCCTCTCCCACAGATTCCTTTTGACCTCATCTCTCACAACTCTTGAGTTTAAACTAATGATGGAGTGGTTTGTCAGTGTAGAAAACACTGAATCCAAATGTCTTTTGAGGCTGGAAGAAAGCTTTATCCTCCTGAGGAAAATGAAAATTCTGATATGGATAAAATGTGGAGCCAGGTTTTTCCTCTCTGTTTTCCTAGAAAGCATAGGAATCTTGTTTCCTTGTTCCTCTAAGCTTCAGCTCAAGTCTTCTCCTTCTACACAATGCTGTCTCTTGTATTTGAGAAGGGATGTTCTCTAAGAAGAAAAGAGGTGAAAATATCCTGCAGTCCTAGATGAACTGATAAAAGCAAAGAAATGACTGCTAAAATTTCTGCAGCATTCTTGTTGTTGTTGTTGCATGATCAATCCATAACCATATCTCCTCACCTACACCAGGGCATTCAAAAGAACAAGAGTGTTTCATAAAAAAATTTAAAAAAAAAAAAAAAGAAAGAAAAAAAATTAAAAATCAACTGCCTCTATGCCAAACACTTTCATTTCCCAGTCTGACTAGTCTCTTGAGAAGAAAAGTACAGCTTGTTAAAAATGCTGCATTTTTTCATCAGGGTTGTACTGATGCTCTTGAGAGACCATGAGATCTGTGCCTGGAGTTTGTACATCTTCAGGGGTGAACTGCTAATCTCCACTGATAACGATACATGGGAACTGACAGGATAGGAAGACAAAGAGAAACAAGAAGAATCAGATATCATCTATATTATTAAAAATAATATATTCTTAGGCCAAGAAAAATCAAAATGCAGGGCTAAATATAAAACTATATCTACAATCCTGAACAAGGGACATTAAGATTTTAAAAACTCCGCACTTACTAATTCTTACTGAGGAAACAGAAGCTCGAGCTGTGTGGTAGTTTAGAAAATAAGGATGTGATGATGTGATTAAAAACTATTATACATATGAAGAAGCAATTTAAAGTTCCTGCACACAGTCATTAGCTCAGTTCTGAAGTGATTCAGTCTGTCAGCCTACTCTACCTTTTGCTATAGAATTTCTTACAGCATTTTTTGAGAGGGAAAAGGAAAAGATCAATAGAACTCCTCTATATTCAATTAGTTTAACACTGCACATCATCTACTGACAACAAGATATTACCCTGCTCTACTCATATCTGTATTATGTGAATTCCCACCTCCTCTACTGGGAGCACAGTATCACCTTTGAGCTCTTCTTGCTCTCGCAGATGGATGAACACAGACACACCCCTAGTACAACCACCTCAGTACATTCCCACCTCGCCTAAATTTCTACTAGCCCAGTGCTACTTTAAAAATCAATCACTCTTTTTTATTGGTAAAAAGAATAACTTTAAAAAAAAATCATATTGAGGAAATATCTCCAGATATCAAACAGAAATTTTATAGGAAGGATAAATATGCTGTTGAATTCATCTTTACAATGGAAATGACTGTATTATTGTTTGAGATGAAATCCTGACCCTGTTGAAGCTTACATGTAGGTTGCCATTGGTTTCATAATTGTATGGAATTCCTCCTGCGTACAGCTTTTTTCTGCACTTATAGAAGAATGAAATACGATCATGTAATATGAAGAATTAATTACAGTTAAGACAGAGTACTACGATGCTCAGCCATAAATATATTACTCATGGACGGACACATCTCAACAGGTTTGGTGGATGAATCTTGAGAAGAAATGCCAACACAGCAAGTGATTACCAGAACACTTCTGAATTTTCACTGTAAAAATAGGGGTAGATTCTTTCATAAGAGCAGATAATGAGCAGATTTCATGATATCCATTTAATCAGGAATAACAGAAGAATATTTGTAACCCTGCTTGTCATAATTGTACCATGCCGTTTTCACAGAAAATAAATAAAATAAAATAAAATAAATATATATAGTATTCTAGTTGGCATTCAGTGTACTAGTTGCACTTAGAAGTAGGCATCATTCATGCTTAAATTTACTTCTAGACACTCACAAGTTTCTTTGCTTTGACTTTGAATCTCCTGACAACTCATAGTAAATAGTTGTCAGGTAGAGAACAGGGAATATGGATCACATGTGTGAAAGGGAAACCCACTGGGGAGTGTTGAATAGACAATCCATAACAAGCTCTGGATACCTCCTAAAATAATCCAAGACCAAGAGGATGATAGAGCAAAGTGTTATTACATATACAAGTTCTGTTCTTGCTCTTAGCTCAATATATGCATAGGGCTATAACCAGAGACAGACCATATGTACATATTCTCATCTCATACACTATGGTCTTTCTCATAACCTACTGTTACTGGACGGAGGACTCCTCTTGGTCTGACTCCTTTGGTGAGGAGTTAGACCCACACCATCACCGTGTTCATTACAGTCTCAAATTGAGGTTGCTTATTACCATCTCTGTCTCTTCACTGGTCTGAAAAATCATTTATATCAGCTCTAAAATTGTTGTGTTTTGTTTTTTTTTGTTTGTTTGTTTGTTTGTTTTTTTTTTCTCCCAATTCTCTCAAGACTCCTAAAACAATTAAATGACTGATTACATCAGTGATTACCAATTTTAGGAAAAGCCACAGATATGAAACACATTAGTTTCAAACTTCATATTTAATATGTACAATTATATATAGATGGATGGATTTTTGCATTTGGATCTTAACATTGAGGAAGCGGAGAAATAAAAAGGAGCAAAGATCTGAAAGTACTATGAGGTGTCCTATTACAATAAACATTCGCAAAACCTACAAAATTTAAGAAAATAATAACTAGATGCCTTTTGTTATTCTGAAGCTTCCTCTCTCAGCATTGTAATGCAAAAAGGATTAAAAGAATCCAATATTTGAAGACACTTTGAGCTGCAATGAGCAAAACAATTTAGTAGTTGTAAATTTTTAATATCCTTCCAGAAGATAAATGGAGGTAAGAAGCAACTTTCAATGGTCATGTAAGAAGGTCTGAATTCACAAAGTAAGACCATGGAGACACCCCTCATGTCAGTACTGCATCTTCTGATGTTCAGATAACTCTTTTCAATGCATCTTCGTTTGCTCATACCATTTTATCTACTGGTAAGTTCTGTAATATGCAATATACCACATTCAGTGCCAAGATAACAATGGCAATAATACTAACCTTGTCTGAAAATATATCAGTAAATCAACCATTGCTGCATAAAGAAAAGTAGATCAAGTTGATTTGTGTCAACTCATTAACACATGGCTAACAGATTTTTTTCTGTCATAACCCTCCTTATACCAAAAAGGTACTTTGAAAATTTCTATAATTTTAATAAGGGAAAAATATTATACAGCTGGCCCCTGGGATCATCTATTAGCTTTCCTTCAAATTCTTTGCTTCCTTCTACCTATACAGCAAATCCCTAACGACATATTTTTGGCATGTTTTTTAAATAAAAGTACCACGTTTCTAATCCAGATGCTACAACTTGCATGGTTTACTCAGAGATTTAAGAAACAAATTTCAAAGTCTGGGCCAAAAAAAAGAAACAAAAGAGAAGTAAGATCTCTTTGCTACAAGAATGGAAACATGCAGCCTGTCAATACCATTAAGTGCCACAGCTAGAAACATACACCTTGCTGAGTTCCTCTCTCCCACTTCATAGCAATAACGATTGACCTCAAAGAAACCACATCAGGGATTTGGGGTTTTAAGACTTGGTTTTTGTAGCTGTACAAAGATGATCTACAAACTGACATTCAATTCATTTTGCAAAGTGTTACTATTTGTTAATTGCCAAATTAATCCTTTAATAAATTCAGTGCTCTTCAGATTTCTGGTCAGGAAAAAACAAAAAAAAAACGTTCCCCAGTTCCCAGTATCCTACCTCAGATATTTGTCTTGGATAAATACCATACCTATGTTTCTTCCCCTGTTACTTAATAGAGAGAAGAAAAGACGTGGGAAACTAGAATTTCATATTTCTCAGCCAACATAACCCAAATTTACAAAAGAAATATCTGAGTGCCCTACAGACCCTTGCACCGAATGATGGGGAGTCAACAAGGCTGCCGTTTGCAACTCCAAAATATTTTGATCATCTTTACATTTGAGGTTCCCATGCTTTCTTTTTCTACTGATACACGAGTTTCTCAACACAAGCTATGAATAATTTTCTCCACATCACAGGATCTGAGAAGAGCATCCTATGATGCCTCTGATACTGACCACCGTAAGAATAAGAAAGGGAAGAGGGAAAATAGAAGCAGTACTGAGTCATCCTTTCTCTGTTTTACTCTTCCACATTCAGGCAATCCATAGCTTGTTGCTCTTTCAGTCCAAGAACAAATTGTGGCTCTTTCACTTCATCCAAGTCTCTCTCCCATCAGAATTCATAACATAGGTAGCAACAGACACCTAACATTACCGTGTGCTTAGTCTGTAGAAAACCTCTCCCTCTAGATGCGTTTCTTCACCACAACGCACAAATGAATAAGCATTCCAGTAAGACGCATACGTAGTCTTACTCTAGCAGTTGCACTGTGGTACCCTCTGCATTGAGGGCCAAGTTCTGTCCACTTCCACACAGACAGACATGTTTCTGTTACCATCCTGACTTGACAAAAAAAATGCACAAGGGTTTTTTGTTATTTTTTTCATATATATTTATTTTTATTACACTAAGCCTCAAAAAGTTTTCAATTTGTTGCTAACAAATGCCTATTTTAATCAAGCTCCAGACAACGCAGCCCACAAATGCATTTATTATTAAAACAAACTTCTTTAAAAATTCAAATCTTAGCTTATTAAAAAATATAATAAAGACTTTTATGTAGTTTAGTATGCAAGAGTTAGATTGCTTGACCTCTCTTTTAATGACTTAATTAGCTGTACTAAAGCCCAGCTGGGCCTCTGCTGACAACATAGCTAGATATTTCAATCAGGCAGTGTTATGGAGAATAAGTAATAAATGCTACCTTGTCGCCATACAGTCCCAAACCAGAGTGCATGCTGGTAATGCTAAATTTGATCAGTATGCCTCATATTTCAATTAGTCGTGGTCTGAATCACTAAAACTGTGTAATGTGTATGAATTCCTGATATCAGATACAGAGCTACAGGCTCCCACAGTTAGAACCCATTGAGTTTGCTTTTATTAGCAGCCAATTAATGGCCAAAATCTGCATTGCTTTTAAAATTTATAACCTCTCTTCCAGCTGCATCCATGGCTCCTAGTATACTGTATACAATCAGATCCATATCACTGTCGCAAGTCAAACAGCTGCAAACTGTATTCTGTCTGCAGAGCTGAAAAATCCTTCTATACAGAAGCTTTTTTTTAACCTCTTAGAAGTTCTTTTCAAAGCCCAGCAGCACTAGTCACTTTGCGACAATGAGCGATTTAATACAGAAAGAAAGAAATCTACACCAAGGTAACCTCTTGGGATGTGCTAGGTTTTCAAACGAATGAAACCCTATCACTTTGGCACAGCACAAGGGCAAGCAAAGCCACTTCTCCTGACCAAGGCTAAGAAAATATAAACATATAAAACCCGACCCTCATTGGAAATTAACCCATTGAAGTCTAGAGAGTCATTAAAAGATCCCGCCAGTACAAAGATTAATATTTTAAACCAACTTTCACAAATTAGTAACACTGGAAATTGTAATCTGGAGTCCTGCGATCCTTATGAGATTACTGCAGAGAACAGGGCTCAGGCCTGTTTCCCTCCCAAATGGTTTAATGAATACTTCAAGATTTCTAGACATTATTTTTAGGAACAAGTCTCTATTTCTGTTACATGATATGGCAGGAAATTTTGATGCGATCAGATTCAGACATAAAGCATAGTAGCTTTATGTACTGGTAATGTCATGTCATAAAGCCATATGATAAAGGCATATTTGACATCTGAAATTATGCTATTATTTTTTAAAAGTAATTTACCATATGTAAAAATGTGCAGGCCTAGAACAGTTTTGGACATCTGATCTTCCAGTGTTATCTGAGACAAACAGTGAATGTTTCTGTTCTTTCCCCTCTCTCTAAGTCACTAACTAAAAAAAAAAAAGAGGAAAGAGGAGGAGGAAAATTAAAAAAAAAAAAAAAAAAAAAAAAAAAAAAAAAAAGGAAAAGACTGCATTTAAAATTCGCTGATATGGAACAACAGACAAAAGTATTCACCTGGTTAAATGCCTTGGTTTTATGCATGTGAGTGTGAAAAAGCACTTCTCCAACAGTAACACATGGCAATAAAAATGTTGTGCTTGGATAATACAAACTGCTGTCATGGCTATTTAAAAGACAATAAAATCCTATTTTACAAAATTCAACCACTAATAACCAGCATTCTTTCTAACTGCTTAAATACTGCAGTAAGACTCCTAATGCCACTGTGAAATCATAAGCTAGTACTTCAAAGGTGTTCTATCTGTTACAAATTTAATCTTCACTGGTATGTCACAACTCATTTCATCCCAGAAGCTTTGAGATGCAGCATAGCGGCATTTTTGTTGTCCTAGGCAACCTGAACCAAACTGTTAAATACCTGTCTGATGCCCCCAAAATGATCGCAACAGTATTGCTTACAGGATTTACAATAATGGCTATCTTGAAAAATTGTATTTTTTTCTGTTCCACTTAGTTAAGAAAAAAAAATAATCTTCGTTTGATTTTTCTCAGTGAAGTTGAAATATATTGGAAGTGTTTAATGCTTTTAATAAGATTTAAAAAATGAAAACACTTCTTATGAAATACAGTAATCAAGCAGTATGATATTTATTCTGCAGCTCATGGGGCTCCTGCTGAGGCTATGAGAGATGGGCAGAATGCATGCCATAATCAAAGGCATGATATAGGAGTAAAACGGGTATAAAAAGGGGCAAGACCACACCTGGACATAACGTGGGATTGTTCTCCCTACATTATATATATTATTGCACACAAGCACACATGTGATAAACCCCCAGACAACTTTTTTTTTCCCTAGGAATTTGTAACTCATATTTCAGGATTATTCCTTTGAAATTATAGTAACAAAAGAGTAACAAAAACAAAGCAATAATTTGAATCAGAATTTTATGTGATTTGCTTAATTGTCTCCCCCGTATGCTCATGTTAACCTATTTTTGTCCAGATTTTCAGAAATCTGTGGAAAGACATGAAATAAGCTGTTTTACTTAAAACACAACGTACCTACATCTCCCAAAATACGCAGATCCCCTTATCACATTGTCCATTCACATAAGGAGGGATCTCCCTAGGAGAGATGGGTTTTACTTTGAAATGAACTGTTTACTTCAAGCCTTAAAGATAGGTGCTACCAGCTAAAATAGAAATGGATCATTCTCAAAAGGGGATAAAAAAAAAAAAAAAAAAAAAAAAAAAAGGCACAAAAAATGCATGGAAGCACAGGACTCTACCAAGTTTAGGTAAGATAAATACGTGTTTGAGACTACTTATCTCTAACCAACAGGGATCCCTTTGACTTTTGAATTTTTACACACATTTCAGATAAAATCAGGGAGGGAAAAAAAAAATCCAGCACTCAAGAACATCAAGTGGATTTGTGACTCTCTCTGGAGGACTCTAGACCCTTACAAACATATGAATGGATTATGCTGATTTTATACATATTTAATCATTGTAATCCACATGTTTTGATATATAATCTGCAACCCATATTATAAATTGAAGAATTTTATCCACATTCTAACACCCCTATGTTATACACAACAAAATATTTCATTTAGTAAATAAGTTAATTCAATAAAATAGAAGTGAAAAAAATGACGATATTTTACAATTATTTTCAAGATTCAGAATTCCGTATACTAAATAAATAAATAAATAAATAAATAAATAAGAAAATTGATTTTACGGATATATACTTATAAATGTAAAATGGCAATGTTGATTTGCTTACACTTTTACTGTTGTTGCTTAAAGTATTATATACGTATTTTTAATTCCAAAATATATCCATCTGTTTGATGATCTAGACCTTTGAAATACATTTCATTATACAGTTGATAAGACTTAGTTTATTTAAAGGTTTGGACTCTATTAATTCTCTAGAAGACTGCTACATGTATAAGGAATAAGTAATTGTTGTTTTTCTACTCATATAGCTTCTGAAAAGCCCATTACAGTTTGCACAATTAGAACAATATATACGGCTGCTACCAAAAAAAAAAAAAAAAAAAAAATCTGAACAGACTGAAACAAAGGATCATGTATAAGTATAAATACAGGTAAAAAGGAGCAGTGTGAGCCAAAAGACACAAACATGAAATCAAAGCACAGATGTGCATAAAGATATTTTTGAAAACCTAAAAGCAAGGCGTCAGATACACTCTGCTGCCTTACAGTACAAAGTGCTTTGAGTGGGTGCAAGGAATCCCTAGATGCTTTCTTCTAGGCAAGGCCAGAAACTTTTATAACCATCGTATCAGAAGATGGCTTTGACAACTAAAAATGAAGGAGAAAGGAATGCCCGCAAAATAAAATTTATTAAGTTTAGTTAAGAGTTAAGTATAACCTGAAGACCAGTATGTGGCATACACATTCATTAGGGATGTCCATGTGCGACTCACTCCTGGCTTGACTTTGCTGTGCCATTCATGAATTATGCAGTCCTCTCTAACTCAGAAATGAGAGTGAATTATGCTGCCCACTATCACATATTATCTCTCTGGATACACACACTTTAACACTCAGGTTTAAGTATGTTTGTATTCTGTTGTGACCACCCTGAACATAAACCCACTCCGGGATTTTTGTTCTTATGCGTATCATACGTACACACACAAGTGAGCTTACATGTATGTAAGTGAATAAATCACATGCACAGATGCTTGTAAATAAAATACGAGACAAAAATAATGGAATAGGGAATTTCCCTGAAGATTTGTAAATCTGGAAAAACAGTCCAGTTCAGCTGCTATACATAAAAAGGTAACAGAACATTTCTTAATACACTTCTCGGTCAGCTTTGCGACCATTAAACCTTTTTTCCCTACCAGTAAAATTAAAACCTTGCTGATACTTTTTCTGGGTCCTTCTGCATTTTTAACAGCACCTATTCTTTCCCAGTGCAGCCCTAGCACCGGCACTGAGCATTTTATTATGCATGTTGTTATATCTGCTCTTACAGAGCTGATTCTATTATCATTTTACAAGTGACTTTTTAATTACTGTTACATCTAAGATGAGATTTGGAATTTAAAAACATGCACACATGGGGTTAGGTCGGTCTTTGATTATTAAAACCTTAAGGTTCATAGACTACAAGGGTCAGATGGGACCACGGTGATCCTCTGAGGACGGCAAGGCTGCAATCCGCAGTTGTCGCTCAGACCGAGATCCCACGGAGTCAGGATACAACCCTCCCCGGGCTGTCGGGCGAGGCCCCAAATTCAGGGAAGAAACTTGAAAGAGGAAATTTCTCCATCTGCATATTTTCTGATATGCCTTGTCCATTAAAATGCAATTCTAGTATGCATTGTGGATAATTACTTTTTATTTGCCATACAATAGGGATTGCTGGTGTTTAAATTATCCCTAGAATGTACAGAATTGTGCTTTTTGAAGTAATCCTCTGTAATAAAACAGAATGCATTTTGTCAGATAGCTGGATTCTTAGCTGTGCTGTAATAAAGGTGCTTAAAAATGTAGCCTCAGGCAACTGAAGCAGGGTTTCACTTCTTGAGGAAAACCAAAGTAAAATAAAAAATTTTCCCACACTGCACAATCTAGTCATTAATTTTACTGGAGGCAGCCAGACATGCATGCCAATGTTTTCACTGAGTAAATGTGTGTTTTACCCATTATGTTCTCTGCAACTGAAGATAACTCCTACCAAATATTTGAGTTTTTTAATTTCAGGTTTCTATATCTGAATGAAATACAGTATTGTTTCATACCTCTTCAGCGAATTACGATGAAGCTAGCATGCAGTGGTAAATATTTCCTTCATTTTGACATGCAGACAGATAAATTCACATTATACTTTTTACCATTTAAGAAAGCAGAAAAAGCTTTCATACAGTAGTATGAAATACAGATTTTATTATTATTATTTATTATTTTTTTTAATAAAAGATGCGTTTTATATTCTAGAAAGTAAAATACAAGCCATGTTCCAAACCCTGCCTTTTCCCTCTAAGGAGTAATTATCATAATATATGTGTGTGTTTTAAATGACGAACTGACAAATAATAAAGCACTTACCAACAAAAAAGCACAGTTTATGCAAACACTTGCTTGAATGTATACATAAACACATAGATCTAAAAGTCTTCTAGCCTCTGTTACACTTAAACATTTGTTATTAAACAGGAATTTCTCTGCAGATGTCTTGCTTGGTATATATACAAAGCCCTCTGATAGAAAAAAACAGAAACAAGCAGAAAATCTAACTCCACAGAAACAGCCAAAGTAGGAATTAATTTAGCAACAAAGTGAAAAGATTTGATTACTCTCTGGAATGCTACACATGAAAGTCTCTCTCTCAGCTGAGGTCAAGCAAAATATCGGTTTAACAGCTGTAAACATACAGCATAGATGCAATATGTGTATCCCTGATGTATACATATTTTATACATGTAGGAAATATTTTTATAGAAACAGCACAAGCACCAAATAGCTCATATTCGAGAATAATTTCAAACGCAACATCCCATTATTACGCAGCACTTTCACTTACATCATAAATGAAGTGTGACCAGCAGAAGGCAGTGTTACAATAAATATATATGCCACTGCTCATTTATAAGCCAGTTTGATATTGAGATTTAGAGTTCTCCTAACTTTTCACTATACAACTACTGTTTTCCCTAGGCACTTCATACCAAAACCATCTTCTCAAGGTAAATAAGTTTACAGAAGTACTTAAAATACTTCAAAAACCCTTTCTTTTGTACTACATCACTTTTACTTTAAAAGTTAACCTCTTTAACTTCCATTACATTGCATTTTCAGCTTCTTAAGTTCATCAGAGAATTGTGTTCACACTTACCATTTCGACACAGCATTTTGCTGAGCTGTGTCCTCCTGAACAGGACGCACACACTGTCGAGAAGATGGGCATTGTCTCCACAGCAGTTTAGCTTACATAATTCAGTCCAAAAAAAAAAAAAAAAAAAAGAGAGAGAAACTTCTAACATCATTTCTTATTAACCTTTAGTGGTTTGCTCATCATTTGGTTGAACAGTGTCTGGTATACTCTTAGTGGAACCACTGTAGGTATAACAGAACATACCTTTAATTAAATCTCCATCAAACGTTTAAGTAATAATGTCATTTAGCACATGTTAGTATACAAAATCTGTTAGATACCTCTCCAAGTTTACAAAATCCATGTTAAAGGAACCAGCATTGCAAAAAAAAAAAAAAAATGTTACAGCATATGTTTGGATTTTTGTATTTCAAAGTCCTGACTACTTTATCTGAATTACAGATTTAGAGCTTTGTTATGTGTGATAGTTATGATAATATGATCACTAAAGGCACAGAGACAGGGAGACTCAAATCCCTTTGAAAATCCCTTTCTCCATTTCCTACAGCTGCTGCTGGAGTTTAATATCTGATAGAATGATGAAAAAGAACAGGCCAAACTCCAGTTTTAATAAAAATTTTAACAGGTCTACATATAGTTATGAAAAATGTTATTTGCAATGCCAATCTTTAATAAAATTTTCTTAAACCAAAGAAAATTCCCTGTGGGGAATCTGTTATGAATGTGTTTTTTCATATGTACTATTTAAGGCTGTTTAAAGGTTATGAAAGTGGCTGGTAAAATAAGTTCTATCACAGCACAACAAAATCCTACGTGCGGTCTCACTTTTGCATTTAATCAAATAGGTAAGCAAGTCCTTCGATTTTTCGTGTTTCTTCCAAAACAAACATTTTCAGTCTGCATTAAAACTTTTCTCTAAGTTAATGGTAGTAACTCTTAGCACGTGGATTAGCAGCGATAAGAGGTCAGCTTGACTCAAATTTACTGTACTGCCGAGTACGCATTGATTTTGAATCCTGTTTGCAGCCAGAATTGTCACAACCCACATGCTTCATAAGGTAATGCTCTCCGCCACAGTAAGCTGGCGGTATGCTTTAACAGTACTTAAATATTTAAATAAGTACATTTTAAGAAAGCCAGAGTTAAAATAGCTGCAGATCATCACTTCTAAGCTTTGTGACCTGGGTGATCACTATGGGTCTTAAGTGGAAGCATTCTAGCTGTGCTAAACCCTTGTTTCTCACCATAATTCTACAGAATAGGAGTTCTAATTTGGCATTTATGCCTCTGCTTCAAAGGACAATTTTTGTAGACAACATGTACCAGATACTAAATTAAAAAGACACATTCACTCTTCCAAATATATTAAACACTAGCAACTAATTATATTGCAATCCCTTTAAATCTGAGTCCTACCGCCATCACTGACGTGCATCTTTAAGACCACTGTATAACTGCCTATATTTACTCTACCAACTTCCTATCCCTAACTCTTTTATCTCCCACCCATACCATGGGTCTCATTTGCATCTCCATGATCATCTTAGAATATAATATTAAAGCATGATGTGTGTACAGCAGTGACTCTTTAAACAGATGGCAATTTGCGCAGAACTATTTCTTTTACAAACACATCACAGATGAAGAAAATGTCCATCCTTCATAAAGTGAAGATCACTTATTTTTAACTCTGGATTAATTGATGGAAGAAGGTGAGAGGAGGTGGGGGTGGAAATCACCAAAACATGCTGAAGTTCAGTCTCCCCCACCTTAAAAACCTCTAACTACAGAAATTCATTCACAGAAGCTGCTCTATGTCCATCTGTCTACAGGAGCACATGTTTTTGTACAGATTGATGTAAAATGACCAGAACCAACTTTGAACTTGTTGGGATATTTTAAAGCTTTATCTGCTTTATGTAATCAACAAAAACTTAGAACGTCCAAGTTACGGGGATAGTCACAAATTCCACTATTATGACTAGCAAATTCAAAGAACAAACATTATTTAATTATAGTAATTAAAGTTACTTAAAATAATCACCATTTTTCTTTTACATACTACCAAACTCTTTATTTTAAGGTTCTGATGAGGTTCATATTTCCTGTGACCTTAAGCAGGGGATTTGGAAAATTTTGGAGGAATCAAGGTAACAAGAATGTATAAAAGAATAATTTATTGCTGTGACCATTTTGTCCTCTGATTTCTGTTTTGGGATTATAGTGGATTATCTCTGTCTAAAACCTATTTTTCATATCCCTCTGGAAATTAATTGACAAGTTCACAAACAGGAAAGCAAAATTAAGAGATCTAATCAATAGTTAAATTCAAATCTTTATGCTATTATATCTTGGAACATAATTTTTGTAAAGAATTAGTCACCTCCTCAAACAGAAACCTTCTGGATGAACTTTAAACTAGCATCGGAAAATATTTCAAAAGAACATCTGAAATAACTGTTTTGAAACAAAAATACTTTATTAAAATCAAGCAATGTGAGAGAGCGATCAGGACCTACACAAATTATATTTGGCAATGCCTTATCTCTGATTTCACTTGTATTAGAAAATTAATAATAGTCTGATAATTTTTCTTAAGAAAACTGTTCTTTTCAAAGAGAAAAAAAAAAAAAATCTAGAAGTATTTACACATTTTATGCCCAAACCACTTTACTAGGAAGAAATCAGACAAATTTATATCAAATTAGATAACCTCTAACCCACCAAGTTTATAAGAAAAAAATCTTATTAGAAATACTATTTCAGATTAAAATAAAAAGAATACCTGATCAAGCCTTTCAATCAAATCCTGTTTATTCATATTTCATCTGTAGGAATTCACATTAAAGACTTTCATATATAAGAATCAATTAAACACTGTTTTAAAAACTGATGGAAATAAAGCCTTTTGTTCTGGAAAACATACGGGATGTTCCCTTTTTAAAATCACTTAGCAAGAAAAAAAAAAAAAAAAAAGCTATTATCGGTATTAGTTGTTTATTTCACCTTCTAGTCTTCAAAAAAAAATACTAGCCAGCTCAAGTGGTTTTGTTCTCAAAATTGTTTTGGTCTATTTTTAAATCTTAGTCGGTATTTCACTGCATTAAAATCCACCAACAAACAAAAGTGGAATCTTGCGATCAAGCTTCTAAATGTGCACATAATCTCCATCATATTAAAATGTGTTTTCTGGATCTTATACTGAGATTATTTCAAATGAATAAAGATGATGTATTGGATATTTTTAAAGAGACTTTTCATATAAGATTTAGTGTCTAGCTTTTTAGTCAATTATCTCATTTTTTTGTTTGTTTGTTTTTTGTTTTTTTTTGTTTTTTTTTTTTTTGAAAAAGCTTGGATTTATTTTGGGTTTGTAGAAGACCCACTTTTTGATCAGCCATTTATTTGCCTGATGATGTATTAAAATACTGTTTTCTGAATTGATTAATCTACACATGACCAAAAAAAAAAAAAAAAAAAGCCGTTTATTCCTATTTCTTTGTAGGAGTTTATTAGCATAATTTTTCCTCACCCTTTTTCTGGGGATTAATAACTTTAAGATCTTATGGAGAGCTTTGGTAACAACCTGGTGATCCACAATTGTCCCTCTTATTACTAGGAAACTGGAATTACAAATGCAAAAATTACTTCCAAATTCTTGTTCCCAAACTGCATGTATTAAAAAGTTTCCATAGCAACTAGAAAGCATAATACTAGTCCCCAACTTAGTCTCCAGTGATAGCCCCCCAAAACCTCTGTGACATTGAAACATTCATTTTTATTTACTTTAGCACAATCTTCTTAAATAATAGGATTCACTTCTCAGATGCTGATATTTCAAAAGTTCGGGTTTTGCTGTGAAGCAAAAGCCTAACTTGCATCCACGGACACCACGTTGTCCATTTTGTGGACTACAAATAAATGACAAACTAAGAAGAACATATTTTAAAAGGTGATGAAAAAATAAAAATTAGGATGCTCCTATGGAATTGTCCTTTTTGCTTCTAAAAGGGACTAAGAATCCTGGTCATTATCTCTGCCCAGCTATGAAGATGGCTTTTCATGACATCAGGCTATCTATAACTAAGATCAACTGCACTGCTCAGTTTTAAGAATTTTTTTTTCCATTCCTAACACAAAAAAAGATCACTTACTTTTATTGCCACCTTTGTTATCCATTCTACATACTAAAGAACATAGAAAGAAATATTGCCTTTTCTTGCTTTTGCTTATCTTTATGATCTCTGAAACCTAAAATGTTGATTACATCTAATGAAAATATGAACAGTACCCAGCATATGACCACTTAGAAATAAAATGTGGGGGGATTTCACCCAAATGTAACAAAAGAATGTAACAGGGAACAAAAAGAGGTGGAGTATAACAATGCCATTGTGTCACTTTTGATCCAGTGACATGTTTTTAAGATTTACAGATTTCAAATGCATACATTTATGAAAATCTAAACCAAAATTAAGATACTCATTTTTTCTAGATGGGTCTGATCCACCTTTCACTGCAGTCACTGGAAATATTTTCAGCCACTTTGGCTATTTTTGATCACGTTTGTGTTACTCATTCAGACTGCAAACTCGTTAGCTTATTTTTTGTATGTTGTAACAACTTTGTTACTGCATTTGTGATTCAATACGTGGAACAAAACCACACGTTTAAACAGTCAAATATCTGTAGCAACAGCTCTGCAAACACACAAATGAAACACTAACTTTACCCTCATAAGCAATCCCATAACGTTTTGTTCGTTTGCTTGGGTTTGCTCGCATGAGTAAAGTGACTTGTTCATTTAAACAGTTGCAGGAGCGGGCACTAGAAATGTGTAGTTTACTTCATATAGCTACATACATACGTGGCAATTTCACAGGTCATTGCAGTATATATAATTTTGCAATGGGCTATAGAATTTACGGTCCCTTTGAAAACTAACCCCGTGATCTTGCGAGCACTTACTCGTGCCCGTAACTGCACTCATGTGAGTACTACTGGTCTGTTCTCAAGAATAAAGTTACCGAAACACATAACCGTTTGCAGGTTCAGGACCTGAAGCTGTTAATGCTGCGCAAGCCTGTTACAAGTGCTGTGTTAAGGCACCATCCCGAAAACACTCCTGAGCGTACAACAGCTGTGCTCATTTCTGGGACTAACCCCTTTGAAATCAAGAGGGGTAAGTGTGAAACTCACTACTGAATATTTAAACGACTGTACTAAAGTGTTTCTCCTCATCTGTTCAGACAGAGAGAGTAGAAGAATTCTAGCATACAAAGAACTTAGTCTCTTGTGTTTCCTCAGATGACAGAAACCAGTCTGAAAGCACAGATCACCCCGAACAAGTGATCTAGCTTTGTCCAAGATCTAGCTCTATCAAACAAATAACAAAGTGACAAATTATTGCATAAGCGACCTTGTCCTGATGTTGCTGAAAAAAAATAATCCTGCAACCAATGCCGTCCTGCCAAGGACACTACATTCCAAGCCCCTCGTAAAACTTCTAAGCACGACCAATTTCTTGGGGATTATTGATCAACAGAAACATTTCTACAGAAAACTTTTACAGAAGTATCACGTGAAAACCCAAGACTCAGATGGGCAAACCACGTTCAAGCTGCATTTAGAGGAGGGTAATGGAAACCCATGACTTTTACGCTCTTCCTCTCCCACTGCTGTAACTCCCCACAGCACCCAGGGCAGCCAGACCCCTCCCTACCACTGGGCTCAGCGCCTCTCCCCAGTTCCCCCAGGGCTCAGCAGCTACGGCTCCTCCGCTCCCACAAGTGGCAAACCCCGTCTGACGATGCTGTCTAGGATCGTCCAGTCATACGCACCGCTGGACCTAGAGGCATACCTCTTCTGTTTTACACCCCTTACCGAGGCAGACATTTTTGTTTATTTGCACTCTTTGCTTCTCATTGTGGGTTTTATCTTGGCTCAGAGATCAAATGCAAGCCTGCAGAGCTAGTAAGTGCAGGCTAGAATTGAAACAAGATGCCCGCGCAACGCTCACCCGTGACACAATCCACCTTACTAAATATTTCAGTTGAGATATGTATTAATACACTGAAAATAAAAAATACTTCTATGTTGTTTCATAGTATCTAATTTTGCAACTTTTCATTTCATTGCATTTCTGAACATATAGAAAGTTTAAACACGTCCATAGTAGCAGCCCATCCACAGATAGGTGCAACGCTCAAACTCTGAAGTCAACTCAAAGTCCTTAAACTCAGACTTGTGCAGTCTTTTGGTTTTGCAAACTGAACTTCAAAATATTTTAAAAACATCTATCCACATCCACATACATACTCCTAACGCACCCTAAATATTTTGGGAAAAAAAAAAAAAAAAAAAAAGAAAAAAGAAAAAGAAAAAGTATTCTGCTTTTAAAGAAAGATATAGCAACAATGATATTGGCATGTCAGAAGTAAGGAAATTACTGCTCCAGTCCTAGGGAGATTTTCCTCTATAAGCAGCAGCAGAGCCTAAAGTTCATCAAAAGTGCATAAGTGTAAATCTAAACAGAACAATCCTGACAACATCTTTGCGCTTCATATAGATGCATTTCATGTTCTCCATCAAGTTATTTTATCCTCTGTGGTAGTTTGGGCTACTAAATAGCACAACATTGGTTCTCTTTTTCAAGTAGCTTATAGATCCTATGCATGTTACCAGCATTTAAGCAAAAATTATCCTATTAAAACAGGACCTACAAAAAGCTCTGAATCTTCAAAGAAGTAAGATACGAAAGAGGATTTGGGTGCTTATGCAGTTTCATGATTATGTCATCATCATCATCATTATTATTTTATTATAGATATACTTTCTTTGTATAAGCTACATTTAACTGGTATGGGTGCTATGGATGATACTTTGGAAAGATGTATATAACTTGTGCTTTGTCTGTCAAAAGATTTCTTTCCTTCATTTGCCACTGAGTAAAACAGAAACATGTCCAGTAACACAGGATATAATTAAATAATAATTCCTTTAAAAGGTGTTGAACTATTCCCAGCAGTACACCACGTACACAAAAATACTGCACTCGGCCATGGTCTTTCTTCCAAGTACTGAACACTAGAAGACCATCTCTTGCAGGTTTAAGTTAAGAGGTTTAATTAATATGGTGTCTTGAAAAATAAAATTTCTAAAAAACTTTCTTTATTAAAAATGTTTTGATGTGTTTAATCCAACACACTGAACACTAACAAATTTGGTATACACTTTAGCTTCTTCACACACAGGCACAAAGTACCTTAGCACCAGGATGTGGAGTAGATTTTTTGTTTTTTGTTTGCTTTAAAGTACCACTATCCTTTTTTTGCCCTCTGAAGCTGCTACAACATATTAAGAGTTCAGACCATTAAAATGATAACATCTATATGACAGTTCAGAAAGCTTGGAGGAGAAGCTTGGTCCTCTGATGCTGCCCCAGGTCCCACCACTGCACTGGTGACATCCCAGGCTCCAAACTGTGCTGCCTGGGGTTTCCTCTGGCTTCCACACTAGGTTGCTTGAGTGGCAATGCAGCTGAGAACGATACATTGGTGTTATTAACTAACTGCTATGCTGTAAAGTATAAGCTAGTGTAAAGTAGCAAGGACCAAAATCACTAATAAAAAGTGATTTGTAATGGAAAGAAGGATTTGCATGTGGAGCAGCAGATTTTTCTTTAACCATATCAGTCCAAAACCCGCATGCTTCCTCTCCACAAACTTTGTTTGTATTCTAGGACCTTCAAAATAACACCAGCACTGCTGCTGCTGCTGGTGCTACAGTAGAAACCATAACTGAAACTACTTTTTTCCCCTCAAATGCTAAAATCTTAAATCAAAACATCTACCTGTGTGGCACATGTTGAACTCTAATGTCTATTTGAGACATCTTTTCCATAGTGTTTGTGTATGCAGCTGAAGAAGAAAGTTTCCCATGAACAATACCCTGAGGGAGAACTTCATTAAGATACATAAAAGTGATTTGTTTTCTTATTTTGTTTTGGTTTTTAATAGGGTAGGGTGGGAGGGAGGAAATCAAATCAATAAAACAGGAATCTCAATTCCTTAAAGCGCTTTCTCCCCTCAAATATTTCTTTTCACAAACTTTTTTTTTTTTTTTTTTTTTTTTTTAATCCTACTTCTTTCTTTTTTTCTGAAATCAGCTGGTTTTTGTTGCCAAGTCAAAACATTTCTGTTCAGAGCTCAGTCGTGGGTCTTCTTCGGGAAGATTGTGTCTGAACAGCAGCTTATTCCATTTCATTCCATAGAGGGAGGATCCCACACTTCACAGACTGTGAGTCATTGCCATTGCAGCTGTGACACTCAGACCAGATTTCTTTTACTGTATAGACAAAAACTTCTTGGGACCCTGCGCAAGTCTTTACTTATTGATATGATCTAAGTATTTCCAGTACGTCCCGTCTGCTGCTCACTCAGAAACTGGAAGAGAGGGCCCTCTCTCAGACACAGTCCCCCTTCCCTCTCCTCTTGTACTTCCCTTCCCACTATTTACACTGACATAGGGGGAACTTCTGCCAGATAAAATGGTCCTGGCGTGGTCCTGGTTGCATTCAAGATGCATCTTCATTCCTCTGGGATCAGCAGCCCCCGTTGAACATTTTGGGTCCATCTTTAAAGTCTTCAGCCTTTACTAGCATCAATCCCTCAACAAAATCACAGCTTAAAAAATAAATAAATAAAATTAAAAAAGAAAAAAAAGTTTATTTATCATCAAAATTGCAACACAAACAAGAGGGAAAACAGGAGGACATAAGTATCTTCATAGCACTGACCACATCTTCCTGACCAAGACTGCTTGCATGGTGTTTAAAGCCACGGCTCATAAAACAACAAAACTTCATTCAACTTTCTGAAGACGGACCAATTAATTCTCGAAAAGCATGACACAAATTGGCTGATGGATGCATAAACACACAAATTCTTGAAATCAGTGGAACACCTCAGACTCTTCCCAAATAACTGCCCGTTAGACCTTAATATTAGTTTTTTGTTGTTTTTGTTGTTGTTTTGTTTGTTTTCCAGACAAGGATTCAGAAGATCGTGGAGGCTGGGAAGGGCCATTTACTGCTGTAGCCATGGCAGACATAGCTACTATTTCTACCTCCACAGAGAGTGTCTTTTTTTTTTTCTTTTTTTTAAACCTAATTTGCCATTTTCCAAAATACTTTTTCAACTAGCTAGACTCTGGCTTTAGACTAGAGATAGTCTTTGAAAGAGAGACTGACAATTCACATAATAACATAGATGCCTCTAAAAGAAAAAAGAGAAGATAAAAATACTAATATGTAGTAACATGAAATCAGATTAGCTATATTGGTGCTTCATCTCTCAGATGAAAGAAAAACCCTGAAGCCATAAACAACACAATAGATAAAAATCATCCCATCCCTTATTCTTATTTTGTTCCATAAAATCTTTTGGATTTTTTCAGGGAAACACGCATCAAAAATCAATTCAATACATAAGCAATCAGAAAAGTTACAGTACAATTTATTGCTTATTCTAAAAGACAACTAAATTGCAATGTAAATTAATATAAATCTAATTGTAAAATGAATTAAAATATACTAACTGGAAATAAGACTAAAGGTACAGCCAAGAAGTTTAACAGTTTCTTCTGGTGCAAACCTATTCCCTGAATTTGTAAAATATTATTTAAAGTAATTAAAAAAAAAAAAAAAAAGTAATAAAAGTCCTACTATTCCATTCATCTATTTCACTTACTATAAACTTCAAGGTTTTTTTTTTTTTTTTTTTTTTTTAGTGCAGAATAAACAATAAAAATATCCTTAACTACATTCCACTACGTATCACATCACAGTAACGTTAGGTCTTGAAATTCTCATTTCAGAAGACTAAGACTGAGCTGAGAGAGACTCATGAGCTATAGAAATTGCTCGCTATACAACAGAGTCAGATTTCTTGCACTGACTTTGGAATCAGCCTCTGCTCAAAGCCTATGCACTAATGTAAATCACATCAAAATCCTATTCTGGACTTTACAAGATGTACAGCCTTTTTCTAGACCTCGCAAATCACAGGAATAACCCCCAGGTCTGAAGGGTCAGCACAAGATTATCCATGTTCTTTAAATCCTGCATCATGGCAGCTGGAGCTGAAGGGCACAGGCAAAGCTGCCATGCAGGGGACTTGCCGAGAGCACAAAAAGGAGCCTGGCCACAGCCCCGCTGTTGAGGCTGCAAGAAGGAAGACAAGACAAGGGGACACATACACAGATCCCCTGCCCTGCTATTGCTGAGAAAAGAGCCAGCCAGCAGACAAAAATATTTCTGCGTTTGGCTGGGAGGGAGAGGAAGATGGACGAAGGCGCACAGAAGACATTTAACTTTCTCAGTAGTTAATTCCAGTTATTCTATACCTCTGCATGCTGCGACTTATTTAATTTGATGGCTCCCTATGAAACCCAGTTATATCAACAAGAACCTAACTAGCTTCAGTGTCCTTTAGTCATGCAGGTTCTGATCCAGTGTTATTTTTAACTTTGGGAATCTCAAAAACAAATTACATATTTCTTTTCAATGAAGTTTCCTACAAAACTGAACGTTTTCTATACATTTGCTGTGATAATGCAACCACTTTTTCTGTATAATACTAAATGCTCTTATTTTAATATTTTGAAATAAAAATGCTACAGAGACTACATGTACCAAAGGGGGAGCTGATATAGTGAGAGAACAGCTTAGATTTTGATCACTCAAAACTGGAAGGAATCAGCATTTTACTACTACCCCAGCCATAACTAGTTGGCCATTTGGCATAGCTTAGTGCCATAAATGGTCTGGTAAAGTTATAAAAGCAGCCTGTATATAAATTAAAGAGACTGTCAAAAGGTATGTTTTCAAATGAAAAGGCTTAACATGAGCCTTCTGAATCAGTATTTAACTGCATAAAATAAAAGTGTCTAGAGTTCCAGGTATTTGCAGAAGTGCTGAGCATTACTGATCCCTTTCAGTGGGAGTCACAGGAGTTCAGCACCTTTGGAAAAAACAGGATGCTCTTTATTAGGTCTGGGAAGTGAATTTAAGACCCCAAGATTTAAAATCATGCAAAAGCACTTTTCATAATATACGCTTACAAACAGCACTGGTGGGGAGACCAAGGAAGACCCTAGTAGAATCATAGATCATTTTAGAGAAATGAAATGCAATATAGCTTTCAACATGTTAGCTGGAATCTGTTTATCTGCAGCCACAACAAAATCTCATTTAGCAATTACATATTCTTATATTGCATGCTTATTCATGTTATGACATTGTTTTTTGTTTTTTTTTTTTTTTTAAACATGTGGACAAAAAAAGCCTAAAACTTTGACCATAATTCTAAAAGCCTGAAAATCACGTTCCTGTATTCTAATCTTTTTTCTTTAAGTCACACAATGTATCTTTGCAGAGCTAAGCGAAGCATAAAGCTAGAGATTAATGCCGTTACATTTGGAAATGCATGCTGTTGTAATAAAACAAAGACATGGATTCTTCCCTCCAAGCTAACTTGAGTAGTTTTTGCTCTATTTAGAGGAACATGTTGCTTTTAATTGCACAGACTGCATAGCATGCCTGACTTGTAGTTTATATCCAAGCAGCACAATTTCACTTGACCTTCAAAAGATAATATCAGAATTAATTTCTAATAATGTTGGGTATTCGTCTCTAAGCTAGAGTGAGGTGAAAATATTTCTTCTCTGAGTTAGAATTTTATTCATTTTTAGATTATTCATCATGAAAAGAAAACTGATAAGCTTGACTGTTTTCTTTTTCTTCCTTAATCTCTCCTTCTCCTGTGTCTCCTTTTTTCTTTGTTCTTTGTCTATCTTTTTCATATTCTCCCTTCCAACTGCTAGGGAAAGGCTGTCTCTAGTCAAATATTTTCAGCACTATTACATATCATGTACGTACCACTTTATTTGCAACATTTTTATGAGCTCTTCTTTTCCAAATGGAATGTAAGAAGAAATTTTTCTAGATTGTAAGAAAAAGTATGGAATAATCATCTGCTTTGACAGAATCAGTACGCAGGTTCCAAAACAACAGACTACCCATATTAAAACTACATCCTTTGAACTGTTGCTCTTTTGCCTTTGTTCTCTACTTTGGTACCAGTATTTTTTCTCCGACATACATACTGTAAAAACAGACCATTTTGAAAAGGTCTGACCTGAATAAAAACACGTCCATGCTCTTCTTTGTCATGTTTTTCTTAGTGGAATCTTTCATTTAAGCAATCTGGAAAAATGAATGTTTTTTTTTAAATGAGGAACTAAATAAGAAGTTATATCTTCTCTCTCTCTCTTTTTTTTTTTTTTTTTTTTTTTTTTAAAATAAGTAGTGCAACCAACTTTGCCTGTGTATGCAAAGATGTTTTTCACCATGATTTGTTTTTTTCTCCCCCTCCGATTACTTTGTGACATTCTAGGAAGATCTTTTTTTAAGGAATAAATTAATCAATTCGTGCAAAATAAAAATGGGAACTGCATTTCTCTAATAAAATTATTTTTAAACCAAATCCTCAATTAATAAAAACCCAGTTATTTGTGCAAGCATTAAAATTGAACATATTTACAAATACACAGCATTTCTTAATCAACAAAAAGAAAACATTAATTGCAATCTCCTCTAACACCAAAATCAGCCTTTCTTTTACCTTCACTTACCTACTTATTATAAATGTCCAAGACATGCCAGCAGCAAAAAGAATAGCCCAACAAATAAAATATATGAATAAAAAGCTGCTTCTAATTTTAAAAGACGCTAAACAATATTGAAGAGTAGCACGGAGGTGCCAAGCAATTAGTAACTGCAGTCATGGGAAAGACTGTTCTCAAAGTCAAAATACAATCTTGGAAGAGCAAAAAGATGACAACAGCTTGCATTCACAATCAAACTCGTTAAGTTTCTTCCTTTGTAATTTCTAGGAGATAGACACAAAAATGTCTTATGCATTGAACAAAGTAAATAACATACGATTTAAATAAGGAGCATATCTCAAATCATATCTTTTAATAAACATTTACTATGTGCTCAGAACGAGTGTTTATAGATAAACTTTGATGTATATTTTCTCTGTATCTCTGCATCGGCACATGAAAATTAACTGTTGGCTTTGAGAACAACACAAGAATTTTATTGACATGAGTTACATTATTCTGTACAATGCAAAAGCTTAAATTACAACTAGCTTTCATAAAAAAAAATGGGTCTTCTAAAGCTGCAGCTAAAAAAAAAAGTATATTTTTCTGAGTAATTATAGCCAAACATTTTGTAAAACAAAACAAGAAACCCTATGTTTATAAGGTCATTAGATGTGTGTGGTGGCACGTTCTCCAATAAATTCACTAGATTTCCTAAACAAGACACAGTATTTCAGTCCTTCCATAAGCGCATTGCACCTAGCTCCTTAGGAGCTAACTTGCTTCACATCTTTTCTTTATCATTGATTTGGACTACTGGAGGCTCAAACGCACCTAATAAACTAATTTGTACATGGCCAGTTTTTATGATGTTATAGTCAGAACAATTGTTTTACAATCATTTTACAAGAAATAGAATTGTGAAGCAAAGCGTGCCATTTTCAGAACCAATATAGAAGTCTGAATTATTTTTTAATGCTCCAGTTATGCTTAATAAACATTTTGGAAGTTCTTTCAGTTTCTATTCAGAATTCGTTCTGAGGATTTTAGAGGGTTGTATTTTGTCTTTATTAATATAAATGTCATCAAAAGTGAGCAGGAAAGGAAATCAAGGTTCCACTGCCAAGCTTTGATGGACTTCACAACTTTGATATCACGTCCAATAGATTAAAATTCTGAGCCTCCAACTGCTAGAAATCTCATCCACTCTTTGGGCTCCAGAAATCTTGTTCCATCTTCCTCTTCTTGACCTCCAGCCTCACTGGTAACATATTACTGCTCCTTAGCTTGCAAAAACATTCCTCATTCTATGTTTTTGACTCATCTGTAGCTGCTACTTCCAAGCATTTCTTCCTGCACATTACTGGACCAAGCAATCCTCAGCAATGCGCATAATTCTAGGGAAAGCTGATGCATCTGTTCTGCCATAGGTGCTTTGGTATAACTCTTTAGACATTAATGGAACCAGTGAAATTCCAGAAAATTTGCTTTGCAGCATTTTGACCTTTTTGATTTTCAGAAAAGAGGAAAAAAAAAAAAAAAAGCTTTTATTTCTCTGCTTCTCCACTTTGTCTGGTGTATGTCACATGAGCTCTACTTCTCAATTTAGGGACAGAAGTCCTTAAACACTCTACTTCATTCACTGCAGGTCAAAGTCACCCATTGAAATCTTAGCATTCAGTTAAAAATAGGCACTAATTTCAAGTGAGCATTTTCCATTCAGTTTGATAGAATTTCCAAGGTCTCCAAAGCTTTAGTTGCTTTGTTTCCTTCTTATTACAAGCAAATCTGCTCCTGAGTAATGGTACAGTGTGCTATATGGACCCAACACACCGGGTAGTCAGCTTTTCAGATTCTTCACACCACATCTCCAGCATGTAGCTCTGCATCATGAGAGATATGATTGGTCTTTCTCACATTTGGAGAGATCAGAGAAGACATTCAAAAAAAAAAAAAAAATCCTATTTTGAGAGTATCTGTAGCCTTCTTTTTCAGGCAACTAATGGTTTATCCTTTGTATAAATGCATTATTATTATTATTATATACACGTTATAACATACAAAATAAAAACACTAATAAAATTAGAAAAAAGAGTATTTCAATGAATGTTAACTTAAGTGAGCCACATTGTATTTTGTGCAAAAGAAAGTTCAAGGCAGATTTCCATGAAATTTCATGCAAACAGTTCCATAATTTAATTCAAACCTATTTCATGCCAGAGATATTTTACTTCTCCATGAAAATTGGTGGCATGGCTGTTTACTGTGAGGGAATGTACAATAAACCCTTTTTTTTTTTTTTTTTTGCATCTTTATCATTATGGAAAGTACCACCAGCATACAAGTAACAAGATATCTAACTTTCAGCTGTCCTCCCCCTTTATTCAGTGAAAATAAATGCTGAAACAATTAATCTGCATGCACACATAAGACACACTTGACTAGCTAGACTAAGTAGTAGGAAGCAG
The DNA here is from genome assembly GCF_009819795.1 of Aythya fuligula. Lineage (NCBI taxonomy): Eukaryota > Metazoa > Chordata > Aves > Anseriformes > Anatidae > Aythya > Aythya fuligula. The sequence goes on from NC_045562.1 coordinate 3,898,732, forward strand.
TGCAAGAAGTGGGAAGGAGCTGCAGTGTTGCAGTTTCATGCACAGCTGAGCTGTCATAATGACCTGTTGCCCCTTGTTTTCATCTTTTCTCCCAAGCCCTCCGTTTCACACCCTTCTTTGCAGTGAGCGTGGCGCTGATGCCAGGAACCGGTTCAACTCAGCAGTCAAGCAGAAAACGCTATGACTAGTTTTGGCCAGGTTCTTTTTCTACAAGGTTGGCGATTTCAAGTCACTTGAGCAAGGTGTGAGGTTAAACAAAAAGGAAAACAATCAAAAAAGAGCACATGGCCTCAGGGAGAGATGGGAAGAAGCTGACAGGGAATTGAGACCTTCCAAAAATAAGCAAGAAGTTCAGCTCTTTCACCCTGCGATACTGAGCTGAGCCTTGAAGCTACCTGATACCATGATAAAAGAAGGTATTAGAGGAAAGAGTAGCAGACTGTGGCTGGAGACTTCAGACGCCAAACTTCTCCCACAATAGTTACAACCATTTGTGTTGGTGGACGAGGTCCAGCTGTGATGTTCACAAGGTTTGGAGCAACAAAGGTTCCTCTCCATCAGTCTCCAAAAATAAACTCTTTCCCAAGATGATGCTCAACTCCCTGTAGGCTTGCAGGGTTGTCAACATGCAACCAAACACACAGAGACACCCCTAGCTCTGGTCTGACAACCTGAACATTGGAACATTGGAGGACTTAAGAATTGCAGGAAAAAGTAGATGAAAACTGCCAGCTCAACTGAGAAAAGCCCCTGGCTCAGTAGAAATGGTGATGCAGCTGTGTTTTGGGGCACAGAGTACCCAGGGGATGCACAGATGCTCCTGGGGGAATGAAGAAGGGACCAGAGCATCCCCATAGACCACAGTGCCTCCTTTGAGGGATCCCCACTGTCACGGCCCGCTGTCATTACTGAGCGATTATATCCTAAGGCTGGCTGCTTCTCAGAATTGAGCCCTCTGTCGGAAGAGATTTTGTTACATGAGACTCATGACTTTTTGGCTCACTGCCCTGACCAAGTCCCTCCTCAGGCTGTCTTTGGTACTAGTCACTTGCTACAGCTCAGAGAAAGACACTGCATGTTTTAAACGTCTTTCAGAAATATCTCTATTGAATTTTCCTGAGTTCAAGCTACTAAACGAATAGAGATTACATACCTTTATATTAATAAAATATAAGGTTTTTGCTTGCTATAATTACTTTTTACTAGAAAGGGGAGGAAGAGTTCTACAACAGTTTTTCCTGCATATAAATAGTACAAAAAATAATTATCATATAATAATAAGTACAAGAAATAATGACTGCCTTCCCAAATCTGCCAATTCCTACAAATATGAAAATTTCTGAGATTGGATTCTTTAAAGGCAAGCATAACTAGATCCAAAATTAATTAATACTTCTTTGCTAAAAGATGACAGATATTATTCCAGAGTCCTGAGGGGAAACTCCTAGATTTTCATTCATTTTTACAAGTATATGCAATAACTGTTGCTGTAATAACTGTTATTGTGTTAGTATGCTTGTTTATGTAGTACAAGGGCAAACAGGACTAAATTACAGCAACCCATTTCTGAGCTACTGAGTGCCATCAATATAAATGAGAGATGATTACACACAACTAATCAATGATTAACTCTAGCTATCCTCATCTATTCTCACAGGCAGGATGAAAAATCTCTGTAAGAAATAGCTGTGGCAGTGCATCAGCCTGTGCCACGTTTTCTATGCTACGCTAGGGATGCGAGCACGGACTTTGGCAGGCAGACCCAAATTGCTCAGGGTGTGCACTCTATCTATTTTTGCCCGGTGAGGGCAGGGTGCCCAGCCTGCAGGACGCGGGTCGTGTCATCTCCTGAGTGCTTTCTGGGGCAGGACTTGTCCCAGCGGACGAGCCTGCCGTTCTTATTAAAAATAACTGCCAACACCAGGCTCCCAGTCTTACAGTGACTCAGAGTTTTACTTCCCCAGTGCTTCCCTTCTCAAAACTCCTACAGCAGTGTATCATGCATAACATCTGTATGAGTGAGGCCAGATCCTCCAAGTCTTATCAATCCTGAACAGGGTGGCCACAAGGGTTCTAAGATGCACAAGAGAGATGCTCTCTTTCTGACCGTACGTCCCTAAAGATTACTCAGCATCAGTAAAATCTGCTGAAGCCAAGCTGTGTGACTCTTAAAAGTAGTGGTTCAGGACAGGATAGCAGAAGAGTGCATAATTTGTCGCCTAACTTCAGCAACAGGCAGCAGCTGCTGATGTCCTCTTGGAAGGCTCTGAGCAACTGACATTGCAAGGCATGCTCTTTTACAAGACATTACCTGATTTATATTAGACAGCTTCTATAAAGACTGCTTTATATTAGATGACTTCAAAGCAACTGCCTTAACCGTGATAAAGACAGTGCAAAGAGAATGAGCATTCTCCCTCTAACTCCAGTTAAGTGCTCACGCAACTTCTCCCTCCTTTAAGGGAAAGCAAAGAGAATGCAACTCTGGGTGGCATGGGAGCTTCACCCCAGCCTCTTGTCTCCCTCAATGGGTATGCGATAGTCAAAGGACTCACGATGTCTCCAGAGTAAACGGGAACTTCTAGAAATTGGGCACAGCTACAAATACATCCAGCACAACTGAGCACAAGGAAATCAGTCTTCAGAAAGGTAATAAGAATTGGCATGCCATAGTAGCATGACGCTAATAACTATTATCAAAATTGATATACATGATCATTTGGGATTTAAACAGGATTCTGAAGTGAAGAAAAATATCTCACTAGGTCAGTGATCTGTGTAAACAGATAAAGTAAAATAATAATAATTAAAAAAAATAAAGTATAACTTAATATTGCTTAAAGCATTTTTCAAAAGCTAGCACATCAGTTTGTCCAGTTAAGGAAAAGTATGTGAACTCCTATAAATCCAGGCACCAAAAATGAAATGCAACAGCTAGAGCAAGCATCACTACTCTCGTTGCTGGATGTCCTTTTTTAATTCAAATTAAAGCAACAAAATCTAAAAGGTAAAAATATTTTGTTTGTCCAGTTCATCTGCATGTATGATGGACACTTTATTAAAACATTTCTTTGTAAGTTGCTACTTTGCTTCAAATTTTAGGCTTTTGTTCAGACCATGTGCTTCACTTGGAAAGAAATGCAAAATGTCAGCAATGCTTCATAATAAGAACCGAGCACAAAAATATCAAGAAGTCAAGCTCATTATTAAAATACAGTACTCACTACTCAATAACAATTATCAAGCATTTTCATCCTTGTGCACAAAAACCCCAGCCACTGGCTGGGCACTGATGCACTAGGAGGTGGGACTGTGTAGGAATACCAAAGCTGTAAACACACATATTTGCAGTTTTACAAGAGTACAGCAATTTCACATCCTAAGCATAAGCACTAATGACAACTGCATTTGTTTGACAGTCCTCCTTCCAAACTGCTGATGCCATAACTTCCTTAGCTGAAAACACAACTCTAAAGATGAATCACTAATGTGATTATTTGTGCCTTGCTAGCCTTTTTTGAACCTGATAGATAGGTTGGTTGTCATTTACAATTCCATATAATTGTTTGAATCCCATATGAAAGCCAGAAAAGAATTATGCCCATTAGTAAAAAGTAGCAGCAAAGCCTAAATTTAAGTCTAGCTCCTCACTCAAAATCTACCATTACCCTGACTTCTCCTTTATCTTGAGTGCCTCCTTGACACTCCAGTCTCACCCAGAGTATATCGTTGCAGCAGATAACTTTTATTATAAGACTCAAAGCAGTATTACTCAGTTACCAAATCATATCAATTTCAGAATGGATCCATTTTCCCTGGAAAACAGGGAAAGGATAGGCTACCACTTCCACTGACAGCCTGGTATCAAAACACTCATTTAGTTAGTTCAACGGGAACTATTATCTTCAGCAGTAGCACAACGTAAATTTTATGCCAAAGTATTCATTAAAAGTAGGTTGTATTGAATTGGCAGGAAAAACATTCATGGAGAGCATTTTATTCAATATTTCACTGACATTCTTTCCCTCGGTATGACAACATGCAAGAATTTATTTGGACTTGGCTGTAATTAACATATATTTATTCTTCATTTTTCACTCTCATTTTAGTCTGTCACCTGTTGAGAAACATTTGCTGTTTGCCCTCACATATGGTACTATTTCTGCTTTCTGTCTAGACGAACAGTTCTATAGTTGTGAAAGCTGCTTGTAGTCATTAAAAACCCTCAAAACTATAAATATCCAAAATTATCAACTTATCATAGGAAAACATATTACAGAAGAGCCATGTGACATCCATTGTTATTCACGAATATCCTTGTGAATATGCCTGTTTTTAGTTTAGTGTCCTTACAGTAAACAATTTTTAGAAGTTTAACAGTGTGACTTTTATAACTAAAAAAAAATAAAAATAAAATAAAATAGGGGAGAGCAGAAAAAATAACTGGGATCAGTGTATTTGTACGATTGGTGCATTTAACCACTTCTGATATGCTGTTGTTGCATGTATTCCTCCCCCAGTATGATTTTTTTTTATATATATATATATAACCTTAGGGCTTTTTACCTTAGATATCTGTCACAATCAATGAAGCTACAATTCAACTAAAAGGCATTGAAACAAAACAAAACAAGGTTATTGGCTAATAAAAATTAAATAGCAGAAATCAAACTTTTAAATGAATAATTCATGCTAAACTAACATCATCTAGGAAAAATGGTTTGTTTAGTAAACCAAGCCAAGGAAGCAACTGAAAAAAAAAAACACTGAAGGATGAAAGTTTTGGCAAATATTTGCCGAGAGCGGCTTCTTAAAACAGCCAGACAGGTTACGTAAAAGTTGTGAATTTGCTCCAAAAGGAGAAAATTAGGTTTGAGCGTAAAAAGGGGTACAGTTGTTATTCTCCACCCACTCCCCTGCCTTTTTAATCTGCCAGAAGAGAGTTCTTAGCACTCTAAATTGTCTACAATTAAATGTAACATAAAAACGGATTTTGTTACTGTTTTGTGGAAAGAAGCTGAAATTCCCAGAGAGGCTGTAAGTTTTCAGCAGCCTCATTTGAGAGCAGAGAAACAGTCATAACCATTTCTCTGACAGGTTGGCCGAGAGCTGCCAAGCACCCGAAGGAAAAGCATTTTGTTTATGTCAGACCCTATCCAGCACATGGAAATACAGCTGTGGAGCCGGTTCTTCTGGTCCTCAAGTTTCACGTGCTTGCAGACAAAAATAGCCAATTTAAACTCGCGGAGCTGCTACCGTGACACACGGCAGCTTAATGAAGCAGTTACAGCAAATCTCATGACATGTGGAGGAGGAGGGTAAAAGATTAAAAAAAAAAATTACTAAAACAAAACAAGAGAAAGGCAGCAAGCCTCGCCATGAGGCAGAGGAGACAAGACAAGCTGGGTGCTCGCAAGCCTCCTGAAAACCTTTTTCCCTTTACTTGATAAAAATGCAAACTTGGATCTGCAGTCCAAAATTCAGCTTTTCAGTACAACACTAAGAATATATAATAAATATATATATTTGGTTAAGTATGGAGAAAGGGCCACCAATACCCCTGCCCATCCCCTTCATGCAAGGGCTGCTCCACCTTGGTGATTTAATATTTACCACAGAAACAATGTGATCACACATCCCACATTTGAAGGGTGGTGGATAGTTTACGAGGACCCAGTTTTGACAGTGGCGATGGTGACAAAAGTGGAGGTGGAAAAGGCCAAGGAGAGGGCCTGCATGGCCTGACCTGGCTGGGCAACTGCAATGCCACTACCACCACCCCTGTGGCCCAGAGAATCAAGCATCCCCCAAAAGGGGGGGCAGTAACCCCACTGTGTTTCATTGACCCATTTGACACAGAAACATAACAAGACAGGCAGTGAGGAGTGTTTCACTACCCTGAAAGTCTAACTGTGGCCTGCAGGGCAGCCACCTTGTCTGGGCCTGCCATTACTTCAGGCCTAGCATGGCACCGTGGGACATGAGCAACCTGAGAGCTGGGCGCCTCCCTGCCAAGCACTACACGGGTCTGCAAGCCCAAATAGAGCAAAACAGGCATAAAGAGCTCATAAATAGAGCAATAATTAAAGAACATAAGGTAAAACCTTAAGACAGGGGAGTAATAACAACCACTAAAGCAGGATAGCCCTATCACAGCCTGTCAGGGCACTGGCAGTAGCAAATAGGAGAATTCATAGGCATAATTCATGGATAAGCATAGTTGCATGCAAACAGTTTGGAGAACTATTTTTAAAGAAGATCCAACAAATCCTTTATGCAATGTTCCAGCCCACAGGCCATCGCTTCCAGTATTTATTTTTTTAAACTAAAAATAGCTTTTTTGATCTACCAGGGCCATTTGTTCCATATCCTTGGTTTTTCACTCCCACCAACCCAGCCTGGGACAGCAGCAAGAAAACCACTGTAATGCTGCTGCCTTTTCTAGCAGTGCCTGGAAGCTGTTTTACTCCTGCTTACCACTGCTCCAATAACTCACCAGGACCTGAGTGTCCACACTAACAGAACAATACAGATCAAGGCTGACCCTCACTCCGTCCCCTCCTCACTCTGTGATCAGATCAAGCGCAAAGCTCCTCCACATACTGCAAAGGGCAGGCAACTTTCAGAGCAATTGTTCCTACTGCTGGTGTAATTTCTTATAGTCAGATTCGGACAAGGGATTAAGATAAAAAACACCTTATAAAAATGTTTGTTACCCTCCTACTTTCCAAGGGAGTCAGCTGAATGATGAACTGGGAAGCACAGTGTATGTGGTCCTGGTCTTTCTGACGTGCAGGATGAAGCATGTCGTATTGAGGGACTGACTTCCAGCATGCGTCTCTGCCCAGCAGTTGCCACAGGAATTCACACACATCTGAGACCCATCAGAAAAAAAAAATTCTCTCTGAGTTTATAAACCCTAATAATCTCTGAACCAATTTAATATCTTTAGTAGTAGGCTTTCCTGTATTGCTTTTACCTTTCGGAGGTCAGATTTTAGTTCTTAGGAGGTCAGAACTGTTCCACACATGAAGCTGCCGTCAGTCACAATTTCATCATTTTATTTCAATTCTAGATTTACTCCCCTGGCTTTTACTAGCAGACAGATGAGGCTGTGAGTATGATGTGCCACAGCTTCCATCATACGGGCTCAGTACCTATACATCAGGATGTCATCGCCCTCGGCACTGCTACATACGTCTCCTATTTGCAGGCCTCGTGGGTGGCAAGAAGATATTTTTGCTGAAGGTTTCATCCCACATAGAATATTCATCTCTCTGCCGGCGTCCAGAGTGCGATCTAGTAACTGCTTTCTTTATCCAGTAACATTTGGCACTGAGTACAGAGAATTTTTTTCTTTTAACTAAGCTGGATAATATTTAGTCAAGCATAGGTATTTAGTTGTGGCTCGCTCTAGCACTTCATTTTAATTGCTCAGACCTATGCGAATGTAAGATGTCTTCCCCATAACTAGGACTGAACTTTGTAGCACTGCCACTCAAGCAATGCCACTATCTCGTTGTATCCTCCACAGCCGCAGTTATTTTTGAGTTACTTTCCAAGAGAGATGCTTTATAGGCTGAATCATTTTTCTCTATTTCCAAGTGCAGGATATCTGGAAGAATCCCAGGCTTTCAGAAAACATCTCTGTTTTCTTTCAGAAGTTTCAGGAGCAAAGCTATAATGCATTGTGTACTTTGAATATGGTTTCATTTAATTTATGAGGCTACTGTACAAAGCAGTTGCTGCAGATTTAATGACGTTTCTGTGTTACTACCTGAAATCTCCAGCTATGTAAACCTTTCTTTAGCATTCTGGATGCCATTTACTTATCTTCAAGGCACTATTTTGTTCATGCCATGGTATCATGTCTTCTCTTACATAAATCTAAGAAAGTCTTACTTGGGGATTCCTTGCCAACAAGATTAGTTTTTGATTATGATTATTTATTTATTTATTTATTTATTGCTGTTATAGCTCAAGCAGTAAAGAACAACTTAGTTTTGCTTTTCCACATTGCCTTAATGTTTAAGGCTGCAAAATCTTTCTCTCCGGGCAACTTGATTTCTTATGTCCTGGTACATCTTCCCCTTTATTTTTAGTATAATTTTCTTTCTAAGCTTTTCAGGAGTCACATGAAAAATTTTCCACTGAGGCTGATCTCGTTCCATTCTTCATTTATACAAGTCAGTTCATTAACTTTGCACATTTTAACAGCACTTAGTAAAGTTAATGTATGCTTTCTTAGCACTTAGTAAAGTTAACATACACTTTCTCCTTACAAAGCTTTCTCCTTTGAGATCTTGAATCTTATATTACTTTTTTTTTTTTTTTTCCACCCCTGAAGTACCTCAAATTAATTCCTCACTTAAAGATTATCATGCAGGTCTGCTAAAACTGAACAAGACCAATCTTCTCAACATTCCTGCCAGTTCTTCATACGACTTGTCTTTCCACAGCCGGTCTTCTTGATCTCTGACTTTACGCATCCTCAAAAGTTGACTAACATTCACCTTGTATTCAGGAAAAAGGGATAAAACTGACCCTCAGTTCATCTTCACCCTTGCAAACACTCCTCAAGAAGAGAATGCAATGTATGCTATCCCTCCCGCTTGTAGACCCTCTACCCCCTGCAGCCCCAGGACATATGAAAAACTTGGATGGAAAAGCCATCAGTCTCCTCTCAGGTCCAGAGACTGAGGGGCATAGAAGAGACTGATCTGCAGTGGAATTAAAAATTCCTGTGACCACTCTGTCCCTTGTAAGGTCATTTACAGGCTTAGTTTCTTAGTGTGAAACTAGCTGTAAGTTTTCTCAAATTTCATCACACTTGTCACAAGTGGCAGCTGATCCCTGACCACCTCTGGCACCCAAAGTTTACCATTAAACAACTTTTTGCCTTCACAATTCACTCAACTTTGAAACCCGCTGAGAGAGTATGGTACCAAGACGGCAATCCAAAACCCTGCATCATAACACCCAGACGTGTGGAGTGCAGCTCGTAATGGGCAAGTTGCTTAGTTTGACGTTCACTGAGGGTGGGTGTCTCTTTTCATTATTTAACTCTGAGTTAGAGCCACTCACAGCTGTCTGCTAGCAACTGATACCATGTATGCACCAGACAGAAGACGCCTATTGTTAGTCACTTTTCAACAGAAAGCAAGAACGGCACACTGCCTTAGAGGGCTGGGGGAGTTTTATGAGCTCTGCATTTCTGCATGTGCTCCCTTGATTTCACTCTCTGATCTTTTGAACAAGCACAATGTGTAGAAAACTTGAATGGCCAAAACAGACACTGTGTATAATTTTTGTGGTCTCTCCAGCTGTCCCTCCATCCTTCACAGCAGTGAAACTAGGGAAAGTGGCAAAACACCACAGCACAGAAAGAAGTCCGTGCAGTTGGTGGTACACATCATACATGTATAACAGAATGGCAACTTACAAAAGAAAAAGAGCTTTACTGCTTTGTAAAGCTCTAGGAACATATTGACAGCCACATGGGGGAAGTGAACACACACAGTGAGCAGTTACTGAGTTGCCCTCTGTCTGGGAAAGCAAGGATATTTTATACGAAATCCTAAGACGTGAAATAAACAATTATTTTTTGCAGGTGCTATTTCTGGGGTTGAGAAAGAGTGCCACTTGGTTTCTTCCCTTTTTTTATCACATTTGAAGCCCAGCACCTATTAGCTTGAGGAGGCAGATCCTCAGGGAATAAGAGTAGGTGATTAGATTTATGAAACTCTTCAGTTTACAAAAAAATAAATAAATCCCATGGCAGAAGCATTCTGCCATGAGCATTCCAAATCTCTTATACCACAAGCACATTGCAAGTGAAGAAACCACCATTCTTCACTAATTGTGAGCCTCCAAAACAACTGATTTCCTAAGCAAACAAAGGTAAAAATAAGTCTCTACATTCCCAAATGATAAAAAAATATTTTTTTTTTAAAAAAAGAATCTTTTATGGGATACCTGGTTTGATGTGATCATTCAATACTGCTGTGAGTTGCTTGCTGTTAGACCTGAACAGCTCTATTTCACCTGACCAAGTTCTTGGAGGCTAAGCTGAGCTTTTTTGGGGCAGAATGAATGTAACGATGACCCTGGTCCATTTGCACAACGTGCAGCGTTTTTGCACTGGTTGAAAATATTTTTTCAAGATTTCTTTCTAACGAAGTTGTGTTCCACACCTTCCTCCCCCCCAAGAAAGAATAGTTTCTCTAAACTGTAGTAATTTACTAGACTTGGCAATGCAAGTAGGAAAGCATCTTGAACCACAATGAGACTAGGTGTTATAAATATTTTCTGCTCATCTCTGCTTCATACATTAGCTTTTCTCCGAAAAGCTCTTCACTCAACACAAAAGCATGTGCACCATCAGCAAGTTCAATGCCTCAGAGAAAAAAATGCATTAAAGTAGTTTGAAATAATTGATTTTATATTCCACTACTATGCATTTTCAGAATGTGATAGATCTTAAAGTACTTAAGGTAAGTTTGCCATTGGCACGGTAGCCCATGAGACTACTTGTTGGTTCCCCCATGCAAGAAAGAGCTACATGTCCTCCAGAATCCAGAAAGCTCCAGAGATGCTCCTCCAAGCCCTGTTCAAGGTTGTATCAAGCAAATCCACAAGACGGGTGGCTACAGGGCCCTGCATTCCCCTCCCCGATCCCTGCATGCTTCTCCACCCATCACTACATCATCTCCCCACCCTAGGCAGCAGCAATTCCTCCCAGCCTTGTTTCCTCACACACCCGCTTTTGAAGAGGCCAGCTCTAAGCACAGATTTTGTTGTCTCTGGATTCTCAGGCTATCAAAGAGAAATAGCTTGCACTCATCAAAATAATTAAACAGGCCATAAGGACTGAGCATTTTAAACATCTGGTCAAGGCAAGCCTTTCGTGTTTTCTTTCTTTTTTTTTTTTTTTTTTTTTTTTTTTTCCTCCTCAAGGCAGGGAAAATAGTTCTCCCCTTAGCTTAATATTTTAAAATTTCACTATTTCTTTCTACACTTAGAGCAAAATCAACAGCAAGCTGTACGCAAGTGTCCTATTGCACTCCTTTACTCTGTTTCTAAAGTCTGGCAAACTTTACACAGACACAGCAGCCTGCTAACCACTGCAAGACTGGGCCAAGGCCTGCAAATTTCTGTCACAGGAAGCCTGCAGATGATGCTGTAAATCTAGAATTAAGCCTTCAGGATCACAGCAGAACAGATATTCCAAAAGGAAAAAAAAATATATATATATATATAAAACTCTAAAATAATCTGCAATGAACTCACGCTAGTATGTTGTTGACATTTACAGACTATAGCGCAGTATTTCTTGAGCCTCCTACACATGATTTTAACTCAGGAGAGCATTTTGCTCTACCTGCCATGGTCACAAGCATCTCAGCAAATGCATCACCATTGGTTTTATCAGATGCAGCATTAACACAGTCACTGTTATGACTAAAAGGGATAAAGAGAAGTGATATTTGAGAGGAAATGAAACCAACGTGTTTTACTACAGTAAGACCAAGTGGTGCCATGTCAGATTCCCCTGGTTGACAGCTGACTTCAGAGAAGCATTCCCTTGACCATCCTTGGAAACAAAGAAGGTGGACCCCTAGGAAAAGTTGGATTTTTGTACACTTTTCCCCATGCCTACTCATGCTCTACCCCTGCCCAAGGGGCACCTCACTTTGCACCAGCTAGGTGCACAGCATGAAGACCCTGAGAGTACTGGCAAGAGGCGATGCAGGTATGCAGCCCTTGGCTTCCCCTCAGCAGAAACAAGCACAGGAACAGCTCCACAGCCCACACTTCGGGTTCCTCAATCCAGGTCACGATGCTTGCTGTCCGGTTCGCCTCTAACACCCCTCTAGGGCAACTTACATCAAGTTTTTCCACACTGAGGCTGTGTCCCTGGAAAGCAAGTCAGCACAGAGAAGCACACCTTCATAGTGCTCTGCAGGTGACACAATCCCTTTTGAGAGCTTCGGGGCAAGGTTCAAGTCCTCCTACAGAGCTCTCAAACAGGCAGAACACTTCCCTGGCCTATTTCATTTTATGGTCAGTGGTTTTCTGAAGGAAAGGGAAGGCAGTTAAGGTCTGCATTGGCTGCAAAGCCGTGCTGTATGTGCATACACAGATATATAAACACCTGTGGTAGCTGGAGGATTTTCAAGGTGATTCTCTTATGCTTTTACATGATATACACTTAAATCTGAGTGCTGAGCTTAGATTCACACTAACACTTATATATATGGCACTTGTATAGCTTTTTTTTTTTATTTTTTCTCTAAATAAATTATGAGTAAAAGAGTAAAGGATTACCAGTAAGTAATAAAAACAACACTTTTTTTTTTTCACTTATACAGGTGCAACTTGTTTCTGTGTAGCAGGACACCACAGAGCTGAAGTAAATGCATGAAGTTTCACTTCAACAAAGTCTTCAACAGTTTTTGGTCATGATTTAAAATTACTACTGAAAGGTAACTTGGCATCTCCACTAAGTTAAAAAACAAAAATGGGGGAAAAGAAGCTTTTGAAAAATCTTTATTTCCTCAAGACAAGGGGAAAGTGCATTTGTTTTTCAAACAAGTAACACTTCAATATTTAATTGGATGCCATTTTCAATAATATAATAACTTGCAGAAGCTTCCAGGCCTGGCAGTTATTTGGACAGCTGTCAATCAAAACGTCTCACAGCTACCCTAGCGTGTCAGCCATCAGCTAACCCACACTTTCCCAGGGACGTCTTAGCATGGCATCTTTGTTCTGTTTTCAGATAAACAGATCCAATTTCTCAACAAACAGACTGCTACAGTCCTTTTGATAACAATGTAATAATTCAAAACAAATGATTCTAGGCTTTGATGATAGCACTTTTATGGGTCATGAAGAAATCCTCCCACCAACATCTGTTTGATTTTATCTACTTGAACTTTATCCTCCAGTTGAAGATTTATAAGCTGAAATCATCCCAGCCTATTAAAGTCAGACTAATGTTAAAGCACTAACACAGAGAATGAAAGTGCATTTCACAGTCATCTACCTTTTGAAATCCTGCCGTGAGGAAAAGATATCAAAAGTTTGGGAGATGTATGTTTAAATATGCTGGAAGTCTGCATTCTGCACAAAGCTCTGGATGACTGAGAGATTAAGGCATCTAACTGTTGCCTTACAGTGGGGGCAAGTTATTTACAGAACCAGTATTTAGAAAGACAACATGAAAAATACAGATGTTGTTTACATTTAAAGACTGTTTTCTTAGCAAAAACCACTATGGGTGATGGAAATTCACTCCAGATTTGTCTCCCCCTCCTCTCTCTTAATTTTTGCATACACTGTAAATAAAAAGCATGACAGCAGAGTTATTAGAGTCACTTGTTACTTATTAACTAGATGGCAAAAATTTAGTCAGGGTGCTTTAAAAATAAGGTTTAAAAAAAAATAAAAAATAAAAATCATGGAAGGTCTGACCAAACATGCCCAGGGAAAGAATATCACATGCTTGCTACCTGAAAACACTTTTCTGTGAAAGGCAGCACAAAGAGAAAGCGTTCGCCGTCGTCGCAGTTGCAGAACATTTGAAAGAAAAACAAATGACTGACTCTGCAAGTGCTGACACTTCTATGAACTGCTGCAATTTAGCAGTTGTTTGCTGGAATATTCCTCTGGAATAAACTGGCTTAGCGTACTCCAGATGAGACTTTTTTTTCTCTAAACCTAAAAATACAGAGCCAGTTAAAATATGTATTATGTATTATATCATCATAAACGCACACTAAAACTTCGCACTGTTAACAAGAATATTTATCTCAGATATTTGCAAAGGGAAAAAGCTACACTACCTTGTGTAACAGCACTTGGAAGAGAAATATGAACAAGTTAGTGTGCAGACGTGTATGCCTCAAGAAGATTAATATTTAAGGTCTTTACATATTTACACACCCCTACACGACTGTCAGACCCTCTTTGTATGAGACAACTCAAGCTACTTTACGCACACTAAAACTATTTTACTACAGTAGGGAGAGATGACCCTGGAGATTAGGCGATGCCCTTATCACTGCTAATGTATACAGTACAACTGGAAATCGCGCTAGCACAATCTACATAAACTGCTTGGGAAGATCCCTTCTCCACTGGTCAGAAGCAGCAAAGCACACTGACATGGCATTTCTTGCAAAGTCCAGAAAAATCTGGTTATGTGACCTGGAGAAGCTGCAACACCAGGTTTAGAGAGCCGGTGCCATAGTTAGAAGAGGAAAGACGAAGGTGGGGTGGCACTGAAAGGCTTCCTTGGAAGAAGCCTGGCACTGCTGGTGTGCCCCAGGTGACTGGAGGAGACTTTCACCTGGCGCTCACCAAGCTCTCTGCAATGGGATTTGTTTTCTCAAACACCTCCTGGCCCAGCCCCTTTCTCTTCCCCTAGTACCAAGAGGGGCAGGAAGGCTGCTGTGTGGGGCAGGAAAACACACACCACATCTGCAGTGAGCAGTGGAAAGGCAAGGGTCTGAAATCCCTGACTGCTGCAGGGATTTCTCCAGGCAGTTTGTTCGCAAACTGGGTGAGATTTCCTCTCTGAACAGGCAGCAATCAGAGTTTTGCTTTGGGGATTTTTTTTTTGGGGTGGGGAGATGAGGGAGGTGGAGGGGTTGTTCTTTTTCCAGCAGAAGAAACAGCTCAGACAGGCACACCTGAAGCTCAGTGGCAACATAAAGATTGTAACATGAAGGAGAGGGAGACCAAAAATCCTGCATACCTTCCCTTTGACTCTGTCTGTTGTATGACATTTACCAGATGAGTATATGTAAAGTACTCTGTAATTAAGTTCATCTGATCATAATAACTTTAAGAAAACTTCAAAAACCTATGTCAAAACTCAGAAGCCAGAATAATTTGTATTTATTCTAAGTAGATGAGCATGTTGCTCCAGCGTAAAGTACACTTTTGTTCAGTACGAATCAAACCAAACGATTCGGTGGGGTCATGCAACTGCTCTGCTGTGCTGGCTGTGCCCATGCACCAGGGTGCCCACCTCCAGGCACAGCCCGCCTGCACCCACTCCTGCGGCATCAGCCCAACAAGAGAGAAACTTGTAGAAGTTTAAACCCCTCCAGTACATAATTAGAGGTGAAAATGCCAAATAGAAGACTTGAGCTTGGCTTTTTGTAGCTCACATCTCACACAGGAACCAAATTCTGCAAATATGTCAATCCCACAACTATACTGGGTCATATGCATACACACGGCTGCTAAAGAGACAGCCGTCCCCTCCTCGCATTCAGCATGGAAGAAAAATAAGTTTATCAGAGGGAATAAATTTAGACACCAGTGTCTCTCAGCAGCGCATCCAAAAATAACAAACTATAAAAGCTGTACACTAATCTCAGCAGAGAGAGAAGTAAAATTAAAAAAAAAAAAAAAAAAAAAAAGCATCCATCAACACATGTGCAGGGTAGAAATGCCTCCTTTTGAAATCCCTAAATTAAATTGTGCATGTGTGCATTTCCCTCTTTTTTGTTTGTTTGTTTTAAGCCTTTATAATCGGGGATTTAATATTAAATACCAAAGTTTCAAAAAAGCCCTGAGATGAAGCCCAATAGTGGAAGAACAGCTAAGCCCTGCACAGAAACCAAGATTCATTGTGTTTAGTGATGGAGCCCAAACGAAACACTCGAGGAAAAAGCAGTTCTAAACATCTCCATTTTCTCCCTTTGCTCAAAAGATTTTTTCTGGACAAATACATAGTGCTGCCTACAAAGCACCTTAGCTGCCTTACGCCGTAGTTTCAGTGAATAGGAGAATGAAGGACAGGCGGGCGCACGGCTTGCAGCAAGGACAGCGGATATACACGTGCTGCAACACAGCCAAGCCAGCACCGCTCTCCAGAGATGCTGCCTCTCCCCAAGCTGCTCAACACACCAACACCACGTCGTGTCTCAGCATCCCAGATCCACAAAACAGTGCTGCTTTCCCACCTCAGAGCGCTCCAAGACACGCAGATGAGTTTTTCTTTATGGAAGGGAAGATGCTGTTTGCATGCAGTATGGAAGATGCATAAACGCATTATTTAAGTATTACTGGAAATACAGCATGACCCAACGAAGCACAATTTGCCAGTAAGCATAAAAATACCATTCAGATGTTCGGATTGTCGTATCCCAAACCTGAAACTGAATCTATCATCAGCTGTGCTAGCAATATGTTTTCTGCCAAGTTGCTATGGGTAACAGAAATGCATGATGACAGCAATAAATAACTTTAATGACTGCTGATAATATCATGAAAAGAGCTCTGTAATACACTGACATCATTTAGAGGTTTACTAGCCATTATTAAGTGTTGTATCATGCCGCAGCTTGTCAGATAATCATAGCAAATCGCTTGTGCATACATATATTTTATCCATCTCTGTGTATATGTAAAACTAAACATTACAAACTACATGCTACACAGTTTATTCAAGTTATTTTCACTTAAGCAAATTTGAAATAGTATTCCCAATTACTTACACATCACTAGAAGTACGTTTGGTACCTGCACAAACCAAATACCTTTCTGAACAGCAGCGGTCCCTCTGCTGTGCCCAGCGATGGTGGGATCTAGTACCACGCACACAGCCTGTTCCTCTCACGTACCCATCATTTCGTAGGTTTTGTTTGTTTCTACTCGGCCTTCCTGGAAGTCTGCGGCATCACCACCCCTACAAATAAACCTTGCTGGGAGCTGTTCAGCTATCAGCACAGGTGCCACAGTTATCTCAGCGATATTCATCTCCCCACTTTTGCCTCTTGCTTGAAGAAGCCCAACCCCTGAAGCATGCCTTCATGCCCTGCAACACGCCAAGAATGGGATGACACATTTTCACAAATACCTGCAGTTAGAAAAGTTTCATAATGAAGTTTCCTTCAAATTAAATCATTCAGAGGTTGGCTGACCTTGCTATTACCTTTTACGTTAAAAAATACCAAATGCTTTACATTGTACCTTGACATGTCATCGTAAAGGTTTTGGGGGATGAGAAGACAAGTACTACCACAGAAGCAAAGACTAAGATTGCATGGCTAAGGCAACACAACCCTCAAATACAAATATTATGTTGTTTTCATGGATGTTTTCTTTTTCTTAAGGAGTAAAATACCTTTGCATTTTTTTTTGCATCAATTATGTTAGAACATCCGTTACATAGGAGAAAGATCACTATTTGTATATATGACATTTTCATGATCCACTTTAAGTCAAATATATTCTTAAGAGGTAAAAATAAGAGTTTGCTATTTAAAACTGAATCTGAAAGTCACCAGCACTACAAAAACGACAAAATACCTTTAAATAAGTGTCATTCAGCAATACATTATCAACACAAAAGGACTTTGGAAGGTGACATTAAGGCTTGTGGACACACAACCTTGGCATTCACATCTTCCTTGAAAGCTCCTCAAAAACATTGATGTGCACATCAACATGCCAAGGTGGGTTATGCAGCATCAATTATGGCTGCCTATCAAAGAGTTACATATTTTTCTTTCTTCTCCTTAAGCAACAGTTCCACGTGGGTTACATATCCTACAGCATTTAGATACAGGAAAGGGGGTTATCTTTTTGGCAACTTCCAGTTCTGAAGTGTCACTATGATCAAGATTTATGTCACAAGCATGCTTCAAGCTCTGATTATTAATTGCATTTAGCCAGAGACAAGATTTTCACCCGCACAAACTCAGAAAGAAAATATAATGCAGGTAATAACCATTCATAAGCATAACCAGAATGTTATGCTGCATTCACTTACACTCTTATTTTTTAAAGCCTTTTCATTGTCCCACAGAAACACCATGCAGAAATTTTAACAAAGGCAAGGGAATAGAAGTTTTTTTCTACATTGTACTGCATGCAAGTGGCTGTTAAAAATAAAATACACCAGAAAGGCCAAAATGTCTTCCTAACAAATCCCAAAGACAGCATAGTATATTGCAGGATGGTCACTGGTCCTAAGGAAAATTACAAACAAAAAGGAAAAAAAGATAAAATTAAAAAATCATTAAGGCTAATTATGTCATCTCAATAACTATAAAAAGAACCTGAGCCTCCACACTGTTTCTGATAAAGCTTCTAGTACATAACGACAGGATTTACAGCTACCAAGGTTATGAGGTGGCGGTAGTCAGATCCATTTCTGCACCTCCTCTCAAGGGCCACGTAATGTGGAAGAAGTAAAGCCTGTGGGGCCTCGTTTGGCACTTCTCAGTATGAGGAGCTCCAACTGAACCAAATGAAAACCGAGTTCATTGACAAGCAGCATCCCTGGTAGGAAGTCTGAGTGAGGCTGGCCTCATAAGGCTTATTTTGCAGCAGTGAGATTTTCTGTTCCCTCAGAATAAAGTGTTTGTGGAGTCACAAGATGCCTCCAATTCTCAAACCAGAGCCCGTAAGCTCCTAAGTGCCACCTCTGCCCCCCCTATTTCAAAGGACTCTGCATCTGTGTGAGCAGCAGCATGCAGGAATTGGTTAGTGTTGGCAAACAGCGTGACAACTGCAACACAAACCCAAGAGGGGAAAATAAACAACCCTTCAGTCATCCCAATTATTGGAGCCATGTGGGCATTTAACATGCTGTGGGTTCCTTGGGCCTGGGAGAACATAAATTAGTGCAATAAGTGATACAATTAATGAATTTCAGCAGTCAGATATAAACACAAGTAACATATCCAGGAA
Organism: Aythya fuligula; assembly: GCF_009819795.1. Classification (NCBI taxonomy): domain Eukaryota; kingdom Metazoa; phylum Chordata; class Aves; order Anseriformes; family Anatidae; genus Aythya; species Aythya fuligula. Next base: position 3,917,446 of record NC_045562.1, read on the forward strand.
TAAATCAGGCCGTCATTAACAAAAAAAACCTGTTGCTTCGGACTACCCTGGGTTCCCAGACTCTCCTTAAATCCACTCACAAGACAAAATTACTTTCCAGACAGAAATTGTAAACACAGAGGGATGAAGTTTCTTCTCAGACTTCTTTTTCTTCAATGCACCTGTTTCCCAGGCCTACCTTGCACCTCTCCCCATGGATCTCATGTTCCCAGGACCACAAGGAATCATTTTCTCCCCAAATGGCTTCACTCAAAGTCTTCCAAGTCTAGATTCAGCAAGGAAAGGATTTGGCTATCTGAACATCTGACCCTGGTCATCTGCAATTTAAGACATCTCATCTCCCTTCAAAAGACTGAATATAGTTTTTCCAAAATGTATCGCAATAGTTTAGGATGAGTGCATGCAGCAGTCTGTGCCATACAACCTATGCCAAGCAATTCCATCAGGAGTACAAGAAGTTCCATGTTTAACATAAAGAAAAAAAAATCCCCTAAATAATCCATAAATCATATCATTTTGAAAACCATCATCTACAGCTTCATTATCTAAAACAATGCATTTTAAGATCAGTTATCTCCCATACAAATATCTGTCCTGCTCAGTTTAAGAGTAAACTGTTCAACAGTTTATGAAAAGTGAAAAAAAAAAAAAAAAAAAAAAAAGTAACAAAATCAGATTATTATTGCTATTTTAAAATCATTGTGAGCATGAACAGACAAATGTAAGACAGAAATCCATTTTGAAAAAGTGAATGAATTCAAGACACCGCCTTGGAAATGGATTACTCCTGCCAATTTTATGTCAAAGTCATAATATTTTGGGTAAGAGCCCAAAATATTAATAAAGCGACTTATCAAAGCATGGACTTTAACCATCTGGTTTCCTTTGTTTGAAAACTTAGAGCATTGGTAAAAACAGGATTGTGAATGGTCAGCATGGATTTCACACTGTTTTAAGACAACCGGATATAGTTAGAAGAATCAGAGTCCATTTGTGCTCAGCTTTGAAACAATTTCCCTAATATTACAGCACTTTAGGAAATAAGAGAACTGGGTAAACCCAAGCAAAAAGGTGACTGTAAAAAAAACTTAGATACTGCAGTGGAGAAAACACGAATGTTTTTCAAATACTCACATCAGCCCATTGCAGAAAATCCTGCTCCCTAGCCTTCCTGGAAAGTCAATCAATAAGGAGACCAGAAAGCGATACACCCGTAAAACATCAAAACACTAAAATCTATCACAAAGCAATCCAAATAAAATGGTCTGAAGTTTTGCATCTGCTCAAATCAAAATCCACATGAGGCGCCTCTGCGGATACAAGGGCAGAAAATGAGGGCTCTTTCCCATTTCTTTCTATGCCCTCACTCCTATGGGACCAATGAGCCAGTGGCCACCACCTTCTGGACCAAACGCAGGCTGGGGACACCAAGGGACCATGGGAGCCACTTGATTTCTCACTCAGAGATGGAAAGGGTGAGGTGTGGGAGGGCCCCACACGAGCACTTTTCTCCCCCATTTTGGATGGCTTTGTGCAGAAGGAGCCATTTCAGAGCACAAGGAGGTGAACCACCACCATGCGGCTCCCCACCACACGGGAGGGAAGCTGCCGGATCCCGAGAAGCACTCAGGAGGCTTTCTCGGGGCAGGGTTACCTGAGGATGGCACGTACACAAGCTTTCTAACGCACTGGTACAGATTCCAACCCTAAATATAGGTGTGGGCTATTGCCAGCCCAGTTCAGTAACCTAAACCCCGAAGGGCAGCTCTGAAGGCCGGCACCCTCCCCACTGGCACGAGTGCAGCAGCTGCTGGTACAAGCCCTGTTGCTGGGGTCTCCCAGCCCAGCACCCTCCTGACAGCTAGTGACGCTCTGACAACACCTCCTGGCAGCCCCCAGGCAGGGCACGTGGAGCAGGAGTGGCCTTCCCTGGTGTCTTGTCCCCTTGGGGACACCTCTGAGCTGGCACATGGCAGCCTTCAGGCTGCTTGAACCCCTCAACCCACTCCTCCACCAGGCTGAGGCACAATCATAAGCCCCTCATCCACGTCACCCTGGACACAACAGTCTTACTCAGGGCTCCATACCTCAAAAGCTGCTCCGAAACCTGCTATAGAAACAGAAAAATTTGCGAGATTTGGTTTCTTTCACTATGAGTTAGGGGACAGAAACCTGGTGAAGAACTAAAGCTGTGGAGAACCAACAAAATAATGCACAGCAAAGATTTCTCTGTCAGGTTCAGGGAGATATTTCCCAAAGCATGAATATGTCCCACTTATTCTGGAAATGTTTTGCTAGGTGGGGGTGAAGTGTTGGCCATCACTAAGCCTTCTCTCCCCACCTTCTCTGCAGAGAGCCTGCATTTTTCATAGCAAAAGCTCATATTTGTGAAGTAGATAAAATAATCAAGCTAGGAGTAAAAATTAGGAAATTGTCCTAGGGGTAGGAGGGCTGTGGACACAGATGATTAAATGTAATGAGTATACAAGAGGAATGAAAAAAAAAGGAGAGAGAGGAAACCAAAGGGTGAGAGCACTGTAGAAGGGAACCAAGCAGCTTCCAGATACTCATATGCAGAGACTTGCAGAGAGTACTGAAGGCAACTCTGTTCTTTATTAAGTTGATAGGACTTCAACATGGCCAAGCTGTTGAACCTCCACATAAGACTACGTAAGAGCTTGATGAAAACTAAGCCAAGTCCTTCCAGATTCATCACATGCAACTCCACATACTTGATTTTCCTGATTCTTGACATTTTGGGTGATGGCTGTTGGGTCCACTCCCAGCAGTTCTAGTTCTGTTGGGGAACCTCGACCCCCACCCCTTATCCCATGGTTTCTTCTGATACTCCCCGCCATCAGAGGCTTCCCCAGCTATCAAAGGCTTCTGCCACACACCAAAGCAAAACATAAAACCTACCATCCTCCAAAATACAGCCAAGGGACTCCTGGGCGTTACAGATTTTTAGAGCTTCACTGAAGTACTACCCAAAACTGAGGTAAAACAAACAAACAAACAACAACAAAAAAAAAACCTTTCCTCTCTTCAACAGTTCTCTTTCCCAGCCACTCATATGGCTTTGTTATCTCAGACCTAGAGGATAACAGCTATGGCTGTCTTAAATTGTATTAGGTTTGGTAAGAAACAGGGGGAACAACAAAACTGCTGGCCAATAGTAACATTCAAATATTTCAGCACCACAGACTTGGTTATCCACATCAAGGTTACATATTTACAGCTATAAAGATGTGTTTAAATGCTTCACCAAATTAATAAACCTATATGTTGTTTTTTTTTTTTTTTTTTTTTTTCATTTTCCATAGCCATAAGTAACGCAGCTAAAAGAGATAAGAAAGGTACGAAAAATAACACAGGGGACCGAATGTACCTATGCATTTCATCATTTAACAAGAGAAGGAAGCCTTTATACCACGGGTCCCAATATTTTTGATGAATCACTTCCAGTAGCATCTTAGGAAGGATACCAGACAAACGCATTATTCTGCATAGGTGAATTGCTTCTCTGCACATTTTCCTTAAGATTCTGGAGCTCTTGGATTATGTTTTGTAAATCAGTTAGCTTCCTAGCCAGAGATTAAGGTAAATTCTGCTAAGGACTAAAAGTTGACTTAGAGCATTAAGAAGGATTAATGTTTAGCTGTGGTGAAGCTGAAGTACTAGGTTAGCATGTTTACGCAGTGCTGAAGATCACAATTAATCCAAAATTAGTATAAAAGATCAACAGCAACTGCTCTTGCATGCCAGTTTGGCTTAGTCCTGAAATCAAGACTTACTTTGGGGGCAATCTGTGTGCAAAGTTGCCGTGCATCTGCCCTAATAGGTTTAAAGCTTTCAGGGGAATCCATGCATTTTAAATGTTTAGCTTCTTTGCCCTCTGCTTTGAGAAAATAAATGTAGAAGTCAGTACTCGAGACACTTCTGCTTCTTATCTGTGTCACAGATCCGTTGGAATAGATTGGTGCTAGCAATGAACAAAAGCAAATACAATTTCCTGTCTTACAAAGAAAAGGTGCTTAAAATATGTACTTTCCTTCATCATCAGGGATTAATAAAAATAACAGGGTTATTCAGGCAGAAAATATTCATGCTGTATAACAAAAAAGATAGCAATAGCATACATTTATGTCCAGGTGTATCCATATATCTATAAGCACAGGCATATACAGTAGTAAAAAATTATATCCTTAGCTCTATAATTCTACAGCTATAGAAACTGTTTCTGTAGTGATATATTTAAAGACACAGGCAGTTGATTTTACACAGCATAACTGAGTTGTTCTTGACAAAAACATTTAACAGCATAGGTCAGGAGAGCTAGGTGGACTTTTTTCTCCCACTTCTGTACTTCAAAGTCAGTTTAAATGATGATTCCTAGCTCTGTGCCCTTACAAGCCTGCCCCACATACCACCACCACTTCAGGGCCGTCCAGTGAAGAATGATGCATGCCAAGGGACATCACCAAAGGCAATGTGCCTCAAGAGGTGGACTGGGTTTTGAGGTACCATCCACGGACCTGGTGGTCCTACAGTTGCAGAGCCAGCCTGGCCAGCTGCAGGGCATTCATGGCCCTTAAATGAGAATGCAGGTGCCAAGTTACGACACTTAACTAATCTGCAAACTGTGAAATTAAATAGATGAAAGTTAAACAAGCCCTTCTCTATGAGCTGGATTATAAAAGCCTTGAGTTTTTGTTGGGGAGGGTGGCTGCAGGGGTTTGGCATATTTTTGTAGAGGTTTTTGTCTATTTATACTTTGGGGGCAGAGCCTTTTCATCTTTATATGTCTTCCCTAAAGTGTTGTATTACTTGAGTTACATTATTACAGAAAATACTAATTCCAGTGCTAGTTGCTGAACTTGGTTACTAATGACCAATCTTTTCAGCTGTACTTCCATACTAATGGAAGAACACAAAAACCTAATTCTGAGCGTGTTTCAAAACTGTAAAATACACCAAAGCCAAAACAAAGACCAGAGTGGTGCAGCGTTTTATTGGGAAAGACACCCCGCACACATCCCAGCAATACAGAAGCTGCTGATGTCAAACCAACTGAGTTGAGAAATTTAAGTCTAGTTGCTGCGCATTTCACAGCTGCAACATACATTCTTGATGGGGTGTGCCCAGCACTGAAGGCTATTTGCAGAACTGTTTGGTAAGCAATTTTTTTTTTTTTTAATAAAGTTACAAGGTTCTAGACTTACAACACAATTCATTGCTCCCAGTGGCAAGAGCATACTGAGAGATGATAACATCTGTGCCTATGCTTAGCTAACCGCATTCAAGCTGTGATGGTGATGACATTTGTGAAACTTGATTAAATTTTTTTTTCTTTAATCCCATTCTTTATTTTAGAAACACACACATGAACAATTTCAGCTCTAAGTCTTAAAGGAAACTCTAAGCTGATGCTACTGGGCTCTTGCAAGAAACTTAAAAATGCCCTTCCTGGGGCCTGCCTCCAAGAGACACACAGGGCTTCCTGTTTATGCAACTATTCATGCCCACAAGCTAAGTTTAAGAATAAAATAATAATAAAAATAAATAAATAAAAGAAGTATGTGAGCATAACCCAGGCGGTTTGCTCACTAAAAAACAAATCAGAGCAGCTCACTATAGGGTTGTGTTGGATTCTTCTCTTTGATTCTGAGAGTTTTCATTACTAAAGAGAGATACATTTGGGAAGTCGTTGACCAGCACTCTAACTCAGGCCTTCTCCAGCTTTCATCTTTTGTACCCGTGGAGAGGTTCTTCCTGCTGATTTTCATGCAGTGACCCTGTTCTTATGCCTTGCATGGGGGGGAAAAACCGCCAAAACACCAGACGCACAAGCTAAGCCTCAACACTGTTCAGTTAGTTCTGCAAGCATTGCAGAAGAGCTTCAGAATTTGTTTTTTGCATCAGGAAAGCTCAGCTAATGTACAACATCAGGTCCTCAAAGAGGCCCTGCTTTACTGCAGGGTGACTGAGGCAAGCAGAGGTCAAGATGCTTGCCTAAGGTGGCACAGAGCTCCAGGATCCACCTGGATCATAAGCCTTTATGCTATCCTCAACCCTACACGATGACCTTTGTTTATGGTATCCTCTGTTTCAGTAGCTTTGTATTTCCTGAGCAAAGGTAGGTTACTCTGACAGGTCACTCTGACAGGCCTGCAAAGCCTTGCAAAGCTCTTATAAACAGACACCACAAGCAAAATAAGTCTGGTGTACAAGTAAAGCAATGATCTTTGCCAAAGCAGCTTCGTTAGACAAAAGGAGGCACATGTGTGTACATTCATCGGCTCTACATGGTCCTGACGCCTCCAAGCAATGAGCTCAGACCTTTGGCACCTGCTGGACCAACACACCTGAGACAAGGTGTCCCCATCTACATGTTAACTAGCTTATGTATTGGAAGAGCATATTTTCCTTATTAATAAAAGACAGCCTCATATGGCAGCATAGGGTCTTTATTTCATTATTTTTTTTTTCAGTTTTTTAGCTGTAGCAGAGTTATGTATCCTGATTAAGGGAGAACTACTGTTTTGTGGTTGATCAAGCAAGCACACTTTCCTGCCGTTCAAAGCCACAAGGGCAGAACGTGCAGTGGAACACACCAGCTCAACAGGAAAGGGTTACTAACCCCTGCTTTCAAGTATGAATGATTGATATGCAAATATAGTTTATGGTAATGCTCATGAATGCCTGCTCTTCTGGCAGCTCAGTGCTCCTGCATGCATTACGCTCACAGATCAGGGCTCTGTAAGTATGCTTCAGGGGCACATGTGCACATTCAGAGGCACAGTTTGCTATGGAAGCCTTCCAGAAAGCCAATCGCTGCTTTGCACCATTAACTAAACATATATTTAAAACTCCTTGGAATCAACAGAAGCAAATAGTATATCAAATATCTTCAGTCCTATGCAGCAAGGGTACTGCCAAACCCCAAACATTCAGGGTAAATCATGGGCAGGAACCTCAGATCATGAAAGAGACCTTTAAAGGAAGCACAAGGTAGGAGCAAAACTCTATTACAGCAACTTTTGTAAGCCTAGTTTTGAGAAGCTTCATTAAGTCAAATGTTAAAACTTTTTTTTTTTTTTTTTTTAAACAGCTAAGCTCCCACACATGCCTTTTACACAATGAAAACTGTGAGTCAGCTCTTGTCACTTGCCTCCAAGAGCTGAGCTTTTGCTGAGAAAACACACAGAACGGCTCAAGTTTTTGATAAGATCGTGAACTAGCAGCAGCGAAGTCATACAAGACACCACCAACACAACACCCCTCTGAAGACTGCAATAAACCCTTCTCTCCAACTAGTCAAAACATGTTAAGAAACTCCAGCTCTCCCAACAAGCAAGCATAAAAACCCTATCCTTAATTTCCCTCGTATTTACCTCCTCCGGTAAGTGCCCCGCAACGCAGCAGAGCCAACCTGGCTGTTTCCCATTAGGCAACTGTGTGCTGCAGCTTTCCCACACATGCATCCATGGGTATAGCTTTTCACTGGCATTTCTATGCACCCAATTGCAGCAACAACAGCAGGAAAAATAAATAAATCAAGCTACGAAAGCTTAAAACCAGTACCTGCAAGCTCGAAAACAGCGCTGGCAATAGAGCAGTCCCTGGAGGAAGAGCTCAGCACCCTGATCTCCGTGGCACAGCTGTGGACCTGGCCCAGATTTAAAGAGACAGAGAAATGAAACTACAACCCTTTTATTGAGGTTGAGGTAGAACAAATCATTCTTTTTCTTTCCTTTTTTTCCTTTTTTTTTTTTTTTTTTTTTTTCCTTTTTAATGGACTATCTTTAAATAGAACATGGCCATAAAGTATCACTTTTGTGTACTTTGGTCTCTCCAGAGCCAATTGCAAGACAACAAGAAGTAGCAAATCACAAGTATATATCACAAGTCTTAATGACTTGAACATGTGTTTGGAGCAAATGTAAATATTCCAGCCTGAATGAGCAAAGCTCTTAAGCGTGGGCTTAATTTTATCTCTCCTCAATAAATCATTTTTAAGCATGTACCTAAATATAAGCCCTCCTTTTACTCCCATTAATACTAATAGGACTTAAACATGTGCTTAAAATTAAACATGTACTTATGTGCTTTGCTGAACCTGGCCAGGAGACACCGTGATTATGTGAGTGGTAAAGTCCCGAAGACAGATTTCTTGCTGGACCCTGCACACGTTGTGCATGGCTCACGGCGAGTCAAGCAAAATCAGAGGACCTGAGCCATTGGGGTGAATGGACCCATGGCAGAAGACGACTATATTTTGTAAGTTTTCCACTGCAACAAAGACATTTACAGATGCCGTGCAGTGAGATTACACAAAACCACATTGGATTTACCAAAGCCAGGCTAGCAGGTGTTTCTGCAACCACCTCTAGCTGAGGCTGATGCACGTGGGGAAGCTTGCTGCCCAGCTGCAGCAGCTGAAAAGGCAGCTCCCATCCGGAGGGGAGGTGGGGGAAAGGTCTTGCTTCACCTTTGTTTCTCACTGCCCAACACTATTTTAATGGGCAACAAATTAAAACGATTTTCCCCAGGTCGAGTCTGTTTTGCCCATGATGCTGACTGGTGACCTCCCTGTCTTTGTTTTGACCCACGAGCTTTTCCATCTCATTTTCTGCCACTGCCCTGTTGAGGAGAGGGAATGAGAGCGGCTGGGTGGGCATCTGGCAGCTGGCCAAGCTCAGCCCACCACGGATCCCAAAGTTTCCAGCCCACGTTTGTCAGAATCATCTTTTCTTTCTTTTGGACAAGATGAAAGAGGTAATTCATGCATATGCATATATACATACACCTAGATATATACAGGCATAGCCTATACAGAGTCCATATTACATAGGTCAATGAGTGTGATAAAATGCCTTCTACTCTGCCCATTGTTACAGCTTTCAGGATTATAAAATGATTTTTATAGAAGAAAATGCTCCCTCGTTTTACAAACTGTTTATTTTACTTATAAAACGTAGATTGTTAAAGACCCCCCAAAGACAAAACTGGGAAACAAAAGCACATGGAAAACAAACAAACAAACAAACAAAGTACAATTACTATTTATATGTTAACCTCAGACCCTCTAACCCACGCGGGTTATTTTTCAGCTAATTTTAGAAGATGCTTATGTTGCAGATGGGCACAGGTATTTCTGACACCAAGTTATGCTATGCTGAAAGGAGTAACTGTGACTACGGGCGATACATGTGCACATCCAGCACAGTCCTCCTGCAGCACATCTACGTTAACACAGAGATATAGGATTATGAGATTACCCAAATGAAGTGCTTTTTCAGAAGAACAATTGGGCAACCCTAGCTGTAGGACTGGGGATATGAAATCAAAGCATTTAGTGTTTTGTGAATGCAAATTTTGAGTCCTGTGGACTCACTCGTGCAAGTTGTTCCATGTCTGTTGGTCCCAGCACCCCATTCAGCCTCGCAGATGTGGTAAGCAGTGAAAGATATCTTAGAAAATATCCACTTATAGTTATAATCCTCTACATCACTTGCTAATTTTTCTCTGACCATCAGGGACCACAAGAACAGGAATAAGAGCTACCAAGCCATTCTCCTGTGCTCTGCAGCATAAAGCTCATGCACTGCTGCAGCAGCTAGTGGGTTCCCTGAGCACAGCACGGTGGGCACATGTGACCACTCATCCCATACCTGTTATTTAACAATTTCATCTCAAATTTACATGACTATTCCATGGTGAACATTCTGCATGTGCGTTTTTGCAGAGAACGTTCCATATTTCTGTATTCATGTGTTTACATGCACACCGTGATAAGATTAGGCAGTCAGTGTTTAAAAAAAAAAAAAAAAAAAAAAAAGTATTAAAAATACTGCAGCAAAAATAAAAGTAGGACAGTACGATTTTTTGTTACCAATCTCTTGCTGGCAGACAAACTACACACAATTACATCACTGCTTCTTTATGTGGTTGATTTAATTACAACATTGGGCTCTTCAGAAGGCCCATTCTTTCCTACTGAAGTACAATATAAAATATTTTCACAGAATCACAGAATCATCTAGATTGGAAGAGACCTCCAAGATTACCTAGTCCAACCTCTGACCTAACACTAACAAGCCCTCCACTAAACCATATCCCTAAGCTCTACATCTAACTGTCTTTTAAAGACCTCCGGGGATGGTGACTCCACCACTTCCCTGGGCAGCCCATCCCAATGCCTCACAACCCTTTTGGTAAAGAAGTTCTTCTTAATATCCAACCTAAACCTCCTGTGGTGCAACTTCAGCCCATTCCCCCTTTGTCTTGTCACTAGGCACATGGGAGAATAGATCAATACCTAGAAACCACCCATGCCTAGAAACAGGTAATACAATTACTTCCCTGCCTTGCTGTAAACCCGAGACAACTTAGACCAAGGGCAGAAGGAGGTGGGCACTGGATGCTGTTCCACGTGGGGGATCTCGGATTGAAGAAACTGCACGTCCAGGTGAAGGGCCCACAAAATCCCCAAACTGGCTTCACTTCTATGGTCATCCTTGCCTGCAGGCGACAGGTCCGTCGCACTTTCCCAGCTGCCCCAGAGTGGAAGAGTATCTAATGGAAGTGCTAACAAAAAAATAACCTTCAGCTTCCCTGGGGCCAGCTTACTTCCCATTGCAGTGTTGGTCAATCTTTTTTTGCAAATGCAGATCCTCAAAACCATCAAGAGACTGAGCAACAGAGGCTGCATGTGGCAAAAATAAATAGATAGATTAGATAGATAGATAGATAGATAGATAGATAGATAGATAGATAATCCTGCCTATACTGACCTGAAAGGTATTTGGCACCTGTGAGCAGGGGAAATGTTTTCAACCTTGTCCCTTCCCCAAACCTGTATTTCTAAGTTCCCTTTGCAGGAGAAGCATCTCTGTTGAATCCATGGGTCACAGACTCCAGCCTGCCTTCAAACTTCTGCAGAACAAACATGCCAACAAAAGACCTAGCACTTCTCGAAACAATCTAGAAAAATTGTTTTTCCAACCTGAAAAGTGCTTCTGCATATTTTTTTGAGTACATGGTTTGTCTCAATATATTTCCTGCTGAATAACCTGCGTTTTTGCCAGCAATTTAAAATGTGTAAAATGCTTGGCTTTCCTGTTGACATAACTCACAGGCTGACTAACGCAGGGGAAAACGGCCTAATTCCACAAGTTATTTGGCATTTGAAACTTGCATTGATTTTTGACACACGCAAAGTTTTTCCTAGTGCGGGCAAAGATTCAATCTGCTATTGTGCGATCAATCTCTTCTTATATGTTTACCTCAGCACGTCGGCATTTTCATTTCAGTTGCCAAAATGCAAATTTGCTAAAAATCTTCCCCACGTTATTGACCATTTAACTATGTTTACCAGTGAGAGTCTTCCAGGATAGGAGAAGCCAACGGGTCTCAAGTTAGGACTGTAAAAATGAGATCATACCGCACATTAATTTACTGCATACGGCTGCTCTGCAAAGTCTGCCATGAAGCATTTGGGGGGATTTCAGTGCCAAATAATCTCTGTAAGGTTGTATTGCTGTTTTTATCGAGTCTGCTTTCACCATATATTTGCTCAAGTTTACAAATAAAGTAACTTTAAGAAGAGGTTCTTTCTAAAGCTGCTTCAGCCCTGGATTTTAAGAATTGTCCTTCTTCATCATGGTGAAAACAGGTTGTGCAATGAGGAGAAATATGTCAGAGGGGGCTGCCAGAGAAAAGCCGTCATCAGTAATGGCACATATCTGAAAAAAAGCTGTGCATAAATCAAAGGTGCCCTAGGGTAGCTTGAAGTCTACTGGAATGAATCACTTGTATCTTCTCTCATACCACAATTAGCAATACAGAGAGAAAAGCTTCCCCTGAAACTCTGAAGTGTATAGTATCGTATAAAGTACTGGTTACAGGAAATAAAGGATTTTCTGAAGAAATCCGTAAACAGTTACATACTCTCCAGAGCAGTACATGACCATAGTAACATAATGAAACAGAAAAATTACATTAACTCAAAGCTTGTATTAAATGCCAAACCGAGTTGAATGTATGGTTGTGAGGAGATGCATAAAAGCACCTGTGCACTGCTTTGGCTGTGAGATGGTTCAGTGCTTAAATCTGAAGGCAACAAGAGTGATGAGAAAAAAACCTTGTCCAGAATGATGAGTCTGAATTTTTGGGGTTCTTTGCAGATCAGAAACGAAATCTCTACCCCAATATCCCAACATTTCAGGAAAGACCAGTTAACTGAAATCTTCTCTGTGCTGGTCTTTCTGTCTCTTCTAAGAAAATAATGGTTTAATTCAGAAACACAGAGAGACATCAGTGAGAATTGTATATAACTCTGCATCATGTTCATTTCTTTCATATATAAGGACAAATTGTGTGAAGAAAGGAAAATAAAATGAAAGGAGAAGGAGAAGGAGGAGGAGGAGGAGGAGGAGGAGAAAAATTAAAATTAAAAGAAAAATTAAAAGAAAAATTAAAAGAAAAATTGGGGAAGGGGAAGGGGAAGGGGAAGGAAAGGAAAAAGGAAAGGAAAAAGGAAAGGAAAAAGGAAAGGAAAAAGGAAAGGAAAAAGGAAAGGAAAAAGGAAAGGAAAAAGGAAAAGGAAAAAGGAAAAGGAAAAAGAAAAAGGAAAAAAGAAAGGCTTATCTTCTTATATCTCTTCACTTCAGGGAAAATTTTATAAAATCTTCTTGTTAAAAAACACTTCTCAAAAATAAAAGGGGGGAAGAGAAGAACTTTTTTTTTTTTTCCATTCTTAAAATATTTCTATTTGAAAACAATTAAATATCATTTTAATACAAGTAGATTGTATTAAAGTAGCTGTTCTGGTAAATAGAAAAATCTTTTCAGCAGGATAACTAAATATTCTGAATTCAGGGTTGGGTTTTAGTAGGTGATTTGATTATTAGTAGCTTTTGAAATTCTTACAGGAAAACAGACCTGCAAGTGGGTATACAAAAACGTACCCTTTCATTACGTATTTAATATAGGAAATTTCAGGAAGATTTTTCTCAATAGCATTTCAATAAACTTATGTTTTCTTACAGCAGATTGTCACATGTGCATCCTGTTCATCTGTCAGTGCATTCATTTGAAAACATTTTTTAAGGAAACAGTTTTTAGACAGTAGAATTGAAAAATTGGTTGCAGTCTTTAGCAAATAATGCATTAACATTCCTTAAATTATGTCCTTATCAGCTTAAAAAGAACGAAAGAGAAGTGGTACTAAAACAAGGAGACATTGTGTTATGAATGAAGGCTGGTAAACTGATTCCCTTTCAGACAAAGCTGAAAAACATCGCTTTAGTTGTGGCGAGCAGCACAACAGAACCTGCTCTAATCACATACAGATGATGGGAATTTGTCTAATGTTTTATGGTGAATCGTTGATGAGGCCTGCAGAAGGAAAATTTGTAGAAATAAAATCACCTTGACAGTAAAGCACCAGGGTCAAAAAGCAAAGTAAAGTCAGTGTTCTTAGCTTTAATAAAAACAGTATGATCTGTCATCAACACAGCATTTTTACACTCTTGGACAATGCACTCTGGGAGCTCCTGCTGGGTTTCATTTGATTTTCACCAAAACCAACAAAGGACAGCTTATGCCTGGTAATTCATTATGACAGCAGAGAAGTTATAAAAATACACATGTTTAGATCCATGTAAATAAACAGCCCACACTGCAATTTTCAACACAAAAACTGTTAGCCAGGCTAGGTAAAACACACTAATAAACTAAAAAGTAGTTCTGGATTTCTTCCTCCTCCCCCCCCCCCCCCTTTTTTTTTTCCAACTGTGAACCTGAAAGCACAGATTTTTTAAATTTATTATTGTAGTTTCTTGCAGTTAATCTGCCTTCTGTACTACAAGGGTGTTCAAGGCACATTTTGGGGAAGAAGCTTGGCAAAGTGTAAAGAGGTATTGTTAAATACCTGAAGGGACTGTACATACATTGCATCACTGTCTAAATACTGACTGTGCAAGATTATAAGGCAAAACAAACAGCAGAGTAATTGAAAACATCTATGAACTAGGTAATCACCAAAGTAGGGTGATAGCCAAAAGGATATACAATTCACTCTTCAGTGCCTGATTTTACACTGGGGTTAGTCCAGTAAGAAAGAAAAACAGGTAGGAAAAGAAGAGGGAGGACAAAGTAAAAAGGAGAACAGAAAAATAAAGAGAACATTTGAATTGTGAGCTTCAGGAGCAACAGGAGAGTTTAAGAGAAATTAAACCTAATGTCCAACAGCCATTCTGGGATATCTTAAAACATGTAATTTAGCTGTTTATATTTTGAAAGCTGCAGTCATTAGCAACATGATGGAAAGATATGATGTAAAGCTCATTCTAAAAGGATATTGCATGGGAAAAATATGTAAGTACCTGCATGCATTCCTATACTACTCATGTTGTTTCCAAATCAGTACTGATATATACATCCTACTACACACATAAACCGTGGAGGGGGAGACTGGCATAAAGCACTTGAAGAAGTGACCTGTAGAGGGTTATCTCAGCAGGCAGGGGCTGCAGAGGTGTGACGCTTGACTCAATTTCTCAAACTCCCAGTCCCACTTTAGACATTGCAGTCCTTTTCTTGTAAGTCATTTTGGCTCCTACATCACTTAGGTTCATCACTTAAAAGTCTGTGATGGAGCAAAGAACTGAAACAATTTCCTGCATCCCAGCTGGTGCCTTACCAGCCCTTCCCATCATGAAGGGCCATGTGCAGCAGCTACATATTGGCACCAATCCTTACTCATATTTTTCAAATTCATTCTCTATTATGAAACTGCAAAAAAAAAAAAGAAAATGTAATACAGACAGGATAAATAACATTTAGTTTTACCGTGGAAAAAAAACAAATCTCTAAAGACGGGATAGGGTGAATAGTGAAAAGATGCAAAACCATTATACAAATTGTACTTGTCTCCCAAGAAAGAAATTCTTATTCGTTAGGTTTTGGGTGCACTACTTCCATGGGAACTTCCTCTCTCCTCTCATGCATTTGGAAAAACACAAGTAATGGTGTGTTTTGTTTTGTTTTGTTTTCCCCAAAATGCACTGATGACAGGTGAGTGTGACTTCTACTAGAAGCACCCAGTGCAACAGTACTGATTCAGCCACTTGTCACTTGCTCTGTCTTTTTGTCCTCTGCCTTCTGCCCACTGAGCAAAGCTTTTTACCTGGCCCATGTTTCTGTCTGAGCTTCCCTGGTTTCTGGAAATTCAATTTACGTCTGCATGCATGCTTATTTCCAAACACCTGAGTGGTGTCTGAAGCATCGCAGCTTTCAAAAATGGCAACAAACGGAAGTCAAAACTCTATATTTTCTGGCACACTACCCACTTCTGTAAGTATCCATCCCATCTTGTACTCCCCCACCAACAAGGAAACACACAGCTTTTACCAAACACCAGGGGCACAAGAGGTAGAGGGGCACAAGAAGTCGAGTGCAGGCTGGAGCAGCCCAATGCCTTACAATTTCTCATTTTCTTCGCCAATCTCAGGCATATGCTTAGCACAAATCTGTACCAAACTCAACGATAACTGCACAAAAGACAGAGTAGATGCTGTTTTTCTTCCTCTTAGGCCTCATCCTTGAAAGTCTGGCTTTAACGGGCCTTCTGCCTACATAACAGCAGCAGAAATGGGTCCTTGTGGAACAAGAAAACAACAGCTCGGCTCATTTCAGACCTGCCTTCCATGTTTTATGGAACTGGCAAAAATTTCATGTGCAAGGGTAGCCCTAGGAACTAAAATAACACTTAGTAATAGCTGGGCCCAATGGAAATCAATGGGAGCTTTGCCATTGACTTAAACAGAGCCAGGATCTCACTCACTACATATATATGTAGGAGCAAAAGATGAGGAAAAAGATCTTAAATAAATCATCTCCCAAATAGGAATGATTGCTTTTCTTTCAGTCCTCCTGGAAGGAAAAATGATTATGCTTTTTAGCTGTCAGAACAAAACGCCAGGGTAATTCATAAGGTATTACATTAACACATATAAAACAAAATGAAAAACAGCTCTGGAGAATGACCTTTCACTCCAGCAAAAGCTGCAGCAAGTGTATTGCAGGCCAAATTAATACCCATTCTACTAGGCAAATAAATTCAAAACAGCAAATTCATTCGGGCAGACTCTCCGCAGTGTGTTGGGACACAACACTTTCAGCTCAAGGAAGACTCAAAGCAGAAACTCAAAATACCATACATTGACAATTTTAAATCATCTTAAAAAAAAAAAAAAAAAAGATTTGAAAATGTATCACTGCATGATGGCCTGTAATTCTGGAATCAAGTTCAGGATTTTACTGTCAGTGCCCTGGGCCTTGGCCTTGTATTATCTTCAGGCAGCAGCCCTAGAAATCCAACTTGCATACATGCGCTTGTACACACGTAGCTCAAAAAAGAGGTCTTTAACTCACAGAAGAGGTATGATAAATGGAAAGAAAATTATAATAAATATGCTTCATTAAAAGGAAACAAACAAGCAAACACAAAAAACTAATCAAATCCAATGAGAATTAAAACAGAATTCCCCAAAATCTTAAGAGTAAAATAAACCGGGCTTATGTAAAAATTCAATGAGGGAGCTTTTTCCTTCCTAACTGAGCAAATGGTGCAGAAAATATCATGGGTTTAAGTACAGTATACTGCATAATGCCATACAAACAGAGGAAGTATATTTACTATAGAGGAGACAGTCTGCTATAGCTCTTCAAAAGCAGATATTTAAAGTTTACTTTCACATGGGTTTTCACTTTTTGACCTGCTCTTGACCTGGGTAATACTTGCAGACCAGTGAGTTTAAGAAGGCCTGGGATCTATTAAAAGAGTAGTAGCTTGACTTTTACTGACTATCACGCTGATGCTTTAAAGTAAATGTTATGGTTTGTCACAGGAACCAATTTGGTTACCGTTTGTTCTTCCTGCCCCTGCCTGCTGATATTTTTTCAAGTGTTTTTCATTCTTTAAATTCTATAAAGAAATCTGCATGCTGTTATTTTAAACTTCTGTATCTTTCTTTTGAGTAGTTCATATTTAAACAGCGGGCTGCACACCCAAAGTTTGACCCAAGAGCCATTTGGTAGGACTTGAACCCAAAGTACGCTACCATTATCACCTTCTTTTCTGGCCACTTGGTTATTATGGTGGGGCATCACATTTACCTGATTTTTAAATGCTGTACTTTTTCTATCCCAAAGTTAATCAAAAGGGAAGCAGTACACCACATGCAAGTACTTTGGAGAAGGTAAATAGCTTCATTACCTGTTTAAATTTGCACTTCAAATATTGGCTTGTTTTTGTTAACAAAATTATTCCCTATCAATACTTTGTAAGATTCATATAACATTTTGTCAGAAACTTTGAAGAGTTTGGCTGTACAGGGGCCAGATCCATACCCTAATTTTACAGGGGAGAATTTTTATGCCTACCTTTAATTTGTTGTCTTACTAATAGTTCTATTTCATGCTATATGACAGAATAATAATAATAATTTCCCCTTAAAATCACAAGATCTTAAAATCTCAGGTCCCTAGTTAGCAGCATACATGAGAGGTCCTGCATTTTGGGGGTGAGATAGGTATATGGGAAAACAGAGGAATGAATCGTCCCTCTCCAGACATCAGCAGATACTTGACATACATGCAGGAGGGGCTGAAGCTCTCATGGGGATGAGCCCTATCCTTTCCTGCAAAGCATTAGTTTCAAAGGCGTAGGAGTTGTGTAAATCCTCTGACTTGTATTTTTTTTTCAGTGTCTCATTTTTATTTGCCTCAAAACAAAAGGGTTGTGTACCAGCCATGACTTATGTCCCAAAATGATATCAACTGTGTAAGTTTATGTTCACAAAACTAATCACTTGCGTTCTCCCAGCTCGATGCAGAAGGGGATGGAGCGCAGCTGGGAAGCTGTCTCTCCTGCTAGAGCAGCTTTATTGGCTTGAATCTTCCATGAATTATGTCTGATATTATATAAAGGGGATTTTCTGTGGACTGTTCTCCAATATTGCGGAGTCTGTCAAACAAAAGAAATCTCTAGGTTTTTGAAGTTTTCTATATTGCACCTTTAAACAGCAAGAAATCCCAACTTGAGAGGGTTTGTCTGAGGCAGAGCCACTGAATAACTAGCAGGGTTGAAAAATTCAGTTAAAGAAACATGAGCAACTCTGATGGTAATGAAAATATCCAGTTACAGCCTCAAGATACTTCAAGAATGAGATGGGGCAAAAACAAACACAAAGGAGTTACTCTGCTAAGCAAAAAGATGCAAACATTTCTTATTTCTCCTAATCATTTTTTTCTTGCTTAAACAGCTTCTGAAACAATCATCCTCATGGCCAAAATTGTTAAGACCTTGCCTGCATTTCTAAGGTATAAGCTGAAGACTATTCCTTTTTTTCCTTTTTTTTTTTTTTTAATTTGTTCTTCATAGATTAGATCTACAGAAAACAAACAAACAAAAACACATACACAAAAAAAAAAAAAAAAAAAAAAAAGAATGTGCATAAATTTCAAATCCTCAAAAAAGCCTTTTGACATTAAATGTTTTTGGCATTTTTTTTAACATTAAATGCTTTTTTAAAGGCATTATTTTGAGTAATGACAGTCACAAGGCTACCAGACCTAAATGCAGTTTGCGTGAGTAATTTAAACAGACTTTTCCCATGTCAGTTCTCTCATCATTATTAACAGTGAGAAGTACCTTCACCATCACAAAGTAACATCATGTAGATCCATACTTACAAAGCATTTGTAAAAGTTACTGCCACTGTACAGTGTCATGAAAAACTTACTGAGCTTGCAGATGGGCCAAGATTCATCCTGCTACATAAATCAGCTCGATTTGGTTTTGTTAAAGTAAAACACATAATTGTGGCTAACTGAGGTAAGGACTGTGATTCTTCAGAGAAATCCATCTGGTCCTACTGCGTCTCTTCTGCGATGTAAGATGATGTCACTGCCTTTGGTAACTGATTTAAGTATGATTAAGGAGGCTACACTTCTGCAAAGAACTTCCTATTGCACAGAATGAGACTATTACCTGCGCAAGTGGAAGGGGTCAGGTGCTTTAGACAATATAAAACTACACTAGATTTGGTAGTAAAATGTAAAAATAAATTATTATTAGTAGTAGTAATAATCATAGTAATAACTCAGTGATTCCCATTAAAGAATAAATAATATCTGGAATATCTACATCTTCTATTTAACTTAATAGCTTACCATTGCAAATGGTCTATTCAAGTTGTTGGTTTAAAAAAATATTGTTCAAAGAACAAATATTTCCTTAGATTTAAAAATATATATATATACATTGTTTACCTTTTTTTTTTTTTTTAAGAAAAATCGTTTACCAGAATTTTCATTTTCCAGACTAAAGAATCACTGTTATTCCACTGTTAAATGTATAGCTAGGAAATAAACCAAATGCTGCTACCATTCATAGCTCTTGCAGGCTGCTGTAATCACCAGAGTGATTACTACTTTGAACCTAATGAAAAACAATTTACATGAACAATGGCCTCCGAGATTTTAGAAAATTAATTGGCAAGTAGAGGTTAAAAAGATCTACATAAGGGATTAAAGGGATAAGAGGGTAAAAAAGTATAGGTATCATTCATAAATAAAATAGGCATAAAACTGTTTTACTGATGGTTACTCCATTCCCATATATTTCCCAGTGTAATGGTGATTGTGCATGTAAAAAGATCAATGAGAAATAAATGGAGTCTCGGTGAATTACCAGCATGTCCATTGGTTTCTGGGATTTACTCAGACACCAAGATTCAAATTCAAAGCTTAAAAACATTAAAAGAGTGATCAGTTTGTTAACAAGAGCTCAGATGGGATTTTGCAGTAGTGAGGACAGAATACCAGAAAGACAGCATTTCATTTTCAATAAATCAACATGCTAAGTGGAAAAGGGGGTGGATTTGTACAGCTGGAGCAGAGAAGAAGAGGGGGAAAAAAAGCTACAACGTTTAATTTGTTTAAATTATTTTGTCAACAAGAGCAAATAGGTCTTCTTCCTAATGAAATAAGGGAGTGTTGGAGAGGGCAGGATGGGCTAATGCCATCTCAGCCAGTATATTTAAAACTGGAAATTAACACAGTCACAGCATTTGGTTTTGAATCCAAATGTATATTCCAGTTTTGGGGATTTCAGAGATGTTAACCTCTGGGGTTTTGAGTTCAGGCTACTGTAATGCTAGAGATCAGTCATAACATACAGACCCAGTAGTGACTTGCTCTTGTACTACAACAAAGTCAGCCAAAGCAGAAAAATAATTTACCCGAACTAAAGGCAGGTTGGAAACCTGAAGATCCTGACTACATTTCACTGCTGCTTTCCATCTAGCTGGGACTTAAAGCAGAGTTCTTTTCTTTTTAGATTCTTGTGATCTAACAAGAAAGCTTTTATCCCAGAATGGGCAGCTTGGCTCTGTGGATCAGAATCCTCCTTACCTGGCTCTGTGAAAAGCAATGAGAAGTTTGCCACTTACTTCAGCACAGACAAACTTCAGTCCAAAGCTCTGATCTGGGAAACGCATGTAGGCTCTTTGGTATCAGGTTATAGACTGCATGGCACGACTGAGAAATGCCAAAGTATCAACAACAAAAACCTTTCATTCACAAGAGCTTAGGAGAAACTTTTAGAACAGCAAAAATGCCTAGCTCACATTTCCTTGTCTGCTCCTCAAGTCAGAGTAGCCCCCAGTTCTCCTAATTTCTGACTACATACTTTTACCAGATTTCAAACTCCAGTAAAAAATAAAAAAAATCCCAAGGTATGAGATTCATTGAAACGTTTCTCAACATACAAAACTGCATTATCTGAGACCTCTGTATGAAGACCTTCAGAGGAGGTAAAGCCTCACAGGGAGCACTACAGCAAAGCTGCCTGGCAGCCAGGTGGGAAACTACAAGTCACCTCACATGGTGTGTGTGGATGCATGGGGGAGAATGACGAGCAGGAAATTAAAGCAAAAGAACCACCCACCACCATTTAAAATGAACCCAGAAAGGGGGAAATTTAAAGGATTTGAAAATACAATGGGCTTCCTGGATCAAAGCGTTGCAAAGGGGATACAGAATCTTTAACCTTTAGGTAGCCAGTTCAAAACCCAGCTGAGGTCAGGAGGGATGAAAGGTTATCATCCTGTAATGACTTTCACAAACTTAATTAAAGTCTCCATCATACTGCTTATGTCCAAGTGCATAACCCTAACTTCCACTGGAGACAATAGCAAAACTCACACTGACTCAGAACACAGCCAGCCTTACACACCCGTATCCATAAATAGGCATCATGTCAGTGGCCGGAGATAAGGTTATTTAGAAAAAAAGTGCTGAACACACTCCAGATGTAAAGTGATTTTGGATCTAGACATGCATTTCACAATCTCAGCGGCAACAAAATGAGCAGTCTTGCTAAGAGGATGAATAAAAAAACAAGCAAGAAGCCAGTAAGACCTGAACTACTTTAATGCACAGTCAGGCTGTCCACAGGAGAATGAGCATCACTGGGAGGACAAGAGGTAAAACTGGGATTGCTGGGAATAAGGCTGTCCTGAATCTCTGGGGGTGAGCACTTTTTCCCCTTTTAAAAACAACCCAGGTCTTGATCTATGATGTCACAGGCGCAAGCAAAAACACTTGTCATATCAACATAGTTTTCTGTTTTAAATCGTGTTTCAGTCTGCAAATGCAAATCTAAGGAGGAAATGCCATGTCTGTGTGTTGATTCAGCAAGAAACGGAGGCAGAACATTGAGCCTTGGGTTAAGCCATAACTCTGAGAAAGAGATTTGCGTTCACTTACACATTCTTGATGCAAACACACAAAACCTGTAATATATATTACAAGTACACATCTCATGTGGCTAACAAAGTCTTTACATCTAAACTTACGAGTCAGTACAGGCTGCATTATGCGAAAGGGTTTTGACGAACAGATTTCTGTACCTTCCCATGACTCCACAAATACTGTTCAGGTTTTCTCTGACCGTAATGAAATTCATGAGCTAAACTTGGAGCAGGTGAAAACTAAGAGGAAGAACCAATGCATATGAGATGCACTCAAGAAAAAGCTGAGGAAGCTGGGTGCCACCAAGACCTCTTGAACCCTTCTTGAAAAATTGCATCTTTCAGTCTTTCACCCTATTTGCATTTGCTGCTGGAGTTGCTTGAAACCCTCCTCAAAGCAGTGCCACATCAAACAGGAGTGGGTAGAACAAGAACCAGGTTAAGAATCAAAAACCCAACCTCTTTAGAAGTGTGAGTTTTCAGCCTTTCACCTAGCTAAAGGTTCTACTGAGATTTGTAGGAAATTACATCTTTTCACCTCTTGTTGCTCAGTGTTGTTAAATGACAAGTGACTTCAAAACTTCTGTAACTGACACAAATTGAAGCAAAGAGGTTCCCAGAGAGTCACTTGAGTTAGAACAATCACACAGATCTGTTACATTTCCTCAATAATTTTAGGTAGTGGGAGCATCTTCCTGAATAAACACTGGTGTTCAAGATAAAACTGAGTCCTTTACTGGCTTATGATCAGGATTTATCCCTTACAAGAAGTCTGAACACTTTGGGATTTACCCCAAACTGGAAAGAAAACATCTAAAATTGGTTTCCAGCAACTGAAAATTTAAAAAACAAAACAGACTGGGAAAAAAAAAAAAAAAAAAAAAAAAAAAACACCACTGATCAAGAGTGCCTCTTTCAATAAAATCAAATCTGGCTTTTTTTCCTCCATTTCCATTTTAAAATCTGAGGTTGTAGTACCAAAATAATGAAATTAAAAAGCTGAGCTTTCCATTATAATAACCATGGTTATATATTTGCCAATTTGGTGTTTTTTTCCCAGAAAAATTCTAGAAGGATGAGCACATATTTTTGTTGGAAAATAACTTTTCATTAAACAGCATGCATTGAAGGAAAAACATTCCACCAAACAACTGCACCAATCTACCCTTAACCAGCTGTTGTTTCACAAACAGAAAAAAAAATAATTAAAAAAAAGTAAATAATAAAAAAGCTGAATAAAAGACAAGTTTTGTTGCTAGAAACCTTGAAAATATGAAAATGTAAACTAAAATAACTGTTTAAATATTTATTGATGTTAGAAACCAAAGTATGTGTTGTCATTTATATGCTGAACTGTTTACAGTACTTGTCTTTCCTGAGCATCTGAAGACCTCTTGAGAAACCAATGGGGAAAAACCAGAAAACAGGACTTCATTCCCAGCATTCCTTTAAGTTTGCTGGAGGAGATAACCCAGACCTATTTGTGCAAAATCTCACTAATTTTCAATAGTTTCCTATGGAAACAACAGCTCACAGTGACATGAGACATCTGATGTGAGATCTGCATCGTACTGTAGGCTTTGGAAATGGCCACAATAGCTGGAGCCCTTTTGGGCTGAATTCTCTCAAGATTTACGGCATCTGCAGAACCTCTATGTAGCTTGGGATGCCCATGCAGCCCAGTGACGAATACTGCAGCAGTCAATGGATGGAACAAGAACCAGAAATTCCTCAGATAAGACCCTACCATTTCTCTATCTGGAGAACTGCTGAAGCTTCCTGCTGCCGTCTCCCCACCTGTTAAACGCAGAGGATTGCTCCATTTGTTCCAAAGTCACCAAACACTTAAATCAATAGCGGGGAGGGGGAAAAAAAAAAAAAAAAAAAAAAAAAAAGTGCTGTAGAGACAAAGTCGTCTACACCTTTTCTGATGTGAAGGAAACCTGAATGGTCACTGCAGATGATTGGTACCTCTTCCCAGATACGTCTCTCTTCTGCTGTCTTTTCTGCTGTCTTTCTGACCAGTCTCAGTCAGATCATTTATCAAACTAATTGCTTTAAAGACAAGCATTCTTAGGCAATCTGTTCCCTCTCCGTATTTCCCATTACAGTCATTGAAAGTTATGTGTGCAGATGAAAATGATAACAACCTCGAGCGCCTTCAGAATAGTCCTTTTTAAACAAACACTAAAAACTCCAACAGCAAACGTGGCCGAGCCTGGTCCAATCTGACAATACTCAGAGTAATGACATGTAATAGAAATATTAGCATCAAGCAAATGATCCCAGGCCATTGTTTATGCAGAAAGTTTCAGGGATGATTAAACACTCAGCTTGAGGTCCAGAAACCCAATCAACAATTGCACCCATGGAGCCGACTGCTGACACATATTGCCACCATCACCTAGTCCTGCAAATAGTCCTCAAGTTCTCTCTTTCTGCTCTGAACAGACAAAAATTAATTTGACACCAGCAAGTGTAAATAACTGCTGAACTTGCCCAAGATGCAGTTTATGCCAATCTGCCTGCAGATAGAGACATTCTTATGCAGAACTTCAGAAGATGTACATTATTCTTATTCAAGAAAAAAAAAAAAAAAAGCCAGCTTTCAGCAAGAAACTACCCTAGTTCACAGCCTTCCATCATTGTGGAAGGGAGTGGACACAATGTTTGCCAGCAGGTCCAGCAGCCAGCTGGCTTGTCCTCAGGTGCTGCAGACCATCACTTCACCATTGTGGACACCCCACTCCTCGATAGGACTGCCAGAGCTGCCTGTTCCCTGGGGACTGACATCACCCTGCCTCACGGAGGGACCATGTCTCCATCACACAGCAGATCCAGCAACCCCCTTGTTCCACTGCTCCCTGAGTACTGGATGGAGGGCCACAACCGAGGGCTTGTAGAGTTCGAGGCAGCTTAAAAAAGTACAGGAAGACACACAGTTTCCCTCTGCTTTGCCTGTGATAAAAGATGCTTTTTTTGTGGCTTGTTACTCCTCACAAACAAGGAAACAGCCAAGTGCTGAAGTCTTTGAAGAAGATAATAACCAGGCATGTTGACCGACCTTCTCTGCTGTAGGGCTTGCTTACAGACATGGTTAAAACAAGACAGACCTAAAACTACCTTAATGTGCTTCTCCATTACAGCCCTGTTGTGCTCAGAAATACAATATGCAGAGGGACAGTAAGCATCATGGCACTCTGACGAGGAAAATATCCAAGTACTATATTAATCACTACAAGCAGATAAAAGATTGCATTCCTTCAGAATCTAAAGCATTTAACAAGATATATAAATTTAAATCAAAAATTTATCTGAAGGGACAAAAAGACATACGCTTTTTTACTTCATTCAAAAAAACATCCAAATATGTTTTTCAAAATGAAATAATTTAACATAGTTTTTAAAAGTATGTTTCCATTAATTTATTGATTTTTACTCATGAATTTGTGGAATTGGTACCTCTCATCACAATTCTGCACTAGCCTACACTATGTTAGGTTCCTGTATACCTTGTAATGCACTGCAATGACAGGATCAGACCTTCCGTAGTATTTCAAGCTTCCACTCAATATCCGGTGGTATCAGTGAAAGAATTTCCACTGACTTCAATGACCAGTGTGATAGTATGGGGTATCAACACGTATGAATATATAGGTAAGATAAGCATTTTAAAATCTTGCACATTGCTAGAAAGACTTACTTGTCCTCAGAGGAAATAAATAATGTGCTGTAAAGTAGAGTTATCAGTACTGTTCTATAATGGTGGTAATTAAATAGCTTGATTAAAGTTTAACTGGGAAAAAAAAAAAAAATCAGTGGTCATTCTTCAAAGAGGAATTGTAGAGATTTCTAGAAGTTCATACTTAAGCTAAAATATTAACCTGATTTTAAATAATAATAATAAAAACAATATGCTGTTGTGTTCTAGGTGTTATTCCCTTTGTTGCATACATTTGAGTGCGCTTCTGTTTCTATATGAATGCCATTTTTCTTGTCTATTCCCCTTTTCAGTTATCAATTTTATGCCCCCATTCAGAAAGACATAGAATCGCAGAACCATTTAGGTTGGAAAAGACCTCTCAGATCATCACGTCCAACCGTTAACCACCCGACTGCTGTGGGCACTCTCTTCTATCCCTGTGACTGGTAAATCCCCTTACGTGATACTTTTCAGACGCCAAACGACTCAGTCATCGTGGTATATTTATATCAGCTTTGATGATGTGATCAAGTTGCTGACAGCTTGCTTGTGTTAAATAGACCTCGCTTGCAGTCCCGGCTCAGCTCAGAGTCCACTGATGTTGATTCTGTTCTCCTCCAAACCTCCAAGAAAACTGCAGGTTCCTTTGAAATATCAGCAAACCCCCAGTGAGAAGGACGTGTCGATGTCACCTAATTTATATTCACTTTCTTCATCATGCACATGTTTCAGTGCCCTTTTCCTTCTGTGCCAGTAAATTCTACCTGGAAAGTTCAATCCACTCTGCAAGGCAGCTGCCAGTCTTTTTCCTGTCCAACATTTTATTCCACCTATTTCACCCTCTGTGATGTACAGATCCATTCATAGATCCAGAGCAGGATTTTCCTTCTTTGTTAGTCGCCTATAAAGCAACTAGCACAATTAGATCCTAGTGCTTTTTTGGGTGTTGCAACTTCACAATAGTCATTATAAGCACTCGAGACACAATTCTGAAGTACATTCCCTTAGATTTTTTCACACAGGAATAGATGTGTCACAGGGGCATTCTGAAATATTTATAAGTTATTACAAAGAGATAAAAAAAGAAAAAAGCTGAAACCATCCTGAATGTTCCCATGCATGTTTGAATCTACTCAAAATTCTTAAGATTCTCCCAGAAAACAGCGTTCTACCAATGCAGGGTCATGGTCTTTGGCCTCTGTATTGCCCCAAGCATATTTACCATTATTATAAGACCTGTCATTCATCTCTTTAGATCTCTGGCAGAGAAAAAAAAAAAAAAGAAAAAAAAAAAAGTTTAGCTATTTTATCTATTTAGACAATAACTTGATGCAGAAACAAGCACTCCCAAGCCCCTGTGTGTCAGCCACAGAACATCTGTGCTTTTATGCTGGTGATTTTGTGGCATTTAATACATAAAGAAAAACTTCTTCCAACTTTTGCAGTAAAGATGTTTTAAAGGCGTTGTAACAATATAGTAAATGCAACATCTTAAATGTCCCTGGTGCAAGAGGAAATCTGTGCACAGCATGTAATGAGATGATATACCCATCCTACAAATGATTTCTCAGTATTCCCAGTTTTCCACAGAATCAGAAGTTGCACCATAAAGTTATTGTGGGTAGGAATGAGGTAGGAACTGTTTCATTTTTATGTGTATGGTGTTTAGTATGCTAAGGCAATACTAAGGCAATTCTCTTTTTTTTCAATCTTTTAAGCACTCATGTAATACAAATAACTGATAAGTTGACAAAGTACAAATCAGTTACAAGTCATGTCCAAGGCCAGACTCTCATTCTCTGGATGTACAGGAATTAGTTTGGCCACTCAGCTGGATGCTCCATTTCCTTAGTGAAGACAAAGTATTGCAGGGGACTCCAGTGCTCCAACTTTAAGGCTATGCTGCATGTGTTAAAAGTACTGTATGTGTGAGAGAGACAGAATGAGGGATAGTGATAATGTACAGGAAACGTAGCTATGTTCTCAAAGTTAATTGAATTACTTTAGGCTCGAAGTCTATGCATAAGTCTTAGTATTCACATAGGTTGCATTAAGTATAACAAACTGTGTGTGAAAGTCTGTAAGGGAGCCTCTGAATTCAAAGGCATTAGCCTCTTATTTCTCTTAGACTTTTTATGGTCCTGAGACCATAAGCCTGCCATGAGCTTTAACAACATAAACCTGACTCATGAACCCATGAGTTGTTCCATGGATCAGTGAAAGCCAAAGGGGTAACCCATTTAATGAAGGATGGGGTGAAGGAGACACGGAAAGTGTAGAGAGCCCCTTTGTGTCCTCCACTTTATCAACACCAAGACAGCTCTGCTCATACTTCAAGATCACAAGGTAGGAAAACAACCAACACCTTCAAGCTTCCCTTTCTGAACCCACTTGTTCCTGGCTCCAGCTTACGCAGAGCAGCAAAAAAGAGGAAGTTATACAATGGCTAGGAGAGATTGCCTTCATTTGTGCTCTTACTCTCTCAGGTAGGAGAGGCTGAACCAGTCTCTGGGATTTAGTCATGGGTTGACAGGAGATTGCACTTAGTGGCTCAGGGAGCAACTCAATACCCCAAATCCACCTGTAGACCTTCCACCATCTTCTCCCCACAACCACCCTCAGAGCAGCAGAAACCACGCTTGGTGGTTCTACAGCTGTTTGACCAGACAAAACCACATCTGCCAAGCAAGTCCACGTGCTCACACTCTTCAGCTCAGTAAGCTGGTGTTTCTGCAACAGAAATATGACAGGGGAGAGGACATCTGTGTTATTGTTTGAAGGCTTGAGAGGACAAGGAGCCAGCAACTACAGAACTACTGGGCCTGAAGAAATGATGGGAAAGAAAAATATGTTGTTGTAGCTCTATCCGGGAAAACAGGATTCAGGTGCAATTTAAAAACACAGTGCAAGATGAATCACCCAAAGAAAATTTTAGAGTATTAAAGGATTAAAAGAGATGATGCAATCTTTAGCAGAAGTTGAAATGTGAGGTAGAAATCAGACAAGCTTGGGAACAGCAACAAATCTACAACAGAAAATTAACATATGTCACAGGATCGGTGAAAAAATGTGAGAAATAAAAAGAAGCAAAACCTGGAATTTAAAAGCAAAGGAGTTTTAAAAGAAAAGAAGATACACTTTTCCAACCTATTACTCTGTCATTTTTTACAGTAATTGTAAATTATGTGAGTTAGACTGTGACATTTCAGGGCACATGCACGACTAATTTTCATCGCACACATTCTTCCTAAACAAATTACTCATTTCACCTGAAAAGACTTTAAAAGGGCATCACTTTTGTTGATCTGATCTACCAGTGTAATTTTTAAAGGATGTGTGCAAATCACAATCTGTGCACTGATCTGGAAATAATGGGAAGGAGGGACTGGCTCAGCTCACCTCCCGTGAGTGAGCAGAGCCACGTTAATGAAGCCAGGAGCAGGAGCACATGCCACTGCATCTCAGCTGCACTCTTATGCAATAGCTGGGGTGATGCAAGATCGGGCTCAAAGAGGGAGCTGGGCTTCCTATTCCCCGTCCTGAGATACGCAGAGCATTGCAGAGGTATCTGGTGAATCTCCAGGGATAAGGTTCAAGCCTTGTCACTACAAATCACCCTCTGCCAAGCAATTTGTGCGGCAGCTTATAACAGCAGTTAAACAAAGGAGTCATGGGGCCATCCTCCGGACTGAGGGCAAGGCAGTTGCTACTGGGGAGAGGAGACTGGGAGATAAAAGCAAAGCAAACATGCCAAAGTTAATAGGGCAGAAAAGCCCCAACCTCCCTCCGATGCCGGCTGCGTGGCAGGAAAGGAAGGCGCACGGGCTATGAGCGGGTGCATACGTGAGGGCATCGGCACGAACCGGTCACGCTGACATCCTTCAGCTTCTTTCAGCACTGGCCCCAACAGGTGGACTTTTCAGCCACCCTCTGCAGGCAGGATGCTTGCTGTCGTGCCCTCGGACTCGGCGCAGCAGCGGCTTTTTACAGACTTACTGGAGCAACTGTAAATTGATTTACACGGGGAAAGCTATATTTATAGCAGAAATGGAAAGTATTTCTCACAGGTCAGATTGCTGTCTGCTATCATGATGTAGCAGATGCCGCATTATGCAAGAAGAGATTTTTGTCTTAAGGGCTCTAAAATGAAATTGTAGAAGCTACTAAAAATCATGGAAAGAATTAAAAATGTGATGTTTTGGAGAGCGCTATCCTGTTGCTCCTGAGATATTCCCTAATTGCTCTGGGCATTTTCCAGAGCACAGAATACCATTTTGGAGCAGATGAGACAGGTTTTCCAAAACTCACTAACTCAGAACCAAGTGATGATTCAAAAAAAAAAAAAAAAAAAAAAAAAAAAAAAAAAAAAAGAGAGGATGTGCCTGAAGGGCTTCTTCTGCATACGTAAAAGCACTCAAACTTTATCTGCCACTCCAGCAGTCCAGGTGCACTGCCTGGTTGCTCTCTTCATCCTCTAAAAAGATGCGTCTCATTCCTGGCAAACTCTTCCTCAACAAGAGCTCTTCCAGAAAGTTTCATAGTACACTCCATGATTTACCAGAATACTTGAATAGAGCCAAATGTCCACATACTTAGAATAGCATTTTGTAAAATATACGAAGTTTAGGTCAACTTAATCAGACCCACATTAATAAAGACTATAACCTACAACACACCAACCCAAATGAATCCTGGAAAGTACCCAGCATCTGGGGGGACTGTACCATGCAGGCTGTGTCAGGTACCTGACAGGACTGAAAACTCTCTCAGTGATGCCTCTGCTGCTTAGACAACGTGTCAATATGCACAACCATATAACGTTCCCTATACCACTCATATAAATCCATACAGACACACAGGAACCCAGCAAGGACTGAATGAGCCTCCAGGCACTGAAGAGCTCCTGGCTTCCCCCCACCCTCATTTTAGTGAGGGTACTGTAGGTGGCACAGCAAGTAGACCAAGCAGAGGAGAGAGACATGGATGTGGTGGAATGACCCGTACAAACTCCTGAAGACACTCCATAAATATGCATTTTCTGCCTCTGGGTAGGCATTGCTTCTCTATGCTCCCCCCAAAAGCTGGGATATATGCTTTCTGTGATCACTGGGTATGGGGTTAGAGGAGAAGCAGCTCAAGGCCTGGGAGGGAGCAGGGATTTCCCCCACACACACTTGATCTCATGGGATTTTCTTCTGTGTAGAAAGCAGAGATCACTCACAGCCTGATGGAGCAAAATAAGCTTGGGGCTTAAAGGTTTCACACTGTGGACAGGTTCTGAATGAAATCTGGAGGTTCTCTACCTGAGCAACAGGTATATGCTATTAAGGATATTTTAAACTAAATAGGGGACTGACAAAGCGAGGGGGATAACAACAATGGAGTAGCTGAGCATCTCTCCTACCCTTCAGCTGAATACAAACAGCCGAAACTGGGGGAGCTGCCAAAAAAAAAAAAAAAAAATAAAAAAAAAAAAAAAAAAATATTATTCTGTCCTTGCCAGGAGAGCTTAACATGTTCAAGTACAGCAACCTCTATCATCGTGGTGCAGTTAAGATTGCTCATTTTCTCCAGGAAAAGGGAAACTTTGGGTATATTTCCTATAGCTTTTCAAGAAGCTGAGTCACACAGAATCACAGAATTTCTAGGTTGGAAGAGACCTCAAGATCATCGAGTCCAACCTCTGACCTAACGCTAGCAGTCCCCACTAAACCATATCCCTAAGCTCTACATCTAAATGTCTTTTGAAGACTTCCAGGGATGGTGACTCCACCACTTCCCTGGGCAGCCTGTTCCAATGCCTCACAACCCTTTCAGTAAAGAAGTTCTTCCTAACGTCTAACCTAAAACTCCCGTGGCTCAACTTAAGCCCATTCCCCCTCGTCCTGTCACCAGGCACGTGGGAGAACAGACCAACCCCCACTTCGCTACAGCCTCCCTTGAGGTACCTATAGAGAGCAATAAGGTCGCCCCTGAGCCTCCTCTTCTCCAGGCTGAACAAGCCCAGCTCCCTCAGCCGCTCCTCGTAGGACTTGTTCTCCAGGCCCCTCACCAGCTTTGTCGCCCTTCTCTGCACCCGCTCAAGCACCTCGATGTCCTTCTTGTAGTGAGGGGCCCAAAACTGAACACAGTACTCGAGGTGCGGCCTCACCAGAGCTGAGTACAGGGGGACGATCACCTCCCTAGCCCTGCTGGTCACACTGTTTCTGATACAAGCCAGGATGCCGTTGGCCTTCTTGGCCACCTGAGCACACTGCTGACTCATATTCAGCCGACTATCCACCATCACTCCCAGGTCCTTCTCTGCCTGGCAGCTCTCCAACAATTCCTCTCCCAGCCTGTAGCTCTGCTTGGGGTTATTGCGCCCCAGGTGCAGGACCTGGCACTTGGCCTTGTTGAACTTCATGCAGTTGACCTCAGCCCATCGGTGCAGCCTATCCAGATCCTCCTGCAGAGCTTTCCTACCCTCAAGCAGATCGACACACGCACCTAACTTGGTGTCATCTGCAAACTTACTGAGGGTGCACTCGATGCCCTCATCCAGATCATCAATGAAGATATTAAAGAGGACCGGCCCCAGCACTGAGCCCTGGGGGACGCCACTAGTGACTGGCCTCCAACTGGACTTGGCTCCATTCACCACGACTCTTTGGGACCGGCTATCCAGCCAGTTTCTAACCCAACGAAGCGTGCGCCAGTCCAAGCCAAGAGCAGCCAGTTTCTTGAGGAGAATGCTGTGTGAGACAGTGTCAAAAGCCTTGCTGAAGTCAAGGTAGACCCCATCCACAGCCTAAAGAGTCAGGAATATAATTTCAAAGTCATTAATAAGAAATATCAGGAATTTTTAAATTCCTGCAGATACCTTGAGCCAATAAATCGAACAATTGCAACAAGAATTCCTCTTTTCCATTGTTCTTTAAATAATGGCTTAAAATTGAAATGTCAATACAAAAAAAAAAAAAAATCAACTTTTTTTCCAGATTTCGCCTTACATTTTTTACTCGCTTAATATTATAATGTGCGTTTCCTGTTATCATTTTGATTCCTTTCTACTTATATGTAAAAATTGCAAGGTGCATAAATATTGCACATTACCTTGGATGAACTGTGATATAGGTGAGATCCTAAAACACAGGAGAAAATATTTCAAAACCATTCAAAAAAATCTTCCACTGAATTTTTCCACAAGTTCTGATATTTAGATTTCAGCATCTGCTTTCAAACAGATAATAAAAGTATTTATTGCAGTACCATAGTGATGCAAAAACTGATTTTTCAAAAGTCGAGCCAAAAAGATCACATAAACATAGCAAGAAAATGCGTTTTTACACATTTTGCTTTTGCTGTTATATGTTGTGCCAGAAACTTTGCATGTTCTGATAAAAATAGTCAATGAAATAGTAAAGCCAGTTGTTTAAATCATGCAGTAAAAATAGAATAGATATTTAAAATGAGCAAAACCTGAATACATTAACAAGTTCTAAGCTAAAGTAACCCGTTCCCTCAGGAAATACTGTCTACAAATGTGTTATATTACACAGATATTTTTGAGACTCTTTTTAGTTACAAACTGTTCAAGTATTTTTAGTTGTTGTTGTTTTTTGTTGTTTTTGGTTTTAGTGTGTGTACATGCTTTTTTGTTTGTTTGTTTGTTTTGTTTTGTTACTTTGATTTTGGCTTAATTTGTTTGGTTTTGAGTACAGAAATTTTTTTGATCAATACTTACAATTTTATGCCTGACTTGCAGGAGCAAATCCATCACTCAGCACTCCTCCAAACTCCAGCCTGAATTACGTAATAGTCAAAACCAGAAGCACTACCCTAAAACCATAATTGAACTTTGTTGTTCCAGGGACAGATTCTGTACCACTCTAGGAAACCCAGGGGACCTCCAAAGCTATGACAACTTCCTTCTCAACAAGCAGTGTTCTTGTCAATTATTTATGTTTGTACCACTGTGAAACAGAGATAAAATCTATAACATCCATCAACAGGATTCCACTTATGATATTCAGCATTTGGAAAATTTTACATTGATCCTGTAAACACATGGCAAAAGCAATCAAACATGAACACATCTTGCTATTTTCAAATGCAGCTCCATGTTTGACTAATTTTCTTGGCGATAAAGTGTTGGTGGGGCCTTTTTGGTAGCAACACAGAGCTGCAAAAGGCTGCTACGTGTCACATGGAAAAAGAAAAATTCAGAAACAAAATAATTGAGCATATGCATAAAATCCCAAGGGCCAATCTGAGTATGTGGATACATGGTTAACAGGGATTGTTCCTGATGTTTTGAGCAAGGCAGGAAGGTACACTATAACCTCCAAGTACTGGGTCTTCTCTTCAGGTAAACTGCTCTACAAGAGACTTGGAGGCAAACTCCAGCTTCCATCCTCTCCAGCTGAAGATATTAATTTTAACAGAACTAAAAGATCAGCCCCCCATGTATGAAGTGTTGCTTGCAATGTTGCACTTCAGAAGGGCCTTGCAGGATAAAAAGAAGAGAAAAAAAAAAAAAAAAAAAAATCCTTCATAGAACAAACAAACATGCCCAATTCTTTTTCTGCACTGAAACATAAAGTTTTCATCCTAATTTAATTAACGTGTTACCTTGGGGCAACAGAACAGTTCAGAAAAAGGTAGAAGGAAATTAAAAGGGCAACAGAGCAATCTTACCGAATATTTCTCCAAAGGAAAAACATTAAGGGACTCTGACAAAAGTTTATCCTCTAAGGAGAGATAAAAGAATTCACTCAAGCTGGCTAAATATTTTTTTATTTCATATGATAACCAAAAATGAGGCAAAAGCTAAAGACACTCAGACATTTTACCACATGGAGAATGGTTTATGGTAAAGCTAAAACAGAAGTCTATGACTGTGTTTTTTATTTTTTCTCTGTGGAGGCTTGCCATGGAAGAGAGGAGATCTACTTGCATTGGGGTACACATGAGCTGTATTTAATGTCAGGCCTAACTTCAGAGCTTTGCTTTGCATTTCACGGCACAGCACTACCTGCACCCTGGTTTCTGGGCAGCCTCACATGTGTAGCCCCGGACTTTGAGTCCCCAGGCATGGAAGTGCCCTGACCTAGGGGTAAGCCTGGGGCCATCACAAGGAGATGAAATATAGATGTGGGCAGCTTCTCGCAGCCCATCAGTAACATTAATCTGTTTGTCTGCCTATTTATCCTCACTTGGGCTGACCAACATCAAGACAAAGCAAACATGGGCATGCTGTCGTTATTCAATCCAACCTCAGTTGCTGCTGCCCTGATCCTGCTGCACCTAAATCTCAGCTATCTGGTATTAACCAGCAGCATGGGCTATATGGAAAAGCAGATGTACACGCTGCCACCTTTTGGCGATAACCAACTGGGTGGTTACACGTTCCCCAGGCTCACAGACATTGCACCTGTCTCTCAAAGTGGTTCTGGCACATGGAGAAATACCCTTGGCAAGCTCTTGGCAAGCCCTGGAGGTAGACA
Source organism: Aythya fuligula (assembly GCF_009819795.1). Classification (NCBI taxonomy): domain Eukaryota; kingdom Metazoa; phylum Chordata; class Aves; order Anseriformes; family Anatidae; genus Aythya; species Aythya fuligula. The sequence goes on from NC_045562.1 coordinate 3,952,461, forward strand.
GAGCTTGTCCCATTGGAAAGGCTTTAAAAATATATATTTAAATTAGGCTTCTTCTAAAGCCATCTGGCTGTGGAAGGAGCTGCTGCAGTGCTCTAGACTTTTTCCAAAGAACAACTACAGCACAAGCCCACCCCAACAGCTTGTCTCAAGGTCTTGGCACAGACAGCAAGTAGGCCCTTTACTCACCAGCCCTCTGCTCATTAGTAGTGGCTTTTACAAATAGCCTCCTTGTGTCATCTTCCACAAGGTATCGCGAGAGGAAAGAGCAGAGGTGCCCTATAGGTAGCAGAAAGCTGTTGGGAGGCGCGCTCTCCCTGCTGGGAAGTAGAAGGATGCCTGCCATCCTCACCCACCTCCACCACACATGCCCTCATGGCCTCACAGGTTAATTTGACCCCATCTGAGTGGGTCCCTTGAGCAGGGATCACACATATTTCCCTCTGTTTCCCTGATTGCTAATGCTTGGTCTGTTTCCAAGCTCACCTGGCTGAAGGCTTTTAACAGAATTATGTTTGTAAGTTGTGATGGACCTTGTCAACACTACCTGGGCTATCCAGTGACCACCTCATTGAACATGAAGCTGCATTACTGCCAGCCTTCAAAAAGTTCAGGAACTGGGGAACAGGTAGGGGTTTGCATTTTGATCTCTCCACCCCGTAAGGATGATGTAAGGGTGACAACAGATTTGTACTTCAAGGAGTAACCATGTGGAGGACCAAGGTCCAGATTACTTTTGGAGGCACACGGTCGTACTTTTTGTGTGACTGGATAAGAAACACGAATATTCTCACAGATCAACCTTAATGTGGCCCATGGGCAACTAAGATTAATATAATATAGGGAGAATTAACATTTATTAGACTCCGCTCTCTCACAATGCAACTTCTCCTGTCTCGAGAGCTTTACATTTGGTCTAAAGGTTTCCATTATTTTTAAGTGAAAAAAAAAAAAAAAAAAAAAAAAAAAAAAGATACATTTGCACAACAGATTTTAACTCCACTTTAAAAAATAGATTTTCACAGTTTTAGCTACAATTTCTCAATCATCTGTAATTTTATGTTTTCAAGACGTCATTTTTCTTTATGATACTGGTGAATGAATTATACTGAAAGGGTCTTTAGTGCTAATGCTTCAAATAAAGCTGAGGTTATTTGTAAGCAGATGCATCTAGGAGTTAACATTCTTAGTTATGCTGGGTAGGTTTTATTTCACCCAAATTACAAAATAGGTTTAAATGTGTATTTTGTTAAAATATTAGAGGTACACAGTGACTTTCTGAACGTGGAGTCTTAAAACAAATGCCACACACCCAACCTTGTCCAGATTATTTGTTATGTTTTACAGGTATTGCATGTTAAAATCCATGAAGCATTGCCACACAAGTACATACACCTTTCAAAACCAATCCATGCTTCTCTGGCACTCAGTTGGCATCTGCTGAAAGAAACTATATGGTAGTAGTTTTAAGCAGTAAGAGCCTCCACCTCTCCTCAGCCCCTATACCATGCTTTTTCCACCCTTTACACTCCTAGACCACGCGTGGAATAGTTTAAGGTTATCTAAGAACAAGAACCAGCATACCTAAAAACTGGTATCTCTGTTGCATCTGAAAATATGCTGGGGCAAAAGTGAGCATCAGCTCCCTGAAAATTTGAAAATTGCCTTAGCCCATGCATTACAAGAACTATTTAATTCATAAAAAGGCATTTTCAATGCTAACAAGAAAAATAATGACAATGACCAAAAAAAAAAAATTAAAAAAAATTGCAGAACTCTCAGGAGCATGTGGAGCCAGGGCAGTGAAAGGAGACCAAAGCTGCCTCCACTGCATACTGCAAGGAAGACACGAGGGACTGGGTGCCTGCATGAGGCAGCTTTACCACCCACTGGGCTGGGAATGGAGCAGGCTCACCTCTGGCAGCAGCAGGCACCAGCTCAACCTGCAACACCAGCCCAGTTATTCTTGGACAGAGGTTCCTGACGTTTACCTGGTGCAAAGAGGGATGAACTTTGCTCCCACTCCGATCTTTTTTCCCCCCTTGGTGCATCTTACCTGCCCGTCCACATTAGCGCGTTAGGTCACACAGACCATCGAGCCACCTCTCACCCCGCATCCGTCTCGTCAAACGTTGGTCCACATCTCACCGGTTATAAAGGTTACCTCGTGAGGCTGTGACCACAGCATGATAACCTAATTCCTGAAAGGCAGAGCCTCTGGAAAAGAGAAGCCAAGACTCCTTCCCAGGCAGCGAGCTGGGCAGCAGGTTTACCATGCCAGGTGGATCGTTTTCATATGTATTTAACAGGTATGACCCCTGCCGCAATAAGCTGATACAGATATTGTCCAATATCCTCTCAAAAACAGGGTGGGGCTACTGTAACATCCCATTAACTTAGCTGTTTTCGTAACTTCTTCCCTTGGAAAATACTGACCTGAATGTAAACATACTGTGCTTTAGCATGAAAGAGTTGCATCTCATAAAAGAATAGCTGACTTTATAAACCTACTCAAAGCCTTTTACTGAAGAGGGAATTCTTCGTTTCTGTGAAAATGATAGGTTTAATGAATATATTCCTGTTATAATATGACATCTCATTCTTTTCCATCATAAATACTTGTCAGGTTTATGATTTTTCACTCATTGGCCGGGAATTGTGTTGCACAAGCTCAGATTGTGGGTGCTCATACCAAGTTTAATTTCACTCACAAGTAGAGTTGACAAAAGATCACAGCCACTAAGCCCTGGAATTACCCTAGATATTGCCCTCTGTGCTCTGCAAATGAAATCCTACAGAAGACCCTTTGGAAGAGAAGAACACGATGGTTAACACTCAGAAATCCATTTTGCACAGGGCAGCGTCGGTACACAGAGCCGCGCTGAATGACAGGCGGCTCTGCCGGCTCCTGGCTGAGGACAGGCAGATGCTCAGCGCCGCGCTCTCGCTGCCCGCCCGTCTCAGGCTGTTCCTCTCCCGCTTTCTCTCGCTCCTCTCTCATGCCCTTGATTGACTACCAGGTCAGATAAGAAATTAAGACCAGTGAAATCAGAACCGGACCGCACCTGTCCCCGGCGCAGCCAGAAGAGAACTGAAATTAAGCGCTTACGAAACTGCTGTGATCGTAACCTTCAAAACACCCAGCTCCCCCAGCTGTCTGCTTTCTCACACCAGGGCACTACAATGGGGAGCCAGGCAGGAGGGCCCAGCAAGCTATTTCTAACGAAATGCTGTCACTTTGGGAAAGGCTAAAGCAGTCCACAGCGCGCTGATCTGTTTTTAGCAACAAAGCTTCTGAAAATAGACATGACTCTACTATTCAGTTCATCAGATTACGACGCGGTAATAGAGGGATCGCTTTACTTCTATTTAATTGGATGCTGTAAAGGGAAAGGATACTGCTATTATGAACAGGGGACTACTTAGCTGTGCCAACAATTGTCATGGCAAGAGTTTATTCTAGCTGAACATGTTTTTCTCTTAGCTGAATCCTTAGCTTGAAGTATTCTTTATGAATTACATGAGTTGCGCTGCAGGTCCTGATCCTAAAGGCACGCATACGTAGACTGAAATATAATCACTATATAAGCACACATTTTCCATACCCTCCACACTGCACTCCTCCTTTTATTAGCAGTGCATTTCAGGAGCAGCCTAATTTAACTGATGCAGATGCAGCAGTAACGGGACAACTGCCCTGGCTGAGGAGCAGGTAACCCCCAACCCTACCAATTACTGGCCAAAGAGCAGAAAAAGCAGCAGGGCTGCTCCAAGAAAAACACAACCCGCCAATGACAATGGTTTAGCCCAGAGACAGGCAGGAGATCACCATCTCGCTGCACCCTGCGGCAGGAAGCCAGGCTCCTAGCCCCATGGCAAAGGTGGGAGAGGTGGGGCACAGTGGGCTGGGCAAGCGAGGAAGCAAACATCCTGCTCACAGCCCTGCTCATGTACACCAGCCCAGGACCAGCCTCCATCCACAGGCCCTGCAGAGCAGATCATGTAAATCACTCTGCAAAGCCTTGTTAAACAACAGGAATCTGCATTTGTCAATGAAAGAAAGCAAATCATGGATTAAGGGGTTAAAAACAGGAGCACCTTGCAGAAGCTTAGTGTCCCTCAGAATTCAAATACCTGGAAATACAAATGCAATTCAAGAAAGTGGAAGATGTACTTGCAGAAGTTAACTTTATGTAAGCAGATGCAGCTGAAAACAACATTTTTGTGTTTCAGAGAAGTATGAAAACACCAAGTGTTTGCAGGGCAGAGAGAAGTGTTCAGTGTCATGGAAAGGACAAATTACCCCAGGATAATAATACCACATAATGACATGCAGCAAATAGATGTTGCAGGGATTTTTCTTACAGTGGACTAAATAAATGGGTTGTTTAAAATACAAGGAAAATAAAAAGATAGGCATTGCTGATGCAGAAGTGCATCTTTGAAATTGTTTACAAATAGCCTTCCCTGCTGAAAAATAAATCTCCCTGCAGATGTCTCTCCTGTGAGCATCATAAATTAATATTTTCTTTGTGAGTGTGGCTACTCTTTATAATTTCTAACTGTTGCCTTCTTATAGTTGCCACAGGCTTCATTCAAAGTTCACCTCATATTGAAAATCTGACACCAAGACAATTTGATCCTTCACTGGTCACAATTTGCTTCTCCTTGATAAAGTTTAAGAGCCTGACTTGAATCCTACTGATCTACCATTTGTAGGGGTGGGCTCTCCGTAAGCGTGCAAATTCAGAGAGTGCTTGAGCAAATCTTCCTTCAATTATTAATTAGTTCACAAAGGAAGAAGAACCAACATATTCACAGGGCACAGAGCTGCACCATACAAGTATTTTGCATTACAGTAGCATGCTCAGGAAAGACAGCTGAGACGTCTTCAGGTAGGGACCCCTCACTTTTAGCTGCAGGTTCACAGCTCCTGCAGTGAGCTCAAGGCTGCTAAATTAGATCTCAGTGCTAGCAGTATCTCAGAAGCAAATATATGTGTGTGTGTATATATATACATTATATATATATAATTAGAGTCCTACCTGTCTAGCATCAGGTAGCCATGGATGGAGTGGCAAACACAACAGGGAATACCCTGGGCTGAGGTGTCTTATAGAGGCAGCTCAGGATGTAAAAATAATATATATTTTTTAATCTTTTTTATTTTTTTTCAGTATAAATATACTTGTTCTTTTGAAAAACAGGCAGGGATCACTCCTTTCTTTGAAAGGACCTTGTACAAGCCAAGGTAGTAGCAAATGCTTTTGTAAAACCTTCATAATACAAGCACTAGCACAGAAAAAAATATATATACTTAAAAAAAAAAAAAAATGAAAATAACATTTGTTTTCCACACTGTACTCTGAATTGCTCAAATTCAAATTTCCTTCATAAATCCAAATATTTACAGCTTCAAAATGAAATGAAGTTATGAAACACTCTTGCCAGTTGGAGAGAAAGTCAGATGTACAACAAATGCTACGCTTCAAAGCAAGAACATGATGCGCGCTAGTTTGGTCTGAAAGAAAGCAAGATGAATAGAAGTGGAATTTCATTAGGTAGCGGTCTGTTTATGGTTTGTCTGGTTTACAGCCACAGCATAACCCCCTTGCTTATTAAGTTGTCAAAGAAACACAGATTAGCACATAGATTAACAAGGAAAACATACACTACCTTTCTAAAAGAATTACCCATTTCAATTAATCACTGAAGTGTGAATGAAGTCACAGGGCATCTGCAAGGAGTTTTCACATACTCTTTTTTGGCTGCACACACAGTTACACACATTAAAATATACATTTCAAGATCACCACTGATCTGAGTAAAACAAAACAAAACGAACAAAAAAAAAAAAACCAACATTATGTCTGCATGCAAATAAAATACAAAGTACTTCCTGAGTTTCAACAGAGAACAAGAGGGAGTCAGCAACAGAGCACCAGGTGAAAACCTCCATGGATCTGGCTCATGTTTAGTGCTGCTACTGAAGCTTTTTAGTGGAAATCAAGAGAGGTGTATATATAGGTAGTTTCACATCAGATTTGTTCGTGTTTTTTACAATGGTTATGATGCTCTCTATAGATCCTTCATTAGCCTAGCCTCTCTGTTTTACCACAGTGTCAACATAGATCACACAGCTGAACACTTCTGTTACAAAGCTATAGTCAAGGAGAAAGAGCAAGACACTGATGCCTCAACCCCAGCCCCAACACAAAAGCTTCCTCTTAGTTCAGGATTGAGTAAGTTCTTACATCTCAGAGCCAAATCAGGACAACACCTCAGTAAAACACTGAGGTTAGCTAGTCTCAAGGGTCATAAGGCACTCTGTAAATACAAGCTAATTTTAAACAAATTTGTGGCTACTTAGGACTTCACAAATACATTCTGGGAGCCTCCTGTCACAGCATACGTCCACGGCACCTAAACTAGAGGCAACACCCAGCTGTTAACTACATGCACCCCTGCCACAAGACCGAGCGCTTCATATCCCAACCAGCAGAGAACATGGTGCATGCGAGCACTGATGCAGCAGCCTGTTCACCATCCCTGGGAAAAGACCTGAAGAAAGAACCTAGAGAACAAAGGATCTTAGTTCTTAGATCTTTTTTCAGAGAAAGCAGCAGCAGCAGAGAAAGGTTAATGAACACATGCAAGACTGTATAAAAGTTTTGTCTGTGGACAACAGAAATCAAATGCACATAAATTATAATTACATGAACTATGAGATCAGTTGTTATTTCAATGTTCACCAGCGATGTAACAATAACGCTTAGCCACAAAGGAAAATACAAGCATACAGACAATCTAATACTCTGAGACTTGTCCACAGTTTTGGAATACATAGCAGATTCTCTGCTGTTTTAAAACACATGGATTTTCAAACAGAAGACTACATAAATGTTTATGGGTAATACATGACTACATCCAGAAAAATAGTTTCCACTTTATGAGGCAATGGCATACAACAATATCTGCAAAGGAGCTCAGTTTGAATAAGGTAATTTAATGTAGTCGTTTGTAACAACCTGAGTAAAATACAGACCAAAATTAAAATACTGACCAAAAAGTTTTAACAGGTGACCAGCTGTGTGTGCCTTGTTCTTTATCCCCCTGGCTATGTCTAGTGGACAAGATAAAAAGATGCTCTCAGGGCTTGGTAGGACCTGCAGCTGAAACCAGCTCTGTACTAGTTTATTCTCTAGCTTTACCAGGCATAAGCCATAATGCTAAAATTCATGTGGAAAAATATTTCTTATTGCTCTGGTTGTGTACAGAACTGCATGTTTCTTTGAATCTGTCAAGCAATTTTTAAACATCTCCATAACCTGAGTGTCGTACTTTTAACCATGAGATCTGGTTTGAATTTGAAATAAGGAAAGATGGGGGGAGGGAACAGGACAGGAGGGATAGATAAATCCTGTGTTTTTCTTTATATTTTACAAATTTTATTACTTTAGTCAAAAAATGTGACTGAAGCAATAAAATGTTACTGTTGCTCAGTGTAATGGTATGTGTTTGAAATACAACCCATTTGCTCTTCATTCACTTCATCAGAGTTTTTGGCAACCACTAACGGCTTCGAGTATGTGTGTAGAATATTCTTTATGCTATCATATTCATATTATTTCTCCACTTGCCATTTCTTAATGAGCTATTTTTAACGGTTGCCCACTTATCAATTTTCTATTTATGGCTATGTGCCTTCCTCTGTCTAAAAACATTTAATGAGATTTGTTTATGAAACCTGTTTGCAATGCTTTGAATGCTGGCAGCAACTACAAGAGGGAGATCAGAGACCATAGGTGCAGCTCTTCTTCCAAATCCCCATCCTGACTACAGGCTAGGAGTCACTGCCAACTCACATGAAATATGGTCAACGATGCAATCCCAGCAATTATGCAGATGACAGGACACAGCTTGAGTTTATATGATGACATTGCTCCATTGACCCTCTCTCCAACCTTAGGGACACCACCTCCAGGAATCATGGAAAGCAATGGCAACCCCAAAGAGTAAATACACTCCAAGTTCAGTTGGATATTTGGGGAGCTCCAAAAGGCAATGTGGCAAGCTGATACTCAGCTACCTTGTTTATCCCTTGTTCTGGCTCCCAGTGTTTATCTAGCTGTTTATGGACACCTAAAAGCTCCAAAAGCTGTTTTCTTTGGCTGTGAACTCCAGTCTATAAAATACTGCTCAGTAAGGGGATCATATTTGTGTCCTTTAATACCTAGCCAGGTGCTCTTCACAGTTGGCAGCGGTGCCTTCACTGATATCTTTGACTGCATTTTATGTCTTTTCCTTTACCATTACAATGTGGACTGCTGTTCAGCTATTGCTCTCTCTAAATCATGCATGATTTTGGATTGTGGTAAAAGTAATTCAAAGACGATTTCCCCCGAGCAGTATGCCATACTTGCTACAAGAAAAGAAAGAAAAAAGGGGGGAGTACAGCAATTCCCACGTAATTAAAATGAGCTGGGGATTTTTTTTTCCCCTAATTTCCTAGTTACCTAAAGGCTGAGAATTATGTTTTGTCATAGCTTGAAAAACTCAATTTCTGAAACCAGCAGAACAAGATCAGTACAGAAAATACTGCAGAATGGTCCTACAAAAATACATTTGGTCAGAACACCCCATATTGCATTGCAATTTTTCTGGCACATTTTGATTCCAAGTGCATTATTACAGTAGACCAGCTGCTGATTTTACTGTATCTTCAGTAGAAGAACAGCAATAAGACCAAGACATAACAATTTCCCAAAGCAAGCCCCCTCGGGACAGAGAGGGATACATCTCAGCCATAAAGTTTAGCGAAGGATGGGGATTTTCATTCTGACCAGTTTCATAATTTTCCTGCATAATTTTCCTGCCCAGTTCTGTGCTGATTAGTTTGTTTGTTGGCAAGTTTTCCCTCCGTCTTATGAAACGGCACATTTTATTAGATCACATTAAGGTGAATGAGTTATGGAAATTTTCTTGTGCGCTTCTTGCTGCTTCATAGGAACAGCTCGGTGGATATCTGTGATATGTGACAGCTGTCAAGACCAGCCACGTTCCTGGAATGCAGCACAGAATGCCATCCACAGCACAAGGATCATCTCTTCACATAGCCAGGAAGGGTACACAGACCTTGGCTCTGTTCAGACACGAGAGCTGACCAAGGATCTGACACAACAGGTTATCTATTCGCCAGAGTCACCTAGGAAAACTTGCATACTGTGACAAGGTCTCAGGAGGTCACTCATCCTGTTTTAGAGAAGCATAACTGGACATTGGTGCCTAGGAATCACTGCAAAGGAATTTTAATTTCTAACAGCATTGGAAGTAAGCATTGAATAGGCTTTTCCGAGAATTACCTGTTTTCCTGCAAAGTTTGACATAAAACAAACGTAGCGGTGGTAAAAAAAATATTGACCAAAAAAATATTAATAACCAAATTAATTATTATTTAACTAATGACCATTAATGACCAAAAGAAGTAAAATCACCAGAGTGGTGTCTCAGGCCAAACACTGAGATGATATAAGCTCTCTATTGTCTACATGAGGTGCATCGGAAAAGTATAAAAGTTTCTATTTACCTTCCAGTACATCAGCAACATGCAGTTTTTATTCCCCTGAACCAAAATATCTCATCTTTCTTAAGTAGCACGGGATTCACAAGGCACATCTTGTAGCACTGCTAACATCTCTGGTGTGGCCCATTTATGTAAATGACAACTTACAACATTCAAGCCACAATTCACCCCTTGCAGAAAACGTGGGATTAACAGACTTCCCCAAGTTCTTCACAATAGTACCTTTTCCACAGGCAGTTCAGAACTGATGAAAATACAATTTTATAAGGAATATTATAATTTTCTGATCATTTCATTCAAAATTAAATGTTTTTCCGTATTCCATGAGCACCGAGCTGAACGTGGATCACTAAAAACAGTGCTCTGAGGGAAGTTCACGTTATGTAAGAGAAGACCAGAAAATTCTGCATGTTTGCAGCTACATGGGGGTAGATAAAAGTGGCAAAATAGGTAATTTCCATGACACGTATACATGTATATGGGCACTATCCCTGATTGACCTTGGCAACATTTCAAAGGGAAGCTTTCAAGGATTAACTGTTCAATCAATCAGATTTCATGACATACACCAACTGGCTCCACAAATGAACTTGCAATCCCATTGCAGAAATAACAATTAAAAGTTTTAATCTGTTGTTAGCTCTTGCACCAAAATGCGCACGGAGAAGTTGCAGGCTTTGGCAGAGACAACCCCCGGGTTTTAGAAACTCCTTACCAGCTGCTGTCTGCAGCAAGAGTAGACTGTGAACAGCACACACAGGTGTTTGAAGATACATTCGTATGTGAGGGCACCCTTCTGTGTCCTTCTCTGAGAGCAATGAACCACAGCAAAAGGCAGTTCACCCCTTTTGTGGCCAGAGAACAAGATCCTTCCCCAGGTCTCCTTGGCATGCACATTTCTTCCCAGCACTCCCATCGAGACCCAGAAAGCTGCATACATGCAAAACATGGAGGTAAGAAGGAAGAGGCAGCCTGAATAGACATCTTGAGCATGGAACGGGGTCTGCTTCATTCCTAGAAGAGCAGAATTGTACCACACCAAGGCTGGAGGTTGCAGTTGTAGGCACAGTCATACTGAAAAGACAGTCCTGCCCCCAAAGGGCTTGAAACCAAAAGACAGAAGCAAACAGGTACAGAGAAGCCAAGAAACAATGCCCCCAAACCAGTTCCCAAATGACAACAGCTATCAAACAGATGGAAATACAAGATAAAGAACATGATCTTCTACCAACACTTCTTTTAGCAAGTAACAATTTTAACAAGAGGAGGGGAAAAATCAGCTATCAATTCAGCTCTGCATTACTGCCTCAGTAAGAACAGAGCCTGTCATGACTCAACAAGGTGTGCTTTATTTTTCACATTAAAGTGATGCAACAGATTTCAGGTGATGTTAGCCGACATCAGGGTAATAAAATGCGTAAGTGCTTTGTTGAGTGAAGGCCAAAACCCACATTGCAAAACATTTGAGTGAGATCAGGACAAGAAATGACAGTCTTCTCATGCTCAGAGAACCCACACAGCGTCTCACTGAACCCAGTCACCCACCAGTAACATCCATTTGGTATCTCACATCTTCAGCTATTTCTAAGGCACTTCCTAAAAATAATAAATAACGAGTATAGCTTATTGCAGGGATGGAGAGAGAGGTTTGGAGATAAAAATAGGTAAGAGTAAGACTGGGATGCTCTGGCCCCAGACTGTTCTTACTGTAAAATCTGATCTTCCAGGTCATGGCCAAACTCTAAGTATGAGCCTGGAAAAACCTTCCTACATTTCTGTTTTAGTCATACCAGGATATGGAGTATATATACTTATACATGTATATATATATATAAGATATCTATATATATATATATCATATATATCACAAATACATCAAATATACATGTTAAATATATATATATAATGCATCAAATATCTTGTAATAAGTAATATGTAATTTGTCTGATTTATTTTTCTTTAAAATATTAATAATCTTCATTTTAACACTTTGTATCAAATATCCTGATGAAAATAGATTAGCCAAAACTTGATATCTCTATTTGGTTTGCTTTCCGTTCTACTAGGGCTGCAGCCATAGCCAGCAAGTTCTGGGTAGAAAACTATTTGACCTGAGCAGCAAGCAATCATTCACAGTCCTTAACTTGGCCTGGATGACAGGTGTGAAGTCACCTTCGCCTACAAAATGACAGGTTTAGTTTAACAGCTTTGCCCCCATACTTGTAAGAAAAGTCCTGAGGACCCTCCTACAATCTCTACAGCTACAGCTTCCCCCAGTTTTCTGTGGAGAGAAAATCTGAACAACAAAACATCCTCTCCTCTGTAGCACTGGCAAGGAGATTAGAAGCTAAGTCAAAACTCAGGAATGAAAAGAAACCTTTTCACTACATTATCTGTATATTTTTATGCCTATAGTTGATACATTAATATCAATTAATGTCACTGCAAACCCAAAAGGAAGAGACACTGAGCTACACCATTTTACTAAATAAGGAGTTCTTAAGCTAAAGGCTTGAAGCATGAGTTTGTGTTTTTAACAGACAGAACTGAAGGATCATGGAAGAGATCAAGCTGGAAGGTGTCTCTGGAGGTCATTTGGTCAAGCCCCTGCTCCAACCATGCCCATCTAAGAGAGGAACTGTGAAAAGGAAATTCAAATATGCATTGATTCTTCAACCCTTTGATATCCACAATTAAATGAGAAGTTTACCTCTTTCTCACAGAGTATATCCACTAATATTTTCTTATTTGAGCAATTGTTTCACTCATGCTTTACCATCTCTTTTAAGGTGTTAAATAGTCAAACAGCAACGATGCAGCCTTTGTCCCACACTGCTTACAGTCTGGTCTTAGCTAAAACTTAGGTGAAGTAGATGAAAAGCTCTGAAGCAGACTTCACGTCTTTTTAGAAGGAGAGCAAATAAGACAGCCAGAATCAGGGTTCAAATATACATATACACACAAGGAATAAAGCATTTTTCCTCACCTCAATATATTTTCCAGCTAAATGTCTTCCAGTAAAAACAGTGACCTATTGTTGAGTGATTTGCTCAAAAACTGTTCTGCTTAACTGTATTTAAAAAATTAATGGGATAAGTTCATTCCTCTTGTAATTTTCCTTAGTTTCCAGTCTCTACAGCCCAGACACTCAGGGAGGGGGAGAAAAGGAAAAAAGATGGGGAAGAAATCAAGAATATTTGAAGTATACTCTTTGGCAAAAGCTCTAGATCAAACTGATAAGCCTGCAGACTGCTGTGCATTCTCCATCACAGTCTTTAAAAAGTGAAACAACCATATCGTACTTCCAAAAATAATATTCAGAAAATAAAACTCAAGATAACAACCCAATTTTATAAGAGTCCCAATAGTTTAGTCAGAAGAGAAAACCACTGCCTTGTCTTCCTGCTGTGCTTTTCTTGTCACCTTACCAGGCCTAAAGCCTCTGTTACTGGAGAGTAAAGATTTTGAAACTCTCATTATTACACAAGACAAAATAGCATTTCTTGACATGGCAGAGTAGCTATCCTTAGCTTTCCACTAGTGCAAAGAGCACTGCAGTGGTACAAGCTGTAGTTTAGCTGAGAAATCCCCCAACCAGGATGAGTAATCCTTTTCTCTAGGAACACAGATGCCTTTTCCTGCAGCCCTCCTTTGCCTTCCCTCGTACACCCTCTAATGTATACAGCTAACCTTCTGATTCACCTCATCAACACTCAAATGCTGCAAAAGCAATCATTTTGCTCAATTGTTACTAGTTTTTTTTTTTTTTCTTTATATTCATGAAGAAAATGAGACACGAAAAAGTGAAGATTAGTCAAATAAACATGCTATGGGTAAGGAAGGAATACACTTATCTTCTGACCCCCGTCTCACCTGAAACTTCCTTCTAAGAGGTTTTCACTCTGAACCTCTTTTGGAGAGAGGATAACCAGAGAATGTTAAAGCATAGTAGTTCCAAATAGAAAGGAAAGGAGAAAAGGATGTGTGCCTAAGACACCAGCCCAGACAGAGCTTGAGGTAAAGCCTAAAAGGTCTGTGCCCCAGCAGTCCTGTGGTTTCGAGGAAGAGCTACCCTTGCAAGGCGTACCTGCTCTGGTTCTGCCAAGGCCCAAGCACACAGCTCCATTGCTCCACTTACTCTGATGGAAGAGTAGGGCATCTGGAAATTTTAGCAGAGCAGATAGAAAACGCAGGCGTCAAAATTATATCCTTTGATGCAGCTTTCCTTAGTTCATTTTATTAACAAAAATCTCACATTTGAAACAAACACACAAAAAAAAAGTCTTTAAATTTGCAAAGTCAAGCATTCAAAAATGCATGAAAAGACCATAGTTTAGGCTTTCAGTGCAAATTAAATTAGTCTCATCTCTTTTCAGGCTCATCTCTTTTCTAAGCTGCAGTCTTTCGTTACTTTTTTTTTTTTTTTTTTTTTTTTTTTAAATCTACTTCACCTCTCTTCTCTCCCCCAAGTAAGATCAAATGCTGCTCACCAATTCTCAAGTGGAAAAGCATAGAGACTCTAAAGGTTTTCTTTTCCAGCAAAGTAAGATACGAGACATTTTCCTTTCATAACGTGGACAAAACAATGTCATTTTCTGTCAGCTCATTCAGAGAAGTGACTGATTTAAGTCTGGCTGAAATTCTCCCCTGCCACCAGCTCTCCCAGACAAAGATACCTGTCTGGAAAATCTCAGCCTAAACTATTTAAGCTTTGGCAGAGTTAACAGACAGTTAAAAACATGACCTTCTGGCTGAAAGCGTCAAGCAACCTTAAGCATAGGTAGCATTAGCAGCCCTGTCCATCATGCAAACAGAAGAATGAGATCCTAATAATCTGGACTTTCCACAAAGCAGGAAGGAGTGAGGAATACATTTAATGCTTCTTCCAGCCAATGCAATGGCATCCTTCAGTAACAGGATTAACAATAGATATTTGCACATTTCCCTGCAACAGTTCTGCCAAAGGAACTTGGCCCTGGCCTTCCAAAACTTGTCATACCTTCAATTACACTACCCCAGCTCTGGGAAGACATAAAATATTCCCTTCCTTGATGAATGCTAAAGGAATTCCCTCTATCCTCTGAAACTACAAATCTCAATCCTAGCAACAAAGAATTATCCAAAAGCTAGTCCTTACTTTAGCGTTATTCAATTAAGACAGCTATAACATTATCAACGTTAACAGTTTAGTTTTTAAGAGAGAGCACTGCTACTTTGAAAAGATTACAGCAACACAACAGTAGGAAGTATGAATCTAGTGTTCACCGATCACCAAGCAGCATACAAATATAATGTTTATGTCAAGCAATGTCACAGAGATAAACCATGCCCCTCGTCTCCCACTCTCTGGTTGCATAAGAGGTCCAAACCGGCTGCAATAGGCTGCCAGGTATTTGCTCCCCTGGCCAGGGCACCCTGAGAGCTGCTCCACACTGCTACAGCAGGGGGGAATGACCACAAGCAGCTGGTGGGCTGGCAACAGGAACAGCTCCTTTAGTGCTGTTCTCCCACGTCCTCAGACTGGAAAGTGGCTAAGTTAATTCAGCAGTGAGCAGAGGTGAGTATTTTTAAACATAAAGCTCATCAGTCTGCCCTGCTGGTATTTCCAAGGCTGAGGTGCACCTCCCCATCCTGCTCAGAAATTTGAATCATTTATGGTCATCCCCCACTTCAACGTTGTGACAATAAAAATAAAGAAGCAGGTTGAACTGTCTTGGGAACAGATTTACAGCCAAAACTTCCTTTCAAACCACTTCTCGCTTTCTTGTGCTCCCTCCCCTCCCACCAGGATGGTTCAAGTTCACAGCCTGGGCGATCTCCTTGCTTGCCTCGTTGCCTGCCTTGGGATGCCAGCCGTGAAATCGCCCCCTGCCAGCATCAACACAGCCCAGCAGCCTCCGAGCTGCTTCGTGCAACCACTCCCAGGCGGCCACAAGGTCATTTGGTTGAAGAGGGAAATGTTTGGTTTGCGTTAGCTAAAATTAGTCGGCGGGTGTAAGGTATTCTTATACTTTACTGTTAGAAGCTTGAGACTAGCTGGATGTTCTACATGGAAAATTATTAATGACAAGGAAATATCTTCCTTTGAAAAACACCGCGTCCTCCACGTGGTCCTGTGTTCACAGCTGTCCTACATAGAGTAGGGTTATAAACAGCAGGAAGAAAGGTTCTGCTTTTTTATTATATATATGTGTGTGCGTATGTGTATATATATATACTTTTTTTTTTTTAATGCAAGTTTTGTAACAATGGCCCAAATAAATGCTAAGTGGGAACAGAGCTCTGTTTACAATCATTGATGATCAACAGTTAATATATTGTGCATTTAACTTTTTCTGTAACAGAAAAAGAACCTTCAACTTTTTTTTCTTTCCTAAAGCTTACTCAATTATTTCTGCTTCCTTTAAGAATGCAGTTATATAAGAAACTGTATGTGGAAGTGAGGGAAGTACATGCACTGACCATAATAAGAGAAAGAAGTAGCCAGCACTTAATTTTCTTTGTGGTGTAGTGTCACATTTTACCACCTGCAGCCAGATCATGACGAGGGTTTGCATAGCATAACGTGCTGCCTCCCAGCCCACGCAGAGCGTTTGGGCTCTGCACGGGGGCAGTTCATGGGAGAGCTGCTCTCTAGGCGTGCACACTCACAAATCCTGGAGCTGGTTCAGGCAGCAGCAGATTTTCTCCCATTGGCCTCTGGCTGGAAAGCCTTTGCCTGCAATGTGTGCCAGTGGGGCTCACAAAAAAAAACAGGGCTGGTGTCCTTACATTGACATAATTGCATGTTGATGTAAGCACACTTTTCACAGAGCTACAACCTCCTTTGTTCCCTAGATGTATGTTTTGTTTTTAAAGGGGCACATAGCAGTCCCTTACAATTAGTGCCTGACATTTATAAAGTAATTACTTGTTATTTTGCACATGACAAAAGCTGAAGATAGATGGGCAGCCAGGTTTCTGTTCCTGCAGCCCACCTTCTCTCTGAATTGTATCTTCTCCCTCTTCTACAGCCAGTTTCCCTCATCCTCAGTGAGCCATGATCCATTCACTTTCCTGCTCAGCTGACTGGGGACATGCAGCAAATTCACACCTATCTCTATCTTCTATTTGGAGATTCCTTATTCTTCCTTCAGATATAGCTCATTTCTGTAGCTCAGTTCCAAGGCTGTTCCATCCAAATGGGAGACATGAAGGCTAAGAAATAATTTACAGGGTATATTTAATATGATTGCTAAATATTGAGGGATTCCACTGATGATACTGCAGCATCCTAACTTTCAGCAAGGATTGATAACCACTGTGTGGGACACCTCCCCTACAAAGACTTGGGACAGATTTTGCACATGGGATGCTTTTGTTTTCAAAAGTAAGCATGAAGTACCACATTTAGGCCATCCCTAACAGACAAGCTAGCTCATTTCTCCATGAATTTCAGTCTTGTCTTAAAAATATATTATTACAACAATGAAGTAATTCTGCACAGGACAATCTGGTGTTTGGGATTAGCAGTGCTAAACCTTTGAGAGCTGAAGAGCCACTTCATTATGAGTACAAGTGATGAAAAAAGCAGCTTGACAGACTGGTACTGGCACTCTGGTACAGTAGTGCACTATTTTTTGACACAAATTAAAGTCTTATCTAATAATGAGAAAGCATAAATTAATGGTTTGTTATTTCTATCCATTCCCCCCTTTGCTTCAGAGATTGATTCATTAAATGCAACTTCAAGAACAAGCAGATATATGCCTGACTTTTCTCCAATTCACCAAACACAGAGCTGTAAAAAAAAATTAATAATAATAAAAAAATAATTAAAAAAAGTCAAATCAAAGTTTCCTATTTTCCAATCCATTTCAAGACTCTGCATGGTCTAAAGCATGTCATAAATATCTCAATTAGCAAAAACTGTGGGGATAAAGCTGCATCCCTCAGTCTTTTGGCACGAATATAGTATACTGTAACTCTAAGTAGCGGTTACTGCACCGTTAGCATGAAGTTAGAATTATATCAATAGCACCACTGCAAGAAAAATCAAGCCCTGGCACACCAGTTTGCCCTTATCAGCCAAGCTACCTGCCTGGGCTCTCTGTTAGCTGCACTCTCAGCCCCCCAAAAAGCAGATACTTGCAGTCTAGTCTTCCTTACAGAGTCTACCCAGAATTTGGCAAGATTTGGAGAGTCTTAAATGGTTAACTCCACATCTGCTTCCATATGTTGGCATTTATTTAATTCTAATTGAAAAAATGAAAAGCTGTAAACTGGATGACAAACATGGACATCAACTATTAATGTTCCTCTTCATTTGCCACGCAAAAGAAGAATTCCAGATTACTACTTTATTTTTAGATATTGCTTGCTCATAAGCAGCCTTGTATCCTCCTTTGTGGGTTTTGGACTTGAACAAGTTACACCACAGACTGCATTTACATTTTGCAGCTGCTCTAGGTATAACATTTTAATGTCATTTTAAAGGTACCGATCTTTATATTCTGCCAGCAGATGTGCAAAAATAGTATTTATTATTATTTTCAGAAAGAAGAAATATGTTAAGATCATTCTCTTTGTCAGAAATAAGTTACTCCTTAGGAAAAAAAATAAAAATAAATAAAACAGATGATAACTACAAAAGGGGAATGAAGCAATGATAGAGAAGAAGTGCTGATGTGCAGCTGCTGCTCTCATCGTCTTTGAGGCTGCTGGAGGGAGCTATAATGGACAGGCAACTTGACATATGCTCTTAAATGCCACTCGGCAGAAACATGAACCAGTGGGTTCTTGTTTTACACATGTGGGGAGGTGAACTTGCCTTTGGAAGTTTGGCAAGACTGATGTTAAAAATATTGCCTGTGATGGGGAAAACGAACAGCAACAGCACAGATTTCTCAAGAATAAACAGGATGAGTGATCGCTAGCCTTCCTTTTCCACTCTGAAGGTGTCCACGAAGGGTCCAAAATTAACCAGATCACTGGGAAGTATAGCTGAAATCCACATCTGGGTGCTGAAGTCAAACCAAAGAGAGCAAAGTCACAATTTTTTTTCAGTAGAACTTGTAATCAAGCAGCGGCACAGTTATCTCCTGGCATCTCTCCACACAGACTAGATACCTTTTCAGGTTGCCTGCTCTGGTTTAAAACTAAAATCAAAAGTTATGGAGTTCAACATATACACAGTGAAAGGGTAAAATATAATGGCCTATAGCAGCCTATAATTCAAGGAACCTTATGTAAATCATCTCTTAGCCTCGGTCTGTGAATGCTCTCATCAAGTTCAAAGAGTAGAGTAAGAAAAAATATTAAGGACAGCTGCTCCTCTACAAAACTATAACAGTGCAATTTATTTCTCTTTTTACTTAAGCGACTTCACCTACAGAACATAAATAGTCTGGTCCATAGCACCTAGCCATAAACCTAACTCCTTGGGGCATAGCAGCAAGAAACTCTACTAAAACTGAGAAGTAGCATCCACCCCAGAGGGAACCCAGGCTATCAGTCTTCTCTTTTAGAAATTTATTATTTATGGCCTAGTCTTATTATAGCAACATTCTGCAGATTTTTTTCTGTGTCAGAGCATTTAATAAATGCTGTATATTCTCAAACTATAGGTGCATGGTATCAATAAACTATGCAGTGAATGTAACCTTTGTCTTCTAACCCATGTTTGCAAATGACTTTCTAACATTTCACCGAACAGGTGAGAAACACAAACTGACACGCAAGTAATGCAGCAATTGGACACTCCAGTCTAGATTTTAAGACTTCAACAGGGGCTCAAACATATGAAAGAAGCTATTGTAGCCAGTTAAAGTAATCCATTGAAGATAACTAGCATTTTAAAACACATCATCTGAGAATATTTCTCATTTCAGCTGTGGGCAGGTTTTGGTCCAGAAGCAGGATTTTACACTTTCAAAGCAAATACAACGAGCTAACAGAACAAATAATAAAATGCATCTAATTGAATCCCTCACTGCTGAAACCAAATAAAGTCTTCTTAATCATGCCAATACCTGTGATCACATCCACTTTGGTGACTATTGAGTCTAGCCTCTTTTTGTTAAAAAAACAGAAGCTAGCCACACACAGCTCATCACAATATAAAATATATATAGAGAGAGAGAATATAATCTCAAAGCAAACTCTCTGCTACAGTATCTCTGCAAAGCGAAATAATACTGAGGTGCCACAGCCTCCTCTCAAAATGTGCATGAAATTGCCACTGACATCTGCAGGGACTCAGCACGCAGCAAAAGAGCAGGATGTGGCCTCATGAAGCAAACTGCTTCGGAGTGCTTGATAATCAACGTACCAGCTCAGGGCAGAGCCCTGAACCTCTTGCTCATACAGAACGCCCACAGGTCAGCGGGAGAGCTTCATCTGGAAAAGGAGTCAGAGTTTTATGCTATTAAAAGTTAGATTAAAACAAACAGATGTAGACTTGCATTTATTTCAATTCATTTTAATCATTTAGGTTTTAATTTATTAATATGAAAAGTGCTTTCCTTAAACAAAATATGTTAAATGTTACAGCAACAGACTATGGCCCCTTTTCCTTGTATTTTGCACTTATTACAGGCTGAGTAATATGAACCTAACCATATCCTTTCCTTTAAAGCTAAAAAAAAAAAAAAAAAAAAAAAAAAAATCTGGATATTCTCTCTATCAGCAAATAAAGATAAGAGCAGCATGCTGAAAATGCCAATTTTACTGCATATTTCAGGATGCAATAATACACTTTTCATTGCAAATTCTCTTTTCTGTATCCAGAAATCAATAATTTAACTTTGTTTTGCTCTTTTCTTGCAAAATGCTGGAATTTATAGAAAACATTAATTACAAAGCTGTCTCTGACTATTACTGCAAATTTAGCATGTCTCATGGAGCACAGAAGTTGTAATTATGGCTTAGTGGAAAATGAGTAAATAGCTAACTATTTGTGGTGGGAGAGCTTTCAGGAAAAATAAACTTATGCAAGTCCACGTGAAAACACTGAAAACAAATTGAAGAATGTGAAACAAGAGCATTTCTACCTAAGCAAAGGTTCATAATCAGCCAAGAATTCCACTTGAAGGGCTGGAGCCTACAGTGATTGAATACATGACATTTACAAATAAAAGCAGCTGGCTGTGAGGAGTCTCTTAAAACTAATCAATTTTCCAATACGTTTTATTATGGTTGTCAAAAATCCAATGCTGCAGGTTAGTAGCATGCAGCTATCGAAAACCCACCATGGTGGCTGCATAATCTTTGCTTATTTGAAGGTCTGACAGTTTGCCTTGATTAAAATAAGAATACTTCATTAAGAGTATTAAGCATTGCCTTATGAGTTATGTAAAGTTTACGATTTTTCATTTATGCTTTAGAATCTTAACCACATTGTCTCACTTATGCATAATCCATCAACCCAGGTGACAAATAGTCTTCTATATTTGCACACTAGAAATATACAAGGAGCATACAGTATTAGCAGCTGAAACTACAAACGTCACTGTCAATCAAACCAGCTGGCATAGGACCATATTTCTTGTCACCAAGAGGCTTAAAGCAAAGAATCTGTGCCTAATTCTCTTAAACCTTACAGGTCAAAAGGTTTTAAAATTATTTTTGACACCATTTCTTTGCTTTGTCAACAGGCCTGAGTACTTTTTAACATGTAAAGGATATCAAAAAGCTGCTCATCAGAACAGTCTGGCATTAACAATTTATGGGTTTAAAGTCCAGAGTGTGCAGCAATTCCACTGGCATAACAGCACGCCTTTCTGTAACGAAAGGATGGAGATGCGGCTGGAGGGCCGTAACTTTTATTAACGCAAAACCTCCAAGCCTCCAGGCAGCCAGCCCTCACTGAGCCAAAGCCTCCTCGCAGCACAGAGTGGCAGTGCAGCGCCGAGCACCCTGCAGGTTCTGCCACGCAGCCACCTCCCTCCCTGCTTTTCTCCTCCTTCAGTGCCCCACTTCACTTCCCCAGAAACCCCAAGCACACACAGCACATCCCTGAGCTTGCAGCAGTCTCATCCCTTTCATTTCCTGAACTACTCCGCACACAGGAGATGACAGCCACCATTGAAAAATTGGGGCTTTTCCAGGCTTTTGGGAGCCCAGCTGTCTTAACCTCTCTCAGTCAAGGTGCTGTTTTGCAGCAGGACCCCAGCTAAAACTTTGGCCCTGTCCTGATGGGCCAGCAGGAGGAAATGCAGTTCCTTCCCAGCAGAGATCACAGTCCAGAAATTGTGAAAATACTGAATGACTGAAAAGCAATCCCCCTATGCAAACTGCTGGCTGCAGCTCTCAGGGACTGCTGCCAGCCTCTCCCTCTCTCTGCCTTCAGGATACAGCCCCTGTGCCCTGGCAAGGAGTGGAGGAGCCACGCCACATGATGGGCAGTACAGTGCTTCTCACAGAGCCAGGAGCTTGGGCTGGCATGACTGGGATCCGCCACCTAGAAATCCCTACACAGCTCCCATCCCCATTTGCCCAGTAGAGTGAGCCTGGTGAAGACACCCAGGAGAGCAGAAAGCTTTCTGGCTAGAGAAAAGCAAGAGAACAGACTGGGGTGACAGGCTCCACAAGCAATGAGAAGCTTACATGGTGAAGAGGAGTAAGGTGAGATTTGAACGACAATGGGGATGAGCTTGAACATGGTGAGGGAAATACGGTTTTGAAGAAGAAGGAAAAGAGATGGTGGAATAATGATGTGGGTAGAAAGGACAAGATACAAAACAGTGGAAGGGAAGGACTGAGGGCACAGAATAAGACAAAAAGAAGCAGACTGTGTTTACACTGAAGAGATCATCAGGAGGAGAGCCCAGTACCTGGACACTGCCTTCAGATGCCAGAATAAGGAGGAGCACTGCAGGAAGCCTGCAAAGTTTGGTGCAGGGATGTCCATTTGCCTTGCACCAAGGTACATCCCAGGACTTGTTATAAAGGTTTCCCCTTTCTGTTTCAGGGTACAGGGATTTGACATCCTGTAGTGAATGGTGTTCCAAAACTAAGCACTAAATGCAAGTTTGCTTCTTGTACAGGGACAGAGCTGATGGCCTGCTGCCACTGAAATCAGTGGCACAAATGCTCTAGGAGAGGTGGTGGTGGGATTGGTGCTCTTGTCCCCACACTTCTGTACTGCTGCAGAGCAACCCCTACCAAAGAGGACTTTCTTCCCCCACCTCTAAACGAACAGGTACCATTTGCACAGATTTGACCCCAGGCTTTCCCTGATGTTAAACTTCAAAATAATAAATTATAAAAGTAGTAATAATAATCAGCCTGGAAGAACCCAGACCTGCTGGAGCAGGTACCTCCACGTCCTTCTCCACCCTTAAAAGAGTTAATTCTCCTGTCTGCCAAACCACTTAGCTCAGACACTGGAGCAGAGGGAAGAGGAGGAGGGAGGAGGAGAAAAAAACAGGGAGGGTAGCCAAGATGACAACTCCGTGCAACCCCCGGAAGTGCTCTGGGGCTGAATTTTGGCCTGCGGCCCAACGCTAGCAAGTACCACTGGCTTTGACTCTATTAGATGAAATATTATCATAAGGTTATATCCATTTTCCTCCCTGCACTGTATGTGTGCACTGAGTCTGGTTTTTATTTTGGTTAAGGGCAAGGACACTGCATTCAACAACCCAAACCCAACCTTCTGATTAAAACAGTGTATTTCATTACAACATATGCACAGGGACATAAATATCTAAATAAACATGGGTTTGATAAAAATTGTCATGAAGCAAATCAAAAGGGAGACAATGAGCTGCAGAGCACTGCACACAGAGATCATGGCTCAGCCTTCCTTAACTTTACCCTTCCCTGGCTTTAACAAGACGCTCAAGCCTTGGGTCTGCAGAAAAATTACTCACCACTTTTAGACCTCCCTTCCTTTGCCCTGCCGTTTTGCTGTGTCAGCTTGCTGCATTGAAATTCAGAAAGCAGCACAGCCACAAGCTTCTCACATCACCTTGTAAACTAAGAGATGGGCACGAATCTCACCCCTGGTTCTGACTTTTGTAAAGGTTGCAACCTGTCTGTCAGGATGGGATAAGTGATAGATAACAGCCCATCTGAAGGAATGGGGAGAGGGAATACAGCACATCTTCCATAGTGGGACGCAGGAGAGATGAAAGGCAGAGATACAGGATTCCCATCAAAAAGAGAGGTGAAAAAGATATAAGTGTCTTTGGAACAGAGACTGCAAAATTCATGAAAAGCAACAGAAACAGAGACTCCTAGTGAGAACAGAAACAGTCCAGGAGAAGAAAGACAGCAGTCCTATGATGAACCCATTCCAACTTCAACAAAAGGAAGTACAGGAATTTCTACTATTACTGGAGAAAAAAATAAAATAATAAAAAAAAAATCTGATGTTTACAAGGTAACAAAAACACCACTCTTGGTGGTGAGTTATGAAGTGCAACTCATAATTTCTGAACACTGTCAAGGTTTTCCTCTCCTCCCCTCTAACACATTTCTTTACCATCTTTCTCTTCCTATCCCTGGTTTAATTAAATCCTTTTTTTTTTTTTTTCCTACAATGTTAAAACTCCAGCTGGTAAAAACAACTCTCCTTTTCACTGAAATTGCAAAAGTCTTTTCAATCCTTACTTCTCTCTTTTCCACTTCTAACAACTCCACTGAGTTCTAGTGTGCTCCTTTCATCCTTATTAGGTGACATTTCAGATTGTTCTGCTTTAGTGTAATGCAAGCGTACACTTTTCTGCTGATTTATGGCTGAATATATATATATTGCTTACAATAGCACAGTTTTATATGCAACATAGAGCTGCTTTTGGTCCCTCTGATCTCTCTTCAAGAACTGAACTAGGGTACTTTTATCACATTGGAGGAAAGGATAACAATACATCAGTAAAAGGACAATTAAGAAACAACTGAGAATTACTTTCCTGTATGCATGTACAAAAGAGTTGTCGGGATTTAGAGTTAACAGAAAATCCAAGGAATTCCCTAGAAACTGGGAAATAGATTATTGGTCATGTGGTGCCTACTTTAGCTTTAGAGATTTATGAGGGTCTCCCCCCAACCCCTTTTGTGGATGCAACCAAGTACACGTCCCTCCTAGATGCTGACTGCACCTGGTGCCTTCCAGGTTTTCCCTACAGAGGTTTCTCTTAGTAGGGAGCTCTGACTGCTTTCAACCCTCTTTCAGCTAGAACAGCTGTAGCGTAAGGTACAGAATTCTTTGGAAACATTTCCCTTTCTTACAAAAGGTACCAAGAAGTCTCACGTGCAAGAAAAACAAGTTACAAATAGGCAACATCAGGTTTCAGTAATAATCCCTTTTCCATTGTCTGACTAAATCTGTCTAAATCTCAGGCCTTTTGCTTGTCTGTGTTTTAGATGCTTCGAATACAGAACACACAGAGGAAACTCCCAAACACGGGAGATCTGAAGGTGGTAGGCAATGCAGCAAGGCTGTCAGACTTGTTAAAACAGATTCGACATTGATTCAGTGTATACTTTGAGGGGGGCCCAGGAACAGGCTTTTATCCAAACCTACTGAATTCTGGTTCGATTTGACGTTTAGGCTGAGGTTTGGACATGTTCTTATTTTTTTGGGAGTGATTCATCCAAAACTTTAAGTTATCCAGGAAAAAATGTGGGATTAAATTAATCCTGGATGTTAGCATTTAAAAAGGAAAAACCATGTTTAATATGATCTGAACAGCAGTAGAAACCTGAAGCCACAGAAAAATGATACATATATGGGAACAATAGCACAAGTTATTAGGATCAGCGCGTCTTAAATACCAAAACGCATCCAGAAACAGCATTCAGAAGAGGCATCCTGCATTGGACAGAACTGGCTAAGAAAGTAAATCTGATAAACCTTGCCAGCACTAGGACAGAGTTGGAGTGATAGGTGCTTTGCCAGGCATGTACCAAATTAGCCCCACTAACCCAGCTGGATGCTCCAGAACAGCTGCTTCTGGTTGCACACGCAGTACAGGCAGGCGAGGAGACCCTGGTCCCATTTACTCCTCTACTCACATCCCCCAGCAACCCACACAGCAAAAATAAAAAGCTGCTGCACTTTCTTGCCAAGATCCCAAACTGCGGGATTTGAATCTGGGAGGAAGGAAAGGATGAGAGGCAAAGCGAAGCCTGCAGCTGGTTTGGGTCTCGAGTGGGAAAAAATGGAGAACCTATAAACTATTCTATTCTTCAAGAGAAGATGGGCTCAGGAGCTTGGAAAGAGATTTCTGATTGTGCTGGAAAGATTAAAATGATGATAACAAAATAAGTTTCAGAAATGGAAAATGGTCTGGAAAAGGAGTCTCCATATCTGCATATCTAATCTGCTTTTCTTCAGCTGTCTAACCAAGTGGCAATTCTGCACTGTAGGTTCCTATTAGCAAAATCACAAGGAAGGATTGGGTGCCAAAACATTTATTTCCACAGCAAAAAGCACATTAAGTGTTGAAAAAATCATCAGTTTTGTTGATGTTTACATTGTGAATAGTTAAGCTGTGGTAAAGTCTTAAGCGATCATTTTTGTTATGAAAAGCAATGACAGGACATTTGTATTTTGAAAGCATCTGAGTTTATCAGATTATGATTTTTAGCATACTTGTGGTCTTTCCCTAGAGCATATTGTTTGTGTGTGCATGTGCAGCTCAAGTGTTCCTATCCAGTTAGCCAGAGCATGCGTGGAAGGAGTTACTTTTATTTTCTAACAGGGGCTATCCTCTGCACACCCTCCTCTCCCCAGCTGAGCCCCACAAGCCACAGTCTCCACAGGACCTCTGCTCCTGCCCCAGACCAACGACAGGTAGGGCAGCCTTGAAACCCAACTCAAAAGCTCAAAACCATTCAGAACTACTCAGGTTTACCTTCCCTTCCCACTGAGCCCTCCCTGGCAGTTTGTCTGAACGCACCCACATCAATTCGCTCCAGCTTCTGCTGCTTCAGTGATGTGTAGGCTCAGGGAAAAATAAGAGAAACTTTATCTGACTATGCTGGTGCTTGCAGAAAGTTTTTAAGGATCCAACAAGTCAATACAGCATAACGAGCCATGCACTGAAGATCTTGAGGCAACCCCGAGCACAAAGGGACCATCATCTTTTCCTCCATACATCACCACCTTATCTGGCCCTTCAACAAGCTGCCTGAAATGAGGGACTGACACGGCCAGGCTGAAAGTCCTGGTCCCATATGAGATGAAGGAGGTCACCATCCTATTGCCTCTAGGTGTGTGCTGAGGGGGGACAGAGGTTGCAATCCGCCACCCGACAGGATGCACCAGCATCTCAGGGCAGGCTGAGAAGTGCACATGCCCCGATACAACTTTCCCCTGTTCCTCTTTCCTCTCAAATAAATATACCACTGCACTACAGGACTTTTACCCAGAAAGACTCCAAAGCTCTGCAGGCTGACAACGTACAGGGACAAAGCCCAGCTGCTGCACAGACCTCTTGCAGAGGAATGTACTTCCATGAACATTTCTGCACACGCCTAGCGTGTCTTAAACACGGAGGGGTATAACCAAAACAGACTCCTTCCTCCAACCTGTCAAGCTGCACATATTCAATGTACAATTCTCAGATCTGATTCCTTCTCCAGGCTTCCCTCCTCCTGGCCCCAAATCCTACATGTGTCCAGCTGAGTGCCTTAACTGCTTTCTTCCTCACTGTACAAACCCATGTGTCAGCAGGAACTGCCTGGCACACAGAGCACCCAGTACTTTGGGTGACCAAGTGGGAGAGAGGCAGCACCATCTTCTAGCTGGAACCCACAGTCATGAGGGCCTGGTAGAAGGCAAGTCACCCAGTTATGGTTAAGCTCCAGTGTCCCTCCCTGTGCACTGCCCCTTGCCAACCACACATCCCCATCACCATGCATCCATCCAAGCAGGAGCTCACAAGGAGCGAGGAGGCATCCGTATCTCCAGAGGAATGCAGATCCATAGTCGTGGCACTGCAGGAAGGAAAGGACTGTGTTCCCAATCCTGCTCCAACACCCATTTATCCACTCCCATGAAATGAAAGTGACACACCACATAGGTTTTGTACTGGTTTAGACAGTGATTTTACAGACTTAAACCCAAATGAAACAGCTAAGAAGACAATTTATGCATTTCCCTTCTTGTATACGAATAAATAATTGTTGTAAGAGGTCCATTTCTATAGCTCAGCTAGACAAAAGCTGCATCACTTTATGGATATGGCTAAAAAAAAAAAAAAAAAAAAAAAAAACTTCTTTACTTGGACAAGCATGACTCTAGATGAAATTCTTCTGAAGTGAATTTACTGTCAGCATAAAATGCAGGTCAGCCAGTGGAGGAACCAGACCCAAAGATCTGAATAGTTACCCTACATGATCAAGAAAAGGAATCCCTGTTCCCATCTTTGCCATCCACATTCAAAAACACCATTAGCCAAATGCTGCCAGAGGCCGTTTCTCTGCCATGCACTTTCAATGGCCATGGTGGGAGCACGCAGGTCTCCCCACCTGTCCCCTTGTCCCAGGAGTAAGGCAGAGCTGGCATGTTCCTGCTTTCAGGCCTGTGTGCTCTAAGGGAGCTCTGCAAAATTGTCCCTGACTATTTAATTGGGGAGTTTAGCTCTATTCTCTTTAGACACTTCTGTTAGGACTGCTACCAAGAGCTCTCTGGGTGAGTAGTTTTACGTACTACAAAATGACAAACAGCAGCTACTTCGAAACTCTGATTCTGCCACCCTTAGACATTTAGGCAGCTGATAACCTGTATCACCTCTTGTGCAGCATACCATCATCCCAGCACTCAGAGCCAGATGAACAGAACCAAGACAAGTCAGAGAGGGATGTGCCCCAAAGCCTGTGCATTGGGCGCATCTTCTGAGATAATCTTAGTGGATAATAATTTTAAAGTACACATACAAATAACAGTCTTAAGGGCTAGAGCATGAAAAATGAATTTGCAGGTGTTTACACATGTAAAGCTGTGCATACAGAAAGGAGACTGTGACGAGACCCCTTTGCAAATCAGATCTTTATGGAATTTCATAAAGAGAAGTAGGAAGAGGCAGGTTTACTTCCCCTGACCTCGTGCAAAGAGACGGGGTGAGGGAGTGTTGTTTTTTTTTCTCTCTCTCTTTTGTGTGTGCATACAGATACTTAGTGCTGGCATCCAGAGAGTGAATTGAAGTAAAATTTCTATAACTTCCAAAATCCTTCAATATGTCAGTAGCAGCGTGGACCACATGAAGTGCCAAAACACAGCTGTCCCACTACGGATTACTTTCCTCTCTTTGGTTGAGAAATCAAAAGGTTGCTTTTCCCCTTTGTAACTTAGCCAGTGTTGGGTTGTGTTCACCCCCAAAAATCAAACAACTGCTTTCTTCCAGCTTAACTGATTTTGACTTTTTCCCCCCTTGATTTAAAAAATTGGAATGAAAATATAATTTCCAAATGTACTCTGGTTTGACCTAAGTTTCATTTGGCCTGTGTATCCCTCACATGCAGACATCTGATATTCTGAATTTGCAGTGAATTTACACATTACCTGCTCATAGAGAATCACTCAAATTTTACAGAATTTTTATAAATCCCTCTATTATTTCTTAAAATCCCTCTATTTGTAAAATCAAAGGGTACAAGGACAAAGCTGCTGAGTAAGGGAATACAGTAGGGAAAGCACCTTCCACAGGGTTGGAATTTGAAGCATCTGAGTATGTTTAATAGCAGAAGCAGCTAGAAACACCACAGAAAAAAAAAAAAGTTACAGAGTGGTCTACACAGCAGATTGTTACAACAGCTATTTTTCCCTATATAAATTCAAAACCAATAGGTTTATACAAATTTGTTGGCACCTGGCAAATTCAAAATTATCCAATAAACATTACCATGCACTATGTCATTACATCAAGAAATTATACTCTGCAGGAAATAAGAGAGAAACCTGGGCAATATTAAACTGGAATAGAATAGCAAGATATATATAGGTGGATATGCGGATATACAGCTAAAACTGGCAACTAATTTCAGAAAGTTACTAAATCACATCCTACAAGGTTCAAGACAAATTCTGGCTTAAAAAAAAAGAGAGAGAACTTGATGAAACAATATTCCACAAACTGTTTCTCGGTTCTTACCAAAAGAGGCAGTCGACTATCCTAAACTTGAACAAAAATCAAATTATTAACAAGTGATTGAGAGAAGGGAAAAAAGAAAAAAAAAAAAAAAAAAGAAAAAAAAAAAGGATGACAGAAGACTTGATTTTGACTTTTTGCAAAATACAAGTCATAATCCTCTCAAGTCTGTTTACCTTGCATCTCCCTACTGAGTGACATTCTTTCATTTTGTCTCATCACCTGGAAAAGATTCCATTATGGAATGACTCCATAAAGAAAACTTAAGGTCTATGAAGCAGCTGAAGAGGAAAAAACAAGCCCAAATCCTCACAAAGAAACCCTTACCACTCACCTGCAATGGTGTGAACAACACGGCTGGTGAAGTTTAAGACTTTGGTAACAGGTCTTCATATCATAATCCTGTTGAAAAAGAATATATGAATGGAGAATCCCATTTCTTATGGATCATCTCAGTTGGACACTAGCTAAACACTGAGCTTGGAAGGCACATAAGCGAGAAAAGTGCAGTAGCAATCTGTGGAGAAAAAAAAGGGCGGAGGAAGAATTAGGCAAAGCACAGCCCTAAATCACTGAGGTTTACATAATCAGACCTTCAAAATGGCTAACTTTGAAAATAAGGAGACTCTAAGATAACCTAACGGGAAGGAAAGAAACAGAAATTGCAACTGAAAATTAGCAGTTCCAAAGAAATAATTAGTTAAGTGGGTTTAATCGATTAAGAGAAAAAAGGACAACTATTTTGCCAGTTCAGAAAGGGCTAACAGATTTAGAGAGGAAGAATGGGGAAAAAGGTAGGTTTCTTCTGGCTTAAACCAAATGTTTAAAGACTGAGTACTGGAAAAAGATCTGGGATCCAGACTATTTTTAAAATACGTTGCAAATTTAAAATGGTGCAGGGAAGAGCCACAAAAACCTTCTAAAGGCTGGAGAAAACGTTCAGTAGACTTTAAAAGCTCAATCTGTTTGGTTTACTAAAGCAGAGTATACTAGTATCCTCACTGAAATAAAATATACTAGATCCTGAAGGACTTGTTTTTGAACTAATGGTAAAAGTTATAAGTAGTATCTTGCAAGTAAGGACGGGCAAATGCATTTTTTTTTTCCACAGAGAAGATTGATTAACCATTGTAGCAACTACAAGAAATTGAAAAGTTTTCATTTCAAATCAATGTTTTGTGTTCAAAACCATCCCAAATGTTTTGGGAAGCTATGTTTTCACTAAAGAAAAAAAAAAAAAAAAAAAGGAACGGGGATTGATACCTGTGTATTGGGAGTGAAATTACACAAAGTTTTCTGTCTTAGCACAACACAGGCCGTTCAACCCAGTCATATCATAATCTCTCCTGACCATTAATTCCGTGCATTTTGTGCCTGCAGCTCTGGTTGCATGTCCTGTAAGACCCCAAAACAGAGCTTCAGAGTAGTGCTACTTATGCCTAAGACTAAGCCACATTTGCTAACCTTTCTTTCCCATTTCTCACCACTGGCAGATTAAATATTACCCCTTTGCACTGTACACTCAAATATTACTTCGCTTTTTGTATACATCTCCTTATTACATGATTATTGCTACCACATGTTTCACACCATATCTCTCCAGTAATAATGATGATGTTAGCAGAGTTGTACTGTCCTCCATCTACCCTCTGCTTCTATGTAGTTCAAATCAAAATTTGGAACATTTCTAGGAACCTAACATTGCTCCAGCTTTTGAAGTTACAGTACACAGAAGCATAAGACCTAGACTTCACTAGGTCTTCTTAAACACAACGCTGAAGCATGATCAAATATACCTAAACTGCCCTGTTTAAACCACTTTTAAGACTTATTAATAGATGGGTCCCACAGCCTGTAGGGCAGCCTGGTAAAGACCAGAATTAATCTGTGTCTTGGGGGCTACATCACCAGCTGGTGAGAACAAGCACTATTCAGTGGGCTGAAGGAGTCACCAAGCTACAGGACAAGGTCTGGCATGCAGATGATTAAGATGCCTGCCATCCAAGTAGCTCCAGTCCCAGAAGGCGATAGCTGTAACTCTTGGTAGCAATTCTGTCACACATGCATTCCCCCACCAAGGAAACAATCTGAACCATGCAGAATAAACATCTCAGGTGCAACTCTACCTGCACCTTTCAAGACTGATCTTTGCATAGGTTAGCAACGAATACCAGGCACTGTATAGCAAAACATGCTGTTTGCTGAATGACCTCAGCATTTCCAGTTTCACACTGTCATTTTTCTCTCTAAAACAGAGAAGTTCTACTATTGTATTTCATGGGATGCATCATTCCTGTTCCTCTGACAGATGCTCCATAGCACCCGGGAGAAGGCCAGCTATTGTCACCTAAGTTCATTCATTAGACTTCAGTGGAAAGGTCACACCATTCAATGGAAAGCTATCCCTCAAGAGTTAGTTTTGCAGTTCACAGAAAGGGTTATCCCAAGACCCATACCACTGTGTTGCACACTGCTTGTGTTTTCCTTGTGCCTCCTTGCCCTGTCATGGTTTGCACAAGACGTTTTCAGCTGGTTTAATTTGTACCTCCATGATGAATTAGAATCTGAATACTCTTGCTCCTAATTACACTGTCAGCACCAGCAGCCAAAGAAATATGGATTTAGGTGCTCTGATTTATGCCACAGCTGGAAGAAGCAAAACCAAGCAAATTGAATGAAACACCTTTGGAAAACGAGTAGCAAGCTACAGAAAGTACAACCAGAGCCCCTAATCTACAGAACTGCAGCAGAACAGCAAAGTCTATGACATATGTCAATAAGGATATACAAGCGTCCTTCACAGGATTTACAATGTATATATATTAAGAAGCTAGAAGGATTTAGCAAAATTGCTGTACTGACAACCTTAAAGCTAACTGCATATGTTTTGACATCATATATGGTGTGGCAGGATACCACCACAAAGAGGTGCATTCCAGACAACTCATGCCAGTGTTTTGAATAAGATATGATTTATATTTACTTTTGTTGTGTATTTTTACTAGGGGATAAATAACAAAATAAAACATGTCACATTTTGTTTATTCTTTTTTGGCCTTCCCAGCCAAGCATGCTCTCAGTCTGCAAACATTTAACATTTTCAGCATCAGTGCTTTACCACAGAAGACATCTGAAGGTTATCCTCTTCCCTTTACTCTAATAAATTATATAACTCAAAGGTTGATCAAAGCACTCTCTCAACTTGAGCAAAGTAATGAAAGAAAACTTTAATTTAAAATCACTTAAATTTCCTCAGTATTGAAAATGTGGGTATGCATGGGGTTTGTGTTCTTTCTTGCTGATTTTTATTTATTTTTATTTTATTTTTTAAACAGGCATAATCAAATTTTCTTTAAAGTTACAATTAACTGCTGGCTGGGAAAGGGCGCAAGCCATATGGAATTAAATTTCTCTTTGGAAATCATATGTTTGCATTCCTCCTATATGATGATTTTTACCACACCAGAAACTTCCTAATTAATTGCAACCTACTTCACTATACTGAAACAGATGCAAATAAGTATTTCTCTAGTCATTATATATAATCATTCCTCAGTAGGCGTGTGGGTACAAATTAAAGGAGGGCACTAGAAGCCTTGAGCACCTACAGACTAAACTGCTTTCACCAGCTCCTGCAGAATAACTGCAGCTTTTCCCAGTTAAATGAAGGACAGAAGCAAGATTTAAAAAAAAAAAAAAAATCTGCTCAGAGGGAAGTCGATGCTTAGACAGGCCTCTTTGAACATCCCACCTGAAGCAATCGACCTATTACAGAAAACGGTTCAAAGGGATGAAATGCAAAATATGACCATGGAAGAAAGACTTGAAAAAAAGTCACCCTTGCTGTGTTGTGCTTCAGAAACAAAGGGATTTTATCAGAACCTGAACATTTGGGAAAATCTGCCAAGTGATCGAGCTTGGTTTTAAGTAGAAAAAGGCTGGCAGGATCACAGGAGAGCTTATATTATTGGAGAACTTAAAAGTGAGAAAAAAGTTAAAGCAGAAAAACCCAATGAAAACAAAATACTGGAGAATGAAATGTGCCCAGGAGAGGCACATGTGGCCTAGTGCCAATCATCATCAGCTTGAAAGATGGTACTTATTAAGGAGAGAATTTCATACTCAAGAGGCTGTTTTGGAGTAAACTGTGGAATCAGGTAAAGGGGAGCTCAGATGATTGGTATCGCCACCGGAAAACACAATAGGCTTGCTAACCTGCAAATATTAAAAAAAAAAATAATATTTAAAATTATATATATTAGAAAGTAAAGAACTAGGAAGTAACAATACTCTCCCTGTCTAACTCTACCTTAGCATCTATTTTCCTATCTAGAAGTCAACAGCTGTAAACTACTAGTCTGCAGCCTCAGTAGGACTTTCTCAAGCATTGGAGGTCGAAGGCCTGCAGAATAAATATCTGGAATTCTGAAGCCAAACAACCACGACTTTTACTACATAAAGGTAGCACCCTTAGTTTATGCAATACCATTAAAAGTGAACCATGACTTGCAAGATCAGAGCTTTTAATGCAGTGCAACCCCAAAAGGAAAGCAACCTCCTGTTACACAGCCTACGGCACTTTTGAAAGGAGCATTATTAGGTTAGGAAAATTCAGTCAATGTGATTGGTATGAATATCTGATTTTTAGATCTCTTAAGGCACTGGATCAGGATTTGGGAAAGCTGCATTCAATTTCTGTCTCTGCCAGAGACTTCCTGTGTGACCTTGGGAACATCACTCCATTTTTTTGGGCTCATAAGCAAAACACAGATGATATTTCCCTGCTCTGCCATATATATGCCAGCTGTAAATTCATACCACAGCTGCTGCAGCACCTTGCACCAGGTTGTCTCAGGCTCTGTGGAAGATGAACACAAATATTAACTCTTGCCAAGTCTTTTGCTTCAGTGAGTGTGTACAATAATGGTCACTTCCATGGGCATGCTTAAAGAAAGAGTGCCTATCCTGCTTTAACAGGCAATCATTTCAGAACAAAACTCTAGCTGTTTTAAACCTCTTCATTGCTTCAGGAAGGCAATGTCTCTCCTACAGTGATTTAATAACTTCCAGGGAAACATATCTCCAATGATTTTGTGTATTTTAAAGGGGCAAAGCTGCAGACAACCAAGAGAGATGCCTCCTTTTCTGACACCACACAGCTTTTTTTCTAATTCCCTCCCCAAAACTATTTCTCTTTCAACATATGCAGTGGTTGGCTGGGAGCAGAAGTCATCCTTGCTTTAAAGGGACACAATATCTGCTCTCTAGAACTAAAACTTAAATTGATAGTAAATCCGTATAAAGGTGAACAGCCATTTTTTCAGTTGAGTATCTTGCCCCAGCTAGTCTTCTGTTCAGCTCCCTCTTCACAGAGCATGTTCAGGACTCAAGGGCTACTCCAGTGCTTTGGGATTAGCAATTGACACAACTCCTCCTCACACTGCAACAGACTCTCACTTTCAACCACTGACACATCCCATTCCCCACCATCTGTGTCAGGGGCTGCATGAGCTTAACAGCAGTGTCTTAAAAAAAAAAAAAAAAAAAAAAAAACCACACCATGCACACCATGTTTAAGAACATCCAACTGTTCCACATCTGCACTATGCTCAGCCAGACCGAAAATGTGTTCTGAGTAAGTGATGGAAACAGGTCAGCGTAAATACTTGGCAACAACAACAGACATGGCAGTGTCCCGCTTCTTATTTCAAAAGTTAGTACATAGCCTCTGTAATGGAAAGAAATCTCCGAGGACAAGGTGATTTGCTCCAGATCGCCATTCAGACTGCCTGTTTTGATGTTCAACCCTAGAAATCTATTATGTAAACACACCTCCCCAGAGGTAGGATTTATATTTCTTCATCTGATGATCAGAAAGGTCAAATATATTTAATTTCTTCAAGTGACATTAGATCTAATGGCCTATCATTAGCATTTTGAGCTGCTGTCACTGAAGCCAGGCATTTTAACAGCACAGTCACTTCTCTCCTCCCCATCCTTTTCCTTCCTTTAGGATGCTCCCAAAAAATTACAGCAAGCAAAATTATCAGTGTAATCGTCTTTGACTTGTACTTGGAGGGAACCTAGCTTATTTTTCACACATAAAAGCTACTCAGCTTGTTTGAACACTAAGGACAAAGAGAGCAAAACCAGATAGAGGTATTTTGCTCTTGGAAGCAGCCCTTAAAAATGTATAACTTCATGGTAGTAGGGGGATATGGTTTCAATTCTAACCTGGATCAGACTCTAAATATTCTGACATAGATCAAGCAGAATTGCCAAAACATATTCTTCCCTTTCAAAACATTCCATCGGCTCTGGCCTCATTAGACAGTTTAAACGCTATTTCATTTTAAAAAATTAAAAATACACTGTTAAAAGTAGGTTACACTGAAACAGCAAAAAGATATGGAACGGTATTACAGCTCCACCTTAATTATTCTTTTATCTTATCTTAAAGAGCACAAAAGTGTTAGCTGTCAATTTAGATTAAATTTAGGTGTTAACGCAAATGATTCACTGTTACATTTACCAGGTTCTTTTCTAACAGTCATTCTGGAATTACTAGAATTGTTTTCTCCTCAAACTTTCAGCCCCTTTTGTGGCAGGCTAAGACAACTTGCTGTACACACCACTAGGAGAAACCCTTCAAAGAGGGCCACAGCTGGTCCTCCTTTAGAGTGGGATTGGACCAGTTGACTGTCAGAGATCCCTTTCACCTTAAATTATTCTATGACATGCTTAAACACCTTTTTCCACTTTTTTTTTCAAATTAATTTCCCAAGCATTTTTCTGTCTTGCATCAACAAATACACTAGATTATAAGATTATATCAACCAATCTTCTATTGTCCACACAAGTTGCTCAGCCACATTTTCA
Source organism: Aythya fuligula (assembly GCF_009819795.1). Classification (NCBI taxonomy): domain Eukaryota; kingdom Metazoa; phylum Chordata; class Aves; order Anseriformes; family Anatidae; genus Aythya; species Aythya fuligula. Next base: position 3,988,998 of record NC_045562.1, read on the forward strand.
TTGACACTATGGTACCAATCAGAATCACCAAATTTCTTTCACTGTGAAAACTTCTGCATCTGGTCACTAAAGCAAGCAATCCAAATGTTCTAAGTTTAAATACATATATATACGCACACCACACGTTCATATTTTCTTTTCTGTCCACTTCTTTACACGTTTTTCAGACTTACTGATTTCTCGTTTGCTTTTTTGCAGCGCAAAGAAAAGCACTTCAGTGAGATCAACAACACTATGAACCCATAATATTTCTTATCACCTTCTTTCTCCTCTTGTATGACAGGACATTCAGCACAGTCGTGACCTGAGTATCTTTGTATTCCTCAGTTCTCAGGAAAAAATCCAGATATCACTGGTGTTTGCCATTAGCCCCAGTGAGAATTGCAGTGATTTAGACCAAAGGATGTAATTAAAGAGGCACAGACAAACAGAATCCACAAGAACCTACTTCCTGGTGGCAGATTTGCCTACTCACACATCTGCGGGTAAATTGTTCCTGCAACTCTACTAACTCATAACTGTGTTTGGTGACATCCATTACACAACACTCTGAAGAGACCATGCTACTATAGAATTAGAGAGAAGGTCCTTTTACAGACTATGACTATTTTTCAGAAGATCAGGGTGGAACAATTAATCAGCAAGCAATCACCTTTTCTCCGTGGAGTCCTACAAGATATTACACACGTTATGTTGGTAAACAGTCTAAAAACAATAAATAGCAAAATTCCTACACATACCTACTTCAAGACAAGGTTTATGTTTGTTATTATAATTTAGAAAGAACCTGGAGCACTTGTAGAACATCCCCCCAAAATACCATCTGAACAGCAAAAGCATGAGCTAAATTGAGAAATTATTAGGAATTTATTAGTAAACAAATAGAAAACCATGGTATAAACTCAAAAAAACACTTGTGGAGAAAGCAGGAAGGGTACACCACAGGAAAAATTATTTCATATTTACACTGCTTTTTAAAATTCTACTTATTTACAGCTCAACATACTAAGAAACATTGCAAGGTCCCAAGTGTATCTTTTGTCTGGATCACAAAGCCCATTCTTAGGCTTACTTTAATGACTGAAGAATTTAACTGCCAGGGAAATGAAATGTTTCTCTGACTTATTTTAGCCAGATCTCTTCATGCCCCATTTTGCAAATTGCAGTGACAACCTTGACAAGCAGCAGAATTTATTGCATTTCCTTGAAGTGCTTCTAGTCCAAGACATCAGCTGGTCCGTAGGTACTTCATACTAGGCCAGTCACATATTGAGAGTACTCAGAAATGTGCACGTAGAAAATAAACAGAATAAAAGTAGTGACAGGAGAGAGAGAGAGGAAAGAGAGAGAGGAAAAAAAAAAAAAAAAAAAAAAAAAAAAAAGAGGCCTATTATACCAACTTAAAAGTCACTAGAGTAGCCTAGACCAGCAGTACCAATTCATCTAGTTAAACGACACCAAGATATGCCATTCATACCCTTAATGAGGATTAGTGTGCTGAAGGCATTCTAAAGATAGCATTGTTAAATAAGCCAAATATACCCCAGGAATCAAACTCAATATATAACGCCAATCTATGCCCATCAATTAGGATGACACATAAGCAGCTAAAAATATACAGATCCATAATAACCACTGGTCCTCTGAATCCAGTCCAGCTCTCTAAACCTACAAGCTGCAGACACAAGCTGACAACAGTGGGCTGTGAAGTCGAACAGTATTTGTGGTCAGCCGTGGTCAGTCAGCCTGGAGCAAAATACTCTTACATTATCTACACCTTGGTAGGTGAGATATTTATCTGCTGAATAGCTGTAGGTGGCAGGTGTATTATTTGTTTCTTAAGAGGATGCTTTCAAGTAGTTTAAAAATCACAGTTCCTCAAGCAAATAGAGATATCGGCTTTCTAAACCAGCCTTTTACAAGAGAAGAAAGCTTTGGGAAAGTACATTAGTAAGCCAGTCCTGTGGGGCTTGATCTCCAGGTTCTGGAAACGAGTATGTGATTAAATGCCCTTTCCCCCTTTAAAAGAGAGGTTTCTTCTTGTTAGCAAAGAAAAAGAAGAGACTGAATGTGTTTTCATTCCACACAAGTTAACTTATATTCTACTCTACTGTTTTTGAATATAATTGGTAAGGCTGCTTATTAACCGGGGTTTGCTCAATAGCAATCACTGGAAAGAACTCCTGTGGAGAAGAGCTTAGTGTGCCTACACCAGGTTGCACAAGGGACGTGGACCGACATGGACCTCTTTGGAGCTGAGATTCTTTTATTTGGAAAGCTAAAATTTCGGTTGCCTCAAGCCAGCTGGAAAATGCAGCTGGAGAATAGTTTCAGCAGTAGAATTTTATTTTTAAGAGAAGTTATTTTGAAGGCTAACAATAAGTTACATAGCTGGTTTTAAATGCCTACAAATTAACTGGACTGCAATGGAGAGAAATCTCAGGTTGGAAGAATTAAGGAATTTTCCTCAGTGTGGTGACCTGAGACATCACGCATGGCAAAATAACTGTTTTTAAGAACTTCTAGAGTTGCTGTGAGAAACCCAGAAAACAACAAAAACCTTAACTTCATTAGGAGCTGACCTAATGCCCAGTAAGTGAGCTGAGATGACCCTTTAACAGGGGTTGCAAAGGTAGGATGCCATTTCACACTTGTTATAAGACAGAGTGTGCTTGAGGAGGGTGGTTGGACCAGATGACCTCCAGAGGTCCCTTCCAAGCTTAACCATTCAGTACGATTCTGCAGGTAGTTATGCAGTTTGTAGGACTGACTGTGCAATATTATTGAGCCTGAAAAAAGTTGAGATTCAAGTTCATACCATAAGGCCCATGAAACTGAACATTAAATAAAATATGGTCAAAAACCAGAAATTAAATGCTTTCTCAATGTTTGCTGCAAATGTGTATCAGATTTAAAGCCAGAAATCCACTCCTGGTTCTTAGTGGTATATAACATTGCTGTGGACTACGGAGTAGCTGTCATGCTATGCAGCCTGGCTGCTTTCCAGTCCTGAGTGAAGCAATCCCCACAGCATTTGCATGGAAGAAACGATGGGTTCCTTTGATGTGAAGGACTGTGAACAAGTAAAAGGTGGGTTTGGGTTTTTCTGGCATTAATATGAATTCTTGGGTGATGCCTCTCTCTCACAACTGGGGAAGAAAAAAAAAAAAAAAAAGATATGCCAGGTGTCCCAGAGACTCCACCAAAATGTTTAAATATTCTCTCTGAAGTCCCATGCAGAAAATCTCCAGTCTTCACATCATACATTATGCTGTCCTAGATCCTCCCCCCTCCAATACTCAGGCATTGTCAGCTGCAAGTATGCTGTGAAAAAGACAGCTCCTTTGATACAACGCAAGTGTTTTTTATCGAAATGCATTTGTTGGTTTAACTTTACAGCTTTAGACAGTTTCTGCAAATCATTTTTGATAATTGCTTAAATGTTATTTCATATGAAAGTCATTACTACTAAAATCTGCAGTATCCCACCAGCAAGAAAAAAAAAAAGGAACAGGCAAGTTGCAAGCACAGCTCATCTATTGTTTCTGACTCAAGCCGGGCTGAGAATGCCAGAGACTGTTGGCATTTTGAAACGTCTGGAGACTCCTGCAGTTTTCTAGAATTACATGGTATGGCTCTTGGTGTTCCACAGGCATTGCAGCTGATTTACTGAAAAAATTAAAGATGCATTTCTAAAAATTTGTGTAGTATGCTCCATGCCTGATTGAAAACAGGAAATCCATACACTGATGGCTGCTCAGGCAGGCAGGCAGTGAGCCACGTGGTCACAGTAGATGTAGAACAGGTATAAATTTTGCACCATAAACAACATAGCAGAGAGGAGATGCCTGAGGTGCTCAAGCGTTTTTGGCTTCACAAGGTCCACCACTACTCTGAATTTTGCTCTTTTGTAAGAAAGACTGCTAGTGCTAGAGATTTACTGGAGGAGAGGAATGGCATAGTCTGCTTTATGAGCAAGTCTACCTTGAAACAGGATTCTGAAAAATAATCCAGTAAAACCTTACCCTGACGGGGAGGCATTCCTGTCCTGCCGATACCTCCAGTTACCATATGTACCTGGCTGTGAACTACACTGGAAAACCCCTTGAGACAGTTCTGAAAGAGGCATCTCTACAGTATCACATGTAGAGTTAAGTTGGTGGGAAAACACCCACGTTTATAGCATCTGCACAAGTCCCTCTACATTTATTGAAGGGGTGCCAGGCAAGCCAGCAGCAGGGACCTCCACACTCTTCTTCTGTGCTGATGCCAGTCAGTCATGCCTGGACCCTGGCACCAGTAGAACTGTATGACAGCTTGAAAACTCAGGCAAGAGCAAGTTAAGCATGCTTTCAGCCTCCTTACCCTGTAACTTCAACTTCACAGCTTGAGGTTTTCTGTCCTCGCAGGTTTTTGGTTTTTTATCTTTGCCCTACTTCCATTTGTTTCCAAGCTGTGTCACAAAGTAGTTGCACTTCACCTCTACAAACAGGAGGGAGAAGAACAGCATGAGTTTGTTGGGAATTTGCTCCATTAAAGTGTTGTGGTTCTCCATTTTCCCTTAGAAACCCAACAGTCCCAGATTAATGTAGTCTTTAAAGGAAGATACAGGATTTCATCATCTTTAAGGGACTTTTCTAATCCATATAGATAGATCCTCAATCAGATTGAAAAAAACAACCAGACTGTCACTAGAAAGTGAACTAGAAGGAACCCAAAATAGTAGAAAAACCTTCCAAGGAGAGATGTTTCTCCTGGTTTTGAGGCGGTTACTTTATAAACAGAAAAAAAAAAAAAATAGTTCTTAAGACTTCCCCAGAAGTTCAATCTAAATCCAGAGGAAAAAAAATATTGTCTGAGAATGAAACACTGCTTCAGTAAAAACAAGTCTTCAGGTAAAGCAGAAGTTTGAGGTATAAAAATAAACCATTTAGAAACAGATCTGGTTTTGTCTTTCAGTGACAACACTAAGCAAGAATTAAACTTCACTCCTGGTAGAGTTTTTTTCCATTGTTTGTGTGTTGTTGTTTTTCTTCTGTAATTGTAAATGTTACAAATAAAGTCTTATAACAACACAGAGGTTTCAAAGATAATAGGCGAGAACCAAAACTTGGGAAAAATAGGCTGACAAAAAAAAAAAAAAAAAAAAAAAAAAATCCATCTCTTCATAGGATCCGCACAGAAGCACTGGTTATTCAGGTCCATAATGACTTGCATTGTCACCAAAGTTAGTGCTGAGACACTGTTCTGGCTTTAAAAAAGGTAGTTTCAGCACAGGTTAAGTCAATTAATTTTTGATACTGAAAAATTATGAGTGGGATGTCCAAACATGGCTTATCTCAGCTAATCTGTTTCTAAACCAACTTTAAACTTAAGCAGGGCAGGTTTCATGTTTAGACAGATCATACACATCTCTGGGATAGCTTAAACATTCTCCAGTAAGTAGTATTTATGTTTTCATATTCTATAATATTGAAAGTCTCCTGAAAAACATCAGGGTTGTTAAGCTCCTGTCAAGTGTTAGAATTCTCTTTGCACTTCCTTGTTCATATAAGAAAAATAGACAAAAAAGCATTGGGATTCTTTTTCCTCCCTATTTACTATACACTTACACTAGCCTTATAACAGTTTTCCAGAAGTTTTCCAGCACGTTTGTTAATATTCAGCCACAAAGGAAATTCCAGTGCAGAAGAGAGTGACTATACATGTATATAAGTGCATTTCTGAAGCAAGCAAACAAACAGAAAAGTCACAATAAAAGTAGTTGCTCAGAATTCCTTCACAGTTTTGACACCAGATCTGAGTATAAGGAATTTAACCTAGTTTTTCTTTGTTTTGATTTGTTTCCATCACACAGCTTGAAGACAAATAATAAAAAGAAACATTCAGAGCTGAAAACATGTATTTTTCCTTGATGTTGCTAGCACTAAGTGTTTTATTAAAAAATATTTACTCTTAACCATCCACAAAGTTGCGTGATCTTCTCCTTCAAATCCATTTGTAAAGCTCTCTTCTGTCACAATGGTCATGAAAGAAAAATAATTTTTGAGGCCAATGGATGTGTAACATCTATATCTGCATCTACTGTTGTCATTTGTCAGATTTTAAATTCAAACATTAAGACCTGTAGCACCTTTTCCCCACCCCACATCAATGAAGAACCTTGTGGGACAGTGACTTAGGCTTCATACACATCATCATTCAGATGAAGAGTACATTTAACCAATGACACCAAAACCAACTGGAAAGAATGTTAAAGTGGGGGAAATACAATGGGGTAGGGGCAGAAATTGGTCACATGCTTTCATAAAGAGGCTGCAAAGGTTCCATGGATTTGTGCATGAGTGCTGTAAGTGCCATTTCAGTGCTGTCTTTGGACAGGTTTGTCCTAGTAAGCCTGCCTTTTTATGGTACCAATACATACCCTGGTCTTGAAATTAATAAATTCAGGACAGTTTAATACTTAATGCAATGTATTCCACTTAATTGGTGGATAAAGAATGTGCTTTTTAATTATGTACAGAGACAGACTGGATTTAACAAAAAATAAAGTATAATCCAGAAACTGGAAGTAGTAGGTGACTAATAACATTTACACTTTCAATAATCATGGTCAAGTTCTCTTTGTGTAGAGCTCTAGGATAAACTCAAGAGATGATTACTCTAATTAAGGAATTTACAGATCTCTTTCTTCAGAGACAAGCTATTTGGCAGAGATTTGTAGTCTCTTGAATAAACTCCCTCCCATCTCTGAACTTGCTCTCTTATGCTCATTAGATTCCCAACCAGCATACTCATGCCATTGAAGCTGATACCAGTCAAGGACCTTTCTGAGCCAAATGGTTCTTGCAAACAGAGATTTTCCAGCTATCTGACTTACCTCATCACAAAGGGACACTTCCAGTCTCAGGGGAGGAGGCAAGCTCCAACCCACCAAATACTTGTTTAACTATTACACTGCCAGCCACTTCACGAGACAGTTACAGGCCCAACTATACATACATCCACCCAAATTGCATTGAGAACACCAGAGAAATCCCCCCATTTAGACATGTGTAACTGAACTCAGACTATTGTGTCTTCAGGGGAGGTTCCACGCTCCCCTCTGCCCCCCACCAAGTCATTAGGGGGTTTATATGACACCAATGGGTATCTTAAATACAAAAACAGATTATACTCTACTAGGAAAGATGGGTTAAAGGCAGTACACAAGTCTGAAGTTTGGAAGATCTTCCTTCTGATAAATTACATCTCAGATTTCAGCTGGGAATAAGAGCATCTCTTATAAGATGGAAAGAGTTGGATATATCTCCAGATATAGTGCATTTATCAGTGCCTTAGCCAAAGCGGTAGCAAAATATGTTTTGGTTTTAACATAGTATTCAAGTCCAAAATAACCCAGGCTCACAATTAAACCAAAAATGTCTACAGAAGTCAACCAAATCAGTGGTGAGTTTTTCCTGAGTCAATTATTTGGACTGCCCAACTTGTACCTCAAAAAGTATGATTTTTTACAAGATAGGCATGGGAGAGGCACTGACTGTGTGGTACACACAAAATTATCAGTGGCCGAAGTTATTAGACAATCCTCAGTCACAAAAGGTGGAGATATGCCATTGGTCCCTGCATTTAATATTTTTTATTTTTTAAACTGTGAAGCTATCTCATTTGTAATACACTTGAGGACTTGAACAAGAGGAATGGGGACATTCAATTAAATTAGAAAAAGAATTTACACTGAGTTTATCACACTTCATGCAGTAGGCTCTGAAATTCATTGCTATAAGTAAAGAAAATCACTAGTATCCAAAGGCAGATCAAATCTAGACACAGATAAGAATATTTAGAGTTATAGTCACTAACCTAAGAAGACTGCTGGAAAGGATAAAACCTCCTGCTTCAGTTTTAGCTCAATTTCTCATTAGAAGGGATTAGAATGAAATTTTCATAGAAGCCTCTAATTCCTATGGGGTCTACCATCCTCATCTCAAGCATCTGGTATGGTCATCAGAGAAACGGAAGTACATTAGACAGACCACAAGCACAATCCAATATGGCAATTACTACATGGGTTTTTCTGCTTGATAAAAAGTTAAACAGTCCATCTGACGCTGCTGTCAAAACACAATCCTGGAACAAAGCACCAAATAAACATTTGTGTATGGACAAAAGAAAGACTGGATATGCTCGCTAACAGCAGAAATTAATATTCGATTCAGAAAGAGATGCAAGATTACCTACCCAGACCACAGTCTATCCCACCAATCCCTTCGGGAGGGTTTTTCTTCTTTTATTTTTTTTTTTTTTTTTTTTTTTTTTTTTTTTTTTGAGGATTTCCTATTTGAAATATTTCTTTAGATTGTGGTGAACACAAGCATCATCACTGGACTATACAATCAAGTTGGGAAAAGGCAGAGTTAACAGTTTAATTTTTTTTAGATTAATGTGAGCATTTCATTATGATTTTGATGCTTGGTGAAAGAAGGTAAAGGAACAAGTAAATTATTTTCTTCCAAATACAATTTGTTTTCTTCACAAAGCAGGCAATACAGCAAGTGTTTCAGAACCAAATGAAAGGGATAACAAGGAATATTTTAACACTAAAATTTTTAGTGTTTAGGAATATTTTAAGTTACAGAAAATATACTTGAAGTTCTCCTTTAGCAAAGGGTGGGGAGGAGAAGGGAAATACTGTTATTGTTAACTCCTTTCTCCAGAAGAAATCTCTTTTTTTCAATACATTAAATAAGTGACAAATAATAGTCCAATGACCTCTAACTTCCTCCTCTACCTAGCAGCACAACTGTGTAGGGATTACTTAAACATGACAATAGGTTATAATTTAGCAAAAATATTATATAGGCCAAATACATCATTCTTGGAATTGAGGTTTAAACTCATGCTCAGGTGAAGAAAACAAATTTTCTTACAGTTGGTCCAGGATATTTAGCTTTCTTAAAAGCTGAGCACTAAATAGTCCAATCATGGTAGACCTACAAGGTAAGTAATGGAGCTGTTCTCAAGCGCTTTGATAGGTGAAATTCACACCATATATTAACCAGTGCTTAGCACAGCACTGGTGGTAAACCAGTTTTACTACCAAATCTAAAAGAATGGCTTCTAATAGTATATTCATGGTATTTTATTCTTGCCACTGTATTTAGTGGAGATTGAAAGGAAATTACTCCAGAAAGAGTGGTGTAAAATCTTATGAGTTGCCTCATGTGGAAAGGTGTAAGAAAAACTTTCTAGCTCCTTTTTGCCTAGAATGTGCTAAATCATGAAAAGATAGGGATAGAAGGAATGATGACCGTTCTTCAAGCAGAAGAAACGTGCACTTGCTTAAACTGTACAACTTGACATTGACAACATGAAGCCTCACTTGCTCTTGGTGCATGTGGAACAGTGGAAGTCATGCAAGAAAATACATTTGTAAAGATGCTTAGTAATTCAACCAAGAAGGAAACAGAGAAAAAAAAAGTGAGTCTTTCACAACATCTTCTGTCCTATAATCAGAGCCTAGAGTATGGGCACACTTCCCCTTGTATGGAGACTCAGGAATTAGCGTGTGATGTTAACTTCTTTCATTTCAGTAGGTGTTAACTCTGATGTTAACAAAGACACTAACACAAATTACATTTATAGTTTCACTGCTAAGCAAAATAAACACAATGTTGAGGACAATCCAGGGCTACGGAAAACTACTTTACTTTTATTTCAGCCACAGGAACCTCTCAGTTAAACTATGCTTAAACGTCTTTATAAACTTCTGGCTAAGTGTTGTGTTGTTGGGGAAAGCCTGTAGCATATTTAGCTCTATATAAAACTGAAAACATGCATAGAGACATTGGATATTTGCTTATTCTTCCCCACAACACATTCGTTTATGCATCTGTCTGAAGCACCCTTGGAAAAAAAAAAAATGTCTGGACAAGTTAGAAAGAAATTCCTACACTTCAGAAAGCATTCAGCACTGTGAAGCAAAGAAGAGGAGCCAGGAGAAACTAAAGATGGATAGGCTTTAGGAAGATACAGTGGAGCTGGAAGGGATATGATTAGTTCCATTTCTTGAAGAAAGGATTCAGCTTTCTAACACATGGGGAGAAGTAGCTTATGTGGCGGGGAGGGGTAGGAGTCGAAATCGAAGCTTTTGTCAGTCAGTAGGTTGATTCTTGCTCTAAGGCTACCTTTTACCTGCATATTCTATGGTAATCACCTAAAACTTTAATGTAACATCATCTTTACAAACCTAAAATGTAATTTATTTTTTTTATCTAGGATGATCCATAAGAAAGAAATTGACGGCTAACACCATTATTTTTGATACCCATGAAATACTTCAACTGAGCAAAGTGAAAAGGGAGATTTTGTAGCCACTAAGCTGACAGAGCTCTCACTGAGAAATGTGAAATTATGCAAATGTAGACTTTAAGAGCAACAGAGGAACTTTCTTCTATTATGAGCACACAAGTAGGAACAGAAGGTCACACAGTGGTTAGTTAAGCTTCACTGCAAATACAGCTTATTTAGGAACCACACAATGGTGTATAAAGACTTGACATAAGTTAGCAGCAGCTACAGCAATGATGTAAATTTGACTCTTCTGAGATGACTGCTAATTCTTAGATGATTTAAACAGAAATAAGTTGTTCTTCTTCCTGGACGCAGATGAGATAGGAAATACCAGTGCACCTTGGACAAATAGTGTGCTCTTCTAAAAGGAGATTGACTATTTATTTCCTCAGGTCAAAAAGAAAGGATAAATACAGAACACCTCAATTAAGGTAGCTTTCTGCATACTGAGTGATACCAATGGCTTTTTATTTAAAAAAATAAATAAATAAATAAATAAAATCAAATCTTTCTGTGACGAGCAGCACGTGCTTAAGAAAAACACTTCAGCGTGCATGAGCCTAAAGCTGCATTTATTCACAAGGCAGGTTAAAAGACAGTTAAACTCCACTAATTCTAGTTAATAATCTGCAAAATTAATCTGAGGAATTGGAACAAAAAACCAGCTTACATTGCTTTGAAATTAGGACCTGTAGCTCAACGCTCATGAGAAATAGGATTGCCATTTCTGTACTTTCAGATTTCAGAAGCATAGGTTTACATGTTAATATTATTAATAAGATAGGCCACAAGAGGATTTGCATCAGAAGAGAAGTTAGGCAACTAAAAATATATAAATAGGTGTAAATTTCTAGAGGAATTATCTAATAAATTCAAAATTAACATTAACATGGTATGCCAGTTTGACATCCACCCTAGATGTATTTTAGATACTTGGGCAAGTTCCCACATTTTGCGAAACATCTTTTACATTGTATTATCACTGTTAGTTACAAGGCTTTACTCCTCACAGGGTAGACGTCTGGAATCACACAGCATTTTTAAAGGATTCACAGAACTCTGTATTCTTATAATTGCGGATTTCATCGCATCTAAGGACGCAAACAGAGCATCTCATTAAATGCTCAGAGATCACCGGTTTTCATTGCTTTCAAACACAGTCAAGTGCTAGTAGCACACTGACCTTTACAAGTGCCTTGAAATCACATAGTAGTATTTTAAATACAGTAAAACTAAGACATTTAATTTGCAAAAAATCCTGGTCTTCATACTGAAGAGTAAAAATAACATGATACATGTATCTAATGGAAAGAGGCTGCCCTTAAAGCAGCACTATACCTCACACTACAGCACCTTGCAGGACTTGCTCATTCCAGTGATCAGGTATAAACATAAATGTTGGAGCCAAATGCACAAAATAAAAAGCTGATCAACTCAGAGCTTTTCAAAATCTAGCCATAGTTTTAGCTCCATTTAAAAGAAAAGCTAAAACCATCTCTGCTAAGCAGATAACTCTGGTTACCAATCTGAAGACAGAAAACAGTTGCTTATGTTCTCATTTTAACCATAGGCTTTAAAACTTCTTTCAGAAAAAAAAAAAAAAAAAAAAAAAAACTCTCCAAATCAGATGATATAGCAACTTTTCATATTTCCACAAAAGATACTGGCTTCTAAGGTATGGATCTCTCTTCTTTAAACCACAGCAATAACAGATAGCTTTTAGTATACAGTATTAGCATATGCTAGATTCCCCTTGGAGAACCAAGGAGAAAGTCATTTGCATCACTGGGTCATCATGCCCCACATCTTACTCACCATTTTGCAACAGAACATATGCATTAGCTATCTTTGGGTAAAATGTTATTAAATCTGCAATTGAGCTTTGAGAGAATTTAATTTCTGTCCTAGTTCAAAGGGGATTAAGCACTTCAAATATCTTACATTCTTCCACGAAAAACATATAATGCTACATTATAACAACAATTTTAAGCAACCAGAGTATTTCTTAGCCTTGTAACTTCACTTACTTTGGTAATTCCATTGCCCATCACAAATATTTCCAAAATCTTCCCATTTAGACTGAGTGTAAGCACTACAATTACAATAAACATCTTATTCTAAAAGTACCAGCAGGTAAATAGGATGCAGAAATAGTAATGAGACCAGAAGCTTTTGTCTTACTGCTACAATAACCCTGTAACCTGCCAATAGGTATGGAGATTTTCTTACCCCTGAGTAGTCTCCTCGCCTACACCAGAATTTTGCAACATCACATGTCCTATGGGCTTTGCCTGTTAACCTGAAGTAATCTATGGTTAGCTAACACATAGCAGTCTTCCGTTACCTCCTTAGAAGGGCTGGATTTTATTAAAGCTCTATTTTCTAATAAAAGGTAAAATTACTTGAGCTAGTTTCCCACTGGGCAGTACATTATCTATAAAGAAAGTGATTTAGCACAGGAAATACACACACAGGCAGCTACCCCCCAACATCCACACATGCAATGAACAGCTTGCTGCCAAAATGACACTTCTGTGCATTCACCAAACAGGTTACGTTTGTTTTGATTTTGCCCAACTGCAATTACACCTCCTGTCTTCAGTGACACTTTACCTACTCTATCCAAATCTGGATTTCCCTTGTGATTACACCAGCACCTGAGTTTTAATGAAAGCTTTTACTAAAGCTAAGACTAACTTTTACGTTGACCGACGCACTCAAAAGTTACAAGAGCAAATCCCTGAAAATCCACCCAAGCAGCCTATCTTGTATTTCATTGTCTGAAGAACTGACTTTTCAACAGTCATACACAAAGGAGACTCCAGAAAAGGTTGTAAAGTGGGTGCCCTTGCCACTTGTATACCAACACCCCAGTTCCAGCTTTACTGACAACATTGCATGTCTACAGCATTTTATTATAGAGGATGGACTGCAGCTTCTGACTTCCAGCACAGAAACAAGCATGCTTTAATCATTCTTCACAGAAGCTTACTTAGCCTCTTCTCTATGTTCTCCAAGGAAAGAGACTGTATGGGCTCCCAACAGGATATTCCAGTTTCATATCTTTTCCATCAAAATAAGTCATCCAAAATGTACCCCGTATCCATCTTCCTAGCATTCAAGCCCATTGCTACTAGCCCTACTCACCAGGAAGGCCATTAATTTGCTTTTAAAATAAGTTTGAATATTATTTTTTTCCACCCTTATTACTCTCTTCCTCAAGCTCAAGAACTCAGTCATCTCTCATGGATCATCTTCCTAAGTATCTAATGACTCCCAGTGCTTTCCTTTGGTCTCCCTGCAACTGGTCCAATTCTTTCTTGAGATGCAATGCTTGAAACTATGGCATTCCAGATGAAGACTTACAGTGTCAAGATGAAAACCTAAAGTCCACCCTGTACCAGCCATGTTCAAATTTTGGCAATAGCACAACGCAGTTGTATCGTGTTTCTCTTGTGACTCACTTTAAGCATTGGATCTTCCTCTGCAGAACCTCTGCTTACTCTGCTGCTTCTCATCCATACTTGCATAGGCAATTACCACCAAATAAGCACTCCACTCCCTTGAATTCATCCTATACTTTTTAGATTATTCCTCATTTACAAAAACACTTAGAATTCTAATTCCACCATCAAACAAAATTGCAGCTCTTCCCGTCTTCAGTTCATTGTAGCCTTGAAAAATAAAAAGCCAAGTCATCAAGGAAGTCTTCAAACAGAAGCAGGCTCCAAACAGACCCCTGAGAAAGCCTGTTTGATACAACCTTCCGCTGAGGCCACAAATCACTGGTAACTATTCTGTGATACCATTGCCCAACTGATTTTGTACCTACCTTACAATAGCTTCACCTAGCTCACATGTCTTGAATTCATTATGAAAGTGTTGTGTAAGACTTTTAAAAGCCTTTCTGAAACCAGGATACAGGAGGATTTATTGCTTTGCCTCTATCCACAGATACATTGCCCCGCCATGGAAGGGGGTTGCATTAAATGTGATTTGTTCTTGAGATATTTTTGGCTGCTCTTCATCCATTATTTCCTAGATACTTCCAAACTGCACATTAATTTGTTCCAAAATTTTGCAAGAGACTACAGTCAGTATGACTAGTCCACAAGGTCCCCTGCTTCTGTCCTTTTGCCAATCCTCTCTATTTCAAGTATTAAGTGAGTATTGCCCCTTTTCAGTGTCTCAAACCACCCTCAACAAATTTGAGAGATACTTACTTAGAATTGAATAAATCATTTCATGGTCAAAGACTAGGCCAGATTACATGAAAAAATCCAAATCTTACTTTCCTATTCACACATAAGCATTGCCCCTTTTCACAGTGATTTTAACTGCATCTGCATTCAACAGAGTGATTTAACTGTATTAACTGCACTGGGTAGCAGCATGCAGTTGACCCATTCAGTGATGATGGATACAAAACAGTTAAAAACTTTTGCCTTCTCCGCATCCATCCTCAGAGGCACAGCCCAACATGGTCTATTACATTGCAGAATTTTACCCTCCTGAACCACAGGCAGAACAGTACGTCTCAACCAGTAAAATGGAGGAAGAAATCCTTCAAGCTTTCAGGCCAGATTGATCACTCATGAGACACAGCTAACTCGGATAAATGTCCAAACTCAAGGTTGCTTTCTGAATTGATGCTCCTGAGGTTTGTTCATACCAATCATTAGTCACTACCATTTA
The DNA here is from genome assembly GCF_009819795.1 of Aythya fuligula. Lineage (NCBI taxonomy): Eukaryota > Metazoa > Chordata > Aves > Anseriformes > Anatidae > Aythya > Aythya fuligula. The sequence goes on from NC_045562.1 coordinate 4,004,046, forward strand.
TTAGCTTGCAGATAAACTGAAATAGATCCTGGGAAAGAGAGAAAAACATTCTCCCAGGACCTTGGTTATTAATTTTATTTATTAACAAAACTCAAGCTAAGGCAAAATTAATAACTTTCCACATCTGTAGCAGAAACTTGGAGGAAAGAAAGGAGACTATAATGCTGTGTGGAAGCAGGTCTCTCCCATTTGCACACCTCTAAAGAGGTCACCTATCACAGGCCTCACAAATTCGGGACCATAAAGATCAGTGAGCATTAAACACCAGTACGCAGGAACGAGGCACGCACCGGGTTATTTGGGAGGCATACCAAAGGACTGCGCCAGCACAGCCCTTAGAAGTGACCCCTGCCACACTGATTCTCGGACCCTAAGCAAACAGGCATGCACGAACAGACACTGAATTTCTCATGTCTGACAGATGGGAAATTTGGAGCTGACTAAACACATGCCCAACCCTATATTCTTAACACAGATAGCACTTTATTGACCCCTGGCTGATGGAAATGCCAGAAGAGTATCATCTGAATGTGACCCCTTAATGTAGTCCATGTGTGAAAACCTTAAGAAACAGTTCCCTTTCCAGTGGAGGCCAGGAAATGAATGAAAAACATCCACCGAAGTCAAGGGATTTACATTGGCATAAATCTGACACACAGAAAGATTAGGGATCCAAATTCTGTCCTCCAAACTGAGGCCAAAGGCACCCCAGGCAAAGAGCTTCTCCATTAGTTTCCATACAGAGCCACATCGATCCATGTGGAAATGGAATATGGCACTGGCTATTTTTTTTTGCAACATTAAGGAATGTAAAATATTGCTCTGATATAGGAAAAAAAATATTTAAAATACATTTTTTTGCATGCCTAAACACCTTTTCAAGTTAATTAAGTTTTCCAAAAGAGCCTAGTGGCATAAGGTACTGAAACTGTATTGAAATTCAATGAGAGACTGGCCACTAAATCTTATTCCAAAAATCCTAGTGTAAACTAATTATCTGTAAAGAATAGATCTTCAGAAACATTTAATTCACTAAATAGATATCCCCAATACGTATGATCTTTGCCAAAAGGAGTTTGTATTTGCTTCAGCACAAATACATCTATACACCAATATTTATAGATTACAGTGCTGTGATTCATTATCAAATAAAGTCCATGTTCTGCACGCCCAGTTGAGTTAAAGAATATTAAAATGAATTCTAGCTTCCTCGTTGGTTATGGAAGAGCATCTTCTTATTGACATCTTTATTTAACAAAAATGCTTTGAGAAATGTGTTTGGCAAATAAAATTGCTCTTACAGATCTTGCTGTTTCAGAAACATGACTTCTCTGAGGAAACACTAGATCTTGTAACAGAAATATCTTTAAATCTTTTAGATAGCCAGTCCACAGGGAAAGGTTTAAGAAAGGATCAAAGCTTGTCCTTTCAGCTTGAATTATTCCATTACAGCTGAATGTGACATAATTACAAAAGATGTTGGATGTGGAATCTCATCAGGATTATCTGACACTCATCTTTGTTGAAAAAGTCTCCCCAGCTGTTGCTCTGATAGCACAAATGTGACAGGAGTGCAGAGCACAAAAGTAGCTGCGAGTAACCGCTACTTTGGGGCTGGTTTAGCTTCCCTGGGCCACGTTGCAACATTTCAACCACCACAAACATTGGGGCTGTTCAGGACTGACTTGCAGGTAAGAAGGAAGACCAAGCATGTTACTGAATTTGACTAAGAAATTATTTCAGAACAAACAGTAAACTAGTAACTATGCTACTTAGCTGATGCACACAAACAATGCATCCTTTCTTATATGAAAGTCAATGTAATTCAGTGCCTACATTTTTTCTTTACCCACGAACAACACAAGAAGCCTGCTATGTTGGCTAAGTTTGTTATCATTGAGGCAAGAATACAGCATAGCCTATAACATTTAAGATAAAGCTCTTTCTCATTACAATCTACATTTTTGTAGATCTACTCGATGCCTTCTAAACCAGTATATGCAAGCTCAAATGTCAAAGAGCAGTTTTTTGTATAGTGCCACTATATTTGTGTGTGTGTATTTTTCTTTTTCTAATTCTGTGAAGGGAGCTCAATTGTAAACTATAACATCAAACATAAAATCTTGAATAATTAGCCATTCCAGAGGATTTGGTAGCTGTAAAAATACTTTTCTTTCCTTCCTTGTCATGGATTACATTTCCTTCATACATTATTAATGAAGTTAAACTACTAGTAACATGCCAAATGTGCTGCATAGGAGATTTGTGCCTAATCCAGCACAAAACAGGCCCAGTCACATAATGATAGAAAAAAAGAACAAATGTCAACAGTTTCACACTGGGACTAGATTAAGCAGACCATACTTACTGATTTCTTACACAGGGATTATCTCACTTTTAGTGCTACGAGAAGACAGGCCACACTTCTGTGTTATTAACACAGAACTGCACCTTAAAAAAAAAAAAAAAGTCCCAGGATCTGCTCCCAGACAGACACACACACAGGCTGCTGTTTATTAAACACGGCAGTCAAATTCTCCTTTAGATGACAGACAAAAAAGGACACCAACAGCAACATGTATCAAAAAAATCCCTCTTATTGCTTTAGATCTCAATCCAACTTTGAAAGGAATTTGTGGATAGCCCTTAAGAGGATATTACTTACAGTTCAACTCCAGCTGAATCCCAATTAAATTAAAATAACTGGTGTCTATAAGGCTTACCCCACTACCATGGAAAACTTTTTCTTTGGCTTAGCACCCAAATCACAGCAATAGCTAACAAGCGTAAGCCTGATAACTTAAGTGCTCACTGAAGCCAACAAGACTATACTCACTCCTCAGCACTCACAGGACCAGGCTTGTGGCACAAGACTACCTGTCAACTAAGGAGTAGAAATCTCCAGACAGACTAAAATTTGCCTTTTTACATTTGTTTTAATCTCCTGTGAGTCATATTCTCTAAACACCCCCTCGGCACATACAGATGTTTGAGAGAGGGTGCTTAAAGGCATGGTTTTGTGAGCTGGATAATACAGCTTTAAGATGCTTACCACTGCATCAGGAACTCTGAAGCCATGACACAGCCAGTAAAAACTCACTTTGTCATCTCAGATTTGTTAAAAATGTTCAAGGAGTAGCTGTCCCAGCAGACGAGGCAAGATCAGGTGTCATCTGTCTACACCAGCCTGCGCTTCATGCCGGATCAGGTATCATCCCGCTCCCGCAGCTGGCACCGTGCTGGTGGCGGCAGCACACCATGTGCTGCGCCTGGCTCCCAGCAGCACAGCCCAGCGCTCACGCTGATCCAAACCTAATTAGTATTAGCAGAGATCTGGTGGTGCACAGATCTGGCAGGACGGACTGTTGGATCACGGAGTAAATTCACAGCCCCAAGTTGCTTTTTCACAGGTAAACAGGCTGCGAGCAGTTCTGCCTCTCAGCTGCAGCCCTCTGCAGTCACAGCTACCCAGCCTCTGCAAGTTTCCACCACCTTCCTGGTGTCAATTCACCTGCTTGAGAGGCTAGACTCCACACCAGACCTTTGGAGGGACTCTGGTTTTAAAGGACAAAATGGTAAAAGCATGCATGGACATGTATTTGGCAACTTGGATCTCTTCAGAGATCCATCCAGGAACCTAGAAATGGCACAATGACCACGCAAGGGCAAATCATTTGTAATAAATGGATGTCCTAAGCCAGTTCTTCTTCCACCAGCAGAGATCCACCCCACAAACAACCTGCCATCCACTGAATGGATGTCCCACAAGACGCTTTAGAATAGATGGAGCAAATAATTAAAACCAAATGAAAACTTAGTTCAGCATACTGTACTTCCATTCCTTGCACTCTTTCCCTCTAGCAGAGGAAAAAGTGAACAAGAAGGAACTGTAAGGTTAACTTGTGGCAAGGCTCTGAAACATTAATAAATCCTAATAACAATATAGTCACTTGCACATAAGAATTAATTCGCTTACTAAGAGCCTGTGTTTATACTCCCTTACCAAAAGCACTGCGATAAGGGGAACCAGGCCTTCTAGCTTCTTAGGGTCTTGTACAAAACCCATGTATAAAACACTCTGCATCCACCAGGCAACCTTCCTGCCATTTCTTTTGCACCCTCAGCCCATGGCAGGAACTGAATGGGGAATAGCTGAAGGGAGAAGAGGAAGAAAATAACCTGAGCACACACTTGGGAGAGATGAGTGGGATGCACCAAGCTCTCCATGAGGAAATAATCCACAGGCTGCTAGAAGGTGCAGCAGACACCATCTCCAGGGAGCCCCTCCACTCCACGCTAGGCATAACGTTTCTTGTTCGTGTTGTGCTCCAGACCGCCTCACTCTGTGGAGCAGCTCTGCTGGAGCTTTCTGCAAATACCCCGTGAAATGCAGTTTCTCACTGCAGAAGGGGGCCCATGAGGAAAGCACTAGTCAGCATCAAATTCTTTCCACAGCCTATGGACATTTATTAATCCAGCCCTTTTCCTCCCTGTGTCTAGGGCCTCAAATTTCTCTAAGCAACATTTGGACCCCACAGGCAGCAAGAAATGGTGTTTTCAAAGAGGCTGAACATGAAGGTTAGGAAACATCATGGTATAAATATACCCTGTTTTGCAAATCTCACTGAGCTACATAACTCCATTGCATTGTCTGAAGATGGCACTGAAAAAAATAAAATTTAAGTTCAAGTTCAGGCAACTTTTCTGTTATGCTTGCAGTTACTTAAATATTGATTTTTGATTTCATGAAATGTATTAAGCATGAAGTGTCTGGCTTCAAAGCAACATAAAGCCATGAAGTGCATGCTCAGCTTGGGTAAATTCTAGTTTATAATTGCAGCCTATGCTTTACCCAGTTTCAAAGTAGTTACCACGTCAGAAAAGTCATTGCATTTCACTCAGTAAGAAGAGCACATCCCAAATGAGGTGTCTTTAAAGAAAAGAAACAGGACAACTTGCACTGACATTTACCCTTTGTACTATGCAAAGCTCTCCTGATTCATCACCTGTTCATCTTCTGCAGCCACGTCACTGGCCAACATCTGTTTGCATCTTAAATCATAGCCTTACTGTGAACTCGCTCCAGTTTTATGTTCCCCTGGTAAAAGTCCCATTCCTGTGTTGTCTACTGGGAGGAGCACTAGGAACTATTGGAGAAATAGTATTAAAAAAGTTACTGCATTTTAATATTTCTACTTAACTTTTACCAAATAAAGAGATATACTATTTTTGTTGTTGTCGCTTTAAAGTACTTCAGGTCAGAAAGGTCTGAGAGCAGTAAAGGATTTTAACTCAGAAAGAGACAGTTTCCAGTATTAGTTGGTTCTGGAGGGAACTAGCTGAAGTTCAGGACAGTGGCCCTTTTCATACCTTATTTTTTTGATCCCTCACTTTCCTCCCTTCACATACCTGGTCCTGCTCCAGGCATTGCACAGCCACCTGGTAAGCAAACATCCATCAGTCATCAATAGCATGCCAATTATCAGCCATAGCAAAGTTAGAAAACTGTAAGTGAAACAAGTTTCAGCAGCTAACGTGGAAAACAAACCAGATGGCCAGTGACTGGAAAACATCGGCCAAGCGAGCTAATAGATGTAGTGAACAAGGATATTTTTCTGAGCTTTGTAGGCTTGTAGAGTTTCACCATCATTCAGGATCTGAGCCTTTAATCAGTAATTTTGGCATGTGCAAATCACACATGAGGTTTTTTGGTAACTTTTTAAATATACAGAGCAATGCAAAAAGATTTCCCTGAGAAGTATACTAGGGAATGCACGCTGCTGAACCAGAGTACTTTTCAGCCCATACAGAGTCTCTGAGAATACAGCTTGGATATTCATGTCCCAAAGCTACAATGCCTTGGCACAAGTTTTCCTGGAGAATTCCCTTACTGCACCACATACTCATACTATTCTCCATGTAGCTAGTTCCAGGAGAAAGAAAAGGCACTGTCTTGTTTTTCTTGGTTCCTTCTTTTTTCCCAAGAGGAGGACAGAGCCAATCCCCACACTCTCCCACATGCAACAAGCAAGACAGCCTATACTCATTTCTGCAGGAAGACCCCCCAAAAAAATGAAAGAAGTTATTTCCCTGGAGGAAGGCTAACACCCCTAAGCGAGGGGCAAAGTCCCACGAGTCTTTCAGGAGAACACAGCTTTCACTTGTGCTCCAGGTAACACTTCCATACAGCAAAAGCCATCACATTGAAGGCTTACAACAAAAGGATGCCTATTTGTTGAGCGTTGTTTTATGTTATACATGGTTCAATAAATTAAGCCTGTGAACATTTTACAAGTGAGATGTTAGTATTCTGTAAGAGATATTTCTCCATTAGAAAATCCTGATACTTAAAATGGATTCAGAGGGACTAATAAATTGGTCCAGTAGGTGTTAATCAATAATATAAATGAATAACCAATGAAAGACTGTCACTAGTATGCCAAAGGGGAAATCATCCAAGAATGAAATCAGTGCAATAATACAAGTGCATTGTATCCTTCAACAAATACACGTAAAGCATACTGGATAGATATCAATTCCCAGTACAAAAGCATGTGCACTTTACACCGCTCATAATAACTAATTTCATAAGGTATTTTTCAAGGGAGTAGTTTCATTTTCCTAATTGTAAGCACTGAAACTGAATTCAAAGATGCACATACACTTGTATGTACGCACCAGAATTTTGCTTAAATGTTGTAGGGTGGTTTTTTTTTTTTTTTTCTTCTTAATTATTCTCACAGACAGCTTTTTGCCAGAGCTCAGAACCCTAGAGGAAAATCCCTGGAGATTTACATGAAAAAAGCTGGCGTTGCCTCTTATTTGCCTATTGAACAGACGCACAATGACAGATTGTCAGGATGGGCAAAGCCTATCCTGTTTTAACATCTGAAACATCTGTCCAAGATCCTCAGACAGCCTCCACGCATTTACAAAGCCCTGACTTCAGTCAGGTTAATAATATTCATTTTAAGTCTCCACATCTTGCTGATTTTTGCCACTCAAAATTCCTGCTCAGGAATAAGCTACTGGTCTCCCAAGTTCACAGCCCTCTGGCTGCCCATGTTAGGGCTCACAGGGGGGAAATAAAAAAAAAAAAAAAAAAAAACAGCACACCCAGGATAAATTTATTTTATCTTTGAAATTAAACCAGGCCCCAAGCTATATGAAATGCATGAAACTTTTGGAATTACTCTTTGATTAGGGAGGGGACAAATAAACCAACACATTAGAGGATTACTTGTTTCTTTTGTATTAATGCTTCTTTCCCCCTTCACCAAAAACCCTTTGGCTCATTTCACCAGCCATGTCTCTGCATTCTCCCATCTGATGGTGCTGAAGGAGTTGCTGCTATAGCACTGGAGGGAGGGAACGTCTCTCAGGGTTTGAAGATAATGTGGCAGTATTGCCAAAGACAGGTCAACAGTGCTTAAGATGACCAGAAGAATCACTGTTCAAATCAGCGTAAATTCAGATCTCAGATGAGGCTCTCAGGGAAGCTTTGCCTCTCTGGTTCTTCACTCAATAACTGTTACCAAGTCTCTGCATTAGGGATCCGATGGCTGCTCTGCCTTATAATGACACATTCCTTTTTACAGCTTATATTCAGATAGATAGGATAGACTATCTACAATCAGGAACCAAAACATAACATACAAAATGAAAGAAAACAGCCAATTCTGTATGTGCCTGAACTAGGTGTATGAGACAGTGGATATGAGTTCTTCCCACCTTTACCCTTATTCCCACTCATCCCCATCATATCTCAAATTATACAGCAAGACCCCTGCTGTAGAGAAGTTGGCCCCTAAGTCTAAGCTGTATGTGCTTTTTGTGCTTCCTCACAGGAGGAAGGCTCAAGCAGCAGCAGGAGTTCTTCATTGTATTCACATTTGCTTTCCTTTATCATTGGGCTGATCCCAGGCACAATAGCTCACACCTTGCTTCATATGGACTTGGAGCTGCTCTGGCAGCCAGGAGTTCCCAGCACGTTGAAACATCGCAGCCTGCTCACTTTTGCTCAGGAAGGCAGAAGCATTGTCAGGCAGTAGGAGTGCCACTCTGGTGACCTTCTGTCAACAGAGGAGTCTCCCTGTCATGGGTTAAGCCAATATTACAGCTACTTCGCACTGCAAGGTAACTAAGCTGGAGACCTGGCGGCCCATCTTTCCTGCAGTCTTGCAAAAGGCTCCATCCACAAAAAAAAAAAAAAAAAGATAGGAGGCCTTTGATGAGCAGCACAAACAGAGTATGTTTTGTCAGTAACGCCATGTAAATCTAGCAACAGATATGTTATGTTGACACAGATGTAATAATGTACAGCAGGAGCACAAGTGTGCCTAGCCCTCCCACAGGTATCCAGCAAGCTTTTCGTAGCCAGATCTGCAGCCACTGGACACATATGGCAGGTGCAGGAGGTTTAAAGATTGCTCCTGCATCCCTGCTGCTGCACAGAGATTTGCTGGCTTTATTTCAGGCATTTGCCAGGCTCTGCAAGCCTTTCTAGGCTTGGAATTGATAGCAGTTGGATTGCAAGCAGGAAGATGCTCAGTAGAGTTGATGTTAAGGGAACTATCGGCACTTTGTTTTTGAAATTCTGTTCTTTCTTACCTCAGGATTTAGGAAAAAAAATAGGGCTTGCATTTTTGCCAACAGTGTCTACCGTGCCCTCTAAACAAAGCATACTATAGCAATAACCACTTCCTTGTGGGACACAAAGTAGCAGATAATTTTTCAAGCCAATAAAAGACGTTCAAATAATATAAAATACATCTTTCAGCACGCATATTCTCCTCCAGAACAACTGAAGTTAAGTTTATTTTTAGCAATCTACAGAGAACTTTCCCTACCTCTGTTTAAATGTGGTAGTTATAGTTCCATACAACAGCTATGTTAATTTTACAACATTTGTGACAAAAAATGAATGCTCAGTGCATTAAAGAGAAAAGAGATGTATTAAAGACAAAAATGACATATTTCCCTTTGATTAATACCTAAATAAACAGGTAAATATCTGTTCATGCACCTTGTATTTACTGGAGGTTTCTTAGTTTGTAAGAAAAAAAAAAAAAGAAAGAAAGAAACTTCTACATTGAATACCTCAAAAATACAGTTTCAACCTATTCTTGAACAAAGATATAAAACACATACAAGGTTTATTTTCTTTAGACATTAGATTAAGATTTTAGGTCATGTTAACATTAGAGGTACAAATTTGTATTTGAATTAGACTGCCATTCTTGGCTACTCATCCATCATCATCATCCATCATGTAAAACAACCCATTAGTAACTTTTTTAACATCAATTATACAAGTTCATCTCAAAATTCCTATTTCTACTGGAAAAAGCATGCACAACCTTACTTCAAGTTCATTTTTGCAAATCTTTCCATCTAGCTCCCCTTCAATCCAAATTATTTTCCTCAACCACATACAGTATCTTGAAAAATCTGCAGTAGTAAATTTGATTAGTGTCAATTCTGGCATTCCTCAAAACCTCTAGGACTTCAGAGACTTGTGCTTACCCAGAAATGTTTTCAGCTGTTGATAGAAAATGTATCATAACATTATGGTTTGCAGAACGATTTCCTGCACTTATTTAGACATGCCTAAAAAAGTGACAAGAAATCATCAGTTTGTATCATTCAGGAAATGAAACAATTCGCAGTTAGAATAAAGCAGTCTCCTGAGCACCTCCAAGACAGCTGGTCTCTAGCACCCCTATTACTCATTATTTGAGACTACAGGAGATAAATAACAGACCGTGAACTGAAGTGTCTGTGCAATTCAACCCAAATCTTTTGGATTCCCTTATAAATAGGATTTACAACATTCATTTTTTTTTAAGGAAAGTAAATTATGTATAGCATTACCACCACCTCCTGCTTACCTTTCCACTAATTAACATGCTTCCATAAAGTTGATAAATGAATCACATACCTACACTACCCAAGATTTGTTTCATACTACTTCTGCTTAAGTTTATATACCTCCCCAAACAGTCTGTTTGTCCGAAGTGACCATCTGTACACGGGTTCTTCAAAATATACATCTAATTGCATCTTGATGTCACCACTATCATGTTTACAAACCCATCATTTTTTGTACACTTTTTCAGATTTCAGCTTCACCTGATCTAGAGTTCCCTGCAGATAATTCTAATCTCAGGAGGAAGATATAAAAGCAGGTGTGAAAAGAAAACCAGCTGTGAAACAGTTCACCAGCAAAATAGTCACACAAGGTATCCGCATCCAAAGCCTATTAGGCTGGGAAAGTCATCACGCATAAGAAACTCTACAGATTTGAACACCAAGATATCCATCTCAACCTTGTTTACTTAAACCATTTTCCATGGGAATGAGTTGAAACTGTCCTTTGCAGGAGAACTTGGACATCTTCTGAACCACCAAGATTTTACCCAAGGGCTTCATAAAAGGCAGTTTTCTGATCAGGATGAGAATATGGAGACAGTGGCATTTGACAAAAATGGGATAGGAGAAGGGAAGAGCTTAAAGAAAAGACATTTTCTTACTTTGCCCAAGCAAGTGATTTTAGACTGAGATGGTAATTATTTATGGAAGAGATAAATACTTTTTAAATGTGTATGTAAAAATGCAAATAACACGTGTAACACCTAGCCTTTAAGTAAGGAGGTTTAGTTTTCTGCATGAACAACTTGATCCAGTAAGTCTTCCAAGACCTGTAACATTTCTATTGATAAGGCAGACTAGTGCGGGAGCCCTTAGATGCTGTTTTGTTTATACCCAATGTGAAAAAACAGCTACACAACCTCTTAAGGATCACTGATTTCCTCCCTTCCTCCTACTCCTCAGCTTGCCTCCCACAGACAGGTAGATAACGCCTTCAGCCACTGCACGCTTGTTTTGCTGGTAGAAGCAGTGATCCACATTTGCTCTCTAATTTGGTAAATGATTAATCACCAACAAGAATGATGGCAATGCCTGACTCTTCAGTGGATTGTGTTATCGCTACGATACTTTACACTGGTGAATTCATGTGTGGTTCAGCTCACACTTCACTTAAGTATTTGGCTAATGAGAGCTTTCCTTTGGATATTTCCTTGCTGTAACAGCAGCCTGTCCAAATAACAGGAGATCTGTGACCAATATTCAACAGCACAATGATCTGAATAACTTAATCTTAGCAACTAATTATTGTTTGTGTGTGTGGTTTTTTTTTTTTTTTAATGACCTAGAACATCCCAGCTACTAGCAGTTACTTCCAGAGCAGCAACTAGGTGAAAATAAGGCAGATTAAGGTAAAAGGTTAACTTGCACTGAGACCCTTACAGGATCACCCACATTACCTCTCCTCCACCACATGAACACATACTCTTGAACTTTTCAAATAAAAGTCAGGTGCACATAATGGCATTTGGTAATTAAGTCCATAGTAAAGACATCCATCTGAAAATAAATTCCAAACATCCCAGCACAGCCAGCAATCTTTGGGCCTGTATTTGGCATATCATCTTCGCCAATTACACTCCCTGAGGATGCCGTCCAGTGAGATGCTACTCAACTGAGTCAATCACAATATTTAACTCGTGCTCAGGGTCCTGTGTCAGATGATGTGATCTCCATTCACTATCATTTACAGACTGCAAAAGAGCATTTCGCTGTCTTTTCTGCCAAATACGTTGTTCACATTACTGAGGAACCAGATTTTTACTCAGGAATTGCAGACATAGCACTGTTTGAAGACAAGTTGGGAATAAAACTTCTTTTAAAAAACTGCCCTATACAGGAGAACTTTGGTCACTGCAAGACATCCAAACAATATAAAACCAATGCCTAAAAGCCAGCATGACATTCTGACAGTGATATATTGTTGTTCCTTATGTCAAGGGAGTGCACATCTCAACAGCTGGCTGATGTAGGAATTGGACACACATCCTTCCCCTGGAACACAACCTCCTTGCGGACCCTGCCTTCATTCCAGCTTGTCAGGAGAATTTCTTCCACTGCACCCAAACACACTACAAGTGTTTTCCTGCTTTGTGGGAGCAGGACTCTCCATTTACTTCCTCCCAATGTACAAGATGTAGCCCCAGTGAATCTTCCTCACACACATACAGCATTTGTAGATAAAAATGTTAGTTAAGGTAATTGATTAAATAATAAGCAAGGCAAGTTATGAGAGCCTCAGTTACTAGAAGCAGTGTTTGTTTGTTGTTGTTGTTTTAAGTTACATTTGGGACACTTTCCGCCTAAATACATAGAATCAAGATTCCACATAGATTTTTTCCATAAATTTAACTTCAGTTATAGTTTATGATAACTCTATTATGAGAGTGAAAAAGCACTTAGCAATAGCATCGTTGAATATTGGAATGTAAATCTCTGAGCTCCTTATCTTATGAAATAAGTCTTTCTGTGTGCATAAAATACAGTTCAATGTTAAGTATTTTCTAGAAAATGGGGGACAAATCCCAGCATAATCTTTAGACAAAGTTATTTCAGACGCCTAATGCCTGTAAAATTATAGCTGTGCCTGGTCCTAAACTTGAGGGTCTTTCAACATGCCTATTTTAAAACCAGTTTTTCCAGGGGCTTACAACTCAACCATAAAAATTAGATTCAGGGTGAATCTTGGTGTATGAACACTCAGCCTGGAACATACTTCTGAGATGTGCCCACAGACACGAAGGAGTTTATTTTTGTCTGGGGATAGGACCAGCGTCTCTTTAAGAGATGCAATTTGCATTCAAAAGAATTCACACTGGCACCATTCACATATATGGGATGGATTTTGAGAGAACAGCAGACAAGCTGCATTTCCAGCTACCTGCCCTAGAAGTCTGCACGGGGCAACTGAAGAACAAAAGCCCTCACTTCGTACAGTAATGGTCATATGAACTCAAATAATACTACAATATATTTAAAAAAAATAAATAAAAATAAGAACTTTCAGAAGAAAAACTAAAGCCTCTTCCCAAAGGAGATTTTCCTAATCAACAGTATTATTTTAAGGTTCAAATAAGAACCATTTAGACGCTATAATAAGTTCCTTGAATTACTATTTTTAAACCCAATATGGAAACAAATAAGAAGGCAGGCCACCCTGACAAGGCCTTCCTGCAGGTCTTGGGCAAAGGAATAAGGTAAATTGAGAAGCCAGATCTGATCCTAAAAAACTCCCTTCATCAACATGAGACTCTGGCAAGAGCAGAGGGACAGGCTGGCTGGTTATTTTAGCCAAGTGCACGTGTGCTACTGCCTGCAGCTCACAGCTGCTGAATTAGGCAGTGGGAGCAAACAGACACACGGGCAGGCATCTTTGAGTAGAAAAGGATACAAGCAGCAACGTTTGGATTCAGATTTCAAATGCACCACCATCCAGTGGCACTCCAATCCAGCATCAAGGCTCTGCTTTCCGGGTGTTCAGCCTCAGCTACAAATTCAGACAAACAAGGGAGGAAGGGTGTACCCGCTCCACAGTATGGCGCCCTAAGGGACTGCCAGTGAGACTGGGGCTAGGGCTGCTCACTCCGTGAGTCTGGGGGAGAAGAGGGGCAGTTGAAGAGCACCCGAGTGCCCAAACCCAGCCACCCTCATCTCTGCACTCTCACTGAGTCTTTGAAGTACAATGACAAGCTACCTTCCAGACATTAGCTCCATTAGCATAACCAAGAAACATCTAACCCTGTTTTCCCCATTCCTGTGCAGAGTTTGCAACATAACTAGAGAAAAAGTGCAAGCAAATGTGAGGAGGGGTGGAAAAAAAAAAATCAGGGATAATAATTATAAATACCCACATGTAATCTGACTATAGGAACTAGTCAAGTAACTCAATCCTATTAAAATCAGCGGGAGATGAAGGGAGGGCTCAGCTCAACTAGTTTGTGCTGTTTAGGTTCTGCCAGTTTTGAGTGCCCTTTGCAAACATCCATTTTTCCTTTCCTGGCAGCAGCCCACTTCTATTACATTTGTGGGTTCTGCTGAAGAGAAGAGGAGAAAGGGTCTGCCAAGGAGACCCTGATCTCTGCTGTGTGTTAAACGAATCCAGCCAAGTTATCTCCTTCCATTGGTTTTGGAGCTGTCCTCTAGGCAACAGCTTCCCCCAGCAATGCCCACATGCTCCTGCACCAGGCAGTCTGTTATGATGCCAGCCTTCCTCCCCTCTGTCTCTGCTGGGAGGTGTCAGTGCCCTGGGATGTACTGGGGACATTGCCAGGTGGCTCCTGTCCTACTCTTCAGTTGTGGCTAGCAAAGGCAGGTTCATAAAAAATATAGACTCTTTACTATTCACATGTGGCACTAGACCTCTACCTTGTATCAGCAGGCAGGCATCCACCCACTAAGGAGCTCCCAGGAACTGAAACGCTTTCACAGCAGGAAAAATAAGAACCGCTATTTTAAATGGCAACTCCAAATGCTGCTGTTTGGGGCAGGATGCAAATCCAAGTCAAAACAGCTGCTGAACTGCCTAAAGCCAAACCATAGAAATTGGATTTTATTTTAATTTTTAAGGATAAAATCAAAATGTTTCTCTTATGCCTAAGAACCACTTAAAACCCAATGAGTAGCCAAGACTCCACTTCTTTCAGTAGGTAGCTGTGTGAGTTCTCCTTTCCCTCCGCATCTCCCCAGTACATTTCAAACTCTTTTGCTCTTTCAGTCAACATAAATAATGCCACAGTAGCTAGGTCTCTAGTAACACATCTTAATTTTCTCATTAGTGAGATAATTTGACATACATCTTACTAATGACAAGTTTAAGATACCATCTGATATTTTATACACTTGAAATCATTAATTTACATGAAAAAGCCTATACTACTGCAGAATAAAAGCATCCCATAGCAAACCTGTGTGCCTAAAGGATCTGTTGTGCATTGGTCAAGCATGAAGGAAGGCTTACATGCCTAAAAGCTTGTCTATTTTCTACCCCAAGTCAGCTGCCTGACCAATAGGAAAGTTATATTTCCTTGGAAGAGACAACTTGTTCCTGCTTATGTATTTTAGAAGCTACAGTGAGTTTGCATACATTACATGTCAAACTGACAACATAAGGATTTCACAAGTGTCTTTCAGTCTAATAAATTAAAAAAATGCAGCACTACAGAATACTCACTATAATAGGTAACAATATCCAATCCAATCCAGCCCTTGTCTGGAGCAGGGACCTACATGGGGCTCCACACTCATCCTGCACCACAGTGCCTAACAGCACCCTCCCCAGAAGGCTGGAGAAGAATTGTGACCCTGATCTTCCATGAGAATGGGACAGAGTTATGTTTTAGAGCACTGTTTTAGAAGTGTGGACAGGAAAGCCAAGAAACAGAAGATGAGTGGGAATTGTCTCTCAGGTAGAGCCACACACAACGCTTCCCCTTGCACAATCTGTGATGAGGGATCCCACTGGCACACGTGAAAAATAAAAGAGGCTTGATGAAAGCCTTCCTGAGTCAGACCTGTCAACTTCCAAACAAAAAGTCAAGAACATGAGCAAACATTAACAATTAACTCCAGGGCACAGCCACCTGGAAAGCTGAGTCTTCATACAGCTTTTCTCCACATGACTCCTACAGGAGTTTCACCCACAGGACCAGGGTTTATGCCCTGGATGTGTTGCTGTGCTGAACTGCTGGCTAGGGCCAGCAGTATAGCCAAGTCTAACAGGCAGCTCCTTGCTGCTTTATATTTCCCTTCAACAGTTGGTTTTTTGAAAGTGTAGGACATTTTTCTATTCAAGGAAGAACCTTTCTATTGCAAAAGCAAACCACCTGTAGATCTCTACATTTCTTAGAACACCCTCTATGCCTTTTCTACTGACATCAACTAACCAATACTCAATTTACAAGTTTTTTAGGCAAACACGGATACTGCGCTTCCCAGGCTTTGCACAGGAGCAGTCAAATGAAGCTCAGGAACACACTGAATCTATCGAGTCTTCACCTCTTCTCGTCCTCACTGATGGAAGTAGCGTTGTGATGGGCCACGCTCAACGAGCATAGAACCTGTCCAGAGACGTACCTTTGGCATGATCAAATATAGATGTACTTATAAGAGCAGCATCCTGAAAATACAAGGGAATGAGATCAAAGAAAACTGAGGAAGAACTGAAAGAACAGGGTTGGCAGAATGCAGACAGAAGAGCACAGGGTCAAAAAAGAATTACATCAGCAACAAACTGAGGACATTTGGTACCCTTGGATCCCTCAGAGCAATCGACACATCACCTTTGTGTTGAAGAACAGACTTAAGGGTCCTATATACCAAGGCCAGTCTATGAGGTGCCTACTAAAGAGACTGACAGGGAACAGGTGATAGGGAATACAGAAAGTCAGGTATAGAGGGCTTACCCCACTTTGAGCAGCAAAATGACTGGTGTTGCTTTGAAACCATTCACGCTTATTAAAAAAAGTAAAGAGGACATCTATCTGTGGTACGGGTCTCCAAACCACTTGCCTTTAGGTGCCAAATTATGCAAGTCCAAAGGAGGAAGCAGCCTTAAAAATCATCATGCACAATAATACTTCAAGTCAGAGCATATCTGTTGGCCTTACTGATTGATAAGTGTCATGGTGTTCTCCGTGACAAGAAGCACGGAGAAGGACACATCAAGATTCTCTAGTCTTCAAACCTGTATTTTGCAAATTACAGAACAGAAATCATGTGCTGTCCTTATTGTACATATTTATTGTCTCAGTGAAAACTAGGTTTACCAGTCCAATTTGGGTGGGTTTTCTGCATTCTCCCCTCCAAGGACGCCAGTTTATTTTCTGGTCAAAACTGCTCTATCCAAAGCACTGAAAACCCTAGCGAGTTGTTTGCCTTTGTAAATACACCCTGTGAACACATGCGTATTTCTGTCTTGTACCTGCTGCCAGACCTGATAATCATACAGCTTACATCCCAGGACGTGCTCAAACCAAAAGTGGATAGTGGGATTTTATATAATATTCAGGTAGTATACAATAAAGCCAAGTTCTCGGTTTCACATGCAGGTCCACAGGAGATTTTCAGATCAAATGTGTTTTAAAGTATCTGTTTATACTCTAAAGAAATCTTAAATTATGTTTACTTAATACTTACCATAGGGAAAGTTAGATAAAGATGCATGCTTACTGGGATGCTGTAAGAGCAACTATTCAGTAGAGAGATTTTTAATACAGTTAAGTACTGTACACACTACTGTGAAATGTTAAGGTGCATGCATACAGCTCAATAAAACAATGCCAGAAATACTCAGAAGGAAATGCACAGGTAACAAGAGGTTAAATTGCACAGTTTGGACAAGGCCCATTTTAAATTGCAGTAAATTCTGATGAGAACAAATCAAAATTCAAAATCAAAACCATTTTTCAAATAAAGCCCCAGTAATTTGCTTTTATTTTTCCTCCCCTCTTAATTCCCCTAGTATTCTTGGCTGCAAAAACACTTTCATGGCCAAAAGACAGACTGCAAACCAGAAAAGCAAATTAGAAATATGCCTGCATGGATACCAGATTAAAGGAACTGCACTCTTTTGGTGTGCATTACCTAGAGTAGCATGCATCCTCATTTTATGTTCAGCCTGAATGCCTCCAATAGCCTACATTGGAACTCTTTTTTTTTTCCCCTTCAGGGATCTTAACACGTTTTAAGCAGATGTATCATCAAATGTATTACATGCCAATCTGTTTATCATTAAAATGAAAAATCAATATGTCTGATTCGAGCGTAAACAGGAGTTGAATGTTCAAGCTGTCATTGAAGATGACATATAATTATAGAGTATGATTTGTACTTGGCAAATCATTATTTCCTGAAAAGGGCAACAGACAGTAGCAACAAACTTTTCACAGCAACTCAGTACAGTGCCACTTATAGCCAGGGAATTAGTTTTATGTATGCAAAAAGATACCTATGCAGCCAAAAGGAGCAATAAGCAAACAATCACTGTTAAATTTAATCATTATGTATGTTTAGCTGATGAGAGAACATGTAGCTTTATGTTACTGGGCTGAGTCCAGATCTTTATTTAAAACAGAAGTACTGAAAATAAGAACTTCAAAAAAAATACTAGAGGGTTTCTGTTCTGGACCATTAATTTTTCAGTCAAATCAAACTATCATTTAATTGAATCCTGATGCTAGAACTTGGATTCTACATGAAAAACTTGAAACTAAAGCACATAGAATAATTTGTTATGTTGAGCTATTCATCCCAATATGTCAAGAAAAAAAAAAAAAAAGACAAACTCACAATAAAGTTAGCCTACTTTTTGTGATGACACAGAACTAATAACAAAAGGAAACAAGCCTTTGTCCTGGCCAAGAAACTAAGCCATTAACTACTATTTTCTTCTAGTTGATAATTATTTTTAAAAACAGATGCTTGCAAAATGAACGAGAATACTCTGTGAAAATACAACATCTCTTGATAATCATAAAATTTGCCTGAAAAACCAAAGACTTTCAAAGGCAACTAGGAATTTTAGGCATCTTCTTTGAGCCAGTACAAAATGCTTGGCTTTCATGAGTAGCAAAGAACAATCTCCGAATGAGGAAAACTATTTTTAAAACTGCGTCACATCAATTATTCAGGTACTATGGGGAGTGGGAGGGGGGTCATTTCACTTCTCTTATAAGTATCAAATTGTGAGTATGGCAGGAAACTCTGCTTCAGAAAAGAAAACATGAATCCTCCTCTGATTTTGAATCATGACTTACACAAGCCTCCAAACACGGCATTTGGGGGTCTTCAATTAATATTTTTCTCCACTTTGTGCCTCATCATCGTATTCTCCCACTCTGCTAGCTCACTAGAGCAAATAGCATCTGCAGAACAAAGGAGGGAAATCCTTCCATTTTTACTAGAAGCAATCATTCAACTAACCAGCTGTGAACTTCTTCAAGCAGACAAGAACATGCTGGAAGTATATGGCAGCCTTCAGCTGTGGGATCTGCAAGTGTCCTGGTTCTGCACAACAATTGACAGCTTCTATCAGCACAAGAACCAAGGAAGCTCTGTCTTGGTGCACTAGAAATGATGCAAGACTTCAAACAACAATGATAAGAGTACGCTCACTTAATAAATATTAACAGAAACCTATAAGTCCCCATTGAATCTTCCTAATATTGGTCACATACACTAGGGCAAAAGGAAAGTGGGTGTGGAAGTAGGGTGGGAGGAGATCAGCGTTCTAACCATGATCTTGCATTTTTGCCTCCAAGTCACATTCTTCTCTGATTACAGAGTTCAGTTTCTACTAAAAAAAAATATTTTGCAGATAGAAGAAAGTATTAGCTTCCAGGATTGCAAAGTAAAAGTAGCACTGTTATCACAGTCATCTGAGTAGGAAGAATAAATTCTATAGTTGTGCCCTCCCACCACAGCTTTATTTTATTGACACTAGTAGGAGCACCAACCACTTAGCACAGCTGCAGATAGTACTCAAATTTTGACTCTTCTACACGTATTCTTATTGATACATGTCATTCCTTCCCATCAGGTCAGGCTGTGTGCAGAACTGAAGGGTACATTTTAATATTACAGGTGCTTTTAACAAACACCCATCAAAGATGCAGCAGCCTCCAGATACCCAATTGATATTTTAGCTTACACATCAAACAAAATGACTTTCAAACTGTGGGTTGAATTAGAAGTTTTTCAGTTCCTTTTATTCAAGAAGAACATGCAGATGTGTTTTAATCTCAAGAAAATATTTGCAAAATACTTGGAATTGAATCTATTGTATAATACTCCTAACAAACATAACAGCTCAATGATTTAAAATGCTAAGTTTTGCTAAATATCTTTTTAAAATCCTAGCCTGCTTCCATAAGCTTAAAATTCCCTAATACACTAAAATTCAGATTTATTTTGTTTTTAAAAAAAAAAATAAAAAAAAATCACATTACCTCTAAAACTAGGCCTGTCTAACCTTTAGGAAGAGAACAGCAGAGATGAGCTCAACATATTTAAAACAAGGATATAACAAGAAGAGATACAGCAGATGAACTGTTTCCAGTTACTTGCTGTTATAAGAATACTGTACAAGTCTCTTACGAATTCATTTACATCTAGTCAAAGTATTAACACTGTTAGATAAGAAATACTACAATCTGAATGAACTCAGTTTAGTATCAGAGGCCTTAATAATACAGGCAGAACGGAGGCATGAAAAAGGAAAGTATATTTGCCTTCCTTTCTTGCAACAACAACAACAAAAAAAAATGTCAGGTAAAACAGAGGGCCATTGTACTAAATGTTGTACTAAACATTGCACTAAAGAGCAGAAATAAAAACATCCTAAAAACACCTGGTGCCACTTTCCCTTGAAAACTTTATGCCACCTAGAGAGCTAGTGAAATAACATAAAAGCAGAAACTTGGTCTTTCATTTATAGACAGAAGTTGCCAAACCTAGTGCCAAGGAAGGTCTTGAGACTACAGAGAAGCAGAAGTTTTAAGCACAGTAGAAATATACTTAGCTAAGAACAGTCTGCAGATTTTTACCTAATACATCTTCCATAGGTAAAATCCTGTTGACAGTAGGCTAACCCAGCCTACTCCATGTACACGTAGTGCATCCTAATTCCCTTTTTGTCACATTTGCTATCCAGAAGACACAGTTCGCATCCCACCAGCAAAAATGCTTTAGTCTCCCCTAGTTTACACAATGCAGCTATTAAGAGACATGAACTACCTTGGCCATCCACACAAAGTTGTCAACTTTGAGAGAGATGCAGGGCGAGACATCAGCACTATTAATTTATAATATCCACAGCATAACTTCTTCAACTGAGTTACTTAGTTTTAAAGTTCTTTTCTGGTTATAAACTCAAAACCTTGTTCTGTTTGTTATTAGGATGTGCAAGAAACTAAACTACCTCAAGGGGAAAAGAAGAAACTTCCAGCAAACATCAAATTCTTCAGGAGTATCAGGTCTTCCAGGTAAATATATATACACCCTTACCTATGCATGCTCTCACTAGGCTTTAGGATATAAAAGAGAAGGAAAAAGCAGAGAATTCTAATCACTAAAAACAAAGAAAAAAAATGAAATATATTGGTATAATATAATAATAATATCTTAAGGGTAGAACAGAACCTGTTTAAGCCCTCAACTTCTCAAAATGAAGAAATCCTCATCCTCCAACAAAAATAGTTCTCTCAGAGCTGGTATTTCAAGATCCAACACCTGACTGGGTCAGCAGGTGTTAAGAGTTACAGAAATGGTGCTGTTGATTACTGATGGGTGTATTTTTCTCTATTATTTACAGTTCCCTTAAACTGCCTGTTGCAAGACCATTCTTTTTGGTTGCCGGTAAAAATACTAAATTTTAAGCAAGAAGACAATGTGTCTGTGTGCTAAAAGAGCATTCTAAGAGGAAAAAAAGTCAACCTTTGATAAGCCTGACATTTATCAGAAGAAGACAAAATATTTTGCAAAGTATTTTTCCTATATTGAAAAATTATACATAAATAAAAACGTGTCAAATCTTGAGAAGTTTCAGCATATCAACAATTCTTAAGTAAGACCTAGCGTTTTGGGGGAGGTCTGGCTCTGCACTGGGGTGAGTTTTCCATAGGAAAATACATCAGGCTAAATTCTAATCCTCATAGAAACTATGTGTAAACATTCCCCAAATGGGAAGCTGGAGTAGATGTGTGAGACCCAGAGTCTGGAGAGCTGGTGTGGGAGAGAGAGACCAGAGAGACAAGGAAAGAGGCTCAAAAACCACGTCCTCTGGCAGGACACTGGGACAGGAAGATCATAATCAACTCCGTAGTTCATCCTTCTAAGTCAAGCACAAAAAACTTAAGGAATGCTTAAGTGACCTAAATACGCCTTCCCTTTATATCTTCATATCATCTGCAAATACAGGATTACTTACTGTTTGTACCATAGCTCAGCAGGCATGACAAGCAGTCCCGAAGTGGAACGCTTTGTGTTTCATTGTGCTTCAGGAGATTAGGAAAAACGCACAGACAGGCTTCCTAAAGAAACAGCCTGACATTTGATACAGACTGGGCAGGTACTGCCTCTGCTGCACATAAGCTGACATTGCTGGGCCTTTTCGGGTACCGGGAAGAGCCAGAGTTTGGCAGACAGCAATGCTGCTGCGTATCACACCCATTTCTCTGCTCACTGCCACTCTTTCAGCCTGCCCAGTCACTACTAAGCTGCCTACCTGCTTGTTCCCAGGAAAACTTCTGCCATGGTAGCAGCTGCAGTTCCTGCTTTAGTATCTGGAAATCTTTTTTCCTCTCACCCCCTTGTCTATGAAGTGCCAAGAAGGAACCCAGCTGTTCAACATTTCATTGCTGATTTCTTTGGGAAGGCCTGGAGAAGCCACAAGTGGGCTGCCTTCCTTTTTCATGGGAGAAGAGGAGCCTTTTTAACTGAAAAATAAAAATAAAAATGAAATGCAACTTGAGACTTTTTTTTTTTTTTTGCTCTCTCACCCTGTGTGAACTGAAGAATCTCAGAATCTTCACACTCACCGTATCTTGAGCCTCTCTCTGCCCTCTTGTAGGTCTCAGAGCAGCAGAGGGAGTGCCTCAGCCTATTACTCATCGCACGGCTTGACAAAAGGAGAAGCCTATTTTTCAGGCTTCCCATCTCTTTGCAGAGACAGTGCAGTCTGCTACTGAGCGTACTCAGAAGAGATCTTATCGTGCCTTTTAAAAGGATTTTTCCCCCAAACCAAGCAAAGTGGGAGTGGCCAGTGTCATCTATATTCATGCCATGTTTTATAGCTCAAACATCAGATTGCTCCTGCTGTAACTCAGTTTGTAAAGAGTGTTTGGGGGGAATGAAAACAAAGCAAAAAAAAAAGTTATTTTTTTCACTGCTTGTAGATCAAAAGGCTTACATGCTGTACTTTTACCACAAAGCAAATGTTTGTGCTATGTAAACTCCCAACAACTGAGATTATAATGAAAGCACTAACAGACATTTTTATTGACCTACAGCTCACTTATAATCACAGGTATGTTCAGTAGCTTTTAAAATCTAAGAGGACAGAAATAACTTCCTGGCTGTTCTTACTACGCAATGTTTTCTGAGCCTCCCTGCTTTAATTTGGGCTTTCATTTCATGGCGAGGTGGTTGCCACAAAGTATTCATCGCCCCTGTGTTCCCAGTGCTCTGAGGCAAAAAGGAAAATAAATTAAAGTCAAATGGGCTGTGTGAAAATGTTTGGTCTCAGAAATCAGGAGGGGAAACAATAACCAGAATCAGCTATAACTGCCCAGGAGCAGGCAGAGACAGAGAAATCAGCTGCAGAAAGATCTCCTTATGACCCCTGCAATTTTTGTCTGCCAAATTTAAAAGGCCTCTTTCTTTTCTCCCCAAAGGGTACATGGGGAATATGGTCATTTAAGGAGCGCAGCACTAAACACAGGAAGGCAGCGTGACTCTTATCCCCAGAAATGGTGGCATGAGTAAACCCAGTCCAGGACTGGAAAAGCCTGCAAAATAAGGGCAGTAGACAGCAGACGGAAAAAGTGAGATACGCCCGTGTGGAAAGAGTTCAGTCGTGAGATCGATGGCTGCAGTTACCGCGAGCGACTCCATAAACACACATTCCTCGATAATCCACGGAGCATAGTTAGTTACGGTCGGCGGATCGGGGATGGCCTGGCTGAGTGGAGAAGTGTTTTACATGGCAGGCTGTCCTCACAAGGCTGCACCAATACCGCTAGCAAATGCAGCAGGAAAAGAGTGGGCTACACATTGTAATGGACCTCACGTGTGCTCAGGAGGGCAGGATAATGTTGGCACCTCGCTGTCCTGGGAGGCAAGGCTCCTGAAGGGAGAGAAACCTGCTCAGGGGTTCTCCTCTTCCCCTTCCTTGTCTACTCGAGTGGTTTGGACACACCAAAAGTTTGGGTCATGGGGTTTTGTTGTTGTTGTTGTTGTTTGGTTTGTTTTTCTCGATGCTTGCCAAAAAGGAGCACTAAGAACCCTTTATCTGTCCTCTTCGAGTCAATGTCTTTCTGCCTGGGGGAAACGAAGACACTCCTATAGTCTACCTATAAACTTGTCTTTCAGTTTATGGCTTGGGTGTTTTGCGAGTGTTTTTTTTTTTCTTTTTTTTTTTTTCTTTTTTTTTTTCTAACCAGGATATCTTTCCAACTTTACCCTGCATTTTATTATACCTACATTCTGTTTCCAAACACATTTTGATAAGCTGTCCAAACATGCCTAAGAGTATGGCTTTATGTGATTGCCACAATGTCATCAGGAGCCATTTTATCTAACCTACCATGTTAAGCTAACCATAAATTTGAATAACAGATCACATCATAAATTCCATCAGAACAAATATTTTTCTAAAAGCATTTAACATTTTCTCTGATGGGGGATGCCAGAACTGCTTCATATAAAAGTAGTAAACGGGGAAGAAAAAAAAATGAAGCAGTGTTGAACTGGTGAAGAAAATTTACCACTACTTTTCCAAGCGAAACACTTTTTAAAAGCGCTGTCTAATAAGGAGCCAGCTCTTTGACACGCTACGTTACAGCGAGTAAGCGGGCTTGGCCAAGCTCCCAGACAGAGAACAACCCTCTGGATGCCACCGCATTTGCCCTTACACGAGCGATTTCCCCAATCACCGCTTAATATTTTAACCTTTTCGGGGCTTTTTGGGGAAGGCCGAGGCACTAGGCCA
Source organism: Aythya fuligula (assembly GCF_009819795.1). Taxonomy (NCBI): domain Eukaryota; kingdom Metazoa; phylum Chordata; class Aves; order Anseriformes; family Anatidae; genus Aythya; species Aythya fuligula. The sequence continues at coordinate 4,028,677 of NC_045562.1, forward strand.
GGCCAGTGCTGGGTGCTGCTCTTCTCTGTCACACCCAGCAGGAAACTGTTTGGCAATGGCATGCCCGCACCCGTTTCCCCGTGAGGAGGCACGGTGGCTGCGGTGGCAGCGAGGTGCTGGCGGCGGCGCCATGGTGGCGGCAGATTTGCCAGGCAGCTGCCCGTGAGGTGATCATGAGCCAGCCCAGGCTGGTCATGGCTGGTTCCAGACGGGCAGTGGGACCTGGCCATTGTGCTTCAAAATCTTCTGCTCTGATACTTCAGAATGTCTCAAATGCACTCAGCACCCCTTTCCAAACATTTTTACCAATATAAGATTGCAGCCATGGGGTGGGAGACGTACTCTGGGGCCTCCATGGTGAATGGGGAGTATGTGCGCCTGAGAGACTATGGCCATATAGTGACACCCCTGAGGGTCTGTGGTGACGCACACCAGGCAGAGACACCCCGAAGAGACTGTGTCTGGGGGGCAACCTACATATTGTCTTGCCCTACCACAGCCACAGAATGGCTTTCAAGGATGCCCAGTGCCATTTCCCTCATGGACGTGCCATCTTGACAGTGCAGGTGGCCACATCCATGCCACACCACCTGTCACCTTCCAGCACAGAGGGTATTTTGGCAGAAAAGGGTGTGCAACCTGAAATGCCAGCTTTTTCCCTCCACAGCTGGTGGGAGGTGAAGCAAGGGAAGGGAACGTGGCCACAGACAGAGAAGACCCTCAGTACTTTACAGTGTGTGGTTTAAGCTGCAGTTGGAGCACTACCGCAGTGATCTCAGTGACCAAGGCTAAGTTCGAGGTGGGTGTTTTATAAGGACAGTTTCTACTTTTGCTAAAGGAAAAAAAAAAAAAAATCTTAACTCTCTTAGCAAATCAACTCATTTTTGAGAATTTTATTTTGATGCTATTTGCTTGGGCTTGTCTGACTCTTCAGCAAGAAATTGTGTGTGTGGGGAGAAAAAATCTGTGGTGAGAGATGGAAGATTTCTGACGTATTCTTCAGCCCTAAGTCGTTTTACACAAAAACCATAGACTAGTGGCAACTTGAAGGTGTTGGAAAGTAGAAAGAAGAGAAGATTATTTGCTGTGAGGGACAACATGAAATGAGGTGGATACTTACTGTTCACATCTACCTTTTTGGCCACAGCAACATACGGTTCAGCAGACACCAAAGGCCACAAACAGACTGGACACAGATCATCACACTGGATGAACACAAAACTGTATGAGAGGAGAGCAAGGTGTAAATGATGCAGATATACCTCATCTTCTTCAGTGTGCTTCTTCATAGTTACTTCACACCCAATAAAGAAAATAAAAGTAAGAAGAAATAGTCTCTTATAATATTATCTCAAAATAATATTTGGATGATTAGGGATCATCACTTTCCCTCTTCTCCTTCAGAAGCATTTACAGCCCACAGCCAGGTACCACACACTGCAAAACTCAACTTTAGGTTGAACATTTTGCAGCTTGTGGGATGGAATGGCACCAAAAAAAAATCAAGAAAAGTACAGGAGAAGCAGTTATGTGACAAGCGTGACAGAGGCTCCCTGAAGAGGGTGAGCACAAATACTGCGAGCACTCACAGCATGAGGAATGAGTCCCTGCACGCCGTGGCAGACAGAAGGTGTGACATCTGCATGCTTTCCGGACAAGAGCAAGAGAGAGGCCGGTAAGCTGGGACACTCCAACAGTAGCAGCTCTGTTGCGCTATACCTGTTTTTTGAAAAATGTGACATCCCCTTCAGCCTACACCTGCAGCGCTTAGCAGAAGGTCTAATTTTACCAAGTATGGATGAAAATGAATTTAGCAACTACAGAGAGATCCCAGGTTTCTGTAAGCTTTGGAAGAGATGTTCAAAGCAGCATAGAAAGCCACGTCAGAAAAAACTCTAAGTGGCACCCCTTCTAGGGTTTCTCTGCTAAGCTCCCAAATCCCCCAAATTTGGATCCAGCTCCTATAAAATAACAAGGAGTAGTTTCATTCATTCCCTGGGCTACAACATGACACTATTGACAAGGAAGTCCAGTGACAGTATTGCAGAGTCAGACACGTAGGGAGCAGACAGACATGTTAAGTATACTGTGCTGGACACGGGATATGAGCAAGCTATGGGCTGAAAAGTCCTGTCACAAATGACTGAAGCCATACAATGAGGCTTGAAAACTAGTGCTAGGCCGCCTAATCCTTATTGATAAGTGTTGCCTCCGTACAAACCAGACTTTGAGGAGCTGAGGCTCAACAGAGAATGTAAGGCTTGGGTCCAACCAGGCAATTCTGGTTGCCATAGCTCAGCAGCTGACCCACTGGAGGGGGACACACACCGATGGGTGGCACACACTGACGACAGGGAAGTTCCCAGCCCTGCTCAGAGGGGAGACATGAACTGGTTGGACTGGCATTTGCTGAGAAAGGACAGTGCCCCCACAAAACTAACAAGGGTAGTCAAAGCACTAAACAAAAGCCAGCCGAGCATTCCCAGCCTGGGTCTGGATGCTGCTGTGGGGTGGACAGAATGAGAGAGGCCAAGGTAGGTGCTAATCCCATCCCACAGCTTCCTTACACTGAAATAAAAAGCAAACACATATGAAACAGAGAAGGGAAAAAAAAAAAAAAAAAAAAAAAGGAGTGAGGGAGGGGGAAGATGCCCAGAAAGGATGGTTTGCATTGTCCTGGAGAAACAGCAGCCAGAGCAGGAAGAAGAAGGAATGTGCCTGTGTGTGCACACCATGTGGGACAAAGGCAGCGTATTTCTCTCCAGCCCTGCTGAAGAGCCCTGCTGACATCTGTCAGCGCTGTATGTCTGCGTACAAGCAACAATGAGCACGATGCTCGTTCTGGTGCCGTCGGTAACAGGTTTTTCGTGTCGATTCCCTCATCCCAGTCGTCCTTTTGGCTCTCCTCCTCAAGCCCTATACATCCAGTTTCAGTGATACCCCCTGCAGACACGCACACGCACCCCGTGTCCTGACCTCTCCCTCTTTTTAGTCCTCAGCCCACTGCATCCGACCTGCCTCCTGCAGCCCGGGGGGGACGGGTGCAACCTCCTCTCCCCCCGCACCCCTGGGACCCCGCACCCTTGGGACCCCGGCTCGGGGCTGCGGGGGAAGGGGGCGACGGATGCAAGGCTGCGGTGGCAGCGGGAGGCGAGGGGAGTTTCTGAATGGTTAAAAAAAGTTCTCGGTGAGCAAACTGTGCTGCTGTCAAAGATTCTCCCCCCGCACACACACCACCCCCCTTCTTCTTCCCTTCCCTCCCCCCGCTCCGTTTTTATTTTTAAGGCAGTTGATGCGGTAATTAAGAATTTGGTGAGAGCCCGGTCAGGTCACCTCGTTTCTCAGATCAGAGCCCCATCAGAAATTCTTTCAAGTGTCCTTCTGCGTCGCCAAAGATGACAACAGCAAATCAATAAGCGCTTGAAATGAAAGGGGCTGCCGGCTAGCCCCCGAGGCTACAGATTTTCGCACCGCCGCTCTTTCTATTTTTTTTTTTTCTTCTTCCCTGAACTTCTCTCGCCTTCGCACTGCCTCTCGCCGAGGAGCTGCCTTTTCTTGCTGGTCTCATGCCGGAGGTAAGCTCTCTGCTCGCAGATCTGTCGCCGTGCGGCTGCCACCCGGGGACACCGGCACCGGGCTGGCCCCGGAGAGCAGGGGCGCCGAGCAGCCTTGCGGTGCCGCCGCTGCCTCTTCTTCCCTCTCCTTCGGGAAAAAAAAATAATATATATAATATATATATAATAACGGGAGAGGGGTGAGGGATCGAAGCGAGGACAAACAAACGCAGGAGTCGCGGTGCGGAGCTTGGGGTGCTGCGTGCTAACGGGGATCGCCCCGCTCCGGTTCGCACCCCGTCCTCGCTCCCGGTGCGCCCCGGTTGAAGCAGCCTGCTAACGAGCGGCAGCAAAACCCGGGACCTTTTAATTAGGGGACTCATTAGGGGACTCAATACGGACGTTTATATGTTCCTTTAGCTCAAGTGGTTAAGCGCTAATTTCGAAACGATTATAAAATCCGCCAGGCGCGGTCTTTTTAATTTATATGCAAATCGGTGGGTCCGCATGAAACCCTTAATTTTTTTAACAATTATCGGCCGTCCGGACGAGCGGGTCGGAAACCAGATCTGGGCAGGGAGAAAACCTGCGGGCAGCCCGGCAGATCGATAATGTCTGAGCGCGTTAAACGCGGCGAGCTGTAGGTATTTACCTACTCCTCCGCCGTCAGATAAGGAGCTCGGAGGGGTGGGAGGGGAGGCTGAAGGGGGCAGAGGGAAAGGGCTGCTTGCGAGGGCTGCGATCGCGGTCCGGGAATGAAGAAAGTAACTGGTGGGGAGCTGCCCCGCACTGCCCGGGATAACTCCCCTGTCCTCCGCTCCCTCGGCCGCTGGAAGATGCCGAGGGATGCCTGAAACGCGGCGCTCCGGCCGGGCAGCGCCTGCCTGCTTTGGGTGGGTGGCCCGTTTCTTTCCTTTCTTAATTTTTTTTTCTTTATTTTATTCCCTTCCATTTCCCCCGTTCCCGGGGCAAAACCCCGCCGGGAGGGCCGGGCAGGACGGAGGGAGGCCGGGGAAGGAGGGAGGCCGGAGCGGGTACCAGCCCCTCGGGGGTGTCGGGGCCGGGGGGGGGCCGGGCTCTAAATACCGACACCGCGGCCTCCGCTCGGCCGGCCGGCTGCGATCACATTTATCGCCTCGACAGAAGGGGGGAGGAAAATGGAAATCCGGGTATTAAGTCGGCTCCGCGGTTTCCAGCCACCCTGGACCCCCATCTTCCCCGGCAGCATGGCTAATGTATTCCCCGGTGACTCCGGGCATTAATTAGTTGTTTAATAGGAGTATGACTAAAAATGTAAAAGAAGGATTAGGAGCGTGGAACGTATGTCCAGCTCCTTCCACACGCTCTTGGAGGCGATGAAAATCCACCCCCTCCCCGGCTGATGTTTTCCCCGGGAGCCATTTGCATTGCCCACCAGCTGCTCTCACTTGGGCTCCGCGGGCGCGCAGCGGGGCGGGGGGCGATGAGCCCCGAGGGGGCTGCGCACCCGCGCAAGTCGTTGCCAGTTCTCGGGAACAGCCCGGCAGGAGCCGGGAATGCCGCCCGCTCCCTCGCCTTCTGCAGAAAGCGCCGGGAAAATGGATTTGGCTCGGCGGAGCGGCCCCAAGGACAGAAACGCGGGCAGCCAAGGACACGCTTAATTCATTTATTTCCTCCCCCCCCCCCAGCCCCCATCCCCATCCCCACTGAAAACTCCCGTTTCACATTTGCGCGGCCGGCGAGGGGAGCCCAAAGCCTCCGCTCCTCCTGGCGTGTAAAATCTCTTTGCCCTTCCCGGAGGGAGCCGGCGGCGAGGCGAGACTTCCCGGAGCCCCTTCGGGCAGCCTCCCCGCTCCTGCCCCTGCCCGGCGGCAGCTCCGAGCCACCCCCGGCCGGGAGGGGTTCAAACGGATCAGGTGCAGCCTCCGAACTGGGAAAGCTCCTGATTTCTTTTTTTCCTTTTTTTTTTTTCCCTTTTTATTCCTTTTTTTTTTTTATTATTATTATTCTCTTTTTATTTCCTTTTTTTCCTTTTTTTTTTTTTCCTTTTTCTTTTTTGTTTTCCTCGGTGGTCCCTCTAGGAACAAAAACCCGCTGAAAAGCGCTGCGGGAGAAGCGATCGCTTCGCTCGGCTCTCAGCGAACAGCCCCGGCTTCGTTAGGTTGGGAGGCATCGAAAGCGGCACGGAAACGAAATCGGCTTCCTCCCCGGCGCAAAGTCGGTGTCGTTTTTGGGGGGCAGAAGGGGGGAGAAGCAGCCGTGGCATTTTCTCGCTGGCGTCCGTGAACGAGGCGCGGCGAAAGGCGCGGGGCAGCGGCGGGATTGCGGCTCTGCGCTGAGCGAGCGTGTACGGGCGACACCCCGGGGGGGGGGGGGGGGGGGGTTAAAAATAACATCAAATAGAAAAAAAGTAAGAAATACTAAAAGAAAAGGGGGAGCTGTGGGGCACCTCGACACCTCGTCCTCGCACACACCTGGAACCGGGACCGGGGGAGGCTTTGCCCGCAGTGATTTGAGCCCCCAGGCGAGGTGTGTGTGGGGGGGCGCGGGGATCCCCGCGGCCGTCCTCGCTCACCTCGCGTCTCCTCTGCCTACCGAACGCTGCTCCGGCCGCTGCTCCGCCGCCTCCTCGCCTTCTTCCTCCTCCTCCTCCTCCTCCTCCTCCTCCTGCTGCTGCTGCTGCTGCTCCTGCCCTCTTCGCCCTGCGCGCCCCGCGCAGCGCCGCGCAGCCGGGCCTCGCCGCGGGGGAGGCTGGCGGCCTCGGAGGAGGCTCCGTGACGTCAGGCCGGGGGCGGGGCGGGGGCCGGGGCCGGAGGGAGGCCGGGGAGGGAGGCCGGGAGGAGGCAGGGAGGCGGCGGAGGCTCCGCGGCCCCGCAGCCCAGCGCAGGAGCCCGGCGCGGCCCCGCCGCCCCCCCGGCAGCACCGGCAGCAGCAGCGGAGCGAGGCCGGCCCGGTGAGTTAAGGGGGTGGGGTGGGGGGGCGCAGAGGGGACGGCTGCTCGTCCCCGGAGGCTGCCCGGGCTCGGGGGGTAGCAGCCGGCCCGCTCGAGCCTAATTTTGGCTTTTTTACCCCGCTCCGTCGTGCCGCTTGACCCCGGCGAGGAGGGCGCGGGGACGGGTCCCCGCCGTGCCACGGCCTCCTCCGGTGGGGCGGGCAGCGGGGAGCCGGCCCCGCAACGCACAGCCCCAAAAAGCGGCCCTCGGAGGGCTCAGGGGGGGCCTGGGCACGCTGTCGCCCCCGGGGAGCGGCGGGGCCCGGCTGCGGAGCGGGGAGGGCCCGCACGGAACCGACCCCCCCCCCCCGGGCAAAGCCCTGCGCCGAAATCGCCGGCCTCGTTATTTCGGGCGCCGCTGAGATATTTGCCGGGGGTGCTCGGCGTGTTTGTGTGTGTATTGATTTGTTTTCCTCGAAAGAATAGCGAAAGGTACGAAAAAGGAGGGGGGTGAAAAGAAGAAAAGAAACAAAAAAAAAAAAAAAAAAAGAAAGAAATCTCGTGCGGCACCGCTTTGTTGTTCGCGTCCTGCAGTTTTTATAGTGGCCGGGCTGCGAGCAGGTTGCTCCTGAGCGGAGCCGGCCCAGCAAGAAGGGAAAAGGGGAAAGGAAGGGGAATGGGAATGGGAAAGGAAAGGGGAAGGAATGGAAAATGAATGGGAAAGGAAAAGGAAAAGAAATTGGAAAAGAGTGGAAAAAGAAAGGGGACGGGAAAGGAATGGAAAGGAAATGGGAAAGGGAAAGGAACGGAAAAGGAAAGGAAAATGGATAGGAATTGGAAAGGAAAAGGAATAGGAATGGGAAGGAAAATGAAAAGGAATAGGAACGGGAAGGGAAAAGAAAATTATTAGGAATGGGAAAGGAAAAGATAAAGAAAAGGAAAAGGAACAGGTAGGGAAAAGGAAAGGGAAAGGAAAGCTCGCCGGGTGTGTGCGCTCGCTGGGGCTGCGAGTGTGGGGCTGCCGAAACGTTGAATTGCGAGCGGGGAGCGCACGAAATGGAAATGGAATGGAAAGCGGCGAGCGGAGCCGCTTTTAATTGAGGCGCCGGGCAGGAGACAATAGGAAAATGTTTCTCGCTCCTCCCGGCCCCGCTCTGCGCTGTGCTTTCCAAATTTAAAAAAAAAAAAAAAATCTCAAATAAAGGGGGCCTGGAGGTGAGGCCGGAGCGGGCGGTGGCAGTGGGGCCGGGCAATGCTGTGCCCTGCGGGGGGACCGGGGAGCTTTGCAGGGCTCCGGGGGGACCGGGGAGTTTTGTAGGGCGGCGGGGAGCCGGGGCCGTCCCGGAGCAGGGGCGGGCGGCGCTTTTCTCGCCGCCGTCCCAAATAAATCGGGCGCGGCTCCTGCGCTAGGCCCGGCTGCCGGGGGAGCCGAGCTGCTCCCAGGCCGCGGGTAGAAACGCTGTGTCATATCGGGGCTCTCGGGACTCCCCGTTTTCCGCCCCTTTTCTTCCTTTTTTTCGTTGCTTATTATTTTTCCCCGTCCCCCTCTCCCCCGTGTGCCGCCCGGGGCCGCTCGCATGGCCGGGCAGCAGCGCGCCCGCTTCACCCGTCGGCAAGGAGGCGAAGAAGGAGGCTCGCCGAAATGATGGTGCCATGCAAATTTCCCCCGAAATTACCATAAGTAAACATTTGAAGCCTGGGCTAATAAAATCCCATCTGTGTTACTTCATATCGAGTTAGTAGGGAGCTGCGATAATGAATTTTGTAATATCTCCCGAACAGACATCTCAATCAGGCGCTAATCCCGTGATTTTACTACCCAAGCCTCGCCGGCCGGGGCAAGCACGGAGCCTCCGCGGCCGCGCATCTCCCTCCGGGCAGAGAGCCCCGCCGGTACCCTCGCCAGGGCTCCTCGGGCTGGGGGGCTGGCGACCCTCCTCCGCCTCCCCCAAAAATGAGAGGCGGAGGGAGGGAGGCCGAAGCTGCTTCCCAGCGGGGAGAGGCCGCTCGGGAGATGCGCGGGTCGCGCTGCGAGGCATCTCCTGGGCAGCTGGGCTTCTTGATTGCTGCTACTACTCTAATTGTTGCTGTTGTCGTTGTTATAATTATTATTGCTATTATTATCGTTGTTATTATTATTGCTATTGTCGTTATTGCTGTTATCGTGATTGCTGCTATCGTTGTTTCTTATGTATATGCCTTTTTCTTCACGGAGAGTGAGGAAAGCACACTTTTACCAACCCAGCGCCCTTCGTCTCTTGCAGATACCGGGTAATGGAGTCCAACTGCCGTAAGCTTGTCTCGGCCTGCGTCCAGCTAGGTAAGCCCCACACCATTTGCACCGCGGACCCCGGTGCGCAGCGGGGCGCGCAGCGCGGCGGGGATGCTCCGCTGCTCGTCGCCGCGCACCGGCCGCCGCTTGCCAGCCCGTCCCCCGTGTCCCCCCCCCCTGTCCCCAGGGGTGCAGCCGGCCGCCCCCCGGTCCCGGTGGTTGCTCGGCGGCCCCTCCGCGCCCCTCCGCGGGCCGGGAGGCTCCGCTGCGCTGCGCGCCCTCCTGCGCGGCACCACGGCGCCCTCTGCTGCCCGCACCGCGCTGCGCGCCGAGCTGCGCGGCCCCGCGCAAGGGGGTAATAGGGGGGCTGCGGCTGCAGCTCCCCAAAAAGTGCGATCAGCGCTCCCCCCCCGCGCACGGCCGGTTTGGGGTTTTCGGCCCTTCCTTTCGGCCCCCAGCTCCCCAGCCCCAGAGGTCGGCACCCCCCTGGCGCAGGCACCTCCCGCGCCCCTTTTTGGGGAGCCGGGTGGGCGAGCCCGAGGGGCGGTAAAGCAAAACAGCAATGCAAACACATTACAAAGAAGAAAACAAGCGCTCTGTATTCCGAGAGACTGTTTAATCCAAGATAAACGTAATTTTGTTTAAATAAAATATATTAACCTGAATTAATAATACGGGAAACTAGACTGAATTAATAATGTACGTATTCCTGGTCTCGTGGTTAAACACTTCCTCGTAAGAACACTGCATTAACCCTGTTTGGCCAAACAGCTCGCTGTTGCTCGAACAACATGCAGGCGTTTGGGGAATAGCCACGTCCCATCCCGGTCCCACCCTCCCGCCGGGACCCGGGGCGCGGTTTGGTAGCCTCTCTGCAAGCCCCGGGAAGGGGAAGAAATGAGGCTAGAGGAAGGTTAGCGAGCGAAATCCGGGGTAATTCCAAACGCGGAGGCATTAGGAGCCAATAATTTTTAATCCCGGAAACATACGTGATATTAAATCGGGCGCAAATAGGCTTTACCGGGCCCTGGCAGTTCTTCCCTCCGCCCGTAATAAGTGTTAAATAATGTGGAAAGGAAGGGTGACATCGCTTTATATATGGTTTGGAAATAAGAAAGGCCTTTTTACCCTCCCCTGACTTCTCCTCCCGCTGAACAGGTGGTCTTAATCAAAGCCCTTAGCGCGATCTAATGGGAAAGTGGGGACCTTTCTGATATAATAAATTTATGAGCCCTTCCACGCCAGCTTTATTCGGCTAAGTATTTATAAAAGTAATAGCCACATATGCTCCCTGACATGGTAACTTTTACTTCCCCTGCCGAGAAACAAATGGTTATTTTCTTAACCATCAATTATGAAGCCGGATTATTGTCGTACACGTAAAATTTCCTGCCTCGTTACCGTATCAGGCAGCCTGCTTTTCTACCCGTCGGGCTGGAGGGGAAATCTCTATCTAAACACCTTTAATGCCATTCATTAAGAGAGAAGTCTGGAGTAACGCCGGGCTGCCTGGCCCCCAAAGCCTCCCGATGTGCGGGTGCAGATCTGCAGCCGCCTGGGCACAACCAAAATCGCGATTTTTTTCCTCCGATTCCGATAGGGTTCAGCCGCGTTTTGTTATTTTTTTTTTTTTTGTTTGGTTGGGATTTATTTTTTTTTTCGCCTCTTTGCTTCGCTTTGCGTTTAATTACGGAGCGCCCGTTGATTCCGCAGTGCCAGGACTTCGGCTTTAACGTCAGAAAAGGAAAAAAGTCTCGTCCGTCTGTCGGCCCGATATAGGGGCAGGGCAAGCGGGCAGGGATTTGGGGGGGGTGCCCTCTTCTGACAGCGAACCTTTTGGGAAATTGCCGCTGCGGGGAGGTGATTGCGCAAAACAGGCGCACAAGGCGGGCAGCCGCTCGCCGGCGCTATCGCTGATAACGGGGAAAATGGGAGATTTGGGGGCAAAACAGCGCTTCTGCGGGAAGAGGGTGAGAAACGGAGTGGGAGCTCCCCGGGGTGCGGCGAGGCTGCGGGAGAAGCGGCCCCGTGGCCGTCTGTGAACGGGGGGCACCCGAAATGCGGCGGGATGGAAATAATCCTGCGGCGAGGGGGTCGCCAAAAATCGGCTTCTGGGTGCCCGGCCCCGCACGGTTACGCCTCGGGAAGCACCCAGCGGGCTGGCAGGTTTCTGGGGGTTTTATTCCGACAACTTTTAGGTGGGGAAGGGGGGAGGCTGAAATTACGGCCGTGTGCGCGGAGTTGTGCGTGTGGAAGCCGAATTCGTTGGGTGCCCGAGCTCTGCCGGAGGAATCCCTGCCTGAAATCGATAACGAGGGGACTGCTGAAGCAGCAGCCTCCCGAGATAAAGCGCTGAAATTACATACCGCCTTGGAGCACCAGCCGGCATCGCGAATTGATTGTTTCAACTCTTTTAACAAAACAAAATCGTTCCTCGGGCTCGCTAGGCACTAACTTAGCACCGCCTTGAAAAATGAAAAAATAAAATAAAATAAAATTAAATTAAAAAAAAAAAACAGCGCTGATTCAGCTAGACCTCCGGAGAGAAGGTGCCCGATGCCCTGGTGCAGCGGGGACCCGGTGGGCGCCCAGCTTGGCCAAAATAGAAATGCAAAATACAAGTTATTCGATGCGCTTCCGACGTGTAATTTCTTTTTTTATTATTATTTTTTTTTCTCTCTCTCTCCCCGCCGGCGTCTGAGGATAATATATGCAGCAGTTGTTAGCCTCACTCCAGGGAAAACTAAATGTATAACGAAAGCTTATTCGTGAGTAGGAATATACTAATGGAACAATCTGATGTCTTCTTAATCCTATGTAAAAAGCTCTGTAGTCTTCCTAATATTGACTGAATGGGTAATTAATGGCTCTTCATCTCGGAGAATACCCGGTAATCCGAGCTAGGCGAAAGACAACAAGCCAAAGGTAAAAGACAACAGGACTAGCTGGAGACTCCACAGAAGAACCGATTTATCCATTTAGGAGAGTATTACGCCTCGAAACAATGATCCCATAAGTAGATAAAGGAAAAGTGGGAAAATAAATACCTGCGGGCGGCCCCGCACCCCCCGGCACGGCGGCAGGGCTGGCACCGGCGGCGGGAGCTCGGGAAAACCCTCGGGAAAAACAGGATAAAGTAGCATAGGGTAGGGTAGGGTAGGATAAAGTAGGATAGAGTAGGGTAGGATAAAGTAGGGTAGGGTAGGATAAGGTGGGGTGGGATGGGATGGGATGGGATGGAATAGGATAGGATAGGATAGGATAGGATAGGATAGGATAGGATAGGATAGGATAGGATAGGATAGGATAGGATAGGAGAATAGAATAGAATAGAATAGAATAGAATAGAATAGAATAGAATAGAATAGAATAGAATAGAATAGAATAGAATAGAATAGAATAGAATAGAATAGAATAGAAGCAAGCGCGGCCCGGTCGGTATGTGGGTGAGCCGAGCCCAGCAAGAGAAAAAAAATTAAAAAAAAAAAAAAAAGAAAAAAAAAATAGAAAAAAGACTTTTGACGTTTTAATTGAAACCTTTACCACTAATATATTACTTGGGCGACTACAATTAGGTTGTTTTTCGGTTGGCTGACAGCTTTTAAAATATGATTTCACTCGGGAAATAAAAGCTTCATGTGAGCTTATAGGTGGGTATTTTTGGATTTCCGTGATTTATGGTCACCATGACAACTACCGCTGCCGGGTGGCTCCCCTCCTGCCCGGGGTGGAGGAGTTTCGCCCTTCTCCCAAAGGGGAGGCCGGGGCCCCGTGTTACTTTTCCCAAAGTAACTAAAGCTGTATGAATACAAGAAAAAAAAAATAGAAATTGGGCTCGTTCGAAAGCTGCCGGGGGGGCTGCGCTCCTTACCTGAGCACCCCAAAAAGAAAGAAAGGAAAGGGTTGGGAGCACCGGATCCCCCATCCTTGCTTCCCCCCCTGCCCGAGGGGATGCCCGCGGCCCCCACACGGTGGGGAAGGGCCCGGGGGGGGTCTCTGGGTGCAGGAGCACGGCGGGATCGGGAGGCTGAGGAGAAACGGGGATCCGGTTGGTAAACAACTGGTGCGGAGCGGAGCCGGATTCATATTGACTTAGTTATAGGTCATCTGCTGCCGGTGCAAAGGGAGGAAATATTTACTTTACACATATACTTTATGATCTTGGGGGAATTAGAGGAAATTCAATAAGAAAACGGCTAGAATCATTTTAAACCCCCTATTTAAAAGACTTAAGCAAATTAGAGTCTTATCAGATTAAAATCCACTACAAATGTAAGAGCATTGTCTCCGTCGAAACGCTGTGGGGTCTGAGGGAAGAGATTCTTTGCCAAATCTCAGGGATAAAAACACGTCATTTAAACACCAGATAATGAGCAGAATGTAAATTAATTTAACCTTCTTTACTAACAGCCCCCGCGAAAGTAATACGGCTAATTCGGCGATAAGTAAGGAGGGAAGGGGAGGATGCGGATCTCCCGGGGACGTCGGCGACCGAGAGGGGGAAAGGGGAAAAACAGCGGGCGCGGGTGCGGTGATGGGGATGGGAATGGGGACAGGGATGGGGATGGGGACAGGGATGAGGATGGGAACGGGGTTGGGGCTGCGCTGCCCACCCGGGGGCGCCCAGCCCCGCGCCCCCCTCCCGGCCACCTCGTCCAGCGCCTCTCCCTCCTCGCCCCGCATCCCCCGCCGGGGCGCACACGGGGTCCGGGCTCTGGGGGCCGGCAGCCCCCCGAGGGGCTCGGGGCTCGGCGTGGGGATGCCCGGGGGGGCTCCGGCTCCCCCCGGCGGGGCGCGGGCGAGGCGGGGCGCGGGGCGGGGCGCGGAGCGGGGCGGGCGCGGAGCCCCGCGGAGGGGCGGAGAGGGGCGGGCGCGGGTGACGTGCCGAGCGGGGAAGGCCGCCGCCGGTTTAAGATGTCAGGCCAAGAGGGAAGCGGCTGAGCTGATGCGGTGCGGGGCTGGGGGCGGCGCGGCGCGGGTCCCCGCCGAGCGCCCCGCCGAGCGCCGCCGAGCCCCCGCGGCGGGACGGGGGCCGCCGGCCGGGGAGCAGCGGGGGCGCCCTGACGGCTCTCGACGGAGCGGAGCCCCCCGATAGCTTGCCACCGTGTCCGTCCCCCCCCCCCGTCCTCTCCCCCGTCCCCGCCAGCGGGGGCTCCCGGCCGCCCCGCCGCTAGCCCCCCGAGCGGCCGCGGGTGCCCCCTTGCCCCCCGACACCCCCCGGCGCACGCACGCCTCCTCCTGTCATCCCCCAATCCGGCGTCCTGTCGCCGATGAGCTGCATGAAGGACCCGTTAAGCCTGGAGCGCCTGGGAGCCGGGACTAAGCTGTGCTCCTCCTCACCTTCCTCCTCCTCCTCCTCTTCGTCGTCTTGCCACCACCACCACCAGCCCGCGCTGGCCATGGCGACGGCGCTGGCGCCGGGGCAGGCTCGCTCCTCCCTGGAGTCCGCCAAGCACCGGCTGGAGGTGCACACCATCTCCGACACCTCCAGCCCCGAGGCCGCAGGTAAGAGGGGGCGAGCGGCCGCGACCCCGAAGTCGCCCCCCTGCCCGGGAGCCCTTCGCAGAGCCCCGGTTCCCAGCCCCGGTTCCCGGCGTGTGGGGTGGCGGCGGGGACACGTCGAGGGTGGGCGAGTGGTTTGGATGCAAGGGGAGAGCGGTGTGCGTACAGACGGGCGAGCAGTGTCCATGTAGAGGGCGAGTAATGTGGATACAGACGGGCGAGTAATTTGGATACAAATTGTCGAGAAGTGTGGATGCGGACAGGCGAGTAATTGGGATGCAAATGGGAGAATAATGTGGATGCCGACGGGCGTAATGTGGATACAGACGGGCGAGTAATTTCGATACAAATGGGCGAGTAATGCGGATACAGAAGGACGCGTGATTTGGATATAAATGGGCGAGCAGCGTGGATGCAGAGGGCGAGTAATTTGGATACAGAAAGCGAGTAATGCGGATGCAAACGGGCAAGTAATTTCTACACAGAGGGCCAGTAATTTGGTTAAAAACGCGTGAATAGTGCGGGTGAAGAAGCGAATAATTTGGATACAGACGGGCGAGTAGTGTCCGTGTAGAGGACGAGTAGTGTGGATACAGCCGGGCGAGTAGTGAGGATGCAGAGGCGAATAATTTGGATTGGGACGGGCTAGTAGGGTGTGTGCGGGGGCGAGTAGTGCGAATACGAACGGGCGAGTAATGTGGATGTTGGGGGCGAGTAATCTGGATTCAGACGGCCGAGTAGTGTGGATGCGGGGGCGAGTGATTTGGACACGGACGGGCGAGCAGTCCGGCCGCAGACGGGCGAACACCGCGGGCTCGGGCGGGCGAGTGACCGGGGCCGGGGGGCGAGCAAGCCACCGAGCCACGGGGCGGCCCCGGCGGCTGCTGGCGCCCCGCGGGGAGCCCATCCTTGGGTGCCGACGGCGGAGGCCCGGCGGCGGAGGCCGTCCCCGCGGGTTAATCATTTACCCAGCCTCTCTCGGGGCGAGGCTTCGGGGGCCGAGGTGAACTCGGTTTTGGTCCCGTCGTGTTTTTTTTTTTCCTACACCCCCCCTTCTCCTCCTCCTCGCCCTTGCAGAGAAAGAGAAGAGCCAGCAGAGCAAAAGCGAGGATGCGGGGCCCGAGGACCCCTCCAAGAAGAAGAGGCAGCGGCGGCAGCGGACTCACTTCACCAGCCAGCAGCTGCAGGAGCTGGAGGCCACCTTCCAGCGGAATCGCTACCCGGACATGTCCACCCGGGAGGAGATCGCCGTCTGGACCAACCTCACCGAGGCCAGGGTTAGGGTGAGTGCCCGGCTCCGGCCGGCGGGGGTCGGGGGGGCGAAGGGGAGGGGGCCGAGACGTTTGCAGCTGCTTTCGATTTCGGGTTGTACGCCAGCTTCAGAGCCTTTGCACAAAAGCAGCGCGGAGCGGGACGTTTCTGTCAAGGCGAGACAGATTGGGATCTTTCTCTCTCTCTCTGGACTCCGGCTCGCTGCACGTTTCGCCCTCGCCGTGCGCCGCGTCCTGCTCCTTTTGATCGAAACCCTAATGAAAACATTAGCCAAGAAAGCGACTTGGAACAGGCTGCAACCTGCGCTGCCTCTAATGAGAAAAAGATGTAAAATACACAAGGGCTTTCGCTTCACTCGGAGGCGCTCCCGACGTGCCCTTCCTTGCGTTTGCTCCCGCGGTTGGTTTCACAATTCGACGAGCGCCTCGCCGCCCTTTCCCCCCTCCGAGATTTATGGGACCCAGCGCCGCGCTGCACAGATCCCCAGGCCAGATCCTGCCCGCGTGCAAACGCTGCGGGGAAGAGGAAAAAATATACATATTAAAATAATATTTTGTAAAAAACAAAAAAGGGCTGAACCCCCAGATTTTCGGAAATCCCACCTCAATCCTTCTCTCCGCTTGGAGCAGGGCTACAGGACAGGCGCCGGGGGCTGTCGGCTCGGGGCAGCCCCGGCCCGCCTGGGACCCCCCCCCCAGGCCAGGGGGGGCTCGTGTAAACACCCGGGGGGGCTCCAATACACACAGCGAGGCTGCTGCCGGCGGCTGCCCGACGGATCAGACACCCAGATGTGGATTGGGAAAGGGCACGTTTCCCCCCATTGTCTGCGGGGAGGGTCCCTTAGATCTTCCTTAGCACGTTGTTAAAAGGCGATTTTCTTCTTCTCCTTTTTTTTTTTTTTTTTTTCTCCCCCTTTTTTTTTTTTTTTTTTTTTTTTTTTCCTTTTTGCCAAAGAGCAGTCGAACAAGTTTGTTTAGAAGTGGTTTTCGGCTCTGGAAGCTTTCGCTCAGGAGGAACTTGTAGCTTTAACAAACTGAAGCAACGATTTATTAGTTGCTGGCTTCCTTCTCCCTCCCCGTAATAGGAAACATTGCCTTAAAATTCCGCCGCTTTCCAGGCGTTTTGCCCTCGCTTTTGCACTTTTTGTGTTTCCCCTGGACGACTGCAGTTTGGAATAAGCCAAGAAGGGAGGAAAAAAAAAAAAAAAGAGAGAGAGAGAGAGAAACGAACAAAAAGCTAAGGAGCAGAGAAAGATGCGGCGCGGAGCGGGGGGCCCGGCCGTGCCCGGCGGCCCCGGGTGCGGGGATGCTCGGGGCCGGGGCAGCGATGCCGGGCTCCGTGGAGGAAGAGGAGGAGGAGGAGGAGAAGCCCACGGCCACCTGCGTGTCTGTAGGGCACGGAGATGCGGGGACGCGGCCCGGGCTGTGCTGGTTGGTGATGGTTCCCCACTAACCCGCGTCTCGCATCTCCCTTCCCTCTCCCCCCGTTCCCAAAGGTTTGGTTCAAGAACCGCCGAGCCAAATGGAGAAAGAGAGAAAGGAACCAGCAAGCCGAGCTGTGCAAAAACGGCTTCGGCCCCCAGTTTAACGGCCTGATGCAGCCCTACGACGACATGTACCCCGGCTACTCCTACAACAACTGGGCGGCCAAGGGCCTGACCTCCGCCTCCCTCTCCACCAAAAGCTTTCCCTTCTTCAACTCCATGAATGTCAACCCTCTGTCTTCTCAGAGCATGTTCTCCCCTCCAAACTCCATCTCCTCCATGAGTATGTCTTCAAGCATGGTACCCTCGGCGGTCACCGGGGTCCCCGGCTCCAGCCTCAACAGCCTGAATAACTTGAACAACTTGAGCAACCCCTCCCTGAATTCTGCCGTGCCAACGCCAGCCTGTCCTTATGCTCCTCCGACACCTCCGTACGTTTATAGGGACACATGTAACTCGAGCTTGGCGAGTCTGAGACTTAAAGCCAAGCAGCACTCCAGTTTTGGCTACGCCAGCGTGCAGAACCCCGCTTCCAACCTGAGTGCGTGCCAGTACGCCGTGGACAGACCCGTGTGAGACGCAGCAGCACAAAACACTGCATGGGAATCCCTCCCCAAACCCCCCAGAGACTGAGAAACGCGCTAGAAAGTGATGGGCACTGGAGAGAGGAGAAAGGAGGAGAAAACAGAGAGAAAAAAAAAAAAAAAAAAGAAAAAAAAAAAAGAGAGAGAGAGAGGGAAAAAGGAGGGGGGGAGGAAAAAAAAAAAAGGAAACCACTGAAATAAGATAGTTCCTTTGTTTTCAAAGGACCTCCTACAGATTCTGAGATCTTTCGCTAAGAGTATTTCAGCAGTTACAAGGACATATATATATATATATATGGACAAATGTTTGACTGGATATGATATGACATTTTAATGTTACTATAAGCTTGTTATTTTTTAAGTTTAGCATTGTTAACATAAAAATGACTGAAAGGATGTATATATATCGAAATGTCAAATTAATTTTATAAAAGCAGTTGTTAGTAATATCACAACAGTGTTTTTAAAAGGTTAGGCTTTAAAATAAAGCATGTTACACAGAAGCGATTAGGATTTTTTCGCTTGCGAGCAAGGGAATGTATATACTAAATGCGGCACTGTATGTTTCTAACATATAATTATTAAAAAAAAAAAAACAAACAAAAAAAAACATTGTGTGAATATCAGTTTTAGAATAGTACCTCTGGTGGATGCAATGATGTTTCTGATATTGCAATGTAAAACATGCCCTGTGTATAACATTTCGTACAATATTCTTGTTTTCCTTTTCAGCGAACATGACAAATGTGTTTTATTTCATGGGAGTAAAAATATACAGCATACGCTTTTGTCTGGATTTTTTTTTTTTTTCTTTCTGAGGGGCGCAGCCGTGACTCGTCTGCAGGGACTGACCGGTCGCTGCCACGGGATCTCGTTCCCCGAGACGGATTGAGGGGCACTGGTTTAGGTTGTGGGAATAAGTGGCAGCAGTTTTCGCGTGGAAAAAAAAAAATATAAAATAAAATAAATGTATAGATAAAACTCACGCTGAAGTCGCATGCGAGAAGCGCTGCCTCCTGTGTGCGCCGGGCGGCCGGGCTGCCACTGCTCCCCTGCGCAGCCCCGAGAAAATGGATTATTTTGACATCGCCGGCCTCGAGAACTGCCAGCCCCGAAGTTGCTGTATCTCGAGCATAAATTTCTCCCGCTGTGAAGGAAGCTTTTATTACATTAAAGGAGAGGGAGGAGGGGAAGGGGGGGGGGGGGGGGGCGAAGAAAGAAAAGAAAAAAGCAAAGCCAGTTTGCAAACAAACCGCTCCCGTGCGAAATAATCTGTCCCCTCGGCCGCCCCCTGCGATCACCTTCTCCCCGAAGCGGGGAGATCCTTCATGTAATATTACATTTCTGCTTCCAAATCCCCTTGCAGACATTAAGAGAAACAAAGAGCAGCCCAAATAACCGCAGCCCCGCCGAGCGCGGGGGGTGAGAGGTTAGCCCCGAGTTTCCTGCGGCTCGGCGCTGCAGCGTGTAGTTGAAGGGAAAGGTCGTGCTCTCGCGTGTTTTGTTTTAAATAATAGTGACCCATTAATTCTAAACCTGCTTGTTCGTGAAATTATACAGGATTATAGTTCGCCAGCTCCGGACAATGAAGGCAAATCAAGATGAATTGCCGCTCGGCCCTCCCATCGGCTCGCAGCCGGGCGGCCAGGAGGGGCCGGCGGGGGCGGGGGGCGGCCGCAGGGACATCGCCACCGCCACCACCACCGCCACCACCACCGGCAGCGACATCGACACCGGCAGCGACACCGGCAGCGACTGCACGGGGCGAGGTGCGCGGGGGGCGGCCGGGAGCGAAGCCCCCGCGGCCTCCCGGGGGCCGTCGGGGCGCACGGGGGCGGATGGGGTGCGGGGAGCGGGGTGCGGGGTGCGGGACCTCCCCGTCCCCTGTCCCCTGTCCCCTGTCCCCCGTCCCTCCCCGCGGAGCTGGTTTCGCCCCCGAGGCCGGAGAGACCCGGAGGAAGGGGCGGTGGAAGGGGGGTGCCCACCGGGGGGGCCCAGGATGGACGGGGAGAGGAGCGGAGAGGGGAGAAAAAAGAGGGGAGAGGAAAAGGGGAGAGGTCAGGCCCGGCGGCTGCCCACAGAGAAACCTCTCCCCAACCCAAAAGCGGAGTCCCCAACCTCCTCTCTTCTCGTTTTCCCTTCTATTTATTTATTTATTATTTCCTACTTTTTTTTTTTTTTTTCTTTTTTCTTTCTTTTTTTTTTAATTTTTCCCGGCCCCCCGCCTCTCTCCGTGCTCTTTTCCCGTGTGCGAGCTGCGGGGTCGCGGTGCCGCTGGAGCTGCAGCCCCCGATGCTGGGGGGTGCGGGGGGGGGTGGGTGGGGGAGGAAATTTGGGGTGTCCCCCCCCTTCCGAGGCCGCCTCTCCGTGCCTCGCCGCCTCCCCGGCGAACGCCGCTCCCGTCGGTTTTCCTGCGCCGTGTCAACACCTCGCCAGGGTGAGTGCCGGGGGCTTGCGAAAATGTCCCCCTCCTCCTCCTCCTCTTCCTCCTCCTCCTCCTCCTACCGGGGCCGGGGACGACACCGGGGGCCGGAGACAGGCGGGTGCCCTCCTGCAGCCCCCCCCAAGCCGGGGGTGTCGGCTCCTTGCCTTCGCCCCGCCGCTCTTCTCCGTGCCATCGGCTATTTATAATCCTCCCCTCGCTCCATAAACTGCCTGTATATATATTTAGAAGACGTGCGTGCACGGAGGAAGAATATACATATCTTATATATATATATATATATATACACGTTTGGAATAATATATGTACCGTTTCCGGACCAAAAAAATATTGGATCAGAGTTTTCCACTCTACTGTGTAATGGCTCAAACGATGAAAAATCAACGTGACCGCTCAGAGAGGACATAAATCACTCCGAGTGTAATCTGAATTTCTCTTTCTCCCCCTAGCTGAAGCCTTGAGGGTCATCATTTTTCTGCGCCACTTGACCAAAGATATAATGTTTTGATTAGGTCGTAAATCAAAATCTTGGGTTGTGTGGTGTTTTTTTTTTTTTTTTCATTCTTTCTTGCTTGCCTTTTTTTTTTTTTTTTTTTTTTTTTTTTCCGGGGGTTTTCCTCCTTATCAGCGGTGGCAGTGTGAACCTGGAACAATGGAGGCCGTAGAGAGGAGGTTGGAGGGGAGGGGTGGAAAACACAACGAAATGGGGACTCTGCACAACGCCCGCTGCGGGAAGCAGGGGGCGGGGGGCTCGAACTACATCCCCCAACCCCCCCAGACCCCCAGACACCCCCCCCGGCCCTCGGGGAAGGCCGCTCCCGGCCTCCCGCTGCGCCGTCTGCCCCCAATCCACATCCCCACGTCCCGGCGCGCAACCCCTGCGCAACCCCCGCGCAGCCTCCGCCGCAAAGCCGGGGGGCTGCGGGGCTGCGGGGCGCCGAGCCCGCTGCTCTCTTTTGTTTTCGGCCGCCTCCCTGGCGCACTTTGAACCCTGGCGGTGTGCAGGGAGCAGCCCCGCTCCTGTCCCGCCGCAGTTCCCCCGGTGCCCGCTGCCTCCCTCCTTCCCCCTCTCTCCTCTCCGCCTTATTTTCCTGCCGCCCCTGTGTTTTCCCAAATCCCTCCCGCTCTTGCCCTACCTGCGCCTTTTTTTTTTTTTTTTTTTTTTTTTTTTTTTTCTACCTACGAAATAAAAGAGTTTTCACCCCCCTCGCTATTGACGCAGCAGCATTTTTGGAGGGAAGCCACCTCCTCGGGGAAACGGGGGAACGGAGGCGCGCACCGGAGCCCGGGGCAGGGCTCGGGGACCCGTCCCGCGGGATGCGCGGCTGCGGGGCTGGAGTCCGAGCAGCCCCCCGAAGGGTGGGGATGGGGATGGGGCCGATTTGGGATCGAAGCCCACCTTTGCCTTGCTCAACGCCCGCCGTGGGACGCGTGTTTTGCGGGGGGACGTCTGAAATTTGCGCGCCCGGCCGAGGGGGTCGGCCAGTGCAGCCCACGAGGGGTTTCCACCTCCGGAGCCCCGTCCAACGCCGGGCTAACCGGCTGCCAAATTTTCATTTTCTATCTGCGAGCCCGGATCGGAATTAACCGCTCCGGACGGCCGCGTCTTCTCCTCGAGGAAGAAAATAGAGGGGAGTAGAAAAAAAATCCTCCCCAAATACAGGCAAAGCTTTTATTCCTAGCACTTTTATTTCGGAAGGTCTCCGAGGTCGGGTTTGGGGAGCTCGGCCGGGCAGCGCAGGGGATGCTCCGCGGCCAAGGCACCGGGACGGGGACAGGGGACAGGGACGGTGGAAAAATTAAAGGAACAAATTAAAAGCCCCAAAGCAAAGCCCCCAGCAGCCCGCCTGCTCTTCTCCACCCGCGGTCCAGAGGGATGCTCGGTGGGCGCACCCGGACTCGGACACGCACCGGGCTCCCCTAAAACCCTCTCTGTCTGCTTCCATGAGATCTCGGCGAGGTTTTTCCCCTTCTCTCAGCCCTGCACCCGGTCGGCCCGAGGTGAACATCTACCGGCCGCAGCGGCCCCGCACGCTGCGGGGAGGAACGGGTCTTCTCCCGGCTTCCAGTAAAACGTCCCGTAAAGTCCACCTATAAATCTTGGTATGCGCTTCGCGTCCTGCCCTTGCGACGGGGTATTTGCCACCCCCATCCCCCCGCTCCCACCCTCCCCCCAAATCCCTCCTGCGGTCTTAACCCCGGCCCCGCACGGCCCGGGTGGGGCGTGGGGAGGGGGAGAGCCGCCCCCCGGTCCGGCACGGCACGGCACGGCACGGCCCTGAGGGGCTGCCCCCTCATCCCCCTCGGCCCGATTGGGTGCGTGTGGGTCACGAAGAGATGCCCCTATATAGCAGTCAGACCCTATACGGCTTGGCCGGGCTCCCCGGTGCAAATTCGTTAGGTGGTTTTCTCTGGGTTAAAAGGATAAAAAAAAAAAAAAAAAAAAAAAGAAAGAGAAAAAAAAAAAAAAAAAGAAAGAGAAAAAAAAAAAAAAGATTATAAAAGGATGAAAAGAAAAAAAAAAAAAAGGAAAAAAATAAATTTAAAAAAAAAAAAAGGGAAAAAGGAAAAAAGGGAAAACGAAAAAAGATTTATTTATTTTTTTAATCTGGAGTTGCACAGCCTCAGTGGTCAAAATCGATAGGCGCGCAGCGATCGATGCCGCCAGCAGCCCAAGGCCGTGACCGAGGTTTAGGCAAGCCGGGAGGGAGCCGCTGGGCAAGGCCCCGGCCTGCTGGGTGTGCGTGTGGAGCAGTGGCAGCGCCCGGGGAAACACGAGGGTGGAGCCGGGCTCATCACTTGATGTGTATATTTAGTGCGGTGGTAGTCCCACGGGCTCGCAGGGGACTACTTCCATGCTTAAAGTTATTCGCATGCTTGAGTGATTTGCTGGATTGTGGCCATATGTAAAGCAATAAATATAAGTGGCTACTTCTGTGCAAATAGAGATCCAGAGGTCTCGCAAGTAATTTTCCAGCAGATCCAGACCCCGTACTGTACAGATAAAAGCCAACGCAACTCTTTTCTTTCATTCCATTAAAATAAAATAAAATAAAATAAAATAAAATAAAATAAAATAAAATAAAATAAAATAAAATAAAATAAAATAAAATAAAATAAAATAAAATAAAATAAAATAAAATAAAAATCAACAGCACACACACCCCAGTTAAGGTCACTGGGACAATGCAAGCATAAAGAAGCGTGAAACTTTTCCCTTATGCAAACCCTCACAGAGCACTTCCGAGGCTGCATTACAGGGAGAGGAGCAGTGATCTGCAAGTCCCGCACCCAGGCTTTAGTTCCAAAGCCATTCCCAGTCTTCCCAGGCACAAAATCCCACACCAGCCTTGCTGGACGCAGGGCACAAAGAGC
This sequence comes from Aythya fuligula, assembly GCF_009819795.1. Classification (NCBI taxonomy): domain Eukaryota; kingdom Metazoa; phylum Chordata; class Aves; order Anseriformes; family Anatidae; genus Aythya; species Aythya fuligula. The sequence continues at coordinate 4,052,073 of NC_045562.1, forward strand.
GAGGCGATGCCTTGGGTGGCATGTTGGTGTGAGAGGGGACCGGCCCCCATGGTACTCCTTTGAAGTCCGCAGAGGCTGAACTGGCAGCACGGGGTGGGAGAGGAGTTGCCAGGCAAGCAGGGAGTCTCCCTCCAAGATTTGGGGCAGCCGGATCCCTGTTGTGTCTCCAGGGAAGGCCGTGTGTGCTTCCCACCCCTCAGTGGGGATGAGAAGAGCCATGGAGACAGAGGTGGCTCTTCTGCAGTTTATCCTCTATCCACAGAGCCCAAATCTCTAGCAATTCACTTTTTTTTTTTCTTTTTTTTTTTTTTTCTCTTTTTTCCTAGTGCAAAGTAAAACAGAGTTTGATTAAAATAATAATATCCAGCTTTTGGCAATGCTTCCTATAAATTCATGGCTTTAGCCTGGACTGTCTCATGGCCAGACTGTAAATTTTTGCATTCTAACTCGCTGTGACAAATCTCTAGCCCCAGTCATTGTTATTTCCTTCAGCTTTCACATCCTGCTGGCAAAAAAACCTCCAACTCTGGTATTCTTCCCCCAAAACAGAAATTCCTACCACAAGGACTGTTACCCTGAGAACATTTTTTAATAAACGTATTTGGAAAATGAAAACAAGACACATAAAATCTATGAGCACGGCTAGCATCAAATGAAGACTTGGAAGCAGTTTCAAGTAGTGTTACAAATAGGAAATAGCTTTCCAGAGATAAAAATGCACCACGTGTTTTGTTAACACCAGCATTCGGCCGAGCTTTGCTCTCCCGGCTTATGAGGATGTTGAGGGACACCTTTGTCCTGGCTGAGGGGCTTGTGACTGCTGGCTGAGCCATGAGGGCAGGGACTCAAGCGATGCGGGGGTGGCTGGCCACGGCCCTGTCAAAACATGGTGGCATGATGCCATCGGGGTGACAGCCATCCCCACACATCGGCAGTGATAGCCTTGTGGTCAAAGTGAGGGAATGGAGAGGGACACTTGGTGGCATTGGTCTCTTCTGCAAATTCTGGCCCAGGCACCTGGGGTGCCATGCGAGGCTTCAGCCCCTGACAGAGTGGACAAAATGGCTCCCACTGGCAGCCGTGGGTGTCATGGGGTTTGTTTTTTTTTCAGCAAAAAGGGGTATTAATTACCCTGAGAAGCAGCCTCATGGCTGACTTAGTGACAGTCGCAGGCTCTCAGCGTCTTACAGGGTGTTTCCTTTTAATTGTCTAGGGCACAGGGAACGTTGCATTTTTCTGTCTTCATAACAAAAAGGCTTCAGAAGCTGGAGCGCAGCTCCAACAGCTCTCCCTGTGACAATAGGAGGCTTAATTCTTGCGACGGCCAGACACTGCCATTGGAGACGGCCCAAATCCCCTCCGGTGGAGCTGGGAATTCTGGGGACATAAATAACGCGGCTCCGGGACCTCAGCGAGCAGTGTTTACACGGCCGCCGTGCTCAGCGCCCTGCCTTCCTCCTGCTCGGCAGGGAGAAGGGGCAGCCATGGGCTCGTGGGTCCGACAGGGCTCGGCAGGAGCAGGCCGAGCATGGCTGCAGGCTGAGGAGGAGCGGAGCCTGGCCTGGGCTGCAAGCAGGTCGCGTTACGCGGAGCACTCCTGTCACTCTTCTCCTCCGGTGGGACAAATAAAGGCAAAGGAGGAGTCAGAAGAAAGGGTGAAGCAGCTTGGGAAGAGGCAAAGCGGTCTTGTTTCTGGTTCCTGTGAGACTTCTAGCACAGAGGCTGTCACCTTTGTTGAATACATCGCCACAGAGGCCACTGCGTGGTCATATTAAGAAGAGCCTATATGCTGCCCAGATCAGCTTAGCACGCTGTGTGACAGGACAGATAATTATGAATCTCTTTCTGTGCTGATAACACCAAATCCATTGTGATTTACAAATAATTATTATTTTTTAATGTCAGCCTTTACCTTTCTTCAAAAAATATGGTCAAAATAACCTTGTGAAGGGAAAATGGAGCAACTGAGTTGGTGACCCTGATGCAGTTTCTGTAACGGTGATGATGATTCTCATCATTTGATTATTGTTACTCTATATGGCACCCAAGTAATCTCACAGCAAAATTAAGATTATACAAACATGAAAGCGGAGTGTGTGGGGAGATGTGGGCAGAATGCCCACCACGAATACTCAGACCTTTATGAGGAGAATTGCAGAGCCCAGTGCAGGCCCTGAGATGAAAACCCGGGGTTCAGCCCCGCCACAGTTTGTGTTATAGGGATTTGTGGGGCCCTTCCCTCTGCAAAGACCCTGCCCAGGGGGCCGGCCTTGGTGCGGTGCGGTCTCCAGCAGGGCAAAGAAAAGCCCAGCTCTGCCCGTCAGGAGACGCCCAGCTTGAGGCTGCCAACATGGGCCGTAGCCAAACCGGCAGGAAGGATAAAATCACGGAAAGCAGTCACTGATATCCCAGAGAGGAATTCAAGGCTGCTTCTGAGAGTCCTCTGTGCATAACGCTACTCTGACAGCACTTAACTCCTCAGGGCATTAGCTACAGGGTCCTGGCTGGGTGGCCCCTGGGGTTAACGTGCTCTTCTGCAGCTCAGCTGCCTCACCACTGCTGGGGGAGGCTGCACGACCCCAAAGGGCGCTTCATGCTTTAGGCTGTGTTTAGACACTCCTGCAGGAGTGGCAAGTGTACTGACCTGTCTTGCAGGGACCTCTCTTTTCCTCAAAAGTGAATTCGTCTGCCCCAATTCCCTCTGAGGACAAGCAGCGCAACCCCAGGCTTGGGTCCCTTATGCAGCAAGACATTTGCCAGCTGCTGGGCCTGATGCTTGCAAGTGTGGGGTGACCCCATATCCTCAGCGTGAAGAGAGGGTCAGGTGTGCACACCACATCTCCTGGACCCTCCTACATGCAGACTGCTGGCCTCTCCTTCGCAGCAGCAACTCCTAAAGCTTATCCCAGCAGACTGGATGTCCAAGTGGCTGTGCATCTGCTGAGTCAGCCAAATGACAGACGCCAGGGCTGGTGCCTGCTTCAGACACCAGGACGAGGTGAAGCCAGTGAGATGTGTTTAAGGTGATGGATCTGGGATGCTTCCAGATCGGCACCCGGAAAGCACCCGGAAAGCACTGTGTGATTCATATGGCATGCAAGCCTGGTTCAGATGTAGTCTGTCGTGTACCACTTTTGCCTGCTCTCACCTGAACTGGAATAACTATTGTTTTCCACGTGGTGTGAAGATAAAGCATGTGAGTGGTTGTGAAATGCTCGGCTGACTTGGTGAGGAAGAGCATTTCGCTATATGGACATTGCATCCATAATTTCTACCTAGCAATGGGTACTTACTGGGCATAATGCAGGCATTCGTTTTAGTTAATGTTTTTTTTACTGGCATACATAAGATTAGCACTTTCAACTCCAGGCTTTTACACAGGTAAGAGCATAATCTTCATAAAAGGCTCTACAGACAAAGTGGCTTGTTGGCCCGTCAGCTTGAAATAACCTACCTGCACTAAGCACCACAAAAGGTTTCGATCAAAAAGGTAAGCATAGCTGCAGGAGCAGCTGACTCAGAACGAAGCAGCCACCTCACTACAGCATCATTAAGGAAAGACTTTAATAGGCTGGGACAGATTTATAATAATTAATACAACTCGCTCATTATCTGAGACAAGGCATCTACAGCACACAGCATGTCTCTGCGTGAAATTTTAGACTTATTTGCACAAGTGTGGGCTGATTACATTACATGTAAGTAGCAGGGTGAAGCAGGACATTTGGTCCAAATGCGTGTAAATAGAGTACCTAATAGTTTAAAGAAAGCCGTGTCGCGGGTGATTTATGCTTCCCTACTTTGTCAAATCACGTAGACCAAGTTAGACACTTTCATTTCATCTCCCCGGGGAAAAGAGCGCAGCGTTTCGGAGACTCGTCTCCAGAAAAAGTGCCACAGTGGTGGAGATGCCAACTTCTCATTTTCCCAGTGGGTGGTCTGCTGCGAAATCCCCAAAAGGCGAAGGATCTCGAGCTAGCCAGGGCCTCCCTTAAGCTGAGGCGTTTAAGAGATTTTTATGTGTAATTTAAGATGTTTGCTGAGAAATAGAGACTCTGATTTAACTATTTGCAGCTTATGATTTTTCCATTAGAAAAATCTTAAGGAACCATCAGCACATTCCATATTTGACTGACCACAAAATCACAATTTTTTCCCTCAAATCTATTGCCCCACAGCAGCGTCCTTTGTTCTTCCCCTCTCTCATTTGGTTTGCACTCATTTGGAAATTGCTGGGGAGGACACTCGGCCACTGTTACTCACACTGAGCAGTACGAGTCCCTGAAAAGATCGCCACTAGCTTCTCCTGGGACAAATCGTGAGGCAAGGGCTTCATCTGCGAGGCTGGCTGGGCTAGCTTCCCTGCTCAGCATGTCATACAGCCCCAGAAAACACTCTGAGCTTTCACCCTGCCCTCTCCACGCAGGCAGCCCTCCTCTACACCGTGGGAGCTCAAACCGGAGGGAAGGCGAGCGGCATCCCTGCACGTAACCTTCCCCTAAGTGCCAGAGATGCTGGAGCTGCACAGCAATAGACAAATGCGACTGCATCTCCTCATCAACCTTATTTGTGCGCTGTATTTTCGTAGGAAATAGAGAAGCGTTGCTTCTGTGTTTGTTGCAGTGCAGCAGGGTGGTCCTGTTTAAGCAGTGCAGAGAACCTCGAGCCGGTTTCCCCTCCCGCTCCCCCCAGTAAGGTCTTTGCAAGGAAGTAGATGTGTGAAGGAGCAGCAGACAAGACAGAGACCGGAGCCAGATGTTCCTCCGAGAGCTGCCTCCCGACTGGGATAGAAACCCAGCTGTTCGCTGACTCAGGGGGATTGCAGGCAGAAAGCTCTGGGATTTGCCGTGTGCGCGCGCCAGAGGAAGGCACAGCCCCAGCTTTCCTACCCTGACTCTTCCCAGCTTGCAGATGGAGGGAGGAGGCGTGTGCTTGGCTGGGAAAAGGATGCTGCTGGGACGTGAGCCTCGGCTACCCGCAGCTTACTGGTGAGGTAGGTGGGCGCATTTCTCCCAGGACTCGGTTAAGAAATCCTGGTCTGGGCAGTGTGCTGCTGCCTTAAACAGTCTGGCAATTTGTCTAATTTAGAGGAAAAACGCCGAGGAAACTGCTGTGCTATAGATATGCCGTAGGCTGACAGCTTGTGCCTGGCTGGTGAAATGTATTAGATATTTCTGGGCATATTTACAAACATCTCCTAGTTAGGATAATAAGCCACTTGGCCAAAGTCAACATTAGCTGCAGCACACGTTATCCCCTCAACCGAAGCATACCTTCCATCCAAAAATCATGGTTCAGCCCCCAAAAAGCCTCCCTGTTCCGACCTGCATTTAATACCATCGATCTAGGCTGAATGCAGAGGTTTCCTGCAGCACTGGTCCGTCGGTGGCAGTCCCTGACTGAGGAGACTGCTGGCGTGGAGACATCTACCAACAACGTGCTGTGAGGAGTGAAGAAAAAGTGAAGAAAAGCTTGACCTCGGTGTGGTTTTCTCTTTGTACTTTTCCCAACATCCAGGAACAGGTGCCATACGTACAAAAGCTCCACTAAATGAACATCTGAGGCTTTTGAGTATAGATCCTGGAGACATGCACCATTGCCCAGAGGTCCATTGCCAGCGTCAGAGGAAAGTCTTGGCGGCTCCCCGGGCACACTTTCACTCACGGCCAGGATTAGGAGCACCTCTCGTCCTGCTTGATAAAGCCCAGCATGGGAGCGGATTCGACCTGCTCCTGGGAGGAGTGCAGCTCAGCAGCACAGCATGGCCTGCCCTGCTCTGTGCTGCCCCCAAAAATCTCGCTGGAAAGCGGCAGCGTTGGTGATGCTGCCTCACAGCTTCAGCTCCTAGATAGGAAGAGCATCAGGGCTGAAATAACTGGAGAAGGGGACTTTACTGACCACCACGGAGATCCCTCTGAAAAAAATAACTGATTGGGATTTTATACTAAATCTTCTAATTGGTAGCACAGCGTGCTAGTTTCGCAAGGCAATAATCCCAAGGAAGGCGGCTTCACATTCAGCTGAGCACTGCTAGCCAAGGCAAGGTGAGAAATTCCCTGCTCGGAAAGGCTGCCATTTAAATAGATAAGGCAAATTGTAGGAGGAGAAGCAGAGCTAGAGAAAAGTGAAAAGACTTGCTCAAGGTCACACGGCAGATCAGTGGCAGATCAACAAAGCTGTCTGGTTCTCTGACCTGCCAGTCTGCTGTCCCGCAAGGTCCTTGGGATAAAGGCTCTAATAGCTCCTGCTGTCCCCGTGCCCACGGTGAGGCTGTGCAAACAATATAGCACAGCGTCACCTCTGGCATCCCAGAAATGAGGATTCCATATTTTATATGCTCAGAGGAGGAGTCCCTCAGGTGGCTAATTTGAAAGCGGAATGGTTTGTTAGATTAGTCATTTGTTTTTAAAAATTAACTTTTGGAAAGCGTAGCTATCCCAAAGTCTATTTTTTTCCATGGTGAGACGAACACGCCAGTGACCATAATCGTGGCGAAAATATAGGATAAGGAGCTCCCCTCCCACCCCCCATGTGCTATTTTAAGTTGGCATGTGTTTACAGAGATAACATTTGATGTCATAGTTGCCACATTTGACAGAGAAAAGCCTGAGAGAACCATTAACTATAGGACGAGTCAGCAATCTAAGGCATCTTTGTCCTTTGCTAAATGATTAGCTCAAAGCAATGCTTCTTCTGAAGTTTCCACCCCAAGAAAATCCTGCAAACAAACACTCTAATAGCTATTATAAAATAAAGAATCGTTTATACATAACTGAATTTTACAACTAGGCAAAATCAACTCATCTTTACTGCCCACAGGAAAAAATATTTATTTTCCCTTCATTTCTAAATGCGTTACGGTGATGTTAACTACAGATTTGAAGGCATCAGAGAATGAGAGAATAGAAACTACAGACAAATAGGAGTCAGGGTGCCAGATTACTTTTTCTGCTCTACCACGTTGTTGCTTTGTAGCCCTGAGCATGGCACTTAACCTTCTGCCTCAATGCATCCCTATGCAGAAGGCAGCGACAATTTCTAGTTCACACAACGATGCTTCTTCTGCCAGAGCCCCCACTCCTTGAACCTCCTCAGGACAGGATTCAGGAAAAAGAGATCTGATTGTGAAGATCTGTGGAGAAGCTTTTCCTCAATGAATCCAGGTAATCCCCAAGGAGCTCAGCAAATCCTAAGGGATCATATAGTGCAGTGGATTAGGCATAGCTGTCAGGAACCACGTTCCTAGCGGGCTGCTGGCCACAGCTCCCTCAAAGCCCCTTGAAGAGAAGGGCGATGCTGGTCCACCCAGTCCATGGGACTTCTCTCAGATGCCTCCAAGGACGAGAGGAGCCAGTGATATTTTCACCTGCAGCTCAGTTGGTTTCTGGACTGGAAAACTCCCTCGCCATAGCTGAGAGAAGGGGAGGACAAGAATGGGACAGGGACAGCTTAATTTGTCTCTGAGGGGAAGGCAGCACGCAGATGGTCCTCTGAGCAAAGGGATCTGAGCAGCTGGGGGGAGATCCCACCCTGAAGCATACTTAACTGCTAATGGGTTAAGAAGAGCAAGATTATTTTTAACTCACTACTTGGGAAACATTTTTCCTTTTCCTTGAAGAAGTACTTTGGCAAAAGGTGTGGCACAGATGCCTGTAATAGTAAACGCGGTTACTGGGAAACATTGCACTACATCGCATCCGTAAGAATGCAGAGTTTCCTTTTGTAAAAGACTATTTTAGGCACTCAACATTTTTCCATGCTTTCCTTCCTCCTAAAAACATCCCTGAAGGCTGTCTATCTTACGGTTGATGATTTATTTATCTTTTGGTTAAATATTCAGCAGAAATGGCTCAGCCATTATTTCCAGGGGTAATGAAATGAATCTGTCATTCGGCTCGTTTTCTAAAGGGAGAAAACCACCTCTGCCCCACTGCAGAGCACTAGCTTGCATGTGCTTGGGATCAGGGATGTGAATTTGCTGACAGGGTTACTCTGGCGTCAGGAACATGCCCTTTGCTTTCCTAAATAATATCAGCCAAAACCGTGATATTCTGGTTTGGACGTACTCTGGAGAGCCTCGTTAGAGCCGGGCAGCTCAATTCTCTGAAGGTTACACGTGCCGTAGCCCCCGCCAGCTCTCATCAGGCTACGGCTGTTGTAGGAAACACACATCGACGTGTTACGGAGCCAAAACGCCGCAGCACATCCCAGAGGGTTCCCCGTGATGATGGCGAGCTGGGGGCTGCTGCTTGCTTCACTTTCTGGACCCAGCCAGTAATCCTTCAGACAGCCCCTGAGGCTGCACTTTTGAACCCCAGCTCTCCAGCGCAGGCTTGGAAGATCTTGAGGAGAGTTTGTGGCCAAGAGACCGCCGGCATCGCCACTCGTCTGCTTGTGGGAGGAGGCCAGCTGAGCGCAGCAGGGAGGCAGATCGCGGTGGGCATCTGGAGAGACACGGTCAAGGGGCACGTAATGCTGCACTTGCCAAGAGGATTAAGATACCCAGGCCAGGCTGCAATCGAGGGCTGAGCGCTTTCTCCATAGAGATGACAGAGAGCTTGAGGTGGATGGCCATGCCCAGCTGGGGACCGTGGGAGGCAGCCCAGACTCCATGGCATTAAGAGGGACCGCAATGGATTGCATCCCCTCTGGAGTTTGTGAGCACTAGCAGAGGGCAATCAGCGTGGGTAGGGCAGGTGAGGGCACCGCTTGTAGTTAGAGGACATCCTCATTGGCATGGAAAAGAGCATGGAGAGCAGCTCAGCCGAGTGGCTTGCTCATCAGTCAGGGACTGGATGGACTGCTGTGAGGCCTTTGGTACCCAGGACTGTGCCTACGTGCTCAGGTCTGAGAGTGGTTTAGACTTCCACAGCACAAACGTGGGTCCTAGGCACGTCCCCAGCCCACATCAGGACAGGCTACCAGTTTTTGGAACCCAATTTTTGGAGTCAGCTATCCAGCTCCTGAAGGCTGGCAGAAGTGGTGGTTCTAAGGGAACCTCACATTTTTCTGCAAAATCCTTTCCTGAAGCCCTGTTGAATCCAATGGAAGTAATTGCTGGATGTGTTGCCGGTAAATAATAGCAGCAGGATTTGTACCACGTAGCAGTGAGTACCCCAAGAACAGGGTGTCACCTCCGAGCTATCCCAGTTTTGTGGAAACTTCCTGACTTTAGCCTCTCTGTGCTCATGTCACCAAGTTAAAAACAAAGACAATACTTTTCCTTTCTTTTCTTCACCAGGAAAGTTTTATTCACCCTCTACCCTCAGGAAAATAGAGTCAGGAACAAAAGAAAAAAAAAAAAAAAAAAGAAAGAAAGAAAGAAAAAGAAAATGAAAACAGAATTAGATTTTTTTTCCTTAAAAACTCTGAACATTTTCAAAACCAAACATTTTTCATAAAAAAGCTCACATCTGTTATTTATAAAATTCCATTTTTATGTGATTTTTTTTTTTCTTTTTTTTTTTCTACTGGCTCCCATTCAGATACCAACAAAACAAATCAGACACAAGTATTACATGTTGTACCAGTAAGTGCTGGAGTCCCTGGAAGAATATAGCAGCGATTACTTTTTTTCGCTAAAGACTTGGCAAGGGAGGTGTGCTTGGAGGAGGGATAGGAGGAAGAGAGGTAGCTTGAGAACAAAGACAAGCGTGATTAATAGAGTACAACCCTCTTTATCTTCTTTGTTCCAGATACCAAAAATATTCAGGTGAGTAAGGAAAAAGGCAAGTCAGCATTACATCTCTGATGAGAGCCGGAGTCAAATGAAGCAGGCTCCCAGATAAACCCGTTTACTTTTTCAAATAAATATATTCAAGAAGGCACAAGCTCGTCAGCGTGGGCACTAGGCTTATTTTTAAACATTTATCTAGTCCGCATGCCAAGCTCCTAGATATGCTCACCAGCAAAACTCTTAAGCCCGGTGCGTTATAGCTGCAGACTGCCTCTCTTGTCTTTCTTGGGAAACCCACCATTTCGGCCCCAGCTCCGCACAGAAGCTGCATCGCTCCGACCGCTCGGGCGTAAGGGCAGCGGCACAGCCTTCCCCCTCTCCCCCATGTCGTGTCTGCCATTATACCCGCATAAAGACCCCATACCGGTATTATTATTCCTCGCCAGGAAAAGGAATGAATTGCAAGCACCTTCCTGCCACTGTAAGTGAATTGATACCAGGAGCTGTAGATGCAGTTAAAAGACCCCCCAGTGCTTCCCCCCCCAAAGTCTCCCACGCAACCGACACAGTTCCACTTGTACAAAATCTACCTGTAGAGCAGGCTTTCATGGGCCAGGAGCCTTTACCCTTCTTTAATCCACTTAGATTACCAGCGGTGCACTGCTAATTCGCATGGCAAAGGGCAAAGGGCTTTCTGCAAAGCACAACTTTTTCTTGTAGCAGAAATAGATGAACCCACTTGCCTCTAAAGAATTGATTACTTGATGCCTTTGTGGGTTTTGCAGAGCACTCTGCCCGTGTGAATTAGGTGTAGTTTGGTGAATGTGAAAGCTTAACCCCTCTCTCTCCCCCCAACCACGTGTGGGGACGGCAAGAATTTGTGTTTAAATTCAGGACTGTAAAAAACACAATAAGCTGTATTTTTTTTAAATGTAACTTTTCTGTTTCTACATGCAATAACACACATTTTAAACTAACAGAAATACAGAGCTGTCTGAAGTTTTATGAAAATGTCTGTCATGCTAAGAATCTCAGTCTTCACTGAACTGGCAACACACATTAATGAGAAACATTAGATTATGAATAAAATCATAAATTTGTTATGTTAAGGGCTAACTTTGTCCTGTAAACATTGCTGCTAGTCCCAACAAGCCTTGGTCCAAATAGAAGTTGCTTATGATATAGACAAGAAAATGTTATGGATTTATTACATATTAAATATGCTTGTACTTTACGTATAGAACTTGATTTTTTTAGGCACTCTGGATTTTCATTAATAGAAATCAAGCAAATCAGAGTTCAAGCTGTTGCTGTTGCTTGAGTTGAGCTATGCTGCTAAAGACATTTTCACATGTGACATGCTCTCCTATGTACTACCAACCGTTTGGTCACGTCAGTACTGTTTGACCACATGCAATGAAGAGAATGGAAATATATACACTGTGATTGGTGTCACCAGGAATGATGGAAAGCTGGAGGGGGGTAACACACGACGGCAATTTGAGCCCATCTTTATTTAATTTTTTTAAAACTTCCCTTGGTATTCAGATTTTTCTTTCTGGAAAATTTCTCAAAACAGTGGGAGATCCCTGAGCAATTAACTGAAGCTGCTAATATTTTTAAATTTCTAACACTGAACTCAGTTGGTGGCATTATTCATGTAGTTAAAGTTAAGCTTGTGCTGCTGAAAGAGCCAAATAGATTTTTCCCTGCTCACTCAGCAAAGGAGTTACGTCAGTGTTAACAAAAAGGCTTTCCGTATGAACCGATTATTAGTCACGTTCTTTTGGTCTGTCAGATTTACTTCCTCCTTGCCTGACGCCACATCTATTAAATCTCCATTCACCTGTAGAGTAAGGCAAGTAGAAAAAAAACAGGACTTTGTGTGTGTGTGTGTGAAGTATTACCAGAAAATCTCAGCCTGGACTAAAAATATGGTGGATTAGTAGAGATTAAGACTACAAAAAGTTATTTTCTCCCACTATTCAATCACATTCGGGGGCAGCCCTTAATTCTGCATTTCCTTGTGTTTGCTATTCTTTTAAAAGCTTCCAGCGAAAACTGAGATTTGATTCTCTTGACAGCAAAATGTCCATGACTGTAAAAGAAAGGCTATTTTTCTAGGCTGTGATGGAGATAAACATTGCGCTGCCCTTCTTTTCTTCTTCCCTTCCTCAGGCTCTGTTTCAGCTCCTTACGCTGTGATAAATGGCCCTTAGATCCAGGATCCTGCTGTATCGCAAGCGCAGCTTCCTTAAGTATAACATCATGCTCCCTGTACCAGCATGCTGCTAGCGCCTAATGTGGAGCGCATACCTCCATCCTGCCTGTGGACGGCCTCCTGAAATGCAGTGAGGCTGTAGTTGTAGTCTGTTCGCTGCACAATTCAGATCTGAAGAATAAAAATTGATCGCTATTCGGGTAAAGCACAGAGCCTCCATCATCACCAAACATAACTTCAGTGCTGATACTTTCTTCTAATAGTGATAACATTGCTCTAATGCCGTATTTTACACAACATAGGGGGTAGCTATGTTAATGCGCCCACTCACATGTGGACCTTTTCAACTCCAGCCCTTCAAATTTTATCACACGGCTGCTGCTCCACAGAGAGAAGGCTCTGCTTCAGCTGACTGAATGGCAGGTTTATGGCTTTTAAAGGCTGCGTCCGAAACACGCTGAAGCAAACACATTCAGAAATTCTGTATTCAGTGACTCTTTGCTCAGTACATGAAACAAAGAGCCAGCTTCTGCACTCCCCCAGATGCACAAAGTTTTTAATTCTGGAGATGGAGAGAGACCACATCCCCACATTTTGTCCTGACACAGAGGCAAGGCGTAGCCAAGGCAGACAGCAAGACCCGGGAGCAAAGAGGTACTTGGGGTCAGGCTGCATAAACACAGTCAGTATTAAATCTGTATTATTTGCTTACGCCTCGGTGCCTCAGGTCTCTGAGAACCTCACTGTGCTAGGCACCATACAAGTCCAGAACAAACTTACCCAGATATAGACTTTGAATAAGGCAAGCATTGAATCATGACAGATTTAGAACATGTCCGCTAAAGACATCATTAAAAATATTTTAAAATCCTGTTTTTTTGGAGCAATACCACCCCCACCCGCTTCAGAGGGGAGACCTTGTCAGGCACTAAATAAATGTTTACAGAAAAGTGTTTATGACTCAACATTAAATAATGATTCAAGGTGAAAATGTTGACAGACCCTGAGTGCTAGCAATACATCTAAAAATCTCAATGCATCTGGGAACTGATTTCCTTTTACAGCCTATGATAAAAAAGAGAATAGCTCTGTGCATGTTTTGAAGTAAAGGCACAAAACTTCACAGTAAGTGCCAACCCAAATGATCTGCAATCCCTGAAAACAAGGTTCTCTACTGGAAACAGGGACAAAAACTCTACTGTCGATGTTTCGGCAGGAAAAGCAACACAGAAAAACATCTCTGTATGTTGCATAAATACCTTTTTTTCATTCATTACTCATTGTTTCAGAAATCAGGACTGTTAACTAGAACTGGCTTTTCATTTCTCCATTCCCCTTGTCGTTTTATCTTAAAATGTCTATTTGCTTCAGAAAAGCCTTCTTAATTTTGACCCACTGGTGGCCCAGCTAAGCACTGAGCTAATATTGACTAATATTTCAAAATAAATTGCTCCCTCTAGTGAGACCGCTGTAGTACTGATGCCTGGCAGACGTGGCGGGGGGCGGCCTGGGTGAGTTCCTCCGTGCTGCTCCTGCAAGCCCTCAACCCCTCGCTTGGTTTTTGCTCCAGACAAGCTTACAAGGAGCCTTCCCTGAGCAAGGACTGCTCAATAAGGCCTTCTGCATTTAAGATAAAATTATTTACAAAGGCTTATGCCTCCTACACTGTTAAAACCTTCCCTAAAAGAGCAGGCCAATTAACCAGCAGACCTTTGGAGAGCCACACGAGCTCGCCGAATGCTAAAGTTTTTGCTGTGGATGAGTTTCATACAAACAACACTGCCAGCACCATCTCCTTCTCTTCTTTCAGCTCTGGGCTGTTTAGAAAAAGAAAATCCAGTCTAAAGTAGACCTGGCTCCAAATATGAGCTGAGTTCTTCAGGACACCTCCCTATACCCAGTGGCTTTCAAAGTAAAAAATATTAACTTTGCAGGGCCTTCAAAAGACCCCTGAAGCAAAAAGACATTGAAAGGAAACAAAGTTAGCTCTCCTTTTGGTACCTGTCGAGAAGGTGCCACCAGATGAGGCCCGCTGCCATGAGTGGCAAGGCCAAAATTCTGCCATGCTCCCAGGGAGGGGCTTTTTCTTTAAAAGAGTAAAAATTAAAATTCTGTGCAGCACAACGGTAATAAAGCAAGGTTTTGGAAAAGGCCACAGGCCCTCCCAGGACCACATCAGGGAAAGGCCACCTGGTGGGAGAGGCAGGCCTGAGGGATATGGGAGGGCGGACATGTTAGAGTGCTGGCAGCCGCGTGCTTCATGCTTGCTTTTCTGACAGGGCAAACTCGACGCCCCTCCTTTAGGATGAGCCCTTCAGCACAACTCATCTCCAACATCCCTCCTTGCTGTTGAGCAGAGCGAGGGGCCCTTCTCCTTCAGTGCCCCGAGGCACCATGGCGAGGCCCTGCCAGCTGCCTGGCGCTGCTGGCAATGGGTGAATGATGGCTGGGGGCTCTTCCCCCTGCGGGTCCTGGTCTCCCAGCCTCTCTCTTGCTCTTCACCCTCCCTTTTATGACAGCACAGAAGTCTCACACAGTTGCCAGGTCTGAAAACACAGTGGTGAACATAGGTCCCATTTCTGACAGCAAAGCTCAGCTCACCTGAACGGCTCTTCAGAGGTCAAAGCAGACTCATACTTGTGGGAGAACAGCCATGGACAGTGATGGTTGAGCTGTTCTTCTGTAAATGACATAATGACTTAAAGGCAGGTGGTAAGGTTTGTTAAATAAATATTTCTTAACTTCTTTTCAGCAAGGAATGAAAGAACATATCAATCTTAAAAGCAATGGATTAAAAAAGACAAACACAAACCTGTTTTGGAAATACTGAGCTCAGACTGAAAGCGCTTTGTTGAGGGCTACTGGCAGCTGGGTGGCGTGGTCCTGGACAGGAGATGTCCTCTGGGGGAGGATGCGGCTCCTCAGCCCAGGCTCTGCCACGCCAGAGGCTGTTCCTGCAAGCAGCACGGCTCCTGCTGCAGCCCCACCATGTTTTGCTGAGTGCAGTGGGTTATCCAGTCACATCATTGGCAGGTGCTTTTTTTTCCAAAGCCCCCTGAAACACACACACGTGTTATGTTCATAAAGAAAGTCAAGCTTGAAAGGAGATGTAATATCTTTTTAAGAAATCGGGTGATATAAGTGGAAAGAGCTAACAAATACCTGGCACAGAATGGTCTGAGTTTATGTGCATTTCTGATCGCTGCAAATAACACCTGCCTGTTTTTGCTAAAAAACTTTCTTTGGCTGCAAACAACTCCTTGAGGTAAAAACCATCACTCTCAAGCTCAGTTTGCCTGTTGAGCACAGGCGTGCAAGCCAGTTCTTTACAACTGTCTGAGGTTCTGAGTGTTTGGCTTCTTGGTCCTTTATAGTAGTGCCCCGCATTTTTTGGAACATAACTTGCATTTCTAGCAGTTTCTAAGGAATTGAATGGCTAAACAAAATTTTCAAAAGAAACATAGAACCTTATCTTATAGGTGTTTTATTTTTTGTTGTTTATTCGTTTGACTCGCATGATTACAAATTTTAGCTTAACGATTGTCATTTATTCTAGGTTAAGTAGTCTTACGTGGTGTTACTTAGAAGTGCCTGCATAAATGACTGGTGTTATTCCTAAGATCCTTAAGACAGCTTTATTTTCTTAAGGTGTATTTCCATCAGTTAAGCACGCTGTCTTAAAGCAGCTATAATTAAATGCAATGACTGCTTACCGTCACTAGAGGATGCTCTTAATACACTGTGGAGAAATGAGAATAGGAAAATCTTTTTCACTGCATGTTCTCGTCTTCCACAAAGGAGTATGGTTTTTGCTGTTGTTGTTTTCCTTTTACGAGGGGGAAAAAACTTCATTTCTATCTCCATGATGCTTCTGCATGAATATCCTATTTATTTCCATCCTTTTAACCATAAAATCATTCTAGCTATTACAACCCCGTGAGATTAGGAAATGCACAGACAAACCGCATTTCCCAGATCACCACATTCATTTTTTTCTGGTGCACACAGAAAATAGATTATAATTTTCGAGTTACCTGTTAAGATGTATTTGAGCAATAGCTCCTAATTATTGTAGTAAACATTTTAATATTTTACCTTTACTTTACTTTTTACTACGTTTACTTTTTACTTTACTACAAGTTTATGTTTTACTTTGATATATGTTGGGGGGGGGGGGCAATACCTTTCCCATAGAAAAATGCTATTATTTTTCTAATATGTTTTCTGGCGCTTACTCTTTTCTGTCCTAATTTTCCCCATCTGATTTGTCTTTGATAGGTTGCATTAATCTCCTATGTAAGGCGCTACATCTAAAACAATTTTAAAAATACTTCAGTATTTTGCCAAGAACTCTTCAATAACTTGTGAAGAGCTGTTAATGTTGAAAATAGGCACGGTTAAACAAACAACACCCAGGATAGGACGTGTGTCATCAGGACATGTCTATCAAACTACTTTGGCAACTTAGATGCCTCTCCGCTCCCCTGTCCTGCACATTGTTTCTGTGTTCACTTGGACAGCCCAGAAGGTAGTCCAGAAATGTTTTGGTTTTAATTTTTTCCCGAGTGGAATCACCCATCCATCAGATCAGAATAAGCAGATTGTTTTGGACTGATGTTGTGTTCTCCAGCCTTTCCGAATGCACAGATGACCGAACATTTCTCTCTTTGCTCTCTTCCATTGTAATCATGCCTGTACAGATGCGGCCGTGGGGGAGCAGTCTGTCTGATGTGAGGAGCAATCGGAGCAGGAGGCACCAGCTCTGCTCTGGAAGCTGTATCGGCTTGTTAGCATAGTGTGCTCACATGAACAACGTCCTTCATCCTAGCCCCGACTTTTCCGGCCAGGCTGCTCCGATGCCAACTACGACATGCTGTTTGGCTGCCTACCTGATTTCCCTCTCCTGCAATCTGATCTTTGCCGGGGCTGACCTTCCCCTAGGTTGTGTTGTTCCAATGCAAATTGCGTGTCGTTGGCTCTGCTGGCTGTTCCGTGTTTGTAATAAAGCAGTGTCTGACTCAGTGTTGATGAAAACCTGCCCCTGCTTGCATCGGCCTTTCTCAAATTGCACAATTGTGCGCTTCTGTTCTGTGGCTAGGCCGATACCTGAGGGTGTAGTTTGCTCTGGTTCACCTCCCAGTTTGTGTTGGTTCACTTTCCTGCCTGGAGCTTGTCTTTCCTCCCTTGCAGTCTGGCCGGGAAGCTCGGCAGCCCACGTGTGAAGCCAGCAGTCATGTTATTTTGGGGCACTCGCTAGGGGAGCACATTTTTGTTTGTTTGTTTTTCTCCTGAACTAGGGAGGAGGGGAGTGAGCCTGTGCAGCTTGAAAGGAGCTTTGTTTTGGGCAGGGGAAATGAAAAGCTGAAATCTTGCCTGGCCTGACACAGAACCGTGCCCTTCCACAGGGCTCAGCCTTTTGCTTTGGGGTCTGTGAAGTGATAAAGTACAAGAGGGGCTGCCTTTACCAGAGTGCCAGAGCAGAGGAACGCCCCTTACGTGCAGCGGTCAGAGACCTTGTGCGGGATGTGGAAGACTTGGTGAATTATTGTGTCTGCTGGAGAGAATTTCAAACCGCATGCCTTCCCTTTCGGGCTGTAGCTCAAACCACTGTGCTCTACAACTCTGATCCTATACGTTTGTATTTGCGTAGGGCCTATTAATGCAGGTCTGAGCTTATTAGCAGTCTCTGTTGAGGACATCCATCTTTACTTCAAGTAATAATAAAATATAGCAGTCTGGTATTCCTGTGTTTTCAGATGCTCATGTGAAGGACCAAACTAGAAAGCTACGCATTTGCTTTTAGTCCTGGTTATTATTTAAGTACCACGTGGGAATTTGAAAGACCAGGCCTGGTATATTGTCATGTGGAAGAATTCTTTTGCATTTCTGTGGAGGAGATGGAACCGAGCCTTGAGCTGCTTGCTTTCTTTGTAAGTGCTCCAGCCTAAGAAAAAGGGAGCTGATGACTTTTCATCAGTGACTTTGTAGCTTCAGGTCCACAGTGTTTTCTCCATCTGAACGTGCTTAACAAACCTGGGTGGGCCGTAATTTCAGTTTGCTGAAAGAGAGCATTTGCTAAAATAAATGAATCAAATCTGGTTTTGGCTGCCCACCAGACACCTGCAAAATCTGCCTCCTAGACTGCCACAGCAACTATTTTGGCTCATAAGAACTTGACCTACGGCGTTAACAACTTCTTGCCATAATGTCCTGCAACTTTTTCTCTGGCTATAGCTACAGTGACTATCCTCTGAAGAGCATCCTGCAGCTGTTTTGTGTCAGGCTTCCTCTTTGCAAAGGACATGAAAATACCCTGAAGTTGCAGACCTGCTACAGGTGTGAGATCTGTAGCTCTGTGATATGCAGTTCCTGGCTGGATTGGCTTCTTCACCAAGCTGTTTGAATGAATTTGACAGTAGACAATGCAGAATGGGAAAGTTGCTGTGGCAGGACTTCATGATATGCAACTGGTCTTGCACTCCCTGGAAGAAAATATATCTGTGACTAGACTCTTGTCCACTGCAAGTTGTTTAAAAAAAATTCAAGGTGCTGGAAAGGATATTTAGAAGTCACCTGGGCATTTCATCCATCTCCAAAGAAAAGCTAGCATTGATAATTTAAGCTAAAGCAAAGGTTGTGTAGTAGATATCACACATACACCTCCACCATCGACTTAAAATTAAGGTTTAATTCTTATTAAAATTAAGAATCTTGTATCCCCAGCCTCCCTTTTGTGGAGTTAGACTCCAGTGCTCTCTCATGCCTGGATCTCTTCCTTTCCCTGTCTGCCTGCTTCTTGAGACCACCTGTACACATTGCTTCAGCATCATTAAACCACCAGCAAACAGACAGAAATCCCTGAACATCAGTGTGTGAAGAACAGAGGGTTGATATTGAAAAGATTTCTGTGTGTGAGAGATTACTGAAGCAGCCAGTGAGTGCTACTTAAGAGCAGGGTCTCTCAGACACTGTGCCATGGTCTTGTTTCTCAGGATTTGTTCTGCACTCACAGCTCTTTAGAATACACTCTGTGAAGCCAGAACCTCTCAGATTTATCTGAACCTAATACAATTCAGGTGCTCTGATAAATAGATTTTTTTTTTTTCCAGAATGTACCTTGGAAATGCTCAGACACCTGAGCAGCCGTATGAGTCACTGCGGTACCTGTGAGCTGGAGAACACCATAGTGTCATCTAGCTGTCTGTTCCTATACCAATTTTCCACATACAGGCATACATTTAGGTGCTGTAAATGTGGGTGTGAAGTTGGAATACCTCCAGGTCAACTGCCTAAACACTAGGGAAAGCAAACACAGCCTTGTTTGACTAACTTTCATAATTGGATACGTATAACAACACAAGATGAAGTCTTAACCTGACAGCAGAGTATTGCTGCTGATAGCAATGGGATGAGGCTCTGTGCTTCTGATCCCACTTGGCTGGGCTCTCCCGTGCCCTCTACAAGCTACTTTTCGCCTTGAGTCCCCCAAACTGCTGGCAGATGCCATCACCCAACGTGATGGTAGCTAGGGGATGGCACTGGTCGTTGCAGGATGACTGGAGGGCTACTTCCTAATCATGTCCTGTTTCAACAGAGAGACACACTGTAGGTGCATGGTGGTTTTTATGTATGCATACCGTGTAGTGATCTTAACTGCTGTTTTAGAAACTGACTCAGCTGGGGAGCTGTAGACCCCTTGGCATTTGCATTGGTGCTGTTCATTTTTTGTTTTCTTCTGTGCAGCAGTGCGATGTTTTCAGTCCTTTCTTTACCTGAATCAGCAAGATAAAGCATTTTCATGTGCCTCTCAAACGTACAGCCTCGCGGGGCACACAGGCTCAGGCTCTATAGGACCCACAGCTGTGGCTGATATGAAAAAGATTTGTAGGGCCGGTGTAAGGCAACACTACAACAGTCACAAGCGGCCCCTCTTTAAGTCCACCACACCGCCCTTTGGTTACTCAAAGCGTTTCTTTACCTCTCTGCATGCAATAGCCTTTGCTCTGGTACAACAGCAGCAGCAGAGCCTCCAAAGCTGTGCGGGTCTGAGGGGCCAGCCAGTTCTGCACTCCCTCACTTGGCTTTATCAGTGGAAATTCCTTCCTCGCTGATCGAATGACCGAGGGAAAATTATCTCTTTTTAAAACAGTTCACATTTCTTTGGATTCAGTTTCAAATTGGCATTCTTAAGCTTATCACAGACCATTTGTAAAGGCACTAGTTCCTGACCGAAAGATTTAGCATGTACCAGATTTGTTATCCGTCTAGGACAAACAGTCTGAGAGAGGAACATGCCATACACTACATTCTCCATGAACTGTTTAGGGTAGCAAGAGCACTGCATAATCTAGAGACCATTATTTAAAATTGACAGAACCTTTATCGTGCTATAAAAGCAGCCTTCTTCTGGGGCTTTTGGGTTTACTTCCACATTCACCTACCTACTTAAGATCAGTGCAGACATCCAACAAACCTTTCTGTAACATCAGAAGCACCCAAGCACTGGCCAAATGCCTCTCTGATCAAGCACCACTCAGGCACAAAAGCTGCACGTGGTCCTCCTGTCTTCCTGAGTGGGGCAGGACTGCAATGACAGGAGGCAATCGCTTGGTTCACGACTTTAAATCCTTCTCTCCTCCATGCACGCAGGGTCATGCGCCCAGTTCTTGCTCAGGCTTGTGCTCAGCTTCCTGCTCTCTCTTTGCCTTAGTGGTATTTTGATGTTGTCTCTCTCTGATTGACCTTTTTGATTTTTTCTGCAACAACGATGCACGGTACTACCGATATGTGCCTTGTCTTGCATAGTGCTGTGTCTGTGGGTTTGGGATGAAGGCTGATTTTGTTAGAGCTTTCCAGCACCGCAGCAAATCTTCGTGCCTTCTTTTGCTTTCCCTGATGAGAGCCTACCACTGTAGCTAACAAGGAAGGCAAGTTTGAGCCCACTCCGTGGTAGCAGCACCTACATATAACAAAGGTTAGAAATCTCTTAAGGTAACTGCTTAATCTTAGCCCAGTCACACGTTTCTTCCTACAGCAAATTGAGGCAGAAGCATAGGCACAGTTAAAGAATCAGTTCTGTCTGCCAGATTTTAGTGTCTGCTCTTAAAGGGAAAACTGCTGAGCTGGCTGCTTGAGCATCCTTGTGTCAGTTCTGCCTTGTCCAAACGGTGGTCAGCAGGAGTTAAACACCTGCCACTAAAACAGGCAGCACCTGCAGCCCAAGCAAAATTCTGTGGGCTGACCGTACGTACTACAGCCCTACAACACGCTGACAGCATCACAGTGTGGGGTGACCAAACCTTGACACCAAGAGGTGTCACTCGCTTTCTGGGCTTCCAATTCACTCACTGAAAATGGAGGATGACAGAGGCGAACCCATACATCTCCTCCCGAGCAGGCAGCTGAACAAGGCCAGCCCCACGGGCTGACCTGCTGGTAGTTTTGCTTCACTCTCGCTGTCCTCTGTGTATCAGTCCGAAAATAAGAAAACCTGGCAGAAATTGCTTGGCCCTTTGCTGCCTCCTGGCCTTGAAGAGAAGCTGGTGCCTGTAGCCAGTTGTCACCACTGTTAGTCAGCATCCTGTCATGTTTTGTTTGTGGGAGGCAAATGGCTGCTGACATTTTCCTTTGACAGGATGGCTGACTTGGTCACCAGATCAGTCTGGGCTTGTTGCAGCTGTTTGGGTATCTAGGGAGAGGCCCAAAACTGTACCAGCCCTGAATCTCCTGGGGGAGTAGGGTAAAGTGTTTATTTCCACCTGGATATGTGCTTCTCTGGAGCCCGCTGTGCAGACCAGCAGCCCAAAGGCAGGCAGAGCTCGTTCCCCAGCATTTCTGTACATCAGAGACACCTCTTCAGCATCTCCAGCTTTTCCTTTGCATAGCATCGCAGGCTAAAAGGAAGAGAAGTGCTTTTCCGTGCTTCTGTCATCCCGTCTCACTGCAGTTTCCAGACAGCTGTGCCTCACCTCTCCCAGATCTACCTACGGGGAGATGCTTTGTGGTCCTGCTCCCAGGGCGTTCAAGCTCCAGCTGCTTCCCTTCTGCTGCTCCTTTCCACCCAGGAGACCAGGGAGAAGGGGCTGATGCTCACATCTGCCTGTATGGTGTCAAGACGTAGCTCAGAGGGAGTAAATGTTTTCCCCTTAAAAGTCACTGAAGCTATATGTACCCCATAGCTGGGCTATGAAATGGCTGCTTTTCTGTATGCCATTCAGTTTTCCCACTTCATTAGAAAGAGACTGAGACTTTCAGGTAGATTTTCTAAATTTTATTTTTCCGTAAGAAAAGAGACAGCAAGTACCATCTGTCTTGTTTGCAGTAAAGGCTGCCACAAGTTCTTTTGACAAGATTTAGAAATAAGGAAAAAATAACTAAGACAACCCCTTCCCCAAGCGTCCCCAAGCTACAGAATCCCAAATAATAACATTGAAAAAGAAGCTGATAATATCGATCCCTTGCGTACCAGTAGTTAAACTTCAAAAATCAATGGAGATGGAAGCTTAACTGGCCTTTCTGTAGGACAAGAATGCAAACCTAAATCCCAAATGTAGATTTTTTTTTGTTTGTTTTTAATGAATATAAATATAGGGGGCGATTTTCAGACAAAGTTTAAATCACTGCCTAATTCCCTTTTCTCCAGAACAAAGCTCCCACAAGGTGCACATGGAAAGGAATCCCTGAGTGTAGTAGGTGTACTTCTGTATCAACCACAAAGTAGGTTTTCAGAGTGGTATATGGAAGGCCTGAGAGCCACTTGATAAGCAAGGACCCCGATTCTGCCATCATTTCTGCCTTGAGTAACTTGAAATGTTTGTCCTGTTTATTCAGGCAAATGAATCTCTCAAAATATAAAGCTATTCATATGCACAAGCGCTGGCAGGATCCAGGATCAGCTGCTACACAAACATTGCTCTGGCAGTGGTCTCCTGAGTGGCTGCAGAAAAAATATTAGACCTTGGTCCCCTAAGGTGCCTAGGTGAGAAATCCGCATTGCTAAATATCTCCGAGGATCTGCACACCCAGAATGAGGGCCTGGTATTTTTAACTAAGACTTTAAGGGCTTTTCCATGAGTTTAGCCATGTTTTTATCTCCTCCTTGTTATCTTTCAGCCATTGAATATTAGTCTTCACCTGCTCGATTGACTGACTCCGGGATGATTCTCCTGCCCCAGCATCAGGATATTTCTCAAAGAAATTTTCCATCTGGAAAAGAGAGAGAAAAAGAATTGGCATGAAGCAAATAACGCCACCATCGGGCAAGTAGGATTTTACCGGGACCTGATCAAGTGCAGCTGGGGGTGAGAGTGATATTTAAGCTCAAGCTAGTAGCAGTGGGAAAGCTTTACAATAATTCCTACTGCTCTAGATACTTAGGGAATAAAAAGTCCACTTTTTTGACCAGTAGCTTTTACAATGTGATGGCTTAGAACCAAGAGAAGTGCTGGCACCATACCTGCCAAAGCTGGAGTTCAGTGTTAAAGGTTTGGCTGATGGTTACTATTCGGCCAAGGGTTCTGTCATTTATAGTGAACCTAGGGGGAAAAAAAAAAATGTTTGATGCAAAGCTGTTCTAAATAAAAGGCAGAAATAATTATCTGAAGCTTAAACTTCTAACAGCTCTATAATAAAACATGCACCCATATTTCAGCATTTTTGGAAACACGTGAAAAGTGGTACTCCTAGAGAATATCTATACTGTTCTCAAGCAAGTCTAGTAATGGGGTGATTTCTTCTTGGGGATTATTATTATTTTAATTTATGGTTTATTGTCTCACATTGGAAATTGGGTGTTTCAAGACATTTTGGTCCTTCCAGGTCTATCTCCTGCTGTGGAATGAACTGCTTAGTGATACACTGTCTGGTTCACAGCTCTAGGCTAGCAGGTGGGTTCTGCTTCTGTGTCCTCACCCAGCACTTAGAAAGGGGAAGGAAGGAGAGGGAAGTCACTCCAGCAGGGAGGAGCAAAACTAAGAGGTTTGTTATTACTTCCACTGCTTGTCTGTACCTTCTGCTGCTTGCTGTTACACCAGAAGGGTTTTAATTCTAAAATTACCGCTCTGTACACTGTCTTCTCATTATGAAATCAATAGAAGGAAAATTCTGCATCAGAGTGGAGACATGACTGACTACTGCAGAGCATTTCCATGCAAAAACAAGAGATTTCCACACGCTTAGGGAACTTTCTATACTTACTATCACCATTTATCGGTAATGGTCATTTAGGGAAAGAATGGTTTTTGAGTTAGCAGCCAAGTACTTTTTCACAGAAGGTGGCTATAATTGTGTTGGTTATGCTTTCGGTTTTCATTATGAAAAGCAGGTGAGCATAAGAACTGCTTACTTTTACAGAAATGAAAGGAAACTCACAAACTTTGCCTTTCCAGAGAAAAGTAGAGGCCAGTGGTTATGGCTGTATAGTGACAACAGAGGAAGGCCCATAGACATAAACTGTTCCATGAGATCATTAGCGTACCTGTCAACTAAGTATTCCCAGTTAAGCCGAATCCAGTCCCAGACCATTGTTTTCCCATAGGTGTTATAGGAGATGTATCTCAGGACTGTGAACACATCTTGTCTTTTGATGAAGTTGGTGTCGTAAACATATTTTATATACCTAAAGGAAATCCCATAAAAATCAGTGCCTTTCATGGTTGTTACCAGGGAAAGCAAATAATAAGTTAATACTTTCAATGCAGACTTAACTGATGACAAAGAGAAATAATGCAGTGCTAATGCCTTTGTTTCTTAAGCATTTGCCACCACAATGTACAGTCATTTCCAAGCAGGAACATTATTTTTGTCGAAAGCATTTTAATGGTGAAGTACACCAATCTAAAACATAACTACCTGTTGAAAACTGTATGAAGAGATCATAGAGTATTGAAGGTAACCTGGACAGTTGAGCATCTCTTTAGAAAAGAAGTAGAGTTCATGCCTCTAAGTTACTTGAAAATAGCCCAAATCTTTTATTTTATTTTTATTTTTATTTTTTAATGAACAGTTTTGATGGCTACAGAGGGGGGATCCCTCAGCACTCACGTGTGCAGGGCAATGAGGAGCATGTTCATGGCTTCTCAGCAGCAGAGCCTTTGGCTGTCATGTGTTGGGATTATGATTTGTCTCTTTTTTTCCTATATGCAGGTGCCAGGAACAATTTGTCAACCCATTTGTTCTTTTTCACTCCCTTAGTATTTTAATAATAAATTAAGAGCCAAATTTTCCCTGCTTTAGGAGGGATTCTTTATTTTCTGCAAATTTAGGTTGATCTAGATAATTAATTCATGTCTTCATCATGTCAGTGATTACCTATAGAATGGCTTTAGGTTATGGCTCTTGTGGCCACAAGAATTTATGAATACAGCTGCCTCCTACCTCTATTTTAATTACTCTAACTCTTCTATTTGCTCTTCCTGAACCTCCTGTACTTCCTTGTTTCATCTTGTCTAAACCTGGGTCTCATTCACGCAGACACTGCTCCTTTTTATGATATTTAGACAGGGCTCCAGCGAAGTGGGGTATGGTCCCAGTGAAGATGTTTGCCTGCGGCTCTGTTCTGTGGTACAACTGCACGCAAAGGTATCAGATAAGCTTAAAGGAGTTGGTGTGGCCATGCAGAGTGACAGCCAGGGGAGATGCTCGCCCACTCTGACAGCCGCACCAGCCTGGCACAGCAATCAGATTCCCCATCAGTGCATCAGTACCCTTTGATTTTGAGTCCCTTTCCTGGTCTGGGATGAGCAATGCCCTGTAAGTCTTGCCTCCCTTTCTTTATAGAAGAGATGTAGAAGAACATTTTTCTCCTGCTGCCTAACTATTAGGCAGCTAAAATTACACAGGACGAAGGCACTGCTGGAAAAGCTGAAGGCTGATGATCGCATGCAGCAACAACCACATGTTCAACATCTTTCCACCGAAGGAGCAAGGCTTTTTTTCTACTATGGTACAATCTCAGTGGGGGGTGTTAGATAACTGCTTGAAACCGTG
Source organism: Aythya fuligula (assembly GCF_009819795.1). Taxonomy (NCBI): domain Eukaryota; kingdom Metazoa; phylum Chordata; class Aves; order Anseriformes; family Anatidae; genus Aythya; species Aythya fuligula. The sequence continues at coordinate 4,077,956 of NC_045562.1, forward strand.
TTGCATTCCTCATGCTGTAATCTGACAGAATGACAGCACAGGAGAGAGGAGAGGTGAAGGAGCAAACGGTGAATAGTTGCGTCTCAAGGGAAAGCATAATCTTTGTGTATGTAAATCACCTGTCCAAAAGGCTGATGTTATGCACTGACGCCAGGCCATACAGCATTTTTTCTTTTTCTTGTGCTAATGAAGTATTCTGGTACATGTTGAACATGTAATTCCACGATGACTCATTGCCGGAGTTCTGCATCCCATAGCGATATACCAGGAGTCGGAGGTTTGCAGGAATGCTAGCATAAAGAAAAGAGCACTTTAATATTCTTCTCCCTTCCCTGCTTGAGATCTGTGACCATGTCACAGGCAGTGTTATTCACCAGCCCCCCCAAAAAAACATGAGCTCTCACGTTGTTCCTTGTAGCCATTGCTCGAATTGTTGAGAAGCATTGCCCAGAGACTCTGGGTCATTCATGCTGCATGCAAAGTCAAGAACAGATGCACGTAGAAGCCTTTAAAAGAAAGAGAGGGGAAGAGAGAGAGAAATATTCCTTCTGCTTAGCATTCTTTGAATCCATCAATAATATGATTAAAAAGAAAGAAAGAAAAACTGTTCAACCTCTCCAAATGGTCTCCAGAATCATTCCAGCCCAGTTTATTCACAATGGGTTTTACCAGATGGCGAAAATATTCCTGAGGTAGAAACAGAGTTTGGTTATTTGTATAGATTTCATTAAAGAACAGCATATTTATCTTTATAGGTTATTCTCATTCATTTTCCCAGAACTAGCATCTCTCAAACAAAAAGTAATACGAACACACACACACACACACACACAATCTTTCCAGATCACCACAGCATGTCAAATGTGAACATGCTCACACACTCTTGCTTGTAGGACTGAAGGGCAAAGTCAGTCAGAATGGCAGAGTCTGCTTCTCTCGAACTTTGCCCATGCTCCAAAATAAAAACCAAACTTTTTTTTTTTTTTTTTTTTTCCCCAGGGGTAATCCTGAGTTCCTGAGTTCAGGAGACAGTTATCTTAGTGACCATTAAATCATGTTCAGCTTCAGGTCAACTGTCAAACCTTCTGACTGACAAGTTGAGATGTAGCCGTTCTTTGTGCTGAGGAAAGTAGAGATCTTGCTGCCCCATACATCCTTATTTAGTGGATGCCAGGCAGCCTTCAGAAACAAATGACTGTATCATGGCTCATGGTGATGGATTATAAGGATAATTAGGCATCATTTCTTTCCTCCAAGTACATAGACTTGAATTGATCCAGGTAATTCTGAGACTGGTACTAAGCAGCTTTCAGCACTTTTTTGAGTACAGTAACAACAAGTAAATCCTGATAGCTCAGCAACATTGAAAATCACTTGAACTTCAATATTATTGCCATTACAGATCCTGAACTGTCAGATCCAGTAGTGCCATGCAGGAATGTATTTTTGCTTCATCACCTGAAACTTGGGATAGAGATCTGTTTCGTCTTCAAGCATATTTGCGATGTAAGTTACAGATGATATAACTCTTTGCCAAGGTAAATAGTCTTCTTCATTTGTTAAGTATTTTGTGAGCTCCAGGGGAACAGAGTAACTCACAAGTCCAGCTCTAAGGAAGGAGAAAACATAACTTCTGTTATTTTAATGAATCTGGAGAACTTGCTTCTTTTAAGATGCTAGAAGGCTACTCACTTTAGATGGTCCGAAATAATAAATTTTGACAGGGGGAAACAGTCTGGTGTGTAATGTGGAGCGCGTTTTCCAAAGAGATCACTGAGGACCACTGTTGGTCAATGCCTAACTGCAGGAGCTCTCACTGTAATGAGAAGCTGCCCATGTTGTGCAGCAGCCCAGTGCACCCACAAGTGGGCAGCCCTCAACTGAGTACATTAAATCCTGTCCCACAACAGAAATGGCTAGTTCTGGAGACATCCTGAAAGGCTGAGGAGCTTCAGACTTAATGACCTAAAGTTTATCTGCATCAGCATGGCTGGGAGCAAGAGCTAGAAGTTTCTAAGCAAGTTTCTAAACAAGGTAGCTGAGGTGGGAATTTCCTAATGCCATGCTGTGCCTCGTAGGCATACCTCTGATTTTCTGGACACCTGGCTTCTTCTGGAGTGCTTTTGTTATTGCTTCCTACATGGCAAAAGCACCCCTTTCTAAGAACTCCTCCTTTTTCTTCCACTGAGGAGAGAGGAAGCATTTCTCTCGACTATGTTGGTACTGCAAGTTACCAATGCATACTGTATTTGTTCTTTTGAAATGACAATATAAGTAAAAACAAAACAAAACAAAACAAAATGTAAAAAAAATCAGAATTTTTCTTTCAATTAAATTCTAGTTAATCCTAAGTTAATTCTAAGTTTAATTCAAATTAATTCTAAGAGGCAATGGAAAGTGTAAAAACTGTGTTGAAGTCTCTGCGGGGCATTAGTTTACCTTGCTAACGAAAAGGCATCATCCAAAATCCCTGCACGGCTAGCAGTTGATAAATTCTGTATGAAAAGAGGAAGAGGGTGATCAAGAATGTACAGATTATTTGCAGATACAAACCGTCTCTACAGACTTCTGTAAGAGACCAACCGGACAAGTTAATGGTACGACACTCACGCCATGGCCGTTGAGCAGAAGAGCGCTTAACGTGGTCCAGGTTTGATTATCATAATTCACACGATAAAATCCAATGTGGTCTGGATTCACGTTCACAAAAGAATTGGGAGATGATGTTATTGTAATTCCTGCAAAACAAACCAACAGTGATCAGATTGTGTGTCTTATACGGCATAGGACTTAGTGGAGATGTCTTGGCTCCAAAAGTAGTATTTGGTTTCAATGAACATCAAAATAAGATCCAAACCTCAATTATAATTATTATAATTATAATTATTGTTATTATAAATGGCTGAGAGGAAAGATGAGTTATTATAGACATTAATGGATACCAGCATTTGTGTTAGAATAGTGAATTGTGGTAATTACTTGGGGCTAGCTAGTTTTTAAATTTAAAAAGGAGAGCTCTGTGATTAGGCTGAAGATTGACATTGAAAAGCTTTATCAGGGCATTGCTAGTAAAAGAGTAGGGGAAGTTTACCTGCAGAATCTGATGAGTTGTACAAAGTATAATTTGTTGAATTCCCCAGTCCCCATTTCACTGGTATATTCCATTTGTAACTGAAATTATTTAAAGGGAAAAAGAATCAAATGACATTTGAAATCAAATGCTAAAAATAAAACTCCAGTGTATGCTTCTAATGGGCTTAATGCGTGCACCATGTTTTATGAAGCCAACTGTGTATTTATGCACATATAAATATACCAAATACCCCTTGTAAACCCCAGCTTTTTTTTTTTTTTTTTGATTATGTGTCGGCACAATCTGCCAGATTCTCTCTCTCTCTCTCTTTTTTTTTTTTTTAATTTAATTTTATTTTATTATTTTTTTAATCAATGGAACTGCTAGGGAAGTTCAGAATACATCATTCTTGTCTCTTGGTAACAGTGCTGGAGAGAGTAATTACCTGTAATCAGAGAGAGATTGTATGGATGAATTTCTGGTGTACTCTACTGTGTAGTTTATTATCATAACTCTGGAACACGCAGCTTTAAGTAGTATCTGTATGTCATATCAGATAATAATCTAGCAGGGCACACACCAATTAATTTAGTAAAAGATGATTATATGTGGATGGTTCATGTCAGTGTTAATATGGCTAGGGCTCTCTGCAGACACCAGATAACCTTTATAACGCGCACCTGAAACAAGTGGTTAAGTGTTATTAAACCCTTTTTACAGATGGGAAAACTGAAAGAGCTTGAGCAACCACTGCTGCACAGTCAGTAAGACCTCTTGCCATTTCCTCTCTCTTCTCCTTCTCTGAGACAACCATAATTCCTTGACTGTAAAGGACTGAGGGCCAAATGTGACCTTACCTCTTGCTCCTCAATTCCACAAACACCCCCAGTGGCCAAGTGCAGGCTTCTCAGCCTGGGCTATGCCATGTGTCCAAGCTGAGTGAGGACAGCCCAACGCTTAGACATTTGGGCTGTAAGCGCAGCCTGACCAAGAGTATGCCCGGACAGTCAGAGAACTAGGAGAGCAGAGCAAGCCATGGGCACACCTGCAGTGCCACCTACATAGGGCTGCTAAAATTAATAAGCTATTTTGTTCCATGTTAGAACATTACAGTCCATCCCAAGGGGATATTTATTCCATCTGAAGTGCCCTGGTGACAACTGCTACAGGGAAACGTGAGCCTTCTTTACAGCCCTGGATTAAGTGACTGGTCATTAACTTCTAGGAAATACCAAAATGAGGGTTATGGCATCTCCTGCTGCCTCCAGGAAGAAACATCAGCTATTGTTTTGTATCTTCTAAACAAAAACATTTTAACAGATTTATACACTTCGAGTTTTTACTAGTACTCTTATGGAGCTTACTGCTGTGGAATTTTGAAAGGTTATTGTTTGGCCAGAAGCCTCAGTATTGTGTTTCCTCGGGAGAAAGCCCATAAAAGACAAAAAAAAAAAAAAAAAAAAAAAAAAGCGCTTGGAAATGCATTTAGTAGTGGGGATTTTATTTAGCTTTCTTTGCATGTTCTCGAGATTACATGCATAAATACTTTTCCTGAACATCGGATACAACAGCTATGTCCTCTTAATTGTGCACATTGAGGACGTGTTCCTGACATGCTATGCTGCAGCTACATATTTGCCCAGCAGCACTATTGTACGAGCACAAGCTTTCAAACTTCTATTTCTTTTGAGTGCCAGCATGCAGCAGAGGACTCTTTCAAACCAAACAAACTGGAAACAAGCAGGCAGCTTATGATACCATCCCTGCAGGGTTCAGAGAATAAAGCATATACAAGACTTGGAGTCTTCACTGCTTAAATCAAAACCCTGCATCCAGATGTGAAGTGGGCTGGCCCCATCTGGGGTAGGATCTCTTTAAAACCTTTCTCACTCTCATCTCCGAGGGTTGAAGGAGGAGGTAATGACTTTCAATGGACTTTTAGGCAAGGGAGTAACTCTGTCCCAGGATAGATAATATCAGCATACTGATATGTATTATTACTGCATTTCATTTCTAAGTCATTTATAAAAACTGCACATTGAGAATCAAATTTCCCTATTGCTTTAGAAATGGCAGGCGCAGTGCACAGCTCAGGTTCTTGACAGGTTAAGGTAGGAACCATGCTGGGATTTCTTCTCAAAAAATAACAAATGGCAAGGTACTGTAAGTCCCGAAGTCAGGCAAAAGTCAGATTTCTGAGTTTACTATCTCAGAGCATAGTGCAATAAGTCAAGATTTTTAACACAAAGAGGTAATTTTTGTTTGAATAGTCTGTAACATCAGTCTTCATCTGGCACAGGGCTGGAGTTTGCAGCTAGTAGTGCTTCAAAACCAGCAAACTTTTCTGCTTGTGTTGGGAGAAGTACAACATTGCAAATGCTTGGTTAATAATCTCATCCCGACTCTTTTGATACCTATCCAAAACTGCCAATGCCATGGGCCTTCCCATTGCTCAAGTGTTTTCTTTTAAAGCAGAAACACAATTGTTTCTTTGCTTTCTCATTGTTCTTGCTCTTTGTATTAAAATAACTAGTAGAAGCTAGTGGGAAATGCATTTGGGTTGACTTGGTTCGTGTTCATACATGCAATTTTTACTGGTTTAGTTGTATGGGGCTAGTTCAAGGAATGAGCAAAACTTTCCTAATGTGGGGTAATTTGAATCTTTTTCACTGAAGCATTAGCAAAGTTGCATTGCCTCAAAATTGAGGCTGGCTAAGAATATACACAATGGCAGCTTGGAACAGTAACTCGGTTAATGCTATGGTGTAGCAGAATCATTTTTCCATGCTGTTCCACCACCCCACAGGCAGGGTTCATCTCCCCTTAAGTTGGTCATCTGGTAATTAATAAATATGCTTCTCTTCAGTATCCCAGCTGTCTTGAAGAGGGTAGATGTATATCTAGAGCTGGTTGTCTGGATGCATTAAGTCTGAGAAAGCTATTTTTGACTATTGTTTATATGGTTAAAATTAAACAAAACCATCCCGAACTAAACAGGAGGAAAAAAACAGCTCTTAATGAGGTTTCGTATCATTTATACATGACCAGCTATTTTGCAGTAATTCATGTTTTTAAAAGATGTAGAGAAGACCCTGTACTGTGATATATTGTACATCCCCTGCCATACCAGAAAAGGAATAAGCTTTCATGGTCTAAGATACGTGGTTCATGGTATCTGGTTTCTGGGCAAAGACAATTTTGTGCCATTTTCCTTTGTTCTGGCAGACAGTAATTTGTAGTTGCTCAGTAGATGCCTTGCAGTCATCTGAGCTGTCCATGCATAGGACTGAGATCTTGTGAGAGACCCTGTCCAGTTTCACTCTGCTGTGTTTGAGAATGAAGCCCTGAAAAAAGGTCTGATGTCATGCTAAATTTGAAATATTTGCATCTGAATTCCTGTTAGTTTCTTTTAAAAACAAGCTCTGAGAGTAAGTTTACCAATAATGTGTATTAAAATGCCTACTTTCCCATCAGTAAGAGAGGGTACGTACAGTATTTCTAACTGGTTTGGACAGACATTTACAGTAGGCTCTTACCCCAGATCAGAGGGAGGAGAAGAAGGATCTGCACTGGGATCCAAGAGAAAACGTTTCTGGCTGAATACTGAATTACTTCCCATCTCCAGTACAGGGTAGCCCATCTGCCTAGTCCATGTGTCCATGACTTCGCTCACAGCTTTATTACTGGTCTGTGAATGGTGGGAGAAGGTTGCAGTGAAAAAGCAAACTCAGGCCAAAGAGGAAAAAACAACAGCAAAAACAACAAAACAATCTCTGAAAGAAGGAATGATCTAGAAACTTGAGCACAGCCAGCGCAAATGAGAAGTACAAGGAAAGGAGACTAGCTACTAACGCAGACAAGAAATAGTGAATGTCTTCTGAGGCACACTCTTAGTCTCTCATTTTTTTCTGAGGAAGGAACAGAAGAGGTCAGAAAGGATATAAAGAGCCTTTTCTTCAATGCCAGAAGTTACCTTGCAGCATACCCTGTTTTGAGTGTGAAGGAGAAGACATTATTATCACCAGCAGCTACAGTGATATCAAATTTGATCCCTACTGTGGAGCACAAACTTCTACACTGGAGACAGGAGTTGGAGAAAGCTGCCACTGAGATAGATGGAAAGGAAAAGTCCAGACAAAACAAAAAAGAAAAAAAAAAAAAAAAAAAAGGAAATAGCAGAAAGAGACAAGCACCAAAACTTCTTGGTAATGGATACTGTTGAGAGCTTTCAAACTGATGACTCTTGTTAGAGATGAAGGGAAATATGGGCTGTAAGTGTGTGGTGAATGTGGAGTGTTTTCACCCATCAAATGAGTTTGGACTGGAGGGGAGATGCTACAGAAGCAGTCCGTTTGTTAACAAGACCTCCTTCTTTTTTTCTTACACCACTCCTCACACTCTTCTGACAAAACTGAAGAAATAATTTATACTTGCTAGAAATGAGTTGTGTTGGAATATACTGAGAAGCTGCCTAGCTTGTGATCGCTCATTGACAGAAGAGCTACAGAATAAAAAAAAAAAAAAAAAAAAAAAGGTTGGGAAATTGAAATCAGCAGGGTGAGATATGAAGCTTGTATTAGTGGGGTTTGATTGCCGCAAAACATACCGATTCCAGAGCTGCCCAAAAATCCTCTGTCTTGGCGTTCTGGAAATGGTGGTTCTGCAAATATACCTAGAGAGAGGTAGAAGATTGTGAAAATACTATCAGCTCGTTTTCTTCTCCTATGAAAACAATACACACATTCAAATAGGATCAGTTGTACAGAATATCTTTGGGGGTAGTGTGTTGAACCCAGAGGGACTTTGAGTTACTAATACACTGGTGTATTTCTCTGTCTTTACCAGCAACTTTCACCACACAGGGTTCGTGTAGGATATGCTACAAATATTTTAGGCTGTTCTAAAAAAAATAAATATTAATAATATTAAAAAAATCTGTTGTCTTAATTTGTTAAGTTCAGGAGACAGACAGTTGCTTTAAGCAATCCTTGTAGCTTTGCATATGCTGAAAACATGGAGAAGTTCCTCAGAGAAATACTGAAAAGGTCATTCTGTTGAATAAAAAGTATTTCCTAGTGATAATGTTGTAGGTGGGAAAGTATTGAAATGTTTTAAATCACTCATAATATGGTATGATTGATTTTTACACACACACAGACATAAATACATCAATTTCCCAGGAGACAACTTCACTTCTTATGAACTATTGTTTTAAATATGTCCATCTCAAAGAGAAAACCAGCAAAGACCAAAGTGCCATGAGGGAAGATAAAGTTGCTCACTGAAGAGATATTTCTGTCAGGGTGCATAAAGCTCCCCAGCACATCTACTCTGTGCTACCGTGGGAGGTTAAATGGATCCACATTCATCCGATAAAGCTCCTTTGCCTTCCAGTGTATCCCGTAATGCTGCAAGCCAGCAAGTTCCAGTGTGACTCACATATTTGTACTTGAAGAGTTCTTTGCGTTTTATTTGAATGGACACCAGTGTATTCTGTTGCAAATTTCTGTCTAACAAAAGAGGTTGTTAGGAGGAGGCAGCTATTGCAGGGTTCACGACCTGTGGACTCCTGTAGCAGGACAGGCTGGTCACCTCTAAGCTGGGATCAAACTGGCCATTACGAGGAAAAATGGTATTTAGGTAAGTGTCTGTCCATCCTAAACACTGTTCCTGTCTTGAGCCTTACCTGCCTGTCGTTAAGTGTGCTTTCCTACCCTGTTAACTGGATCCTGGTGAGGTTTAGTCAGTAGATGGTGCTGTTTGTCTCACTGTTAGCCACAGCTACCTGCTTTTGTGTTCTTGGAAGCTCTGAGTAAAGAGGAAGTATTTGTCTTTTGTGGACAAGGTGGCTGCACTTTCCCATACTGTAGAGCTGTCCTGACTGAATATATGAAAGGAAAAAATACAAGGAAAACGCAAGTTTCCTGTTATGGCCAAAAAAAGTGTTTTCTAGAAGGAGGTCACTAAGAGCAAGTTTGGTAAATCTGCACTGTAACTTTTCAGGGATGTTAGGTGTTGATTCAGAGGATGGGATTACCTCTCAGGGGGCCCCTTTATCCCATTTTTAATTTCTGTAATTTTATATCACCACATTTTAATTCTGCTCTCTGGGCCAGGGTGCTCCGTCAGGTCTTAGGGCCTGGATGATCCTCCATCTGCAAGAGTCTCCCTGCATATTGGGCTTGGGTGGATTGCAGGACTGAGGCCATATAAGCTTCAGACATGCTTTACAGCTGAGTGAGGGGATCCTAGCTGACAGCAGGACAAACAGCGGGGTTGAGGAAATTTCTCTATTATCGGCTGTCATGGATTTAGGACCTCACTGACGGGCTGTCAGATCTTCCTGCAGTTCCCGTTCCCATTCTGTGGGAGTGCGGAGCGTCCCCTTGGCATTGTCCACTCAGTACTGAAATGAGTTACATATTTCTGCTACTGATAGAGAGCCTCTGGCGTTGACTTTTTGCACAAAGGCTTTGTTGTTGCCACCCGAGGAAGGGCTGCATTTCTGCTATGTTTAGGTGCCACTCATACCTGACACCCTTTCTGGAAGAGCTCCGGCGTAATCCAGTCTCGAAGCATCCTGAGAATCGATGCACCCTGAGGACAGAGGGAAAGAAAGGGGAGAAGGTCATTCCATGCTGCTCTAGCACTGTATTCCCAGTCACCTAAAAAGCAACATGTGAATGAATGTTTTATAACGCCAAGGCAGAAACCATCCATCTGACTAAGGAAGTGGTTTCTCTAACTCCTTCCTGGCACTGCATGCCTGCCTGCCCAAACCTGGAGATTAATTCTGTGTGTGAGAGCTGGTATTTTCAGGAGATCAGATGCCCACCCCTGAGCCTTGCAGCTGGAGGTAACTGTCCCACTCCTCTGCCACTTTGTACAAGCAGGGCTCCCTGTTTCACTTGCAACAGAACAGGAGCGAGGGCATCTGGGGAACCAGCCCCATCCAGCCTGAGCAAGGAAGAGAGCTCTGCAGAGTGCCCAGCAGGTAGGGAACTCCTAAAATGCTGCAAGTCTGGGGCACCACTTGCTGGGGGAGCCAGCTCCAGATTCAGAATGAGCTTTGCTTAGGACCAGTGTAAGAGCTTTTGTCTCTGAAACAGGGTAGAATTGGGATCAGAGAAGTGACTTATTTGGGTCGAGGCAATAAAACAATTACAACCTTGAAAGAAGAAAGAAACAAAGGGAATACAGAAGCGAGAAGCAAACAGACGTGGGACAAAGAACAGAAGAGGCACCAAATGAGGAAAAACAGAATCAATGCAAACCCAACTCTAAAATGCAAAATATCATTTTAAGATTAGTATGTTTTCATTTTCCCAACTAAATCAAAGGGCAGCTGAAAGCCTAATGCTATGAATGGTTTAAAAATCCAGTTGTCCCATGAAAAAAAAAGAATGTTATCTGAGTTCTTAGTAAATCCTGTCTCCTCCATTTGTGTGTCTGAGAATAAAAACTTGGCTGCACGAGTAACAGGATAGTAACTGAACAGATATGCTTCAGACTGCTTTCCAAACTATTGTTGTAGAGTCAAGCTGGTCAGCAGATGACTTTTCTGATACAGTAATTTAATGTGTTCGCCATGAAATATGTTCAAGAAATGATTGAGTAGAACTTAGAACAGATATCCATTAGTGGTTATCAAACAGCTGCTAATGATTAATAGTGATTGTAAGGCCACATTTATGCATTGTGATATCTCAGTTCCTCAGCTTTATCTTTCAGCCACTTCTTATCTGATACCACCTCTCATAGACCATCCCCTCTCATTTATATTAAAAGTAAGAGTAGAACTGTGCACTTTTGCAGGCATTTAGGGGCAGCAGATATTTCTTTTCCTTTTTGCAATATATAGTTAATTTCTGCATCTTAATACAATTGCTTTTCAGTCTCTTTGACCACTGTGCGTCCTCTGAAGTTAATGACTGAGTGCTTTTGAGAAAAATTCATGCTAACAAAATCACTAGTTATAGGAACCCTGGTGTTTTCATAACTTCCCTTTCTTTCAAATATTTGGGAAGGTTCAAGAGAGCAACCTTGATTTGAATAGCTGACCTCATCTCATTGTGATGCCTTTACTTATTACCAAGATGTATTAAGTGCCAAGTATATGACAAGACTGTACATGGTGGAAATGTGCAACTTTTAAGCTTAACCTTCTCTAGCTTGGAAGTTCCAAAAATGCAGAACGCCTAAAAGCAAATTTCTATCAGAACTGCTAAGTAGCTATTTTCCAAAAAGGTAATCAATGCTTGAACTCCAAGGACAAAAAAATCTCATTGTTATTTTAACACAATCTTTCAAATGAAGGGAGATGGTTAAACTGGAAAGGTGAAGTGCAATTTCTTTTAAAGTGTGGATTGTGTATATTAACTGTGCATTCACCAGCTCTACTCTAGTACAGGTTTCCTACATTCCTAGTAGGAACGTTTCCTGGTATGTTCATAATGCCATTGTGATCGTGCAGCAGTCAGAAGTTCACTTACAGAATACACTGCAAGGGCTCCACAGACCCTTAGGCATTTCATTAGGGTTTTAGGAGTGTATAAGCCCTGTAATTGCTCTGGTAAAACTAACAGAGAGCATTCCAAATTATACTTTATTTGTTTATTGATGAATAGTATCATGAGAAGATTGTTTTTATAAGAAAAATGCTAAAGAGAAGCCAAAATAGAACCAAAAAGAAACAAGTTAATTTTGTCACGCATTTATATATAAATACCAACAGTAATTTGAGCTAAATCTATGTGAAGACTTTCTCATTCAAGCCAAATTATATCCCACGCCAAATTATATCCCAAGCAGTCTATTCCCAAACAATGCACGAGTCCTCAAGTGTTTTGCTAAAAAAAAAAAAAAAATAATAAAAAAAAATCATGTACCAATTATCTAGGCACAAAGAGATGAGTTAATGTTAGGATTTTTTTTTTTCTCCATTGTGTTTTAAGACCATGCAAAAGTGTGCCACTTGCTTAGCTCACCACTAAAATACATTTTGGTCCAGAACATTTGATTTAGCTCTGTATGTTTCTTGACTTTTGTTAGCTTGATTTAAGAACATCAGTGCTACACAAAGCAGGTTTTTACATGGTTTATGATTTGACTGTGAGGCATTTATGATGCAATAAATACTGATTGTATTGTTGGACAGAGGATTTAACAATTGAAAACAGAAAACTGATGGAAATGGATGGATCAAGTCTAGCTAATAAAAGTAATACTTATGGCTACGGATTTTAGCTGAAGCACAGCTAAAGCTAAAGTCAATGAAATGCATACTTCTTGTTTAGCTGATAATGGGAACTTAGAGGAAAGGAACCAACAGGATTTAATAATGGTGGATTTTGCATGTTCTGTGGAAAGTTGCTGAAACATCAGATAGGAACCACTGTCAGACATACAAGAAGCTGCTAACACAAACACGGTGTATCAGGGTCATATGCAACATGATATGGGAGATGGCTTACTGAGGAGAGAGTGAACAGAGCCCCAGGACTGGTGTAAAGGCCCAGAAGTTGGATGGCACAGGCATCCTGGAGTCTCACTGGGCAGGCAGACCTGGGGGATTCTCCCAGTTGGTTCCAGTTGGCTCCAGAGAGACCCTTTAGAGGCACAGGTCTCCCCCACCACTGACAGGAACAGCCTCAGGATGAGCATAATGTATGTCAAAGACCTAACAGGGGTGCCCTCTACCACCTCCTGGGCTACAGACTTAGTCCAAGTCAGATGTGAGCTCCACAACTGGCAGTGAAACATAAAGCTAACATCTCCCAGTTTAGGGTCAATGCCACTAGAGGCTGGTGTTGCCCATCTTTGCTAAGGCTTCTAGGGAGCCTGAGATCCTGTGAGCAACATGAGACAAAAAATCGCTTTCCTATTTTCACTGCTTGATTTCCTGCCTGGCTTCCTAAAAACAGAGGTTACAGTGCCCCAAAGGTGCAATGGAGAAGTGAGAGAGAGGACACCTGGCCATCTGCCCTTGCTTCAGGTTGTGTGGCTTGACAGAATTGGGCTACATCAGCACATGAGGTAACGGAAGAGGAGTGTGCTTAGTATCTGGCTTAGGATAATTTTAAACCCAACAACTCTTGTAGTAGACACTGCTGACACTGCCATTTCCCTGCTCCTCTGTGAGCAGATTTGCCTGGAACATGGTGGCCAACCAGAGCTCTGGCTGCATCGCTCCTCTCACCATCACTTTTGGCTGAATTATCACAGACAACAGCGGGGAATGTCCTAGAAACGAGCTCTGTGCAGACACAGCCCACACTGGCTTAGGAACTACGAGTATGAGCTCCCCTGACTTTTGCCTCCTCTCCCAAGCCTCCACTTTCTGTGCAGCCCACATCACCTCAGGGCGGCGTCCTACCTTGCTGTAGGAAATCCCATCAAACACAGCGGTGATTTCAGCTGGAGTCGACACATCGACCACAATTGGGTGGGAAGAAAGCAAAGAGTCATCCGACATAACGGGAAGCACTTCATCAGTTAAAGCCTGGTCAAGCTGAGAAGGAGAAGATGTTAGAATAAAAACAAAGACACCAAACTTCACAAAATCAGTAGCTTGAGGTGCAGCTTCTCTAGAGGGAGGCAGCTGGAAACGGAATGAAATTTCACCTCCTTTAAAGAAGACTTGCAAATTTGTGCTTTACCTCTGAGAGGGGAGGGATACATTTTTTCCTTAACTATGATAAGTCACCTTTTGTAAGCCCTATTTTCCCATGCGTATCATACCACACACACATGCACACACACAAAAACAAAACAAAACAAAACAAAAAAAAAACAAACAACACACTCCGTAGGCACAAATGGAGGCTGTATTACCAATTTCGGCAGTGTGACAAAATCTCAAAGCATTATGGGCTCCTCTTGCAAAAATGGAGAGGGGTAAAGTAAGGAGGGAAGAAGGGAAGAAGGAAGCAGGCTTCTCCATCCTACAGGTGATTATCATTTTTTTTTAAATATGAAGTAACCTATGGTCAAAATCCCCTTACTTCTTAATCAGTGTTGGTAAAAAAAAAAAAAAAAAAAAAAAAAAAAAAAAAAAAAAGACAAAATTTCTATTTAGTTTTCCTCTTACAATGCATGATAGGATAAAAATACTGAAATGGTGCAAGGTCTTAAATGAGCATGGTATCTACATTTAACGGCTTTTAAATTCTAGGCTCAGTAATTAAATTTTTGCTTACATAGGCAGATCTCCTACTTCAAGTGGAAAAGAAGTGATCCAGGAATGATTTCATCCTCAGCCTCACATAACGCAATGAGAAGAGCGATTTGTGGGAGGCAGGGGAAGCGCAGGGTAGGCACTGCCTGCTCCAGATGTCTCTCGGCTTGTCGATGGGCTCAGCCTGTGCAACACCTACCCTGCTTCCTTCCAGGGGCACATGTTATGTATTTTCTAGTAGCCAGAAAGTCGTTACTCCTGGACAGCTGGGGGAAATATGAATGCTATGTGCCATCACATCTGTTTGGGAAGGGAGGAAGGAGAGAGCAAGAAACCTCCCTTTGCTCACACGCTGTTATCATTCCTCAGAGCATAATGCATATTGAAGGCTGCCCTCTTTGCAGCTTCCCAAAGCGAACGGAGTTGTTCTTGCTGCATAGTACCACAGGACATCCCCTGTCACTACCTATTTTTGCACTGTGCAGATTACACATACTCTTGAGCTGGAGCATTGGAAACGACACCTAAAATGCTGGCAGCAGATAGAGGGGGAGCTGATTTTCTCCTTGACGCACAACTCAACCTGTGGGACAGGCTGGGGTTCCCAACCCACACCAGGTCGAGCAATGATCCTAAGGCAGGCCCTGTGACGAGAGACTACAGTCCATCTAACTAATTAAGGGGATTCTTCATCTTTTAGGGCTGGACTTTGAACAACCTTTTAAAAACTGCTAACACTCTGCCCAGAGTCCACCTACGTATTATCTGCAATAACAATAACCAAGCACTTCACTCACTTGTTAAAAAGGATGACTCTTCAATGCAGACAAAGACTTTTCAAAGTTTACTTTGATTAGTTTCAGACCACAACATAGGGAGGTGGAAAAGCTTAAGCCAACATTTTCTTTAGATTGCGTTACACTACGTTTTAAAAATATAAATATATTTTAAGTCCCCGTCATTCCTGTCTAATTTTTACACCCTTTCAAAATGCTCCCCCCAGTCCCACCAACCCTCCACAAGCCAGAAATAATTACCATTTCCCAATCTGGTTCCGCAACATTGACTCCTATGTATTCAAAGTAACTCGCAAATCCTTCATTTAACCACAGGTCATCCCACCAGTCCATGGTCACAATATTTCCAAACCACTGTAATTTATCAACATTGAAAGATGTGGTGTTAGCCAAACAGTAAATGTATATCTCTGTATCTCACATGTCCACGTAGAACATTCATTTGTTTACATTTCTTCCTATTACCAGATGAAAATTATCCTAATGCTGGGGTTTAAATAGGAACTGAGGCTTTGCCTGATGTTAAAACATCACTTTTATTATCAAATTACATATTACTGGGGAAATTGCTAATGATTCATGTGCCACTGAAAATATTTTTAGTTTCTTCCTCTTGATTTGCTGATTTGTGCTTGTACAGATATGTTTTCAGACAGCCTCCACAGTGTATAGCTGTCCTTATTTGCTTGCCCAAAAGAGACATCTGCACATGCAAATGAGTTCCTTTAAGACATTTCCGACAGATTTTTGTAAGCTGCCTCACCGTCTGGACCCAAGCATCTAATGTACTGAGAAAAATTCAAGGCAGTAGTTCTGGTACTTTAGATCTCTAACAGGGAACGGTTTTAACACGGTATTTTGCAATCAAAGTGTGAGCACATGTAGAAGATCCTGAGTCGTGATTAATAAGAGTATTTTCCTGATTAAATAATTGCTACTACACATTTAAAGAACTTTAAAAATGAGTCGCGTCCTAAAACATACCTGGTGAACCAGCTCGTGGGCTATCACAGCTGCTACTCGCTGTTTGTTGGAACTGGCAGACTCGTTGGGATCATAAAGTAGGTTTGTTTCTCTGTATGTGATCAGCCCCCAGTTCTCCATAGCACCTGTCCCAAAATCTGGAATAGCTATTTTATCTACATTGAAAGAAAGAGAATGTGGTTACCACTGTATCCTTTAAGCCACTTAAATCACCCTCTTTTCTGCTTATTCACGGCCGGTTTTGCTTGCCATATATGGTTCAGGCTTACTGCTGTGGACTGCAGCCTATAACCTGTGTTTAAGAAGCAGGGGACTGGCCTACAGCTGCTGATAGCAAGTGCCCAAGCTCTGCTGGGATTAGTAGGGCTACAACCAGTTGCACTACCTAGGATCTGTACTGAGAGACGATGCTGTGCCGCCTCCTGGGAGCGTGCATATGACACAGAACTTAATTTTGGCTCCTGAAATTAATAGTATTGTCTGGGGATGTGTTCTAGGCAGCAAACCACCTGAAACTATCTGTAGCATAATGAGGCATGTCATTGTTTGTCACACTGTCGCATTAAAAATATTTATTGACATGTTAACCGAAGTAAATCCCCCATGCAGTGAACAACATCTGCTTCTATTCCCAGCAATTTGTGGGGGTCACTCCTTCATGGTCAGTAATCAATACAGGTTTAAACGAGAACTGTAGACTAAATTGGACTGGCATTTTCTTCTGCAAATAATAATGACTACAACCTTTCTGTGTGAGTTAGTGAAAAAGTACAGATGGATTTAAAAATGAATAGAACAAACAACCCTTACCCCACCCTAACAGAAGACGGGAATTAATCATTTTAATTTAAACAACTTGATTATAGAATCTAAGCTGGTAGTCTGGCCAGGGCTCCACTGAGAGTCAAAATGAGGATCACAGCGGGAATGGCAATGCCAGAAGCCATAACTCAATGTGAAACATATCTAAATATTTTGCAGAAATACTTTTGATTCATCAGGTTTGATCTAGGTGACTTCTAATACTGAGGGAACAACATAGTGCATCGGGAATTGTGATCCAACAAATAGATATTCTCAGAAATACAATATACAAGCTGCAAGAGCATCAGCCCTCTTATACTGCTGACCTGGGGTTGCCAGGGTCTGCAGTGCAGACAGACCCCTGATGTGGCAAAATCATCAAGCATTTGTGGAAATGAAAGCTTGGGTATGAAGCACAGTTAAGATATAGTCCCAATTATTAATTGGAACCGGTCTGCAAAAGGACAACGTCTAGCTTCCCTAAAACTCAGGTATTGTTGACGTGCAAATAGATATTTCCAGTAAACTCAACTGATGTTTTGAAGTGAGACAGAAATCTGTTGCTAAAGTAATACAGGTTGGACTGTTAGATATATTTGTTTGTAGTTTTTTGTTTTGTTTTGTTTTGTTTTCTTGATCCTTATAAGTTTATCAACATGACTGCATTACCTCTTGAGGTCATAGGAGGGGGCATTTCCAACACATTTTCACAACTCTGATTACATTCCCTACTTTACCAGTTCAAGCTGCACAAATCAGATCCAGAGAGCAGATAGCCCAAATTAAAGGATGTCCAAATGCACTACTTTCCTTTTATATATATATATATATATATATGTATGTACGTATACATTTATATATATAGCTTATATATATATATATATCTTATTTTGTAACTGTGGGTAAATTTTGATCCTATACCCAAGCTCTGTGTCTTTATTCAGCCCAGCAGTAGTAACTACAAATTATACACTGGACCACATTCATCTTTCTAAGAAATGGTCACACACCCACTTTGCACTAAGCTTAGTAAATTGTATGACATACTCTCTGGCAATTTGCATCTTCACTTATCTCGTTGCTGACTTTTGTCCAGAAGTTCCCATGGAAGTAGTGCTTGTTTTTCTCAAACTTCATCTGGCTCTATTTTAGGTCATAATGTTTTTTTTGCTGATGTCACCAATGATTCCCCTGATTTTCCACAAAACTCTCTAAAATATCCATGCCAAGAGCAGTTCTTCAGTTCATTTTTGAGAACTGCTAATGGAACTGTTGCTTAGACCAACACTCCCATCATGACACTTAAGAACATCTCGAACTACATTGGTACAATCTTAAAGCATCCTGACATAATATCAGCAGGTAGCAACCAAACAGTTTCATACTCTGTTTACCATCAAAATACAGGAACTTGTAGGAGAAACGTAACCACAACAGTAAATTAACAAAATGAAAAGCTAATAATCACCTAGTTTTGGAAGAGAATAGCTCATATTAAAGTACTCTTCAAAGAAGTCGAATACAATTTTTGTTACATTTGCTGCATATTCTGCCGTGTGTAATTGCAGTGGCTGGGCATAAACTCTCAGCTGTAAAATAGAGAGAGACAATTAGAGCAGTCTTCAGTTAAGAGAAACTAGGAGGTGTCAAGTACTGAAAAGTCATTTAACATACATACCTATAACACTGCAGATTTTCTCTAAGAGATTGGCCTAAGCAATGACTTCTGTTCCCTGACCTATTTATTCAAAAAATTTTTTTCAAACATCATGCATAGAAGAAACCAAGTCAACATAATATGTGCATGCTTCCTACACCATGCCTGAACTTCAAAACTGGCAAGACCCATGCCCAGAAGCTCACAGTGGCCATTTCCCAGCACCAAAGCTTCAAGCAAGGCCTAAGTGCCTACCAGCCACTCTTCTCCCAAGGTCTGGTTTTCTCAAGAAGGAAACCCGCATAAGCACAAGTGAAAGGAAGCCACTTGTTCTGAGCAGCTCATTGATTTAGACTGATCTCAACAGATCAATTTCAGGAGGCACATTTGGCATCCCTGTGCACGATGGCTGACCATTTCTGTGCTCTTCTTGAGTATCTGAGCTTGCATTTTTTGCTGAAGGCAAAAAACATTATCTTGAGTGCTGACCCTTCCACCCCAAAGGTTTTGTGTATTAGCTATTACTGCTTAAGCCCAGGAGGACTAGAGTCTGTATGGCACTCATAATCTTGATGAGGAGGCCTACAACTCGTGGAGCTTTTTTGGGGGGGGTCTTTGCCTCAATCTCTTTGTCCCAAAATTTCCAGGTCTCTTGCCTCGGACCTGAACTGTAGTGCTGCACTTGCAGGAGCTGTCAGCTGCCCCCTTCCTTGTCCCCCAATATCTCCAGCATGGAAAGTGAGAAATCTTTATATGAAGTGAAATCGCTGGCTTTCGGATAACCGATCCATCTTTTTGCAGGCACTGTGTCTCGTATGAATGGCCCACATTCTTCTGGCTGTGTTGGCGTGGCTTGTTTACTCCTCAGTCCCGTCTCATAGCCAGGCATTTAGGGTCCAAACTTAGCAAGGGAGCTGGCCTACTCTAGCAGCCTCTTTTGAGCCTGACAGTACATTTATTTCAATACCATGAAATTACACTTCCTCCAACAAGAGAGGAGGCTGGGACAGTGGTCAGAAATAAAGATGGAATGAAAAAAGCAAAACCAAAAAAAGCTTATGAAATTCAATCGGGAATCCATCCCAGCCAGGGGATTTCCCTTAGGGTCAGTTTGCAATTACAATCTGTAATTTCCACTTCAGTAAGCTCTTTACCCAATTTAGCAATCTTTGGTCCCCTAGCTGATCCATATTAATGGGTTCCAAAACCTTTAGCGTGCACTAGACCCGACTTTGGGTTTCATTTGTGTAATCTCCTCTGTGATTTTCCAAAGCAGACATTTGGTACCTGACAGGTAATCAGCTCAAGAGTGTTGTTTCCAGCTGTGGGCACATTTTCCACCATTGATTCTGTCAAGGTCTTTGTCAGGGCAATGATTTTCAGAGCTAATGGCAGAGTTTTTAAATAATAGATCGTATTGTGTGAGTTGCATGCTGTTGCTGTTGTTTACGCAAGCAATATATGGATTACACGGATAATTTCTGTTGGATTTATGATTTATTACTAACAATTTATATAGCAAACTATAGAATGTTTTTTCTCAACAATCAGCAACTCAATATCTTATGGCTTGGCAATGCTTCAAAGTTTTTTGCATGGAAGTGTTTAGTTAGGAGAAGGACTCTCTTACTATCTGATTAAAAACTCTAAAGATGACCTGCTTTTACTGGTAAAAACATCATTCTTAGTGATGATGCTTATTTGGCTCCCTTAATTTAAAACAATCTTATACATTTACCTTATATTGTTAAAATATGTCCATACTAAAAGAAAGGGAGCAGTTATGGTTTACTTTACTAAAAA
Source organism: Aythya fuligula (assembly GCF_009819795.1). NCBI lineage: Eukaryota > Metazoa > Chordata > Aves > Anseriformes > Anatidae > Aythya > Aythya fuligula. The sequence goes on from NC_045562.1 coordinate 4,098,250, forward strand.
ATAAAAAAGAAAAAAAGAAAAAAGAAAAAGGAAAGAAAAAAAAGTTTTCTAGTGCAGGCAAGTCCTCAGAAATCATTTAGTGAATATCATTAGTAACAAATATAATAACCAAAGCCTGAACTAGGAAGAGTTTCTTCAGGCAACCTTTATACTGACACAAATACCCCCACTTCTACACACACTCAAACACACGCACACACATGTACGTGCACACACTTTAATTATTACGTTTCAGTGAACACTCTCTTCTCTTTAGAAAAGCTACAACTGCTCAATAGCATTTTGTGCTTTATGACTTTGCTTGAGTCAAAAAATAAACAAGTATTGGCCTTATGACCATATTCTGGAGTGTGGTGTGGATGAGCAGATAATAAGCTAATTTTTAAATCTATAAAATGAAGTTTTCTGCCTTCTTCAACATTCAGGTCTTCATCTTTTTTTTTTATTTTCTTTTTTTATTCTACAACACTATATTCTATAAAGCTCTCATAAAGCTCTCTCTTTTTTTTTTTTTTTTTTTTTTTTCTCAGGTAACAAGTGATAGGATGTGAGGAAATGATCTCCAGTTGCAGTGGGGGGGGGGGGGTTAGATTGGATATTAGGAAGAATTTCTTCACAGAGAAGTTGGTCAAGCATTAGAATGGGCTGCCCAGGGAAGTGGTGGAGTCCCCATCCCTGGAGATGTGGACGTGGCACTAAGTGACATGGCTTAGCGATGGGACTTGGTAGGTCAGGTTGATGGTTGGACTTGATGATCTTGAGGGTCTTTTCCAACCTAAATGATTCTGTTATTCTAGAGCTGCACAAATTCAGGTTTTTTAAATAACTAAACTCTAGAGAATATCTATTGAGACCAAAGAACCAAAATCTTGTTCCTGACAATAAGTGGAGCAGCCAAGCCAAACAGCATCATGTTAACAAAAATACATGGCTGAGTGGCCTAAAACGTTCTCCTGTTTTGCAGATTACTCAGCCTAACAGCAGGGATCTCAGAATATTGCATCACTATGTCAAGCCAGGCTCCATTTCCTTGGCTAAGTGCAATTTAGCCTCAGTTGTTTGTCAGGAAGTAAGGCAAGCGTACAGCACGATGTTAGCAAAGGCGTTGAGGAGGGAGGCCTCGGCACAGCACTCTGCCAGGAAGTCTTTGCTAAGAGCAGGATCAGCACTTCGGAGCTTTATACAAGGCGGCTTTTCACACCAGCAGACAGCCTGAATGTGCCATGCTTTTTCAGGTAGGGAAAGGAAGGGGAAGCAGAAAGGGCACGCAGTTGTGGCATCACCCTCTCTCTCAGGTGAAATGTAAACCAATAAATAATCAAGAGTGGGTTTAGCATCCCAGACTAGCTGTAGGCTAAATGAGGAGCTTAGGCTGAGGAACAAATTCTCTTCAGGCTTTTGGCTATTCAGTAAATATTTTACCTGCTTATGCCTGTTCAGCTGCACCGTCAGGAAATTTTAATTGAATCCAAGCCAGAACTGGATTGGAACAGTTGTGTCTGTTGCGTCTAAACCAAGGAGCTACTTTGATTTTATGGATTCAGATTCAAACATAATCCATCAGAGCACCTGCCAAATACCCAGGTCCTGTCACTTCTGTATGGTTTAGTAAAGTATTTGTACGGTGGCAAGTTACCTTTAGCCACTGTTGCAAAATAAAGAATATTATAGCCAATATCCAATTGTACATAACGTTGTAGTTGTATGTCTCCATGACTGTAAATAGGAAAGACATCAAATGTAATACAGATTCACACTTTTTAACCCCCCCAAAAATGTAAAGTATTTGTATCCAGGGCCTGTACCCTTGTACCCTTGGATTTGGACATTCCCTCCGGCTCTGGGTGTTAAGTTAAAGATGAGGTTATAGCAACAGTGCTCCTTCCTCAGCCACATGCCTGTATGGGATGTGCCAGCTGGGATCTCACTGAGATAGGAGACAGGGAAAAACTGCAGAATACTCTATGTACACAAGGTCAGAGGGACCACTGTGAACACCTAATCTGATTTGCTGCCTAAAATACATTTTGGGAAAGGCAAAACTCTTGTTTGTATTATAAAAACAGCTGATTCATTAAAAAAAATGCAAATCACTGTACATCGGTCATCAGAACCATGTTCATGCCGCAACAGGACTTACGGGTATTCCTCTGTTAGATATTCTCTCTACAAACTTGAACTGGTGTACTGCAAAGCATACCAAGTAAGTGCTCATGGGAACTGACTTTTCAAAAGTTGTCCGATTCCAGCCATCTTCCACCTGTACAGTTTGCTGTAGAAATGGGAAAATAATTAATTTGATTTTGAAATTGCAAACATGCAAAATTAGGTTTCATATTATTATGAAGGCTAAAACTACCCAGGAATGACAAATCACATCTCCAGATTCACCCCTTCTGGCATCACACTGCCAATGGCATGAGAACAGACAAAATACACAAAATGAAACGTTGTTTTTCTGCACTAAATAAGTTCACCTGGTTCTAATTTTGCATCAAGGATTTGAAGCCATTCACATGCATGAGAATTTTGCCAATAGTTTTCCAGTGTACTTTAATACATTTTGTTCTTGAAATAGTTGTATAAAATAACATCACTCTGGACAGACCAAAGAAGAGACTGGATTCTGTCCTCTTACATATGTGCATCACTCAGGAGTCAGGGGGTGCAGCGATGTTAGTAAAGACCAAATTAATAAATCTATCCTGAACTTGCTCAGACACAAATTAGCACTGCTAATTGGTGGGCTGTTTAAATGTACATAGGGCTTAGAGATCATAGTTTTTATTTTGTTAAATCGATTTAAAACCATTCCTGGTTTTCTCAAGTGAACTGTAAGACCAAATCTACAACCTTTTCTATGCAATTTATACTCTGAAAATTTCTTTCTGCTATGCATTGTCTGTCACCTGTCTAATAAATTTTTGTGCTTCTATCTGGATGACTAAAATAGGAGAAAAACACGCTTTATATAAAAGACACTAACCTTCATCTAGATACAATACTTCATGAGATTCATTTGTTATAAATACGATGTAAATAAAACATACATGTCACTGGTAATATGATTTCATGAGCTAAAAAATCCTTTTTACAGATATATTCACTATCTAATTTTTCATTATTTGACTCTAATTTGGTATCTTTTGGTCTTTCAACAAAGTCAGAATCTCAGTGGAAAAAAAAAAAAAAGAAAAAAAAAAGTGGGGGGGGCTTTTAAAAAAATCGCTCCAGTAAAAAATACAAATGAAATGTACAAGATCCTGGTTTTGCTGAACTGATTTTGCCACATGGACTCTAAAGCATCCCACCACCAAAACTACTACAAAATGTGTAACACACAACGTGCATTGCATTTGCAAACTACTTTAACTTCCATCCATTGAAATGATTCCCCAAAGATCCTTCACTACTAAGAACAGAGCAACCAACCTTGTGACCACACCAGATGAAAAAGGGTCCTGCTGTCATCTGTTAGTCAAACCCAGGATAATCTGTATCCCTTCCTGTACTTGGGTTTTAGCAAATTAATTAACAAGCAGTAGCTAGCTCTTTGAAAGCTTATATTTTATGTCCATTTTAGAGACAAAACCACACCTAGAGATGTAAAGCAGATCTCAAACCCCACTAAATCTTGATAACAGCTAGTTTTATCCCCGCAACGTCCATACCCTCACTTATCTGAGATCTACGTATAAAAGTACCACAAACACTCTTGATTCATGTGTTGTTCATCGAAGTACCTGCTGCTCTTCTAGGTATCATAAACATATATATTTTAAATAACAATAGATCAGAGCTTTAAATTTGCAAAGGGTCTGGGAGGCAGCTGTATCACAGCAATAATAGTTCTCTCAGCCACATTGCTGATGCATAGTTAAAGTTTGGGGAATCTTTAAATAAAACAGTACACAGCAAAGCAGATCTTTGTTTATTTTCTGGGTGGGGAGTGATCAGGAAGATGCAAATGTCAACAGCCTGGAGGCTGGAAGCTTTTTTTTAAACTTGGCACTTTATCTCCCACTTTAGAACGTAGTCATTAGAAATTAAACATTGGACGACACATTCAGTTAAACTATTCATTAGAAACTCTCGGCTGAAAGCCATTCAATCTTCTTCCAGAGCACCCAGATGTAGATAATTGGTGCCATTGAATTTCATCCCAAAGTTGGAATTTGAAATAGCAGGTCCAGAAATAGATTATTTAGAAAATTACAGCCATAGTGGACTAAAAAGTGTCCGCACTCATGATCTGACAGATAGGATTTTAGATTCTGTGTTATTATACACAATAGTCCTATACTATTTCTTGCTAGCAGGATCCTTTGCTGTTAGGTTGTGATCAGCAGGCTCTTGCACTGGAACATAATGCAGTTTTAGTGATTATTATGAGACTCCCTATCTGGGAAGCAGCTGTCTTTCAAAGCATTTCTTCTCAGAGTCCACCTGGTTTGACCGAAGAACCTGCTGTTACCTATTTATGGTTAGTAGGGGATGCTCATACATCATAACTGAAGAGAGGGCCATCTAGCTGAAGACAGAGACACGTTTCATTTCTGATTTGGATTTGGCTCTGCATTGCTACCTTGTGTACTGACTGGCCACTGGGAGTCCTAACCAGTCAGATTTCATGGAATATTTATTAACAATTAGCTTTACAGTGCCTGGGTGGTAGTCTGAGATTGCACAAGGACCTTGTGTCCAGTGGCTTTACAGAACCATCCCTCTTAGGCAGTAGAATTGAGAAATACATACCTGTACTGGCATGTTGGCAAGTGCTTCATACGTGTTTCGATGGATGATAGATATATTGTAAGTTGCCTTTTTGTTGGGTTCATCAAAGCAAGGAAATGATTTCCGTGCATCTGTTGGCTCGTGGTCAGTAGCTGCAATGCTCCTTAAATAAACAACAGATTGGCAGGTTGTTCCAAACCTTCACCGCATACCTTCCAAATCTTATCTGCACTTTCTAAGCATAAGTATTTAGCAACTTTACAAACTAAAATCAAGTACAAATGTTTTGTCCATTCATAAAAGTAGGTGACATCAGAAATGCAGAAGATAACATCATATAGGCATGTGGAGCATACATACCTCAAACTCTGTCATCAACATCCTCTAGGGTTCAGAGCAAAAACTAAAGACAATTACTTATCATGAAATCTTTTAGGAGACAGGTAATAAGATACAAATGACCCCTCCTGGATGGTAGACTTTTGCTTGCCTTCCTTATGAGTATTCCCATTGATTTCTGTGCCTAAAATTATGTTGGTATCTTTAAAAGGAAATATATGTTCTGATATAGAGCTATTTACTTAAGTAATTCCATGTGTTGTTTACCATCTAGAGTTCATCTCGGGATTGGAGTTTTAGGCATCTCCAAGAAGACACTTTGGAATTCTTTTAGTGTCGCTGAAAACTCACCCTACCTATGTGTTTCTTTCGCTGCAGTGACCACATACACTTTTCTGCTGGTGCTGTTACTCTCCTCTGACTCCAATAAAGAAAGTGCTTGAGAAAGCATGGGAAGTCCAGGTAAACATCCTAGCACAAAACTGATGCTATGTTAACTGTCTCAAGGGGGGTTAGCAAGCCATCTCACTTAAATAAGAACAACCAGAAAAACTAGAGAATAAGGGGTCACAGAAGAAAATAAGATGAAGGTTGTGAAAGTTCCTATTGTGTGCTTGCTTCTCACAGTGACATTGGGTTCCCCATTAATGAACCATTCAGTGGCAGAACGTATTCTTCAGTGATTAATGGTGAAAGAGATCACAGATGCTTCTTCAATTAATCTGGAATGTTGAGCATTTTTGACAGCACTTCTACAGCTGCTCCAACTATATTAAGGTAGTTTTTCTTTCCGAAACGTAATTAAAAGTGTACATCGTAAATTACAGATCTGCAGCAGTCCTACAAGCTCACTTGACAACCAATTTTTCACTGTTTCTGTTGCCCTTGGCTTTTCTTTGTGGTGGTTAAATACTAAACTGGTCATTAGGAACTTGTAGCAGCAAGGTTCATTTACAAGCCTGATGAGGTAATATGTCTGGGTTCTCACCATTCATGTTCATTGGAATAGTAACTCTGTAGTTCATGAGCAGAAAGCATAACGAACCCTCACCTTAACATAACTTCAGGCTCAGTAGAGTTTCGTTTGCTCAGTAAATTGATGTAACTCTCTACTTTTGGTTGGATTTGAAAGCTATTTCACAATGAAGTTAACTTCAAGTCCCCAGGGCAATGCTTCACATCTATTGCTTAAAAATTTGGCTATATATTTTGACACATTTATATCTTGTTCCTAAAGATGGATAACACTATGATAGCTCTTCTGATTTATAAGGTGATTATCTATCCTCATCTATTTGTGGAGGCAGACAGACAGCAGCAGTGCAAAACCGCAGCACTACCTCTCCAGTAGAGTAGATGATCAGTACTCCAGGCTATGGCGTGCAAGTGGCACTAGAAACATGAGATGTTGTAACTTCCTCCCAAACTGTATAATGTATTTTTTCGATAAGATTTTCTTCATTGCTTGATGGAATCCACCCTTCTACTTGCTGTTGATGTCCAGACCTTTAAATATGAACTTGAGGTGACAGCTGTAAATATCCTAGTAATAGGGAGTGAAGACCTGGCTGAGACTGCATCCAGCTGTTGTTTCCAAAGTAAAACAGGTCTGCGTTTAGAACTATGATTAATTTCCTTTTTTATTCCCACTGCAAACACAGGGTTTTACTGCAAAAAAAGTGCTCCCCTTGAGCTGAGTAATGCTTTTTTTTTTTTTTTGTACCTAGTGTTACATTAAATTCATATCCATTGCTTCTTCTGAGAAATTTTGCTCTTGAGATGCAAGAGCGCTACTTCCTTGTAACAACAACCTTGCCTTTATCTAATCAATAAAATCCTAAATGAAACTCTTCTTATCTGTTAGAGATGTGCCCAGCTGAGTATCTTTTACAAGCCTTTTGTTCTCTTATGGAGGACAGAGAGAATTCCTATAAAAGGGAAACCATACATTGTCACAAACAGTAATTCAAAATCAAAATCAGATGGCTTGACATGTTTGTTTTATCTGTAATATCAAGGTGAAAATAAAGGAAGGTATTAGCACATTCCCTTTCAGGAACCAGTGAGTTAAAAGAATCAATATTACCAGGTGGAGACTCTTATTGTGCTCCCTTCCTCAATATTTGAAAATAACACAGTTGTGATATATTTTTACTCACTGCATCATGTAAAATAGGGAAGGACTGTTATTCTCCTTTCATCAGTGAAGAAATTAAATGCACAGAGATAGTGGAATAGCCTTACAAAAGGACTCCAGTGCTTACCGTTGGATTCAGGCACCCTCAGGAGGATCTAGACAGGTCTGTCTAAAACCTGCATTCTCAAAATTTCTACTTTCCTGCTCCCTACCTGCATGCTCACATCGATTTAAATAGTTGTGTTCCCAAGGTGTCTCAAGATCCATTTCTGGGCAAGTCCAAAAGTACCTTAAAAAAAGGGAGGGTGGGGGATTGTGCAATCCATCTGAACAGGATTCACAAATGAGGTGTTCTCTCTAAGCCTCCCAAGGTTCCTGGACTTGCAGGCATGTTCTGCACATGTCTCCATGTTTTCCACAAAATGTGGTGGGAGATTCGGATCTAAGCAACAGCAGAACCTGGACTTCTGCCTGCTTTGTAAACAAAAGTCATTATAGCAATGCTTTGGCAAACCTTTGCCCTCACAGATAGACAGCTGGGGAGCAGCTCGGTCTGGAAACTGAATTTTCAGAGCCCTTTATTTTCTCAAAAGGTCCCACTGCTTCTAATACTGCCCAGAAGGGATGGGGGAGTTGGTTAATTACAAATTGGCTCTCATTTTCACCTCAGCCCTCTTCTGTCTAGCATCTGCTGCTATTAGTAGACTTTCTTGACTTCCGCTATTACCTGATCCAATTTGTATTTACTTCCAACATAACAAAAGGATGAACTATTTGGGCTGAAATATTGAAAGGGTGATAATCTGCCTCAGGCAAAGGTAAAGCAAAAAGCTCATTTCAGTCAGCATTGTTTTTGAGTAGAAAGCCAGGGGAAAATGCACTTTTAATAAGTAAGAAAACCTTTCCCTCACCATCTTTCCTTAACCCCTTCTACCACCTACCCTCATGCCAAGTAGCAGTATCTTGAAATTTGACTAGTAGTTGCTTTCATTTCAGAGCTTTACTTATCACTATCACGTACATCACCTCTTGCACCTCAACAGACTTTCTACACAAACTTAACCCTATCGGAAATCACCATTCACTTGTACTTATTAGAGCCCATCTCAAGCCTAAGAAACAAACTCACACACTCAAGTTCCCTTCAGTACTGAGCATTTGCAGACTGCTAGCTAGGATCAATCGTGCAATACAGTAGCTCCTAGCATCCAAACCAAGGAGTAGGAACTCTCTTGAACTGAGCTCACTTCATACTTTCTTCAGCTTATGAAGTTCTCCTTTCTTCCTGCCCACAGATGCTCGGTCCTTGTCTTTCTACACTGTCTGGATCCAAGGGATAAAATGGAAATAACACACCCCGATTTAAAAAGAAGCAAAAAGGTTACACTTTAAAATTCCTGTGGGGTTTTCAGGTGCTCTAAGTATGAAACCAAAACGCCTTCCAAGTCAAAGCAATACTGAGTGGTACTAGACAGAGGAACAAGAGGGAAGGAGCTGGCAGGAGTTCAAGTTATTCCCTCCATGGCTTCTTCACAGACCCAATAACCATGTTTACACATAAAAATGAGTACTTGCTTTTTCCTTTGCTTCCTGGATTTGCTGCTGGTGGTGCCTGTCTGCTACTACTCCTGGCATTGCCTGACAGAGGTTGAATGAAGCTGATGCAACTCTCACTCATGACACTGTTGTCCCAGGAGGGCAAAAAAGTGCCATGAAAACAGACCAATGTTTGGCTTTGTGTTCCTGAAACAAGACCCTAGAAGAGTCTAGCCAAGTTTATCTTCTAGTTTTAAAGCATGGCCTAAGTCACTTCAGAAATGCAAATATTGTAAAATGGATGGTATTGTGCCCTTTCCATGCATTAAGTGAGAAGTTTTGCCCCTGAGCACTGAGAAATGGCTTTTTCAGGCTTTCCCCTTGACTGGAAAGTGAAATGGATTAAACGAACCACAAGAAGCTTATATCATAACTATAGATACGTTAAAAAAGAAGAGCTGGAGCAGAGAAACTTCAAGTCAAAGATAACCTTCATAGTTTGGATCTCCCTAACTTATAATTTAAACCAGCTGCAGAAGGGACAGAGTTTGGATATTCCTCAGGCTTGCAACATCAAGGAGGCACAATGTCAGGAAAAGTATCACAAGAGCATTTCACACCAAAACTACTACTCTGGGGAGCATCCGGCGCGTTGTGAGAGCTGTATGCTTTTTATTGGACTATGGAGCTAAAAAACAGGCCTCAGTCCCTCTACCTCTCTGAGGGAGCCTTTTGTAAAGCTCAAGGGTAACCTGGGACCAGTAGAATCTGGAAAAGTTTTTCAAAATAATAACAAAAGCCCCCAGCTCTCCAGCGCACTCTTGTCAACAGCCAAAAGATTTTGAATACAACATCTTCCTTAGGGGAATGAGAAAATTAAAGAACAGCCCAGAAATGTCAGCAAGTTGGTGAGAGACAAGACTGAGAAGCTGACACAGGCATAGAGCAGGTCTGAGCAAGTAGGAATAGAGAAGAACATTTAATAAATAAAAGAAAATTTCCTTTACTTAGTCTCTCCGTTCTCAACGTAGGTGGTCCTATAAAAGCCAACCAGGGAACCATTCAGCCAGCCTTGAAACTTCAGGGTGAGTATGTAAGGGTCATTGTCATTAGCGACAGGGAGCTCCGTTTCTGCCTTCATCACTATGTACTCTTGTGCTGTGTACTCAAAGCAGTCAGTCAGAGCAATCTGCTGTCCTGAGGATTTCTGGAGCGTGGGCTTTTCTGTAATCTTGGTCTCTCGCAGATGGAGCCACAGGTGGGTGGTAGGGTTTTCCAAAGCGATATAAATACTGACTGTCCCGGTGTAAATGTCTGTCTCCATCTCAGGCTTCACTTCCAGGTTGTAGTGCAAAGGCTTCACATAAGTGGGTAGTCTGAAATGGCTCCACTCGCCAGATCCATCATTTCTAGGAGGACAGGGACCTGCATCCACTGTGGGAGGAGAGGTTGTTGGCTGAGTTGGCTGAGTTGGCTGAGTTGGCTGAGTTGGCTGAGTTGGCTGAGTTGGCTGAGTTGGCTTATCTGTTTCATCTGAAGACTGCTGTGATTTAGGTCTGGTCAGTCCCACACCAAGCCCCACAGCAAGACCTACAATGACCACAACGCCACAGATGATAGCCACATGCTTTGTCTTCATGCAGTACTTCTTGGGCTCCTTATCCTCGAGATCCATGTCCTCCATCTCAGCTCCCAGGTCTGTTCTCAGAGCAAAACATTAACCATATAAAGCTTATTAGTCAATTCAGCACTTGCTTTCGGTAAACTCAGCAGACTTGGTTTGTACGTTAATTGTGTAGCTATAGCTGTTCTCTCTCTGTCTCCCCCACCTCGCTTTCCACGAGGCACTCAATTAATTAAAGATAACATGCATTTAGAGGAAACATGAATGATCAAAAAGGAGTGCAGCTGGGCAGGGAGACTGAGGGAACCAACACAGACGAACATTGTTCCCGCTGCACTCCCCTTATAAGCAGCGCAACCCCACCCCCAGCCCCTCCTGCTGCTCCGGCCTGAGTTAAATATAAAACAGTGCTGTGTTAATCAGCAGTTAGGAGATCAGATGCCAAAGCTCTGTCAGCAGCTTTCAGAAGGAGTTTGCAGATAGAGGTGTAACTGCTCCAAAACCTCAACCTTTGCCACTGCCTCTTCCTTTTTTTACCGTGCTGTGTCTTGCTTGGTTTTTTGAGATTGCAGGTTTTTTTTTTTTTTTTCCCTCTTACTAGCAAGGATTTCCTTGAACTTCCACCCTATAGTTTGTGAGATGACGTCTCTAAAGTCTCAAAAATCCAGCAAAATCACATACATCTTTCAAGGCCTTTTCAACTGTTTCCCCTCTTTTCTAGGCTCATTTACCTCTGCTGTGTAATTCGAGGCAGTCGCAGGCAGAAGAATGTACAGCGGAATGATAAATCTTCATCGCTGACTTCAAACTTTAAAACACGTCCAATTCTTCTTGTCTCATAGGGCCAATTTTCCAGGAGACAGCTCATGACTGTGCATGCACAGGCAGCCTGGGATATGGCTGCCTTGTTGGTCAGTGCCATTGCAGAGCTGCCTGTGAACCCTCGCTGTGAGGGACACTTCTAAATATGCAGTTGGATGATTTATGTACTAAAAATCTAACTCAGCATTTACTGCATGTCATCACAATGTGGCGCTTCACTGAAACAAATTAATTGAACAGAGCCCAGTTCTGCCTTGAAAACCTTATTATAAGTAATGCCTTCCTAAGCTTGCAAGCAAGGTGTTGCTAATGTAACACCAAACTGAGTCTTGACCTTGTTTGACATTGAACTAAAGGAAAACAAAGTAGAATAGAAACCTCAGTCTTCAGCTCTCTTAACCCTTTTTCTCCGCTTACAGAGCCCATTTCAGTAGGTTTTAAATCAGACACATCGGTTTGGCTTCATGCCTCCTGTTTTAGTTTATAATGAGATAGATTAACATTGCTCTTCACATCAGTTACGATTCTCTGACTACTGAGCCTCTTTTTTATTTATTTATTTATTTTTAGGATAGATAGTTTTACCTGGACAGGGAGATTTAGTGAACACATGCTCCCAGTGAGACACACTGTCTCAGGGAAGGAGCCTTTCCAGAATAGACTTCATCCAGTCTATTCAGTCTTTTTAGAAAGGAATCTGCTCCCAAGCTTTGTAAGTCTCCCTTTGAAATATCGCCAGCTACCACCAGGAACTTCAGCCACCCAATCCACATCAGCACTCTTATAGCACACTACTATTTATATTGCTTCTTCTTTTAAGGGCAAAGTTTTCCATCGGGAATCGAGAAAATAAAAGGTCTTTTTTTTTTGTCTTTTTTTTTTTTCTTTTTTCAGAGCATCAAGTTAACTCTTACTCAGATATTTTCAAAAGTAAAAAATAAAAAAAAAAACAAGCAGAAAGCTAAAAATCTGTTTCATATTATGTCTGGTTTTATTGTTTCCCATTTCCCTCTCGTGATCAAAACTAGATATGACATGGGAAACCAGTGCCCTTTAATGGATTGGGTAAGAATTTAACTTCCAGCAACAGAGCCAGCATTGAAGATCATGGTCTTAACATTTAAAACCATTTCTGCTTTTCTTTTGTTCTGATTGAAGACGACATGAAAACAGAGTGAGAATAGATTTTAAATAAGACATCTTAAGCCAAAGCAGGCCATAAGTGATGAGATAGTAAATGTGTCTTGATTTCAAGCATGCTTTTTACATCAATATGATTTTCCTCCTCCATAGCCAAGAGGTTTTCTGCTAAATGTTAAGTCTATAGGTTGCAGAACAGGTTATTTATTCTAATTATGAAGAGACTTACAGATTTCTTCCCTGCTAACAATTACCATCCTCAGGGAAGAGCTAGAAAACATGTCTGGATGAGCTGGTCCTAAGTAGCAGAAATATATGTATCTCTTATCCAATGCCTTAAAAACAACAGTAGCAGTAAAATCCATTACAAGCTAATGAGGAGTGACAAATGTATTAGTTCAACAAGTAGAAGAGATTATTAGTGTCTTTTTGCCAGTCAAGAGTAGTAGTGCAGTTATACACGAGTTATCAGCATTGATATTCTCTTAATAAACACTGAGGTTGATGCCTAGCTGCCGCCAAAAATAGGTATCTATATTTCTGATAGTGGTAGTTAAGAGCAGGCTTATTCCTCCCATATCAGAAATATGCTGATTTCCTAGCTGGCACCGATGGGGCAGGGAGAGAGAAGGAAGCAGCAAGCAGCTGTGCTAAGATGCTGCCTAGCTGCCAAGGCAGCTGGGGAGCAATAACCCCACGTACTTATCCAGGGATGGAAGAGAGCTGGAGCTATCAATTCCACAGAAGCAATAAATGAGGGCAGAGCACGCCAGGGCTGTGCGAGTGCACTTGCTGCGTGGTTGTCCCTATGCAGAAAGGGACAGGGAACAGGATCTGCCTCCCCAGAGAGGAGGTTGTGCAGACCAGCACCATGACCCCTCATCACAAAGCTACAGATATTTTGTCTCTGCTCTTCCCACTGGTCTAAGGTGATGAATAGGCAAAGAAAGCTCACCCCAAGGTACCACAAGCATGACTGTTTTGAAGCTGGCCAAGCTTGGAGGGCTTTAAATTGGTTTGGTTTCATTCTAGAAAACTGGAAAAGGATTAAAACAATCTTGTCAGTCACCTGGACAATGCTAATAGCTGCTATAATTCGTTTGGTGTTGATTTTTAATTCAAGCAATTTGACCTTAAGTTAGGATTTAGTTCTCAGTCTGAACTGGAGTTACCACACCAGTTCAGCCCTGCCCCTTTGGCTACCTATAAAAGAGGGGGGTATAAGGTCACCCTGCTCTGTCTTGACATTGCTGGTGGGGACACGCACATGACCGTAGGAACAACATCCAAAGATCTTTTCAGACAACTACCAAGAATGTAAATGCATCCTAATTTTTATCCCCCACATGGTCAGCCTCTCATTTCCAAGATCATTTCCAATTATAAGTTCAGAAAATGGAATAAGATTTCCGCAAGTGACAGCCAAGAGCAGCACTAGCACAGGCCTGCTGCAGGCTTTCAGCGAGAAGCGACACAGTCCCAGGAAATCCTTAATTGAAGCTGACAATGCGCAAAGAGCTGCTCTGGAAAGTGTCAGAGACATGGAAATAAACAAAGTATATTAGAAAATAATAATAAAAATCAAACTCCATGACAAATCACAACAAAAGAAACTCCCCTGAGCCAAGTCCATCCTTGGAATAACATGAAGTACTTACTGGGCCCAGTCCAAGGATGTCTTGGCTCCCTGTGCCCAAGGACATTAAGGCAACATGACGGCAACAGAATCAAAAGACCTCTAATTTCCTGCCTGTTGCTCAGCTGCCCCGCTATGAAATTATGGGATGCTGCAATAAATGGAGCCCCTCTACCCCTCCATCAGGAGCTATTTGGCTCTCTTTCCATTAAACTGACACTCCTCATTAAATCTGTGGCTTCAGGAAAAAAAATAATGATAAAGGCATGAAGCAATCTGCTGTAGTGACTGCTTTTTGGCAGAGCTGCTCTTGTAAACTTCTCCCCTGTGGCTCCCTACCCCCAGGAAAACGTTCAGGACATGGATTTGAGAGATGCGAAACTGATTGTGGTGTTCCACCAGGTCACAAATGAATTGTACAAGAAATAATTCCCCCGTGCTGTATTTTTTTATGTCTGTAATGACTGATTACATCTTTATCTTCAGCTTTGAATACCCTGTAGCTTCCATGAATTCCCTAGAAGGTTCTCAAGTCTGGCTTATGCTGGTCCTTGTTCCACTCACAGTCTGTTCTATGACAGTTTTTATCTATAAACCAGCTCATCCTGGATTTGCGCTTTGTGGAAATACAAATGTTTCAAGCTGGTTTGAGATGTACAGCTGGACTTTCTTCAGTCCTTGCTGTTTCTCCCCATTAAAACCTTTGGAAGCTAGCCTCAGCTGTGCCAGATTGGTGGCTGTGGGGCCTCAGGAGGACTGTGTTATCTCCTGCTGCAGGCTGACGAGCTCTGTATATAACACTTGCAGTCCCACCACCCCCTTTTGGTGGCTTTCTCCAGTGTGCTACTGTTGGCTGTTTTATCACTGGAGACAAGGCTGAAGGGCTTTGCCTCAAAGTCTCTTCACAAGGGGGAACTATGAGTTATCCTTACAAGTTTTTTTAAATTTTTTTTTTTTCTTTCCTGTTTCTATCTTCTGGATACAAATTCTGTGCCTTGAAATGTGAATGTCATCTCTTATATTCCTTGTGTTAACAAGGTAAGTGAGACTATTCATGTGTTTTGCTCTATAGTATTGCTTAATCTTCTACTGCCTTGCTTGGGTCCCTTCATGCAAGTCATTAATTTCTAATCCAAAACTGTAATAGTTCCTGGGATCCCGGTGAATGCTGTTGGTATTTAACAACTCTATTATGCTTTATTGTTGTTACTCCTTGGTACTGTGGTTCTTGTTAGCACTGGTCATTAAAGGCGTTACAGATTACAGCAATGCACTTCAAAGGCTAGCTTCCAGTATGGAGTTTCCTTCTTGTCTTTAAAAACCTGCCTGAGGTGACTTCTGCTGTATCAACAAAATACAGTTAAATTTATACGGGCTTTCTTTCAGTCTTACTCAACAGATCATCTTTTTGCTACTTTATACATTCTGTTTTACAACTTCCTAAGCTAAAGTGAGAAAAGCAACCAGCTTTTACAATGCAGTCTCTAGGATGTGCTGTGACACCAGCAGGCCCACAGGAAAACCAGAAATGTTCAGAGGGAAATTCCCTGAGGAACTCGTAGAGGCATATGATCCTTATACTGAGAGACTTGCTTTCTTTTCTGTTTGTGAATGAGGGTGACACCAGTAGACTTTCTCTCTGCTTGCAATTCAGGGCAATCATTTTAATCTATTTCACAAGAGTTGCAGTTCCCTGAGGTGCCACCTCTGCCCTTGAGCATTGCTGTGTCACTTGGTGCACAGCTGTATTGATCTGCTTCTGTAGCTAATGGCAGGGCATGAGGAAAAGAGCATTTTTCATGGAGGAGAGGTAGAACATCCTCTTCCCACCTTGACTGTCTGCAGCCTGAAACTGTTGACCTTCAGGGCAGGCTTGTTTGTGCTGCTCCCCTCTTCTAGAAGAAGAACAGGAGCTTGGAGGCCAAATGAATAAGGAAGTATTAGCCAGGCCTGTAACAATGTTTGCTCAGCATGCAGTGATAGTACTAAACCCAAGTAACATACTAGCTTCACTCAGCAGGTGATGGAGATTATTGTGGAAAATGTGTTATCAGCTGATGGCATGTTTTAACTTACAGTAAATTATAGGCTTCTCATTGTACTGAAAAATGGAAATATAGTGGAAATGTAAAAAAGCATTAAACTAACTGGAGACAGAGTGGAAGGATCAATCATCCTTCTAATCACTAGAAGAGATTAAAACACTGCTTTCTCTCACAGCTGTGTGCAGTGTGAGCAATTACATAACAATCAATAGCAAAGTGCTTGAAAATCTGCAAAAAGAGTAATAATATATCATATGTCAAAATAATGGATGGCTTACTTTAAGATAACTCGCCTATCTGGAATATAATAACAAGGAGACTCATACAGTTTTCAAAGGAAACAAGTTTATCATGGATTAGAGAACCTTTCAAGTTACTCTTGTATCTCACTTGAGGTATCTGTAATGAGGGGTCACGTGCTGCTTCTGATGTATCTCATATGAGTCACTGCAAAACAGTGGACTGAGGAGACCTTTGATTTGTTCTGCTGATAAATTCATGTGGTTCTTCGCTGGAGATGCATCAGAAGTCATGACAAGTCACAGAAAACTTGCTTATATGATTTCTGGCACAAAAAGAGTCCTGTGAGTGAAACCAAGTTAATGTAAGAGGAAAAAACTGTACAACTTTACTTAGTTGGAGATATCTCGGGAGTTTGCCAATGTGTGTTTAGATTACTTGCAAGCCTGTTACATCTGCATTTGACCTTGGTTTCATTTTCTTGGCCAGGATGTTGAAGCTGATAAAACAAAGCAATTGCAGTGTCATAAACTTTCTCATTTGTCTATTATATTACAAAAAAAATAATAATCCTTTTCCCCCTTTTTAAACAGGATTGTGGCTATATTAATGTATTTGAAAATGAATGGAGATTGGAGGATGAAAGTAATCAGTTACAGATCTGGCTTCCTTTCCTTCCTCCCCTTTAAATGATTTTATTTTCCTGCAAAATGGAAATAGAACAATCTATGTCTTTGGGACTTCAGCCATGTTTACTCTATTCTGCCCTGTGCAGAATCTTTCTCTCAAGAAATAGTTTAATTTTCATCAATGCTTATCTCCCTGCCTCTGCAATGGTTGAGTAGAGCAGGAGATAAGGATCATCACCTTAGGTCACATGGATGGGGTATCAGAATATCCTAAAATGATGAGGTGTATGATGGGGAACCAGCATAAAGCATGATGTTAACAATTAAAGTGTTGGGTTTTTTTTTTGCAATGGCTGTAAGGACAAATAGAGAGCAGGTGTGTTAGAAGCCTTTTCACTGAAAAGCTTAAATCTCTACAGTTCTGGAGTTTTTTCTGCATTTAGCTGGGATACCTAACAGATCATCTCCCTCATTTAATTCTGGATAACCACTTAAACTTTGCAGAAACTTTGCATTCACATTGGTAATCAAGAAGTATCCTCAGTTTCTAACTGATGGAAACAGTTGTGCCATGTTGCTTTGGAGCTCGGGGATAGCACTAAGAACTGTGCTACTAGAAAAATCTTTCGCTGATCAAATTGGTAGTAATGATGAAATCATTTTTTTCCTTCTGAGACTAAGAAAGGTTTGGGAGTCTCTAGTTTTCCCTAGCAATAAAAACATCGTCTGGAGGCCTAGACACTACTTAGAAGGAAAAAGAAGAGTGGCAAAGTAATATTTAATCTGAGGTAAATACAGTAAGGATATCTCTTTCACTTAGTAAAGGACCTTGATGGTTTTTTTTTTTTGCTTTACGTAGGACAGCCAGATCTAGTGGTTAATCCTACCAGTATCCCAAAGTAGCATTGTGAACAGCATCCTACTATGTTTTTCCAAGGGGGTTTGGAATATATACTACTTGAATTTAAATGAGCTAAAAGTGTGCATTTTTTTCCCTGTTGGGAAGCATGCTTTGTTTTCACCCCTTTACATCCCTAGCATGGCATGTAGAACTACCTACAGTCCACCATGATTGTCACCCGTTGTTGGTGCCCGCTGTATCAGTGGGTTCCACACAAAAGCTTTCCATGCAGTGAAGTGACTGAGCTATCAACAAGTGAGTTTTCTTTTTTTTTTTTTTTTTTTTTTGTCTGGGTGTTAGGGGAAAACAAAAACTTAACTTGCTAAATCATTGGCTTTCTGGAAGCTGCCAGTGTTAGTCTCTCTGCATGTTACAGACCAAGGGATAAAGGAGGGATCTTTGGAGCAAAGAGGTTTTGCAAAGCAGGGAGAAGTCTGTGAAGAAGGATGGTTCAGAGAGTCTGAAGATCTTGTACCAAAGAAGATGCATCAAAGTAAGAGGTTTGTGTCAGTGAATGTCTGGTCAGATTATAATATTTTAATCTCCAAAAGCTTTGTCATTCCACCTGGTTCTGTGGTTACATCATTCCAGAGTCTGGGAACCTGAAGTTATGGACATTAATTCCTCAGTCTAATGCTGGATGAGTAGGTAGCTTTAGACCCAAGATTAAAGTCAATTGACTAATTCCCAAGGAAGTTCCTATATCACTCAATTTTGAACTGCTGTGTAGGCGAGGGATGGTGAGGTATATTCTCTGAAGTATGAGTTAGTAGGTTAGTGAATTTGCCTGAAAGGGGGTCTCATGTAAGGAGGAGGGATTTGACATGAGTAATATTTTTTTTTTTGTTGTTTGAGATTCATGCAGACAGCTAGCCCTGCAGAACAATGACTATCCAGATCTCTTCACACTGAAATACTGTAAAATACTTTACTATTTTAGCAAACACAGAATAATCCGGGAGTACAATTTTATGGGCCAGCAGTTAAGTCCTCACATCTAAATAGATTTATTATGAGCAGCAGCAACCAAAGTAGTAAGTTTCTACAGAAGAATGAGGGCGTCTTTATTCTTCAGGCATATAACATATTTGAGCTTGTGTGCAGCAGTACAGCTTGCCAAGAGCATAAAGGAACAGACCAGCAAAATTTAGCACTGGATAAAGATTGCACTTTTTTTTTTTTTTTTTAAATAAAAGGGGGGGGGGGGGCAGCAAAAGCAATGAAGCCCAGGAACTTCTTATCCTACAGATTATCAAAACAAAATTTGTCTTATAAAACCAGCTAAGGAGTTGCATATTTCTTGGCTCCGTTGGGTGTTGGATATGGAGGCTTAGACTTGGAAATGATCAAATAGTGTCTTGGTCTATCTGGATCCAGTTCAGGGTTTTAATCCAGGGCCTTCTCCACTGATAATCTAAATTCAAATGAGTTTAGACTGTATGTAACAATTCACCTAAAATTGTATGATTACTGCCTCTCCTTTCCCCAGAGGAGTTCAAGTACTCCTGCATATTGTTGCAGGATGAGATACTGTTGTACAGCCAGGTGTTTCCTGCAAGGCCTTCCTTTCTCACTTTAATTCACTCTTTTCCTTTCCCTCAAAACTCAGTGATAGATTCTAGCAGGATTTTTTTTTTTTTTTTTAGAAGCAACTTCCTTTCCTAGAAATTCTGGCAATAGAAGACACAAAAATATCCATTTTTGTTCATTGGTATAAAAGTTAATTTGTCAATTTATGTCCTAATGTCTTTTAGGCACTTATAGTACTACTTCTGCATGCTGTTTTCAGCCTATTTCTGGAGTCAGTATTTCCATTCTCTGTGGAGAGACAAGAAGTAGAACAAAAGTTCAGGTCTATGTTAATTGCCAAGTCTGAGGGAAGAAAGGTTTAGACACAGGATGTTTGCTTCTTCCCCACAGAAATTTTCTCTATTTATATACTTGCATTCAAGAGCAACCTAATGGTTTTAGACAGAATAGAGACTTGGTCCTTGCCCAGAGAGTACAACTGGTGTTAAATATGACCCAAAAAAAGTAGGGCATTAATGAATGAAAACGGAGCATGCAATGAAGTGATAGGATGACTGTGTTGGTGTAGCTGTACAGGCAGGTAGATATGTGCTATTTGTCTTGATTACTTGTAATCAACACAATTCCTATAATATGAGAATAAGCTCATTCTGTTGACTGGCATTTCATAAAGCCATAAGCCTTTAAGTGAAGCTTTTTAAAAAAAATTCCATTATTTTGGATATATCTATCTCTTCATCTGAGAAGAGCACTTATTAAACTCTCAGACAAAGCAATCTACAGCTAAATTACCAGCACTCATCTATGGTGCAATCAACAGCATTCTTCAAATTTGCTGAGTCAATCTCAAGGTTAAAAAAAAAAAAAAGGCAAGCTGTTTGCCATAATTCTACAGATCATACTTTATTTTTCCAAGAAAACAAATTTGTTTCTGAAGCATATGCTTTGGGTAATAATGTAAGGTTTGATCGATTTAATTCCATCTTGCATCTTAAAGTTCCATTTCATTTTAGAAGTGACTTTTTTTTTTTTGAGGAGGATACACTACTACAGTGATTCACAACAAAAATCTGACAAATCACTTAAGTTTATATAAAAATTGTGCATGAAGATGACTAAAAGGGCATCTTGGCACAAGCTGATCTCAGTCTCCTCACTACAGTTGGAGGGTCAGTAAATATTTTCCAGGAGCTATGCTGACTTCTTCTATCTAGTTTGGTCTTTAATATGTGTTATTGATGGATATTCAAATATTCAGATATGGCCAGCAGGAGCAGGGGAAAGCTTGGAGAAGGAGTTAAAGGTAAACAGAAATCAGAGGCTCAAAACAGTACTGTCATTGCAGTTGCCTGTTGATGCAAAAAGAACCAAAATCTATTTCCATCCACCAGTCCTTCCTGTTTCTTTGAATTGTCTGTAATCCTGGATTGCTTATATTCTGATGTTACTTTACCTAGATTGCTGTATGGAACACTTTAACAGTGGTATTTTAAAAATAACAGGTAAAAACAATGTTCTCAAGAGCAACAGAAGATACTTCTGCTTTACTAAGGGGGGGGGAGGGGGGGACTGGCTTTCCTAAGTTGTATTTTCCTATAATGTGTAACTGCACACTTAGTGCTGGAGAGAATGCAGAGTTCACAGCCTTTCTTTCAGGCAGCCTCACTGCAGTTTAACATGCTGCACAAGCTGTTCCCTATTGTTCTGTGGCAATATTTTGGCATGCATTCAGCTGAGACTCCCAGATTCACGTGAAGCATTTAAACAAGTGCCCAGTTTTCAAAGTGCTTGATTGTGAATTTAAGCACCTAATTTAACTGTCTTCAGGGGAAAAAAATATATTTTTGAGAAACAGTGAAGAACTTTTTTTTTTAAAGCACCTTCAGTACCTGCTTTCCAAGGCTGTCCTGAAAGCTTCTGTGTGGTACATGCTGCAGCTCTAGGCTCCTGGCACCCTACCAAAATATGTTCCTGACTGTATCTTGACTTGCAGGGAAAAATGTAGCCTCTTTTTAATAAAGTGAGTTCTGGTTATGCTCACCTGATCACTTGGCTTATTGCTATGGCCACACTGGACTGGGTTTCTGTGTTTGTGTTGTGCCAGCCTTTCCCTGCAGCGCAGCAGGAGTCAGGACTTGGTCTCCTGCAATACACCGAAAGAGCACTGCAGGGAGGAAAGCTGTTACGTTGCTGCAGGTGATGCGTGTGACCAGCAGCAGTGTCTTGGCAAATTCTTTCTATGGCCTGTTAGTGCTTCATAACTGATGACTGCAAGTGCAGTGCACAGAGGAAGGATCCTGATACCTGGCTCTGTCATCCCACCAGGAAACAGAAGTCAGACTTAATCTACTTGGTGGCAGAAGCCGGCAGACCTGCAGGTGTAATGGGGACCAGGGTGATTCTCCTGTGTCCAGCCCTGTATCGCAGCCCCTCTGAGCAGCCAGGTGGGACAGCCTGCTAGCTGGTTCCTTTCAAACAGCCCATCATTTCTGCTGCATCCAATGCATCTCTGCAGCGAGAAATACAACTTCCCAAAGCCTTTGCGCTCTTCTTTCAGGCTTGATAAAGACCCCACCTGCCAATTCCTTTACCCAGGGGAAAATTCTAGAAAAAAAAAAACTTGTTTCTCGGAGGTTTTCTAGACCACTCTGTCAGCTTTGGGAGTGTCAGAAATCATTGTAACAAGGGAAAGAAAGTGCTTTTAGGCAGCAAATCACTAAAGCTGCCTTCCCCCTGCAAACATGATGAACTGGTCTCTTAAATACAGTTCCAAATCCCTTGATCTGATGGGATTTACTGGCCTTACCCGGAAAGCAGGGGGTGAAGCCAGGCAATGACCAGGGAGCAGAGGAAACTGCCTCAACTGCTCTGTATTCAGCAAGTTGGGGAGAGAGTGGGCAAAAAGGAGGTGGTGGCAAAAGGAACTTGCTTTCTAAAGTGCAGCCTGATGACAGATTTCTGCAGAGCTGCTGTCAAGGGTGGTTATGTTATAAAACAAAAAGAAAACTTCCCTGAATGGACAGTTAATGAGGCAACCCAGTAGTTTTTGGTTGGTTTATTTTTGGCATTGCTGTGACTCAATGACAGATGTGTAACACTTCAGATTCACTTCCCTCATGCCTTGTGTCCATCCCCTATCAGCACAAGAGCAGCCAGGGCCAGGCCTGTGTTTATGTTGCTCCCCGAAGCTGTGTGATTATTTCTATACTTCAGATAATTGAGTTTCAAAAGCCCTGAGCTAAGTGAGGCAAGGGAAGTGTGGAGCTGAGTTTTTTTTTTTTGTAACAGATTATGATTTACTTTCCTGTTCCAGCAAGTGGAAACCCACACTGTGTCCCTGTGCTGCCTGTCTCAAAGGTACGTGTGCTATTCTCACGAGGACAAGCTTCCATTGTCTTATTCTGGGGCAACTTCACTGCTCGCTTATAAATAGGAACAGATGTTTCACTTGGAGCAATGAAGAACAGGTGTGGAGAATGAAATTATTTCCTCCTGATTTAGTATTGTTTCCCTTCCTTCACACTAGCTTCTCTGTGAAGATAATCCACTTCCCTGCTGCCCAGCCACTCAGGCTGGAGTGGTGGCTGTGGGGTGCGCTCCTTCCCATGTGTGCTGCCCCAGAACATCTGGATTTAACACTCCTGTTCTCCCCAGTGCCCAGCAGTACACAACAGATGACTTCTTGCAGCTGTAAGAAGGTGGCAGTGAGGGAACCTGAGTCAGTATGCTTGATTGTACAAAAGGTGTCAAGGCACAGGCCGGTTTCCTTATGTTGATAGATTTGCACCATTTTCAGTGTAGATAGCTGCAGCTGCTGGCTCTGAGAGCAGCTGTGGCTTAGGTGGAAAGTGGGTGTTCATTTTCAGAGGGATTCCTGGGCTTTGGTACTGCAGTTAGTCCTCTAGGTAGAGGCTGGTTGTTTACTCAGTGCTCACCGGTACATTTTGAAATAATATAGAAATGGTTCTGCTATGTTCTGTGTTGGTGGACTTTATTCCTTCGTAGGGAGCGGCTGTAATGGTCATGAGGTCGCACAAATAGTATTAGTGTTCTCCCATACAGAAAGTGGGGAAGGTATAAATGACTGGTATGAATGTTTATTACCAGAGGAAGATGTCAAGTTAAGTTGAACTAAATAACTGCAAAATTGTAGGAACAAGACACTAACTTGAACAATGCTATTTTATTTGGGAGATTACCATGTTATATTACTTACTGTCTGTGCTTTGTGTGTACCCTTTGATCACTTTTCTTAAATGAAACCAGAAGGCTAAAAGGACAGGCACTTAGAGCATATGTGACATCCCTGTACTGCTGTAAAGAGCAGAATGTTTTTTTTTGCCATGCTGTTCTGAAGTTAAATGCTTAATATTTCTAATAGTGAAGGCGTTCTCACTCCTGATTCTGAAATGGCCTTTTATGAAGTGAATTGTGCTATTTCTTTTTTAAACCACAACTGTTCTTAAAGCCAGACTCCAGCATTTCATTACTGTGTAACTTCAACTGTGCTCTTGCTTGTGCCTGATAACTAAGTTATTTCTCTGGAATTAAAAAGGAACCTACTCCATTAAAGTAAAGGTGCTGACACACACAGGACTTGTTTGCAAGACAATACACAGGCACCCAACAGCTTAGCTTTTTAGATCTTCCAAATCAATCCTGGTACCATCCTAGAAGTGCTGTGCTGTCTAAAATGACTGAGGTCTCAGTTCATACTTCGCTGACACTATTCCTGTTGCAGTCAGCTTTCGCAGGCTGTGGGAGGTACACTTCAATTATTTTATCTGATCTGAAGTCACTCTCCTCAGCTCCATTATGCTATGACTGCCTCTGAATCCTGATAAATGATATACCTGTGTAGTACTTCTTGTCAAGGTCTTCATTGTGTCTGTCTTGGTGTTTTCCAGCATGCAATCTTAATATCTATTTGAAGAACTATGGGAGGGAGCAATTTTTGCAGAAGTGCTTGGAAGCTTTTCTCTGTGTCTGTGGCAAATACTATCTTTACTGGCAGTTCCAGTGTGGCATATCAGAAAATGACAAAAATCATCACCTTTAGGGAAGAACAAGGAGGAAAAGCCTGCAGGCTTTTTGTATCAGGCTACACAGCAGGAAGTACAGTTTGCCTTGCCATAAAATGCTGGGCTGCAGGCTGGCAAAACATGCTGGTACTCTGGGTTGGCAAATGAGAAGTCTTGTAAGTAAGATTACATTTTTAATGGGGTTGCGAGGGTGTCAAATGAAGATTCATGGTCATGTTGACCAACTGATATGATAGTGAATGAGAGCTTAATCTAAGTGAAAAGGAAACTGTGCTGTGAGCAAAGGCAACGTGCATTTTTGAGAGCAACATGAGACCTCTTGGCTTGGGCTGCTTCCAAGAAATAGTGAAGTTACTTGACATACTATTTTTCTAAAGTTATGCTAGTGGTGATTAATACAGAGTTCACTTTTTCCACTGAAGCTTCTAGAATATGAAGAGAAGAAATTTTAGTGATGTTGATGGTTAAATGTTCACGACTTGAGAGATCTGAATACTGTAGCCTTTTAAAAGGCAAACTCAGTGCTTCCATAAAATTTTCTTATTACTATTTCTGGGTACAAGACTAATGGTACAAGAGATCAGTTTCAATGCCCAGAAAGTTCCTAGATTAGTATTTAACTTCTGTCCATTTTGTTTAGTGCATAACTTCTGTTAAGTATACAACTGTTTGGTTAATATCAAAACACAGGTGTCAGTATTCTCTGAGCCACTTGTAAAATTGGTACAAAGATGAGCCTTTCAAATGAATGCTTCTTTCCACAGCATGAGGCATCTTCGTGAGATGTCACACCCATTGCTGGTGGCCTGCAGCTCACTGCGTGAATGCATCTGCTGGGACAAGACATTATGTGAGGTACTTAAAATCAAACCAGCATCGTCTCCAAGTTAAGTAATGTTAGCTGGAAAAAAACAAACAAACAAACAAACAAAAAAAAAACAATAAAATGTTTTATTGTTCAATAAAGCTAAGTATTAGAGCATAGCCTTGGAGTTTGATTGCAGGTAAGCTTGCAGAAAACATTTCTTCAACCTGGAGGCATCTTAGATTCAAGATTGAAATCCTCCTGGCCTACTCCATCTTCAGTAGAAAGCTTGCAAAATTTTGGCCACCAAAGTTATCCTGTTTCAGAACTGGCACTACTCAAACCTTAAGTACTTAACTTGCTTCAGTTTTGGACTCTAGAGCAGACTGCTTTTGATGTGAAGGAACAAGCTGTCTTTGCTCAAAAGGAGGCGAAGCCACAGACATCCTGGGAATAGCACCAAAACTTCAGCATCCCTTGGAGGAATGTCTTCCTCCTTACAAATGAGATTCCCGATGGAGCAGCAGGGTACCACAGGGGCCAGCTGCTCTCTAAGGGATGGGGAGCAGGGAGATGAGGCAGCTGGCAGGGCAGGGGCCTTGGGCCACCCCACAGAACCTGAGCAAGGCAAGCCCTGAGGTGGTAAGGGGTCAGGTGAGAGCCCTGTCACCGTGTGCATCCTTGGTGATAAGGCAGGGTGAAGGTCTAGCTGGGAAGCCAGTCTCAGTGCTATGTAGGGTCCATGGCTGGGCTCTGGCTGTGACAGAGCTGGAAGGGAGTAAAGGCCTGGATGGTGCCATTAGGGCCTGTTGGTGCACCTGGGGCCTTGCAGGTGCAAAAATTTACTTTTCTGTCTTGGAAAGCTTTGAAATGGCTGATGTGTGCTGATGCTGGGGGACATTCTCAGGGTTTCTAACAGTGAGATCTAACACAACACAATGACTGAGGAATTTTTTGGTGAGGAATTGAAAGGGAAGCTTTGCCACAGTGCTGACTTCCATGACCAGCAGTAATGACTTCAGAACAAGAAAGCAAAAAATGTAGTTGCTTGTTTAGCAGTGAGTAGGAAAGTGATTAGCAGGAGACTGCTGTAAGAAACTCATCTTACCTTTAGCTGGGTAGCAACTGCCAAGTTCTGAATTACACATGAGAAAGGCACTGGAGATAAGAAAAAGCAAGCTTAGTGAAATGCGTGATGTCCAAATGACTAACTACTGCACGAGTTCAAATAGTTATCACAGTAATTTCTGCATGGCTATAGTTTACATGAAACAGCGTTGCAAAAGGATTCAACTCCATAAGGACACAGTGAAACAAGAGGCTAGCAGCCTCTCTGGTGATAATTAGTTGTGGGTTGGACTATACAGTGCTGGACTGAGCTTGCACTGGGACACTCCGCCAGCACTATGTGACCTGGTGGGTAGTGATCTACCTACTATAGTCCTGTTTCAAATGAACTCTCTTGATTATAACCCCTGTAGTACAATGAGAGATGTGTCAGAGTTGGAATAAGAATTTGGGATTCCTAATATGTAGCCTTGTGATCTCTGAAGATCTAGTGTTCTTTTTGCTTTCAGTATTGCAGAATAAGTAGAAAGCACCAGGTCCAATGGCTGAGAAGTTAGAGCTGTTAGTGGAGCTGAAAGACTGCATGGATGCCCAGTGCAGTTTCTGTAGCCTGCAGAAGTAGCTGGACTGACTGGAGGAATAGCTGCTTGCAGGGTATGCCTTGTCAGGGATCTGTGGAAGTTGCAAGGGTTTGAAAGTACGTGGAAGACACAGGTGCCAGAGAACTTCTGTGAGTGCACCAGATGAATAGTGACTCAAGACATCTGTTCTGGCTGAGAAAAAGCTTTGGAAGTGTTGAGACTTCAGGGCCATGGGAAGAAAATGTGAATGGGTGCAGTAGGACTGTATATGTGTGAAGTTCTGCATGTATAACACTTTATGGGAGGATCTGTATGACCTGCACTGCACTAGCAGCATGGCCTGGAGAGGTTATGGTTCAGCTCTGTTACCTGCAGGAAGCAGGGACTGCACAGGCTGTAGAGAGAATACTTCTGTAGGAGGCAGTACTTCTGACCTCAAAATGGAGGGGCTGCAGGAGGATGAAATAGAAACCAGGTGGCTTACATATTCCAAAGGATGCTTTTTGACCTCTGCTGCCTGCCTAGCAGGTGAACTGGGTGCTTCGTTTCCCACCTTGCATGTGGGACTAGTTCTTCCTAGAATTCAGTGCTGGGGCTCATTCTCCTGCCATTGGAGTAGAAGCAGCACGGGAAGGACATCGTCCTCTGCAAACCTCGCTTGCTCACGTGGTAGCTGGGAATAGCTTGGCCTTTGATACCTATATGCTACGTAACAAAGGAGAAACATAACTAGTGCTTACAGTGAACGTGAACACAAGATAAGGCTGAATCTGACCCATCAAAGGAGTTTGGATGTGTGTTACATTGTTGGTTAGCTCTTCCAAAGGAGCCTAATCGCTCGCATCACTCTTCCCCACCACACCCTTAGAAATAAGTGCAGTATTTTATTTCCAAGGACAGTATACTGCTTTCACTTCTTGTATTCTTCGGGCTTGTCACTTTTGTTTTATTACTCCTGTCACTATAATTTCCCTTGTTCCTGTTCTGGACTACAAAGTTCCAAGGAGTGTTTTGGGTTATACTCAATCGGTGCAGCCAAATCCTTATGCAACCCCTTCTGTAAAAGTTATTGGTGCTCATTCTCACCACTTTCCAGCTTTTAACTTTTCCTTGTCAGAATTACTCTTATTAGCTGGAGTAGTCAAGCCTGGTTTCACTCAGTCTGCAATTGATGTTTTTGTTTTGGTATCTGTACTTTCCCTACTGAAAGGGCAGTGAGGCCTTGGAAGTGAAACGCTGATGCTTTGGCTTGGTTTCAGGGCTTCTGAGCAGGAAGTCTTAACAGTCAGATTCTGCTGTATTGGTGAGAGCAGGTTTTGGGATTCTGGGAGTGTTGGCATGAAGGGATTCCTGTCATGTGTTCCTGGAGACAAAGTGCTTTTCTTACAGTGTGGACAGAAGTGCTCAGCTTCTACCTGCTCCTACATCTTGTTCTGACCTTGAAGATGTTTACTTGTATTTAATTATCTTATTGCAAGATTTTAATGACATAATGATCTCCCTTGAGAGTAATTTTTCTAAAGCACAGCAATGCTGCAAAATAGATGCATTATATACTATAAAATCTACCAATGCCAATTGCTTCTGAACAAACTGTACATTAGTATTTTTTGTCTCATGACTGCAGTAAAGACCAGTCAGATAGGGTCACAGTTACATCACTTGAGATACCAAGGCCATAGAAGACATAAGCAATAAGCCTGAAGTTGCTGCTAAAGTGCAGAACAAAAGCTAACCTATATACTAGATTCTTAAAAGAAGAGGCGTAGGTTCTTCACTGAAACTGATCCCATTTAATCAATGGGACCCCCATCCACCTACAGGTTGCTGAGAGCAATAGAAATGTTAGTTTCCTCTCTGGAAAGAAAATCTCTCACATCCTGCTGCACCAAGTTTGCTCCAAGGTGCCTGAAGACGTGTTTATAAGTTACTGAGTTCTAAACAGGTGTTATGCTGACAGAAATTTCATGGCTGCTATCTTAGTCTCCGCAGATATTGCTGTGAAGAATGTTATAGCACCGCTGTCTTTGGCACACCTGTATTAAAACAGCATTTATCTCTAGTCAATAAATGTTGATATCTTCATGACCTCTGGATTTAGACTGTTGACCCTACACACCTTAACATTTAATTGATTCAATGTACTGTTGAACTTATGAGAAGTCCAAGTGACTGGGAAGATCTGACAGGGAAAGCATTATCTATTCTTGAACCTGAAGTGATAATAGGTGAACCCACAATGTCTCTGTTACAAGCTGCTCAGTTGCAGATCTCCTTTGAGCCTGGACAAATTGTAGAACATAACCTTTCAGGATTTCAACAGTGTCTGAAGTTTACATGGAAATCTGTCAGACTGCCATACACTGAGAAACTGGGCAGACACCTCTAGGTGGTAATATAAGTAATGTGATGTTTGTCTGTGTTGTAGACAGGTTACTTAAAGAGCAGTAATCAGCCTAATCTGGCAGGCTGTCACTTGATAATGCATTTTCTATACTGGCTTTTGATACCAAGTAAGTGCACTTGTTGCATTGCTTATGCAAGCTTGTTTGAGCAAGGAAAATGCCACTTATTCCACAGTTGTGAACAAGATCTTTTATGTACATAAAAATAATTATTTTTAACTGCTTTTCAACTTATTACCAGGTTCTCCCTTGTCAGTACACTTGACAGGAGTATCTCCATAACTTGTCAGTGCTCAGCTGCAGTTGTGTTGGGATATTGCAATTGTATATAATCCATTGGGAGAACTATTGCAACAGTGCTTCCTGGTCCATATCTAAGGCAAAATTAGCTTTACATAACCCTAATTGTTCCTATCTTTGATTTTAAGATAGGATGTACCCTGGGTAGATATCTGGGTATTTAAAACACCTGTTTTTACGTGTTCTTTAAAATGTGAGTTTTTGATCATAAAACTGCAGTGTCTTTCTGTTCTCATTTCCGATGTGCCATGTTGTCCCAGCTTGCAAAGATGACTGGCAGGAAATTTTCCCTTTTTCAGCTTTCCTTTGGCTGGAGGAGGACATAACAGGAATAGGATAATATGGTTTCTTGTACTACAGGTGAAAATTTGTGTTGGGGCAAATGATGAGAGCTGGGTACCTCTTGCTTGTGGGGCTTGTGCAGATTCCTAGCTGGAGGTTATTGCTGTCCAAAGGGGAGGAAGCTGTCTGAGCAGAGGTGAATGCTGGAGTGGTAGACAGACTTTCTCCCTACTAAAAAAAAAAGCTCACAGTTGCTGATTAGTAGTACTGCTCCTCTGTAAAAGTGAGAGGGCTCTAGATCATAGAGATATAAGAGATTGGAGCACCCCATTGCACTGGTCTGTGTTGTGTGTTCCTCTTGAATGCTGCCTTCTCTCCTGTGCTGTTACTAGCCGAGGGGCGTGATATCTTTGAATCCAAGTTTAAGGCTAGCGAGAAAGTATTCTGGAGGCAGAGGCTAGAATTTGTACAGGTGTTACCATGTTAAAGCTCTAATGCTTATTTTGATGTACTTTGGTCCTCTTACAGCACAGTAGGTAGAGATATCTGGAGGATGCAGGAAGATCTCCTACATGGTGCAAAGTAAGATACACACTTACTGTCAAGTCAGCTTTTCTGTACTGTCTAAGCTAGGTAATATTCATATAGTACAAACTTCTACTGGAAAGTTATATTAAATTCTCATACTTGATTGCATCCTTTAAATCTAGACTACATTTCTTTAATGTTTGATTTAGAGCATGTCCTGCTCCTTAGATATTTTTGAATTAAAGGTCAGTATTATTGCTAATGCAGGTTAGCCTTATAAAACTGAAAGGTAGCCATAAAGTTGTTCATGTAAGACAGTTCAGGAAGAGCTTCTGCAGCTGCGACACCAAGAAATATAGAGGGAATGGTAGGCTTAGATGAAAAATTAGACATTTTAATCTGCTCTGTAATTTGCTGCTGGCATCAATTGGATGGGAGATAATTATTAACAAGATTAATGCATTAAAATTATAACTACTTGATTTTTTTTTTTACTCTTTCCCTATCATGACAACCTTTCACCAACTTTTCTTGTCAAAGACCAATTCAGTTAATAGAAAAGGTCCAGGAAGTATTCCAAGGCATGGGCCTATTTATTTCTTTTGTCAGTCCACTTCATTCCCTATAACAAATCTTTCCAGCCTAAGGCAGAGCTCACATAAGCAACATTCACACCACTCATGGTATACAGTCATTTCCATGTGGTGATGGCCTGGCACAGGGACAAGGCCTCTTATTGTCAATAATGATCTAAAATGCTGGAAACATGATCATAGTGGCATGACAGGGTCAGAGAACAAATTACAAGTAAACATTCTTGTTTGTGTTTCCAGGGCCCTCAGTGAAAAATGTTCTCTGTATCTTCAGAGGGGTTATTAGCAGTTGCTCAGTTACCTGCTGAAGATGTGGAATCCCGGAGCTAATGAAGTCCTGGTGGATTCACTGAAATGAGAAGTGCCGTAACTTTGCTAGGAAAGAGGATGGTCCTCTAAACACTGAGGATCCAACAACTGGTGCTTTGTCACTGATTTTTTTCCCAAGAAGGCCAAAAATTCAGTGACAACAATCACATTCTCTTTGAGAGAGTCAAGAAGTCTTTGTTCTGACAGGTGTGTATACCAAATATTCAATCTGCTTCAGCTGGGGAAGTCTTCTGTGTCTGAAACTTATGTTCCTCCTAAAAAGGAGAATTTTAGCACCATGTACAAAAATCGCTCTTCCTCATGTCAGTAGTCATAAGTTCAGGTGCAAAGTAAGGAGTTCTTGTCATGTATGTGGAAAAAAGTACTGAGATGCATGATCTCAAGTTGCGTTGCCTTCTCATCATGGGTTTGGAGCAGAAAAGGGTCTGGACAACACGTTGTTTAATCTTTTAAAGAGTTTTAAAGTCTCTCCAAATTCAGATGAAGGGGCTTTTCTAAGCATGTTCTTTTTACTTGTTTCATCACCTATGATTCCAACATGCTCTACCTTGGTGATAAATTTTCCTTATTATCTCTCTTAACCTCTGGCCCTTAAAAGAGGTTTTGTTAGTCCTATGAGGTTTTTAAGATTCTCAGGTTTGAGTAGTTATCAAAACACTCCATCCTTGCAACAAACTCTATAAGCAGGCCATTTTTAATCCTCTCTGAAGTTTCCTGATTAAGGTCATAGGCCAGCTAATGTTGGTGCGTTTCTAAGGAGCTCTCAGCCTTCAGGCTGGGACAGGATCTGTAATTCTTCCTATTCTCACCAATAGTGGTGACCTGGTTAGGCTATTTGAGAAGTGGGTTTGTTGCTACCTCAGAGTAGTATCTACTTAGGGTAGTAGATATGGTTGTCTGATTTCTTTGTGATGCAGGATATTTTACTACTTGGAAATAGGACTTCATCAAAACAAAATGGAAGTAGTCTGGGAGATTTTTATTGTTGAAATGCCAGGAATCCTTCATTCTGCCAAGGGGCTTGACAGGTTCTTGTGTATCCCCTGTAATTGTTAGCTGAAGCTGATTTGACACTGAGTTTCCTGACAGTGCAGAGGCAGGAGTGGTTAATGCTGTGCCCGCTACTAATCTACACCTGATGCTCATGCATTAAATGATCTGAAAGGTCTGTTATTGTAATAATAGAAGCACTATTTCTAATACTTAATGTGGAGTTCATCACTTTCTCTTCTGAACTGACCTTCAGACTCCCACGAAGCCTCGTTAATCTGCAGCCACACAAATGAGATGAGAGTTTTCCTAAAATGGCCCAGAAAACACAAGATGCTGCTGTCACAGATAATGTTTTCCTTCAGACTGACAGCAAGCATGGCCTCAGGTAACCCAGTCTGGTGTACGGTGGTGGTGACTGACACTTTCTGGCAGTCTGTAGGGCAACATATAGCTATGGGAGCACTTGTGGATGGACTACACAGCCAGCTTCCTGGAGGCAGATTAATAAGAGTGATTAGCAATAATTCTTGTGGCCAAAATTATGAAGGAAGGCACTGAGGTTTTTCCTTATTGCTCTTGCAGAACAGAGCTGTCATAGACATTTTATGGTCAGTACACTTCTAATCGTACGTATCTTGCTATAATTGTAACATAAATATTCCCACATGAATATTTAGGAAACGGCTTTCCTGTGGTATTGTGTGGCACTTGCATAATTATCACTGCAATTCCTGGCAGATTCAAACTGTCAAGTCTGTTTACATTGCAGTGGAAAAGTATTTACTGATCCATACAAATGTTACATTTGCATCTGTAACAGAAAATGCATACCTCGTCAGTTTGCTAATGAGCAAAATTATACATCTGGTTAAAGGAACTTTATCAGAGGCGGAGTTGGCATTTCCCCGTACACCATTAATATATGGCTACACTTCTTTCCCCCCTGGAATTTCAGTCAACTGTGAGAACATGTTATCGAGGAAATAAAGTGGTGCCAGAATTTATATGAAGTATTAAACCCCAGGCTTCTGAGCTGTTGACTTGTTATAGTCACAGCCTCATTTGGCTGGCCAACTAACAAGCACAGCATTAATACTAGATTCAAAACTGGGGGAACAAAATCAATGGAACATTGTCCTGGCCTTTAAAGGACTGAACATTTGGGGCCTCAGTACCAGTGGGGGGGTGCTGAGTGCCTGACAGGGTTTGGTACCGGAGCACTCAGCTCTCCACTGCAACTGCTAAATCCCTGACTGATGGAACTGGGTGCAAACCTGCAAGCAGGCTGTGCAGAGCCCCTCAGGTCCAGTTATTGAATGAGGCAGCACTGCTCCAAAACTGGCTTTGAGGGACTGTAACCTCAAATCTGGGAAATATGGTGGAGCAGAAGTCCAGCTGGGTTTAGTATGTCTGGTTTGGAGCTGGCGATGCTAGCTCTCAGCTCGTGGTGTGCAGAGCAATTCAGCATCTTTGCCCTGTGTTTCTGTGTTAAGTGAATGCAAGAGGAATCCAAAGGACTTGGCTCCCCATCAGCCTAAATAGGGGACTTTTGGCTGCAACTCAGTGTTCTTCTGCTAGGTGCAGAAGAAAAATGATGCACTCTAGGACTCTTCATACTAATTCCTCAGCTTTCTTTTACAATGCAGAAGTATAAAGTGCTCAGATATCAGAGGTCAGGTTCCAGCTACCATGGGGCTGCAATGGAAAAGACAAATACTTTAAGATATGTCAGGTTCTTAGGTCTTTGGACATTTCCAGGTGCATGTGTGATGAAATTCTGGACTTGTCACTTGAATTAGAAAAGCTACAGGTTTACTTGGCATTCCTGTTAGCAGGAGCTGTGGTGCTACTGCATCCATATCTGTGGGACTTGAAATAAAACCAGCACTGCATCCATCTGAACCGATGACCCTGCTTAGTCCCAGACTTCTTGCTTTACTGCTTGTCTTAAGACATTTATATGATGATTTTAGTTGGATAGGTCAGAGATAGTTATCAAAATGTCTTGTCACACTTCCCATATCAGTAGGACAGAAATCGGGTATGAATACTTCTTTGACATTAAGCTGCTTGAGGAAAAACATACTTTAGACCTAGGGTTTTATTTTATACTACTGTCTGCAGTGGACTGAAGTGTTTGATCACTTCAGTTTCACTCTCTATAATTTAAAACAATGCTTGTAAGTATTTTTCCATATTCCTAACACTGGTCTTCAAACTAACAACAAACTTAATGTCCAGGAATTAAATAACTGAAGAATGCTTTTCTATTAGCTAGAGAAGGATGAAGCTGCTTCTTGACCCCAAACTCTAAGTTCCTTCCTTCTGTGGCTCTTCCCTTTAATAAATGCAGTTGCCTTATTCAAGCCATTAAAAGCCTGAATGAATAATTAGAGCTTTTCTACACAGGAATTAATTATGTGATTCTCCATAGATTAAAAAAGATAAACAAAATGCATTTATTCCTGTCTCGGGTAACCAGGCTTTTAAATACTCTTGATACTTGCACACTACACCACTATATATATATTTACTTCGAATTGTGTATAATAGGAATTGTCTCTGAAACACTTCTCTGGGGTGGATATTTTTCATCTGTGGGCATATTCACACAAGGAGCCTATTTTATTGAAGTTTTAAAACAAAACCTTCCTTCGGATTTTTTTTTTAATACAGGTGCTATTTACATCTGTATTTGCCAGTGGCCTTAGGTTTATGTAATTCGGACAAGTGTTTAAGTTAGGTTGACCTAACCTTTACAATCTTGATCTGAGTTTAAGGAATTTTAAGGGGGATTCAGTGATTTGGTTTGTGTCCTCTGAAACCCTGCGGTTAAGTCTCCTCTGCATTTCCTCCCCCTTTTAATAAAAATGTCATATTTTACTTATCTGTTTAACAAATGGGAACAAATCTTTGAGGTTTCAGGTGTTTTTTCTTTTACATCATTGTCTTGGGGCTTTGGGGAAGGACTTCTCTAAAATCTGCCCCAGATGATTTTGTGCTGAGCACATGTTCTTCAGATTCTCTGCCTCACAGGCTACAGAGCCACTGAGGTAGAGTATCCACGTATACAACTTTTCTGCTTGGCATATGAAGCTGGAGATGAAGGGTGACGATGAGCTCTGCACAGCAGACTGTCTGCAGAGATTGACAATGGGCTTTGGTCTTGGGGTGGGAGGCTGAGTGTGACCTGAGGACAGATGAGATGTGGCAGGGCACAGATGTAGGTGCACACAGTATGTCAAAAACATGTAGCTGTTGCTGTCCGAAGCCTTAGGAGTAAACCTCTTCTGATTTGGTTGTGCTTGATTTATATTATAGCATGGAAGAAGAACTTCAGGTGCTCAGGGCTTTTCTTATGATCCTAAAATTTCTTCAATAGCATGTAGCTGTAGGAGTCAAAATCCTTGATTTTTTTTTTCTTATTTTTTACTTTTTCTTTTGGTTCATGTTCAGGGTCAATATTAATGCCATCCAGTGTTTAGACCCCAGAACAGTAGATGGGGTGAAGCTAAATTTTAAGAGGAGGAAAGTAGAAAGCAATTTCAGAAAACCCAGGTTTGAGAATTAAATTGCTCACCCATGCTTTGGGAAATGAACTTACGTTAAGGTTACAGAGCGAGGTTTGGCTTAATTGACTATGTTCTAATTTTCCCACACCCTTTGGTCATAGGAATCTGACTCAGTTTGGATGCCTGCAACATCAAACCAAGCATAGTCTGAGGTATGAGAGCAACCAGAGCTTGCTAACAGAGCCGTGTGGTGTGCAGAACTGTGTGTATATTGTCTTTGTCCCTCTTAACCAGAGTTACAGCCAGCCAGGCTGCATGCAGTGCTTTTTAGGAAATGTGGTTGAATATCCCTAGGTGGATGTTTTTGTGTTTGAATGACAGGTGTCCACACATTTGAAGAATTGTCTGGCATTGAAGTATCGGTAAGGTCTATACTGAAAAATATAAAAGCTTCTAAGTTCAATTATCCTTTTCCTCCTTTTTGAAGTAACTTATTTCTTTCCAGATAGATAAGTTTATATTTTTTCAAGAAGGACTAATTGTAGAAAATGAAGAGCTCAAGCTTAGATTGCTAATACGCTATTATCATGCTTGAGATGCTGTTGTACTAATAAAAAATTGTCAAAATACTTAGAAATAAAAATACTTAGGAATAGAAATACTATGTTGCAGCCACAATAAATGAACATAAATCTGGAGAGGTGCAATCTTCTGAGTTTTCAAGTTAATGTTGTATGCGTGTGCATGTAACACTTTGTTAGTGTTCAGTGGGATTTTAACTTGTGGTACAAATTAGCAAACTTCTACAAAAATTTGTCAGGGAACAGCCTATGCAAGTGTAAACAAATTTGAACTACTTCAGGATGCTTGAGACAAAATCCTTAATTACAAAAAATGCAAGAACAAAATGATCGGAAAGTAGCAAGTAATGACTTTGAGCTTAAGCCCAATGATTATTATGCTTCTGTCATTGAATGCAATGCATATAATCTTCTGAAAGTGGAGCAATTAAATCTTACATCATGGAGCATGTTCAGTTACCATTGTCAATTAATTCCATGGCATCTTTCTCAGTGCTGCTGAATTTCATGAAGGCAGTTGTTTAAGTGAACAGCTGAGAAGCTAGGAAAAAGTACTTAATGGAAACAGCAGACATAGTTATTTCTTCATTTCATTGCAATAAGCTGGCCATGTACCCCAAAACCAGAGACAAGCAGGTTCAATCACCTTTTCACCAGGATGAAAACTCTTTCCCACTTGTTGGAGCATGTGGGAGTACAGCGGTGTGTTAGCAGGAGAACAAATCCTGTATTGTCAGCGTGTGCTGCAGGAGTGCAGTGCATGGCCACTCTGCTGCCTGGAAGGAAAGCAATTAGTGCCTTCATAACCTCACACTTCTTACTGCTTTTATTTTTTACAGCAGCCGAAATTATGACTGGGATGTTATTGTGATGAAATCATGCAGGCATAATAGGGCTATGCAGTAATATGATATTTACAAGGTAATTCAGGCCCTGCTGATGAATTACTAATTTAAAATGTCAGCAGGAATGCACCCCTGCTGCGAGGTGGGGGCCACCTCTTGCATATGTTGTTGCATGAAACTTAGTTTTCTCTTCTCCCTGCCTCCCTCTAAAATGGCAGCATGCCTTTGAATTCCCTTCAAATAGGCATTGTGATGAGGACCTGGAGGTGAGCATTGCTGGGTTTTGTTTCTCGAGGCCTGGAGAGCACTGGAGCACCAGCCATCCTTCCTTCAAATGCAGCCAGCAGCTTTAAAGTGCTGCCCAAGGTGATGCTGCTGGACCTCAGCCCTGGGGACTGTGCCAAGTGGGACATGCTGAACTAGTGTCACCCTGGCCCTTCTGCCAGCTTCTGAGCCTCCAGGCATCGTGGTGGGCTGGGAATAGCAGGTCTCCTGCCCTCCCTCCCCTCTCTGATTGCTTGTCCTCTCTTGCTTCAACTGCACACAGCACCAGGAGCCTTCCACAGCTTGAACTTCTGCTTCTCCATGGCAAAGCCCATGGCACAGGCAGCCTTACAGCTGCTGCTTAAGAAAAGCAGCTGCTTGGTGCAGTGTGAGCTCTGCTATGGCAGTGTGGATGTGCACCAAGAGCAAGAGATCCCACAAAGTGAGACCAAGATTGTATAAATGCATGTGCGCCTTTCCCAAAGGCCATGACTTACCCTGGTGCAGTCCCAAACTGACTCTGCTGTCATCAGTTTGGGTTATTCAAGAGCATGTTCTCCACATGTGGATATTTCTATGTTCTTGTCAGGGCTTTGAAAAATCTGGATATCCTTCTCAGCTGCTGGTAAGCCAAACACAATCCCAGCTACTGAGATGTGCTTGCTGCTAAAGGCTTCCTCACAGGCAGCAAAGCTAGCTTTGTCCAAACTTGCTCTCTGGAGATGTCAAATTCTTCCAGAGTACACTTGTCAAATCCTTCACTGAGACTCTGCATTACACGTGCAGGCATATGTGTGCTTCTATCCTGACATGGACTGACTTTGACCTGCAAGTGGCAGTATATGGCTTAAAATGCTTCTCTCTTCCTTGGCGCTCTCTCTTCAGGCTCAATGACATTCGGAGGCGAGGATAATCGGAGCTCTGACTGAATCCTACTTGCTACCAGACTCAGTCTCAGACAATCTTCTTGTCTGAATGGTGTCATACAGCTTCCTATTATTCCTAATACTTTGAATTGCTTTTTCTCGAGTTGTTTTAAAGCTGATTTACATAGCAGTCAGACTTCTTTCTGCATCTTTTGAAGGCTTTCATTTACCTGTGTGAACTTAGCTATGCAGTACTACTTCAAACTGCTATAATGGCTGGGTCTCACAGTAAATAGGCATTTATAGGTAACTACATTCAGGCAACAAAAAGCTTAATTTGCATGTGTCATATCCTTTGCAAAGCTAACTTTTTCTTTTTGTTAGGAGAATAAACTTTTTACAACACCTTTTAACACTTTTGTAATGCTTCCCAAGTCCCTCTTCTGACCCAACGTAACAGTGACACGATTTAATCAGATCCCATAGCAATGCACTGACTATAAGCAGATGACATTGCTTCCTGTTTCTGAGATCTTCTTGACCATAATGTGTGGCTGCTCTTCTGTGAGAATTTGCTGAAATAGTAGTGCGCAGGGGAGGCTGACAGCCCATGCCCTTGTGACAAGGGGCAGAAAATGGGATCTGTCCAAGCACTGCTCAGGTGTTGGGAGCTGGAGAAGGCAGAGGCACCAGGGTTGCTTGCTCCCCTTGAGGGCAGCCCCATCTTCAGGTGGGACAAATAGATGCCTGCCCAAATTGCCAGAAGGGATAAATACCTGTACGGTGGGTTCTGCTAAGGATTTCTTAGCTTGTGTCCCAATGATGTGGTTCAAGTGCAAAGGTTAAGAACAGAAGATTGGCTTTCTCAGCTTCCTCAGCCTGGTTTGTTTATATGTAGGTTCTCACCTGAAGCTTGAAAAACAACCAGTGACCCCCTACAAACTTGTGTTTTGCAGATGGAGTAAGGAGGTGTAGGTTATACATCCTGGCTCTTGTTCTGCTGTCTCACCGTGAGTCCCCCTAGGACTGAATGGCAATCATAAGCAGTGCTCTTTTGTTTCCCCTCCTCCCTCTGTTTTATTGTGTAAAGGTGCCATGCTTCAGCCTTGTCAGCTGCAAGCCTGGTGCTTTTTCACAGTCTTTAAAAATAAATCTTAAAAGAAACTCTTCTGTTCTGTTTGGCTATAAAGGACACAAAGTCTCATATATAGCACATCATGCATAAAAATAATCGCTGCAACTGCAGCGTACAAGTACTTATTGTTCTGAGGTAAAATCAAGAAGTGTCACAAGTGAAAAATATTACTCTGGGAACAGAAGTCCTTGCTTTAAGGAGTAGAGGAAAACAGCTATATCAGTGGAAAGCCAGAACACAGAGAGGGTTTTATATATGTCAGCCTTTTTATGGTACTCATCAGAATCCCTTCAGTACCTCATAAATATGAATTAATTTATGCTCATAACTCTTCTGTGAGGTATGGAAATATTATTCTCTTCTGTTCAGAGAAGGAAAATGGGCCAAGGAAAGATCAAATGATTTGCCCAATGTTACAAAGATGACCTGTAGTAGAGCAGAATATAAATGCAGATTTCCGGAGGCCCAGGCCACTTTTGGCCTCAAAACAGTCTTTGTTTCAACGATGATTGTTGGTGTCTATCATGCAGAGAGGGGGAAGGCCCCACTTTCAGGAGGAGACAGGCAGGCTTTGAATGAACCATGGTGACGAAGATGAATTGCTACATCTGGAATCTCTGAGATTTGGAGGCGTTTGTATGTTAGCAACGTCTCAGTAGGGTAACCTCAGATTCAGCTGTGTTCACGAGGTAACAAGATTTTGAAAAGTAAATTACGATATTCCATAAATAATAGGAATTACAGATAAAGAAGGAAATCACAAGCTTAGGTTTTTGTTTGTTTGTTTGTTTTTTAAGGCTTTTCAAATATACATCTGAACCTCAAAGGGTTTGAGAATGCCTTATTTTTAGCACTGTGGGTCTTCATCTCATGTCAGTTTTATGATCCCCAATTTTGGAGATGATGTAAAATGCATTCTTCACTCAGTTTGCCGACAGCTCCGTTCCCGTGCTGGTTCTGCCTAAACCCTCATGCTCTGAGCACGGCAAGGATGACCCTGAAGCATTGAGATTTGTAGAATTATGAATATTTCTGGTTTAACTTCCTCCAGGCACACCAAATGTGTTTCAAGTGAGGGAAGGCCTACCTTGTGCTGGGTAGAAAGCAGCTGATGAGAGAGAGTCTTGGATTATCAATGCACCATCAGTACTCTGAGGGCAATTAGACACAGCTGTGGGGACAGGTAAAGTGTTTTGGAAGGTGCATTGTGCTATGTGCAAAACCCTGAACTTTGAAGTAAGCAACCAGCCCATATCAGGGTGCTAGCACAGCCTGGAAGAAGCTCAGTGTGCGTCCAGTTGTGTGATGACTAAATACAGTGCATCTCAGTATGTCTACTTGGAAATAGCTTTAAAACAAGGCCCTGTGCCTGCTGGCCTGTTTCCTGAGCATTTCTTTCACTTTCTATCCCTTCTCTATCACAATGTTAAATCCTGTTCCTTTGTGCGGTTTCCTAACTGGAAAGTGGGTTCTGAGACACTGTGTAGGGCTTCTGAGCTGGTTGCGTTCACCTCAGCCCCACCTCCTTGGTGTCCTAGTATCGAATGTAATGATTTAGTTTTAAGACTTCTGGGATGTACGCCCCTGTGAGGAGGAAGTCCCCAGGGTGATATCACCGTGGAAATTAAGTCAAAGGAAAGGTGGGGGAGAACGTGTATATGTATATACTGTGACTCGCTGTGAGCAGGGAGAAAGCAAGGGGGCAAAGGCCATACCTGTGGAGTGGCAGTGTCACCATAACAAAACACGTCCTCCTGTAGGCCCTGTCCCCCAGGGAGAGGGGCTGCAGGACTTCATCTCCCCTCCTGGAGGGGGACTTCACCTCCTCCTCCTCCTTCTGGCCTGTCACAGGCCTCATAAGGAGTCCCTGTGTGGCTGCACCCAGCGGTGCCACCCAAGCACGGCTGAACCAAGCCTCAGCTGCTTCATGCTTCTTTCTCTGACCTCTCCTCCCAGGCATGTGTGCTGTGTCACATCGCATAATGCCCTGTTTGATGCTCCCTGCATAAAAGCTTTTGCTTTCTGTCACCGAGTGATGTTAGCCTACAGGTACTTCTCACATGTGTCTGTGTGTGGCAAGAGGCTGAGATTAGGAAACCTGAAAGAGCTGCCTCTTGTCCTGCAAGAGCACAGAGCAGAGCCACGCAGCGTCTGCTTGTTTCTGCACCTAGCCTACTGTTATCTGTCAGTCCAGGAGGCAGGAGGTACATTTTTGCAGTAGTTTTTCCACTGAAACCTGACAATCCAGGCTCCTGCTTGAAGATGGGGTTGCTGTGCTCAGCACCCAAGCAGAAACCCTTTTGGAAAACAAGAGTCATGGGGCATCTGGCTGACTTCTTGTGGCACCAATTACTCAGATCTCATAATAGTTATATAAGGAGTGGGGTAGTTCTAATCCCACTGTGCCTTGGCTTTTTTCCTCTGACCATCTGCGAACAGAAGTGTCTCTGCCCTTGGTGCCAAGTGAGGGAGGATTTACCAGGTGGTGGAGACCACACAAAATGACCCAAGGATGGGGAGAAGGGAATAAGGGCTCTCTGCTCTCAGCATCCTTGGGGAGGGTGGGAGGAGAAATCCACCTTCTCCCAGGGCAAGAAGCTTGTGGGCACAATGAGCTGTCAGCTCTCCCTTTTCAGAGCATGAGCAGCCTGGAGGAATAAAGTCTTAAGGAGTCTTAATGACATCTGAAGTTGCAAGGACAAAGTGGGAATGGAAGAAGAAAAATTAGGTGGAGAGAAAGAGGAAAATGCGTTCAAATAACGTGGAGCTTAGCAGACATCTACATGATGGAAAGAGGAAATTAATGAAAGATATGCAAACAAAATAAATGAGAAAGAAAAGGCTCATGACAGGCCTGTAAGGAAGAGTGAAACCAGAAATCAGTGCCTCCCTTAAATGTTTTTGGAAGCTTTCTTGTCTTAATTCAGTTCCATATGCTTTGTGCTGATCCCATCTTTAGAGCTGATGGCTTATGCCTTTCTATCAAGCATTTTTTTCTCAGCTGTGCTAACAAGTTTTTTTTTTTAAGGCAGGAATGCAGTGCTGTGTTTAACACAGAAAATGGAAAAGCCTGCTTTAAAGACTCCAGATCTTCCTGAGACTCCTGCCTTTGAAAAGCCGTTTGTTCCAAGATGCAGACTATTGAAGGACAATAAACTAAGACCAGCTGTTTGCTGTTCGTGGCAGGTTTTATAGCCACGAGTAGATAGCGGCCTATTTGCTGAGAAGCAAGCAAGAACTGTTGCTCAGGCTCTTTATCAGCAAAAATAGGGCTCCTTACACTTTGTGCCACAGCGCTGCCCTGCAAAAGGCATAAATAAAAACTGGGCAGTAACAGATATACTCTACATGCTTTTTTTAAAAAAAAATATCTTAAATCCTGCTTTAAAGCTCTTCTGAGCATCCCGTATGTATATCCAAATACAGGGGAAGCATTTTAAATGCAGCAGACTGAAGTGCCCTACCACTGATGCTAAACTTACAATCAAGGAAGATACGAGCATGCTGTGTGCGTATGTCTGCTGTCAATTTGGTGTGCACTGACGTATTTTCCTCTGACTTCTCCTTTCCTCTTTTGAACTCCGAGGCATCGCTCCCCCACATTGCAAGTGACAACTTAAACACAGAGGATCCTGTCTGTGCTCCGAAATAAGCACAGGCCCTGTTTCCATTTTCCCACTGCTGCTAAATGTGGTAGGATGTAGTTCAGAAGAGCTCTCCCAGCTGCAGCCTGCAACCTGACTCCATGGAAAGCTCTGCTATCAAACCCGAGCATGCCTAAACCGGTACCTTTGACTGTCTAAATGCAGGGTGGGATTTTTGTCTGGATGGATAAACGTTTTCAAAGAAGTAGGTGGAAACATAACATAAAGTAGGAAAATTGCTTGAAAACTCAGACGTTTTTCAGGGTTTAGGTTCAAATCCTCCTATTCTTGCTTCTGCTAAATGACACTAATTAGCTTCCCTGGTGTTCCCCCAGCAGTGTAGGAGGAGGAAGTGAGGATGTTGAACTCATGCTACTACATCGTTTTGCACCTAGAGGTGCTGCTTCAGCGCAAGCAACGACAGCAAGCTGTAAAATCTTGTGCCCCTTCTGATGCTGGGAACCCTGAGATGATGCAGCATCAGACTAACCTGTGCCTAGGGCCCAGCATGCTGCATAGACTTCCCATTTGGGATGAGGTTTGCCCTCACTCTGTGCTTCAGTTTTTATAGGACTTTCCTAGAATTAACACATGCAGCTTCCTTTAAAGATAGAGCCAATGACGTGCTGGTGGCATCACAACCAGTGCCAAGCAGGTGCCATCTCTAGGCTTTTCCATTGTCCTTAACTGCCTGTGTTTAAGTGTAAGGGATGTGTGCAGGACAGCACAGACCTGAAGGCCAAGCACTGCATCCTCAGGTCTACTGTTAACACAAATCACAATCCCCTCAATGTACCGTAGTCTGTTTAGGGCAGATATATATGTTCTGCAGTCCTAAGCAGATGCAAAACAGGCCCGGGGGAAGTCATCTCCAATCCTGGACAAAATTTGTAAGTGGCTTAGGTTTTGTGGAGTCTTCTGGGTAAAGAGCTGCACTTAAAAGAGGAGTATTTTCCCATTTTTCACTCTAGGTGTGTGTCAGTGAGAAGTCCCATTTTGGCCAAGAATATGAAATGCAAAACATCCTATTGGTCTCTTTTTTTTCTCTCCTGCTGCTGTGCAAGCACATATCATAAGGCTAAAATCTGGGCTGTGCTGAGGCAGGTGGTAAAATGCCTATTGACTTTAACAGAGTCTGGGTTATACTTCAAAAATAAACTGCACAGCTATGCAATAAATGAATTCAGTGTCCCAGATGCAAACTTGTACATTTAAACTGGTTTAAATTTGTATTACTCTGCATTTATAGCAGTGCTATGGGACTATAAGTTATTCCAGTTTTTCCTATATATTGTTGATAAACAGACACCAAACTAAATCCACCTAAACCCCCAAACTAGGGGCACACAATTCAATTATCAATTGTGTGCAAGATGTGCAAGCTGCCAGAAGTAGCTTCAATCAAATGTGTGCCCAGAGGCTCAGTAATGGATACTGTGTTTTGATTGCTAGTTTGGTTCTGTAGCACTGTCTATACTTTCCTTACGCATACATCCTTGACTTACATTCCTGCATAATTGTAGGCTCATTTCTTTGTTCCTAAAATACTTTGAAGGGAAAGTAAAGGGAAAATTAAAATCATTGTCTAATTTTGTATGAGCAGAAGGTTTTTTGGCATAGATCTACAGTGAAACAGGCATTATTGACAGCTTTGTCAAATTTCCCATATGGACGGTTTATCCTGATTTCCAGGCAGTTACAAATAATGGGAGTGAAAGATCTCTGCAGCTTGGCTGACAAGG
This sequence comes from Aythya fuligula, assembly GCF_009819795.1. Taxonomy (NCBI): domain Eukaryota; kingdom Metazoa; phylum Chordata; class Aves; order Anseriformes; family Anatidae; genus Aythya; species Aythya fuligula. The sequence continues at coordinate 4,143,079 of NC_045562.1, forward strand.
CTGAAACAAGAAACATGTATGTGGCTTACTTTGGAGAGCTTATAATTTATGGGGCTATTGTCTTGCTTGCCCAAGGAACTGACAGGTTGTCTTTCACCACGAACCAGCGCAGGCTGAGTTGGGACCACCACAAATAATCACAAAGTGACTTTCATGAATGAGCACGTTGTGCAGCCCAAGGAAAGCTTGCAATGTCAGGGAGGATGGAGCAAAGCTTTATGTTCAGAATGTGTTCAACACAGTCTGTTTCACCTGGTTTTGCTGTCCTACAGTCTCATTTTCAATGCACAGTAAAAGCGGCTCTAAGGAAAGGGAAGCTTGCCAGCTCGACTAGACATCTTTTATATGGTGAAGATGGCTGTGGCAGTGACAATCTGTTTATTAAAATCTCTGAGTGTGTGTAATTATAGAGTACTGTGTGATGAATAAAGATGAAGTTGGGCACAAAGTAAATGGTCTTTTAGAGACTTTGAGTCTGCAGTAGCTGTTAGATTCCTGGAAAGCTTCCTGGCTCACATGGACAATATATGAACAAAATGGACTTCCAATGATGACAAAAAAAATGGCAGATTTGCACATGATTGAATCCAATGAACATATTCACCAAAGTGATTATTACTATTATTTTTATGTGATGCGGTTTGTTTTGCACTGTGTATTTTTTATGTTTGCACTTCTCTTCTAGTGAACTCAATAGGGGCAGGAACAAGAATCTGCTGATAACTGATCTGTGTTGTAATTGTGTTGGGTCTGGTTTATGTCTAAGGATAAGATTCCTGTGTTTATGTAATTCAGACACCTGAAAAGAAAAATGGGAGTTTGGAGCTGCAAGAACTGAGATTTGCACAAGAAGGGAGTTTCACTTTCTGCTGATTCATAGAAAATAATAGGGATGAGGGTTGAGAGGTTATCTAGTCCATCCTCCTAAATCAGTGTAAGCCCAATGTGTTTTGTGCAGCTGCTGTGGATTTGGAAGCAGATGAAGAGCATTTGTGTACTTGGAGGCTGCTAACATGACCCGTCTTCAGCGCTCTCCTTTCAGGCTGATGCAGTGGTCTCTTCTACACCAGCCCTTCTCAGTTTCCCTTCTTCCTCTATGATATTTATTTAAGGAAAAAAAGGTCTAAAAATACCTTCTGTCCCTGAAAAAAAAAAAAAAAAAACACTCTTGATATTTTTACTGAAAACTGATGTAAAATCTTAGATTTCTGCATCTTTAGTCAGTAAGCTTACACCTGGATATTGGACCAGTGCGTTTCTGGTATGTCACAATCCACTGCCCTTTCTAGTGGTCTATAAGATTAGCTGGTCTTTGCTACAATAACTGGGTGTTTTTTTTGTTTGTGTGTTTTTTTTTTTTTTGTTTTTTTTTAATCTTTGTTTGACACACAAATACTCACTGAAACTCAGGTTTATTCCTCTCTGGTGCAAGAATAGAATAGTTCAGTTGGAAGGGACCTTCAGAGATCATCTAGTCCAAAGGTACCTGGAAAGCTTTAGGCCAAATTAGAAAGGCCCACCTCCCATTGATATCAGTATGATGCATGTTCTCTCTGAAAGAAAAGCTCTGAAGTATTAATGTTTGCTGCTTAATGTTAGAGAGATGTTAGAAGTATGTAGGTCAGGTATAGACGAGTAAGATGAGATGTTCTCTTGCATTTCTATCTGACTAGAGACACTTTGTCTATTGTTTTTTTCTTAAATTCTGAAAATCAAGTAACTGTAAAAAACTTGATCTTATTTTCCAGGTAGCTGTATCCCTTCCAGACCCATTACAACTGTGTTGAATCAATTGAGTTGCTGTAATTAATAGTCTAAAATTACCCCAGAGTCATGATACTGCTCGGTTCTTTGCTTCACCTCACAACTAGTCTGATATTGGTGTTATCTGTCTTGCCTGGGTAGGTATGACACCTTCAGAAGCAGTTGTTCACCAACACAAAATATGATTTATTTTGAGCTGGAAATTCTAAGAAATTCTATTGGAAACTAACAATAGCTGTAGTAAATAACAGTAATATTTCCTCTTACTCCTCACGAACCTCTCCCTGGAGCTCTTCTTCCAAGTGGCCTTTGATCTCACAAGCACTAGCAACCACTTTTGATCACGCTTCCAGTCCACTGAAAATGGAGCATTCTTCATTGACACAGATGGACATGGTACAACTGTTTTGGAGCTGCCCTGGTCTTATGTCTCCTCATTGTCAAGCTTAACTTTCTCAGTGTCACCTCTTAAGGCTTAGCCAGGATTCTCTGCTGGCAATAAAAGCGCTGGCTTCTGCTAGTTCTCTTTCTGAAACCACTTCAATTACCAGAAAAAAAAACTCTTTCACATATCTAAAAGCCTTCTTGTCAGATTCCTAAAAGGCAAGCAGTGATGTGGATCTCCAGAGCTCACCCGCTGGTTGTTGGGTTGTTGCTCATCCACCCGACTATCTTGATGAGCTGTGCCTAACTGATGTCTGCAGATAGAGCTAGTGACCTCTGTAGCACATATAAAATCACACTCTTTTCTTCTTCCTCAGAATTACAAATAGCTTACAGTTGGCAACATTATTTTTAAAAGTCATTACAAATATTGGGAATTAACCAACCTGTTTTTTCATTCAAAAAATAGTGTTATTTAAAAAAAAATGTTGGAGCAAATCTATCAGTCTCATGCTCCTGCTGTGCAACATTACACCATTACACTGCAGCATCTTATCACTTTCCACATCAATAGCAGCCACCAAGTGTGTAATCCTTAATGAATATGAGGAATTTCTGCCTTTCAGAGTTCAAAATTTGCTTGCAAGAAACTGGAATGAAATTCTCATCCATTAAGTGTTCTGTCTGTTAAAATAACTCGGTTTTCATCTAGTCTTAAGATTAACTTCTCAAGTGTATCTTCTTCAGGAGAGATAAGGCTTTGATGTCAGAGCAGTAAGCGATGAATCTCTCTTGCAGAGCAAATGTGCATTTCCAGAACTCTTCAGGTTTTCCTTATTTTTTTTAACAACGTGTTTAATGTGTGCTCTTTTATTTCTCTTCCCTAAAATTTTGTATGTCTTTGGTGTTAATTTCTTTCTTGTCTTTTCTTCACTTTTTGCTTCTTTGAGGAAATCAATTCTCAAGTTTTAAATTAATTCTCCTAGCACTATCATTATAATTGGCATGACCTTTGTGGTTTTACAGTTTGGGCTGATCTAATTGGCCAAGTGACACCCTCCTCATGTTTACTGAATTCCTCTCCTGACTGTAAAACCCCATTTGTTTTGTCTAGGTGACAGAGTTCTCTCAGCTGCAATCTTTGAAATTGTTTCAGAAGACCTTTTTCTTTCTTATCACTCTCTTCTTTCTTTCAAAATAAATTGTATTAATTAGTCTTTAAATCAGAAGTTTAAGGATCTCTGTGTAGTCTCATTCTTATCTTTAAGTTCTTTACGCTGAGGCTGTCCTCAATTAGGTTGTGATAGCTATTTATATCACTCCTGAATGTTCATCTCCAATTATGAATCTGTACAAAAGGCCAAGTCTGAATTTACATGGAACATACTTCAGCAGTTCTCATAATATAAATGACTGAAACATGATTAAAGAAACTAAAAGAGAACTGTGAAGGCAATTTAAGGTTCAGCTGAAGTCATTTAAGTTACTGAGGCTCTATTAAAATGGCAAAATCAGAATTTCATGGCAGAGTGGGGATTTTATCTTAAATTTGGAATCATAACTATTGGTCTGTAGATATCTTTTCTGTAATGCTGAAAAAGAAATGAAAGCAGATCTCAACATCATTGCACGTAGTTAACAAAAATGGTTTGGTTCATACATGCAATTGTAAATTTTATAATTTGGTTCGGGAATGGATTTTCTCCAGCTACCTAAGCTGGAAAAATCCTGTCTGTCTTTTTTCTGCCAGCTAAGTACCCATAAACCTCAGGTGACCTTCACATGGTCAGTGTTTTTGTCATAAAACATTTATTTTTAGTTGAAAAGCTTGTTTGTAAATGTGGTGTAAATGAATGGCATGACATACCTGATGTAATAACTCTGAAGATAAAAGGTAGATTCAATCAATAGATTGAACATGTGAAACCAAGGTAAATATGCAAACAGCATGGAGGATAGTAAACCGATCCTTGGATTTTACTCTTGTATGAAGTATTTATATGGTCTCTGTTCTTTGGATTCTATAAATAGCGTGCATTTATGTGTTGGTGTGACACCCGAGGGTGGCCTACAAAGCACAGCTTCCTCTTTTCCATAAATAAACTGAAGATGGTTCATCGGTGTTCAAACGCAGTCATTTTCTATATGCTTAACCTGCAACTGCTCTTCCCTGGTCGATTTGTTTAATGGTGTGGAATACATACGTTTTCTTCAGTCAGATTCTGTGCTGGATGTTGTTTTCAAGATTCCTATAGGAATTTGGAAATATCTACTGTACTAAAGCCTGTAGACAATTTTAAGCCAAAACTTGAAAAACCCTGGTTTCTCCTGGGCACTGTTTAGGAGCTGATTCTCAGCTGTGTCAGGAATGGGGGACCAGTGAAGTACCTGTGGACACACTGTGCCTCCAGCACTAGTACCTGACTGCAAGCTCACAGTTGTAATTTTGGCTATAACATCTAAATTGTGCTTCACTCTTCATTCATCACTTTCTGATTTCTTTCCCTCTTTGAGAGCCAGGTCTGGGTCTTTCCTTGATTAGGCCCAGGGTGAGGAAATGAATCTAACTGTAGTTGTAATAACCGGGTATCCCCAACCTCTATGGCTGCATTCTTGTGCCTTGTGTCAGTGGGATTATGCCCAGGACAAATCGAATGCAAGTTTAACAAACATAGCCCTACTACAGAGATATCTACTGTAAAGCTGAAAACCTCTTCCTAGTTCATTAAACCACCTCTGATGAGTAGTTCAATGACACTTCTTTCTTCGTTCGTAAATGTTAGCTTCTTGCTTTAAAATTTCCCATCTCTAACACATCTAAATTGTAGATCTAATTTGCAGCCCGGAGGGAATTATAAAATAACATCTTTAAATACTGCAGTGCCTTCCCTCTAAATGCTGGCGCTCCGGAGTGCTTCTCTTTGCAGGCTTCTACAAACACCGGGATGTTTACTCTAGCACTTTTCCCTCGGTCACAGAATCTCTCCACTGCTGTCCTACTGAACAAGACCATGTCAGGGTCTGGTATCAAAGAAGAGCAGCCTTAAATATAAAGAACATCTTTACATTTACGGTCAGGATTGCAATTGAGCCCAGTGCCCACCTTGCTGTGGCTGACGTCCTGTCAGCAGTTAAATGTAGCTTTCCTCACGGCTTGTATAGACACTTAGAGAAGAAGGCATCCCAAAAAAGGGATGTACTAGCAAAAGGTTTGAGGAACCCTGCTTTGGAGTTTGTACAGAAAACAAGACTGAGTTTCCTGAAAACAGGTCAAGTGCTCAGTATAAACCTGAAGTCTCCAAATAGACTCATACAGATGAACAATCTGATGTTAACTGTGAATTTATTGAAGTGGGCTAAAAATAAATCCTCAGGATCTGTCTGAAACATCCTGACTGCAAATGCCTATTCTGAAGGCACTACTCGTATATTTTCCCTTTCTCTGTGAAGATCTACACTTGTTTTGATTTAGTACGATTGGAGCAGCAGACTAGACCAGCACACCCTGAGTTCTCTTGTGAGCTTTTTGGGACTTTTCTTTCACTAGTTTACAAGTCAAGCAGGAAGCTTTCATTAATAGTCATCAGTCTACTCTCCACCCTTTGTTTTCCCTAACATCAAATAGCACAGAGCTGAGGAAAAGAAATTAAGTGCAGGCCATAACTGTGTCTCTCTTTCCATTACCTTTCAATTATTTTTCATGTCTTTGGCATGAAAAGGAAGAGAGGAGTGTGAGACTGAGGGGGACTGGGAAGAGCTGTTCCCTTTTGCTGGGTGAAAGCAAAAGAAGCAGGTGAAAGCAAAAGAAGCAGGTGAGATGTAACATGCATCCAGCACACCATTAACAATTCCCATTTAGCAGCATCCTTGAGCTTGGAAGCCACTGTTTTTACTTCGTACTTACAGCTGCAGTTGATTCACAACTCCCATCGAGTACTGCCTTGAAAAATAAATCCTTTTCTATTCCTCTAGTGGTGCATTTGATTTCTTTTCCTTTCTTTGCACTGAGTTTATTTAAAGCTTTCCAAGCATTGAATCTCTAGTATGTGAGTAGCCTCGGGCAGTCCCATCTATCAAGAAGAGCACCTCCAGATAATTTATTGTGTTTCTCAGACGGCATATATGCAAAAAGCAAGCTGTGAAAAATATCACTGCATAGAGGGATCATATAACTGTGTTTATCATAATTTATCATAAAGAAGGCAGCATGCTATATACTCTTAATTGCCACTTCCACTGTAGTAGCTTGGCACACAGATCTTTCTTTCAGCAATACTACTTGTTTGCTAGAACAGAAGCTCCCAGCCAGGTAAATGGTGTTGTCACCATCACAGCAACCTCACAGGCATTTTGTAGAGGTAGGATTTCAAACTACTGCATTTAGCCACGTGTGTTTCCCGTGTTGTGAGTAGCAGTGTTGCTGGAAATGGCTACTACACATTGAGCAGCTCTATTTTGTCCATAGTGCCTTTCTTCATGAAGCTTTCTTCAGGTGTTTGGGGGTCCGCTTCTGTGTGGCTCAATGCAAACCAGAACATCAGGATTTGCAAAGTGTGTTGCAGCTGAAAGCTGTGTGTAGGTGTTAAGTATGAGTTATTCTGCATTTTCTGTAGTATCAGCATAGTGTGATCACTCCTGGCTCTCGTCATTTATCTGGAGCAGGCGGAAGAAAAAAAAAAAAAAGCAATACCTAAGAAAAGTAAGCTAAGAGCAAACCGTGCCACATGGGAGCCAATTTCAAACCATTTTCCTTCAGAAATAAATGCAGCAAAATTCCTCTCTCTGTATCTGCTTGAAACAGAAGGTGAGGCTGTGCAGTGCTGAGCTTCCTGCTCCTTCACATCCAACTCCCTATTGGAAAAGCAGCACAAGCATTTGGTGCAGTGGGATGAGCTCGAGCAATGCCCATTAACAGAAGCAAGCCACTCTCTCCTAACTGAGTTTCAGCTCACTTAGAGCTTCAAGTAGCTCCTGGGGGCATTGATCCTGTGTTGTCTTCCCTCCCTGGACGTTGCCTTCTCAGAGAGGTTTGTCTCTCTTTACCTACTTATTTCCTTTGGGCAGCTCGTGCAACATACAGGGAGGAAACCAGAAACAAAATATTTAATTAACTCAACTCCCTAGGGCTGTTGAGCATGTAAAGATTCTCTGAGTGGCATTTTGCTGGGTGAGACCAGTCAGAAGCAGACACGTCCCCACCAAGGTAGCCAGGGCTACCCCTGCTGTGTCATTGTGTACAATATTGGTGACTTTCTCTCAGTTGCCACCGAGGCTTGGACCAGCTCTGACCTCAGGAATCCCCCTAACCCTCTGTAAGTGGGATCCAAGTTAGCAAAACCCAAGAAGTCAGTGTTCAGGGCAAGAGCTGCCCATCCTCTACCTCCTTTCTGTAATTGCTCTCTCTGGTAAGGAGCACTCCTACAGCTTCTTTCTTCAGGACGCCTCATTGCAGGACTGCACGCTGTCCGTGTCCCAAAGGGGCTCACTGGGGACAAGTGGCCTCTCGGAGTGGAGACCTTCCTGGTGGCTTTGAACCTGTAGCTGAAGCCACAGGGACCACTGTCCTCTGTTACAACTGAATAAATGAAGCTATTAAACCTTAAGGGTTATTTTGTGAGTGATGAGCAATGGGGATACATTTTTGACTGCTGCCACAGCTGTTGTCCTTATTCAGTCGTTGACTCTTCCCTACAACTTACTTGAGATTTGCTCTTCGTAAGTTTTTTTTTTTTGGCACTGCTGAGTGTGAAAGCCTGAGATTTATTTTTTTGTTTTGTGTTTGTTTTGGTGGTTGTTGCTGTTGTTTTAACTTGATAGTAGGTAGAGAAGGATTATTTTAGCACTTGGTCATTTTAAACCGATTTATTAAAGTTTCTCACTTTTAAAGCACGCCTTTTTAAAACTAAAATAATAATAATAATTCATTCCACTCACTCTTGAATCTTAATTTATTCAGCTGGGACTAGATCTCATTAAAGTACCCCAAAGATATTGACTGTGCTTTTCTCCATAAAGAATAGTTCCCCTTCTCTTAAAATACAATCACGTAGTGCTTATTTGCAAAAGGAACTTAAACTGCACACTGGGTGGATTCTTCTGGACTAACAGAGAAAGATTTTGGATTTCTGCAGATGAAATAACACTGCACCCAAGTATATATTTTAGTCTGAGAACACAAGCTGAGTAAGAATAATAGTGTGTTGTTTTTTTTTTTCTCAGATAATGGGAATTCAACTTTAATTAAAACCAAGAAAGAATTGCTAACTGTAATACACAACATTAAATTATGAACACGTCTGATGAGGATACATAATATTCTGGTGCATCCTTGCAATTTGCAGCTATCTAAACAGTCATTTCGTTATCAAGAGTGCTAGGCAAGGTAAAGAGAGGTGACCCAGGAGCAGAAAGCTTAAGGAGAAAAGAGTAAAGGTGAAAAGAGTGAGGAGAGGAAAGTGAGTTTGGCAGCAGCAAGACTGAGGCAGAGGGAAGGAGGCCTTGACCGATTCAGCAGCTCAAAAAAAAACCTGTTCAAGCTGTGAAAAGCAGCCTGGTATTGGCATCAGCAGCACGCTTCAGAGACAGAGGGCAGAAAACAGAGAAGCTGTGGTGGCTCGTCCCTTGCCAAGGCCAGGCTGAGGGGCTGCCCTTCTGCTCACTGCAACGCTGGTTTCTCTTACGTTTCACCAGGCTCATGCAGATTTTTTTTATTTACTTTCTTGAAACTTATGGTGAAAATAGGTCATTCTAGGAAGCACCTTTTATTTTTTTTTTCAGCTCGTGAGACGTTATTTTTGGATCCCCAAACTCTCAGAGTTTTCAAAGAGCAGCTGAGAGACAAACTGCAGTACGTGATCCGCTTTGACGTTGTCAGAGCTTTCTTCTTTACCCACACCTTTGAAAACCTTATTTACAAAGGAGTAGTAAAAGTTAATGTTCAACGCATGGCTTGAATTTCAGTGCTGTCAGAGCACTCCTTTTTTTAGCAGGCTTGCAGCTACGTCTCAAGCGTGAGCATCAAAGATTCCAGGCAAGTGCCAGAAAGCTGATAATCAAAACACTTATCAGGGTCTTCTGTGGGCTCTGCGGAGGCAGGCACAGCTCCTCCTCCCCTCTCGAGCCAGCGAGATCCTTCTCCCTCCCACCCCATCCTGTCTGCTTTGGGGCAGTGGCTGTCCCTTATCGTGTCCGTCTGGTGTCCTGGGCTAAGGGTGATACCGCTAACTGCGGGCATCTGCAGCTTTGGAGGGAGTCAGGGCAAGTGAGCAATCTTGAGATATATAGCAACTTTCATTTAGATGCATTATCACCTCTTATCTCTAAGCTACATTTAATCTAAAGGCCTCTCTGCCTTATCTGTTGCCAAATAAAAAGGGAGTCCAGATATTCTGGCAAGGTTTATAGATGGGATGTAGAATAAAATCCAAAGAAATCCAGGCAGAAAAGGCTAGAGACAGCATATTGCTAGCCCCTTTTTGATTAAGTTGCTTTACTGGAGAAAATGATTTATTTTAGGTCACTCCATCTTTTCTCTGCCTGTTGGGGGGCAGAGCTGCAGGCAGGCAGTGCTACTCATAAATGCCATGCTCCTCCTGCCACTAAATTAGCCGAAAGGCAGCATTTCTCTCAGGCAAGTTCAACAGAAGAGAGTTAGTAAATTAGATGGCATCGAAACACCCAGCACAATTGCAGGACCCTTAGCACTGACTTCTTGCCTCACTCACATAAATCTGGATGCTGTGTTCTGCTCCTGCATCCCGCGACCGCCCCAAGTCTTCACTACCTGCTGCTACTGCTCAGTACAAGCAGCAGAGCAGTACCCTTCTGGTCATGACTGGGTTTCTGAATGGGAAACCATCCCTCAAGAAGGTTCAACCATCCGAAAGGGCCATGAGTATGTCCCTTAGTAGTCACGAGATGTTGCTGGGAAGAAATGTAATCCCCACAACTTAAATACTCAAAGCCCAGTGTTGGTCACCAGGGAGGGCAGCAGCTCTGTTAGCAGAAATTCAAGCAAGACAGGGAGAAACAAGACCAAAATTTTACCACGCTTTCTCATTGCTTTTTTTAATAGGTCTCCTTGGATTTGATGTAGTGTAGATGCTGGAATCCCCCACGCCTTTAGCCAGTCCCATAAACCTGCCCAAGGAAACAGAGCAGAGCAGATGTAACTCTTCATACATCTCGCACTTGGTTTCCTGATAGTAAATAGAATTTGCCACCTATTGTTATCTGATTGTATAAAGCAAGGTTGGTAGTACTGCTAGGCACTGATTTAAGGCTGAGATATTCAAGGTCACTGATCCAGCCCTTACTTACTCAGCCTGTCAAGTGCTGAGGCATATTTATGGGAGATTGGGGGAGGAAGTTTGTGCTCTTCCAGAGACTCTCTCAGACTGTCGGTCAAGGAGTTTTGAACGCAAGAATAGTTTGATTTTATTTTTAATCTCATTCTTTTCTGCCATTCCAGAAATGTTTTGAAACAAGCAGTCAGACGGAGAGGGGGGCGTGAGGGGCTTGCAGTGGTTTGAGGCCATGGACCTTGCAGGCTCCCTTCATTAACACTGATCAAACACTGGTTCAAACTTCTGCTGTACTTTGTAGCTTTTTGGTTTTCTTTTTATTGAAATGAGACCTGAAAGTTGCTTCGTCAAACATCTTCATGTCCTGGGAAGAGCAAATGCACCTCTTTCCTGATCCTGGGCAAAATGCTATGATAAGCGTTTCTGGAGGGTTTCTGTTGTTGTTGTTATTTTCAAGAAGAAAAAGATTGATAGGCAACTTCTAAATGGAAAAAGCTTGCTGAGTCAGATGAGTCCTGAAGCCAAGTTCTGTAATGGAAGTAGGAGATACAATCATTTCCAAAGTATTACTGTTTTATTCCATAATTGACAGTCCCATGCACATGGGCGAGACCTACCTCTCCCGCTGGGACTATAAAGTAAGAGTTAGGGGCTGGTTCTGTCAGGACAAGGGAGGAGGAGTTAGGGCAGCAAAATGCCTCTGCATACTTGAAGCAAGATGTAAATACCCAACTGACCTAAAGCAGAGGAGGTACCTTCTTACCCTGCAAAGCATATTCGCTCTGGGGAAAAGAAACAAAGCATCACTGATTTAATTTTAACTAAAAATATTTAATAGTTAATTTCATTCCACTTAAAACATTGCAGAAGGCATTGGAATAAAATGGCATTTACCTGTATCTAGTAGAGATCTAATACAATATCCTTCAGCTGCATCCAGCTGTATCCTGGGATTAATTTCACTGTGCAATGTGGGAAGAGAAAAGTGGGTAACAATTCTGGCAATGCATTTTCTCTTTCATTATTTGGTCTTTTCCGTATTTTTTTCATTCATTTGTTCCTCTGTTCTGTCTTAAATACACATAAGCAAGTATTGGGATCAGCTCCAAAATGCCTCTCTAATTAGTGCTAATTTTGTGTGCCAGCCATCGTTGATTTGGGAGCATCCGGGTATAATCAGCACCAGTGCTCCCGGGCACTTTTATGTGCACTGTCCTGCTAGAGCAGCTAATTCAGCTCTGGCACCAGTTCTGACTTTGTTAAATTCAGCTGTGGGCTGTGACTGTGAAAACCCCTTATTTCTGAGCACAAGTTGTAGCAGTGTCTGTCCTGCGACGCTCGTTTTACATCTTTTTCCTGGCGGTGGGAGTGGAAGTGGGCCAACAACAACAGAACTCGGCTTTTTGGTTGAAGAAGTTGCAGTAAGTGGAGGAGTAAAGTGCTGGGCATGCAAACTTCTAAATAAGTAATGAAATGTGCTTGTATGATATGGTCTCAGCAGCAGGTAAGGAGAGAACGGGGTCTCCTGCAACGTGTTTGTTGAGGCACAGGCAGCGCTCCATGACTCGGCTTCCTTGCCGCTGGCAAGGCACTGCGAGTCCTTGGTAGATGCAGAGAATTATTCTCCCCGTGTGCCTCGACAGCTCCAAAGGGAAATTCAGCTTGTTGTACGTGCCAGCTTCTGCCCAGATGACAGTGCTCCCTCCTACCTATGCAGACAGAAGAAGGGCTGCTGTCAGCGTTATGTTGTGTAACTGGCACCGTGTTTTTCCCATGCAGCTACTGCCAAAGCAAAATTGTTACTCATCTGTAGAGTAAAATGGTAACTTCATCCCCTTAGACTGCTTAAGCTTCTTGCTGAAAATGAAGTATGCGGTCTGTGTGGGCATGGGCATATGCTTGCTGGTGCTACCAAGTGTCCAGAGGTAAGCACCATGCAGGCTTTTAGTTGGTAGCTGCTTCCAGTTGCCATTAACAAGCAGATGAAAGGATCAGCTGGAGTCTTACCAGTGCTCAAAAGCCAAAGGCAGTCACACAGTGACATTTCCATGAGCCGCCCTGTTTCCAGCAAAATGATTTTTCTTGTCTGTTCTGCCAGGCAGGCTTCCAGCGAGGTGCCTCAGCCCAGGCTGCAGAATGGGAAGAAGAGGTCTTGCAGCAGGGAGTGATGCTGAGGTGATCACTGACCACGAGCAGAAAAGTTGATTGCCATACAATCGACAAGAGAGAGCAATCTAATTCAGGAATTAATTCTTAGCTAGGCATCCCACTTACTTACAGCTGTGAAGTGGCTCTACACTGAAATATGCAGTAGTTCAAAAGTAGCCAGCCCCTGTCTCATCCGATCCAAATTCTCCTGGTGTAGGATGTCTCTTTTTTTCAGACTGAAAGTCGAACAGCAGCAGCCTGATTTCTTTGTAACTTACTCAGGAGTCTCAAAATTTCTCTGAGAATTTAGCACAATTTGTAAATGGTTGTGCTGCTATGAATGGCTGTTTGTAATGGGGAAAAAAAAAAAAAAAAAAAAAAAAAAAAAAAAAACAGACACTGGGATGATTTGGAATTCAAGCACGCAGGTTATGGCAGTTCTGTTTATTTTAAAAAGGGATTTTCTCCTTTTCATTTGGAAAGCCCCCCCCTCTTCACCTAGCATTACGTATGCCAAGGCCAGGCTAGGAGTGAATCCCAGCCCCTTCCCGTTCTGCTCACAGCCCTAATGACTGCAGGCAGCACTTTGGCCTCTGCTAAGGACAGGTTTTTAAAGCAATACAAAGGATCGTTCGGGGAAATGGCCAGCAGAAGTTCCCGTGCATGCGTGCAGGGGTTCGGAGCAGATGTCACCGTTTTGGGAACGCTGCCAGCATCCACCTGGGCACTGCGTGGGGAGCAGGCTCCCGCTCCGTCCTTTTGCAAGCCTCGGGGCAGGGGCTGAAGGAGCTCTGCTGCAATGCTGTGCTCTCCCAGGCAGCCTCTGGCTGCATGCACACAGCACCACTTGCATAACCAACACACAAGTGACCACCAGATGGCCTTCACAGAAGCAAGGAGATCAGGTCAAGAGTTTTCTTTCCAATTCGTGGGTAGACACTGCTTCCAGTCCTGCATAATCAGATTCCCTGCGCACCAGCTGACTTCCTAAAGCATAATACAATTGATGAGTAGAAAATTGCTTACGTTATTATCCTCAGAGCACTCCAAAGGTAAACAGCAGCCCCTGGTATTCTCATGGTACAGAGGCAGGATGATAGGGACGTGAATTATTAGGCACAGACGCTCGCCATTCACGTGGCTCTGCAGGGCAGAGGTGCCCCCAGCTGGCTCTTCGTTAGCCACAGAGCAGGTAACGACCCAGCCACGATGTGCTGCAGAGCGGCTCTGAAGAAGCTGGATGAGTTGTGGAGCGGTGGCTTCAAGCTGGGATTCACACCACAGCAATGAAACCTCTGCAACGGGAGCTAACCCAAAAGATTTCTACCTGAGGAGCATATGTGCTCCTCTGTTGGGGCAGCGCTGCCTGCCCGAGTGGAGCAGTGCTAAAAACCCAGCTCGTCTGTCTTGTCAGGAGCTAAGCATCGAGGTGTGCAACAGCCGGCACTGGTGGTGTTAAATCTGGTCCTTCCTGTGCCATCCCCTTGGGTCTGCAGTCTCAGAAAACCACCGTCACAGCAAAGGAAAGGGTTGTTGGTCATGTGCTTCAGGAGACAAGGTGTTCCTACAATGTTTCCTGCTACGTGGGTTGAGAATTCAAACCCAAATCTTGACTATTAAATGAATAAAGGTGGGGATCCTGGCAGGGACTTTGGGAACAGCTGGATTCAGAGGTCAGATCTGCTTAATTCTGGGCCATCACTGATTGCTGCCTCATAGGGTGTGATAAGGCTCTGGGTCAATAAAGCCTAGAGCAGGGTCACTAATTAAACGTTGCATTTTGCTTGGGGCAGGTCAAAGCACTGTAGGTATTTGTACTCTTTTTCAGCTCAACCTAGAGCCCCGTTTTGGCACAAAACCAATGTTGTCATCCCAAGACGGGGCCAGTCTCTCAGATATTGGTTACAAGAGGCCATCCCTCGTTCAGATCTTTGGCCAGCCAGGAAATTGCACTTTGGGTGTCTGACCTAGCCACAGCTCTCCCTCATTTCTTTTCCCTCTCCCAGCCAAGTTTCAATTAGTGCGTCATGGGTGGAAAACTCAGAGGGACTGCTGGATGCAGTGGTCCTTGGGAGCGAGCACAGAAAGACCTGAGGAGAGACGAGGAGGTTTTTGCAGCTCGTGTTCACACAGCTGCACAGAAGCCTGTTCCTGCTTGCTGTAGCTGCAGTTGTTCCTGCTAACAAGTCTCAGCCTGGTTTTACAATGGACAAAGGCTGCTTGTGCAGTGCCTGCTAGTTGAAACAGAACTAGTTTGGATAATTTTTTCTTCGTTTTAGCGCACTGTATGTTTTGTGAAGGCATTCCCCTGTAAATCTCCATTATGTAAGACTGTTTTAAAACACGCTTAAGCTCCAGGAGAAGAAAAAAAAATAAATCTGTTTTAATTACATGATCAATTTCTTCCTTTAGTATGCCTTTTTTTGCATGTTACAGACCTCTCCTTCTACCCCATTATCTTCATGGGAGGGTAGAGAGTAGCGCTATTACTGCTCCAGGATTAGGGTTCTATAAATAAAGCATATAGTGAGAATTACCACGTCTAAATAGGATTAGCATTATTTTTCCACTTATTTTTTAGGTGGATTATTTTTGTATAATTTATTCTCAGCCGTAGAGGCAAAACAGCTTCAAGCTTCTCACCCTCTTCTCGCCTTCCCCTGCCTGCTGAATGTTGTCTTGACGCAGAAGTCCCTGGATAAGGCCAGAGGCCAGGTCATACATGAAATAGGATCTGTTTTTTTTTATTTTTTATTTTTTTATATATATATATATTTTTTTACTACTGGCCAGGCCATGAGCAGAGGGAACAGGCTCCTTGCCTTGTACCCAGCTCTGGGGGTGGATGTTTTACGTAGTGTGGCTGGAATCCTTCACCTCGTTTAAAGCCCAGGTTGGTGGAAATCCATTTGGGATGCTCTAGACAGGAACCTCCCCTGGAGGCGAGGACCACAACCAGGTCAGGTCTCACCTCACAAGAGGAGCAGCCCCTTGGAGTGGGTGTCTCTGCCTTCCACACCACAGGTAGAAGTGGGGAAGAGGTATGGGAGCTCTCTGCCTTGTGAAAGGCCCAAACCGAAGGGGATTTTGGAAGATGCCCGTCCTGTTCCTGTGGAGGACACCCGTGTGAGCCACACTTGCCACTGTGTAGACAAGTGAAATGTTAGTTGGCTTGTTCTGAGGGAATTAGTCCCCAAAAGAGGATTGCAGATGCAGTGGGGATACTGCTGCTTGCAGGGGCAGCTGGGGAAGCCTTGAGGGCACCTGCCTGAAACGTAGAGCACCACGGGTCCATTAGTGCCACCGCGTCCCCTGGCAGATCCGAAGCATCTCAGAGAAAAGCTTTGTTAAACGTTAAAGTGAGAGAGAGAGAAACCGCTCGGCTTTCTGAGGACCCAGGAGTTTTAAATGAGCTGGTTGAAGAGCTGGGTATTTCTAAGATGGATTTTAAATAGCTCTTTAGACAAAGGAGGAATCTCTGGAGCCGTGCCAGTACTTGCAAACAGAAGATGGTATGCCCCAGATGCTTTCAACCGCTATTTCTCATTCTGACATTAATTCTGGGTAAAATATTTTCAACGAGATACAATAAAACAAATGGAGGGGGGAATTAATGGGTTTGTAATTATTACTTATTACTATTTATTAAACAGCTTCAGTGGGTGCTCTCACATTTGAAACAGATTGCTAGAGAGACTCTCAGCTGGGGTATCGCCGAGGATATATTGTGCTTAGACATCTGGTAAGGATTTGGCTGCATCTTAGACAACGCTGTGAATAATAGATAAGAATGCCACAAAATTCCCCTGGTGCGTGTTAAAAATAAGGTAGCTAACAGCTCTTCAGTCGTGGCCGTGGCACAGGTAGCTGTGAGCAAGGGTCTGTGTCTCCAGCGTAGTCAGCTGTGATTGCTTCATGGCCCTGTGCTCACGGGCTGTAGATGTATGTCTGGAATGATATTTGTTATTGTGGATATAACCGATATGGCTGGGATGGCAGCAGGGTTGGGCTTAAGGGTCGTAAGGAGCAATGTGGTTCTCCAGATAAAGTAAGAATAAGCTAAACAACGTAGTCATGAGCTGAAGTTTATTACGCACATATATAATCAGGGTGGAATTTAGACAAAAATCGTGAGGGGAGGAAATCTTCCTGCTCCCCAGGCAGTGGTGTTTCTGTGAAGGATTGGAAGCAATAGTTGGTAAATCTGAGCTTGTCCTTGACAGGGCAGTCTGTAATGCAGCCCCTGGAGGTACAGACACCTCCAGCAGCGATGGCGTGAGGACTTTGTCTGTGTGCTTGGCGCTGGAGAGAGCATTGATGTGAAACTGCGTCCGCTCCTCCCACCCACCATTCAAAAAGGATATTGGCAAGCTGAAACAGGTGCAGAGAGGAGCTATGAGAACAATTAGAAAGCTGGAAAATAATTATTATGGGCAGAAAATCCTGAATCTGGGGGCTAGTCTCTATCTCATCAAGTGGAAGCTGAAGGGTGAGTTATGGGCAGTTCATAAGAGCCTACGAGGGAGGAAAGCTTTGGTAATGGTTCTGTGCTGCCGTCTGGAAGCCAGAAAAATGGGACTAGAAACAAGACAGAGAATTTAACAGTGAAGTTAAAGTTTATGGCAGCAATTTGTAAAACGGTTTTATTTTTGTTGTTGTTTTGTTTTTCTTATAGCCACACTTAAATGAGAATTAAGCTCAGAGAACTGCCAGCAGTATCTCAAACAAGATGTGAGTTAAAATTGCATGATCATTCACACGCTGCTAAATACAGGCATTGGGTCAGGGCCTTACATAAAATCAGTTCTTTTCCCTGCTTTGAAAGTTGAGGAAATTGTTCTACGCTTCTCACACGTGTATAGAAAAGACGCACCTTTCCAGCACGCTGCCTGTTTTGTGGGATATAAGAAGGTTCGGGTGCCTGAGAGCAGCATGAAAAAGGAATTGGAAAGGTTTGGCTGGGCAAAAAAACATGGGTAAGGATTGGGGCAACATGGAGGAAATAGAAAAGAAGAGACAAAAAGGCTGTAGAGGATACAGCATGGGCACAGAATAACTGAGATTTGCAGAGAAAATATGTGAATCACCTCATTGAGGCAGAGGGAAAGATGGAAATAATCCAAAGGAAGGGAGAACTGTACAGAGCAATTAGGCTGCAAGATAAGAAATGTGCAAAGATGGGAGCACAGAGCAAGTGACATGAGCCTATGGTGTGACATAGGGGTACTAAGACTGGCAATAGCTCGGGATTTCAGGTGTAGAAATACAACTGAGGGGCCAGGCTCTACCTCTAGGAGGTCTGCTGCACATTGCCAGGCACAGCACCTGCTTTTCTCTGCTGCTTTCCTGGGTACAGAGATCCTTCTATCCCATCATCAGCCCTGTGAGCTGAAATAGCAGCCATACAAGGCAAACTTGGAGAGGCTGAAGTGGGTCTCGTAGGGCTACTCTCACCCAGATATGGGTCAAAGGACATTTGGGTCAGAATTTAGCTGGGGTGTTCTGGTATTTCCCTGGCTTTATCTGAGCTGACCTGTGAAGTGATTGTATGGAAACTGATGAGGATTTGTCTGAGACGTTGCTAGAAGTTTTGGGCTGAAACTGGGGGAAAATGAGCCCCAAAGTGATCTGGAAACCTGGGTGTTGCTTGGCTGCCAGACAGGGGATTCCCCTAGAAAACTTCTAGTGGCATTTGTACCAGCCTTGATGAAGCACCAGTAAAACGTGCCATAAAGGAAACCTTTCAGATGCAGGGAGATGGATTGGATGACCTACTAGGCTTTTTCCATCTTTAACTCGTGATGACTTTATGAAAGCACTTTGTCAGCTCCTCACTAACTACTGTGTACTTAGCTCTGATCAGCCCTGTCAGATTGCTGTTTGGGAAGTTAGATTTAGCTATAAATTCCTGTCTGAGTCTCTCTGAAATCCCAAAATAGAATAGTTGAGAACGTATGGGCTGAGTTATGGATCAAATGTGTCACTGCAGGAACCAAGGACAAAATGTGTGACATTAAACTGATGTCAAAGAAAAAGCCTCTGCTTGACTATTTCTCTGCTCGCGGAGTACATTTTTCAAGCACAGAGCTCTGCCAAGACATTAGCTAATTAATCCTCACAGATGTCAGGAGATCATTATTTACACCTCCATTTTCAGACAGAAGAAGCAAGTTTAGAGAAGTCTTCCATGTTACAAGTGGAACGAGGAGCACGAACATCCTATCTTGCCTGTTGCCCCACGCTGAAGTCTCCAGCCCATACTGCCACCTAATGCCTGTCTGATATACGTGAGGAAGTGCAGCAGGTGCTTTGTTAGGAAAACGAATGAAGCAGGTATCTTCTAACCAGTCGCGATGTATAATTAAAAATATTTGACATATAGAATGAAAAAGAAATACAATGAAAGAAAGAAAAAGAACCAGAGCAGGTGATATAAGTCTGATTGTATTTGCATGGGAGGAATTTCTCCTGCTGAGTTTGTCAGAGGTTGCAAACAGCCTTCCCGTGCTGCTCTGGTGCAGACGTGGCCCCGAGCAGCTCAGTGCACAGCCCAGGCTCTTCCCTGCCTTTTTGAACACCGCTGATGTACCACCCTGATACCTGCTGGCTGGGGCTGACCAGGGTTTCCTCATCACTCAAGGGGCTGCACGTCTGATGTTCCCCACCATGGCCAAGGTAAGCATCAGGGCATGAGCTCCTCCTTTCTGCCAGAGGGGGAAACTAGGCCAGCCTGTGAATTTCAAGTCATTTTGGAGACCTCAGGAGCCCAGGCACCTCAAGCCGTCACTTGTGATTACAACAGCTGCTTTGCCCGACGTGCTGATGAGGCCGCAGACTTGTCATGGGACCGCAGTGCTAAAATGCTGCTCCTTCCGTAGCAGTAACCTCTATCGCATCATCAGTCACAATTTCATCAGTTTTCAAACCTGCCACACAGAGTTACGGCCTCTATTATTCACAGATTCAGCTGTAGCAGAGCAAAAATGATAGGTGCACAGGCCCTGTGTTGCCTCTAACCAGCGTGCAGCTGCTGAAGCAGCCGGATGCATCCACACGGGTGCGAGACCAGCAGCAGAGAGCTCACACAGCCACCAGCTGGACATCTGCAAGACACCAGTGCCCTTGAAATAAAGAGATGTGACACACTTGTTGCACTGAGTTACCATTACAGCTCACTCTCGCTACGCACCTACCCTCTGCACTAGCTAAGGAAACGTGCCTATAACTACGGCACGCAATTAGGGGGTGCCCAGAGGCAGTAAAAAGCAATCACACCTCTTTTTTCTCAAGTGCTGTGGCAGCTAGAATATTCCATTAACAGTAATATTTGCATGGTCTTGCCACTCACTCAGCAATTTTCCCATGACTATTAGATTTTAATAGTATTAGTTGAATAAATCCTGGTAGTTTGTTGTCCAGGGAGCGCGAGCAGCTTTGCCACTGAAAGAAAATAACAAGGAAAAATAAATCACTTTGTCATCTTGTTACCATTGTTATGGAGGTGAAATTCTATTTTCCTCTGGTTGATTAACCTTTAATGGTGGAAAAATCAAGGCTATAGAAGCAGTGTATGTTTTTAAATATAATATACTGAATGTAGGGCTTTGCTGACCAGCAGGGGAGCCTTTCATAATGAAAGCCAAGCTTTTACCATCGGAGAATATTTCTGATTGCCTTTCTGGCCATCATTCATAAATCCCTTCCTAATGCAATTAGGGATTCATCCAAAATCAGAAATCTGTGCAGAGAAATGCAATCCTATGCCGTTGAGGATTCGGAGATCTCACAGTTTGGTTTTGCCCTAATTCTCGAGGAAAGCCAAGCCACCCTGAGTCCCTGCTGCTGGCACCGAGGACATCCTTACCCTTGACTAACGTAGGCTGCATAGCAGGCTCTGCTCGAGCCTTCAGCCGTGGAAGTCCCCAGAATTTTTGCCCACCTGTCAGGGATGTGTATGCCAGGCAGTCTAGTTTCCCTGGCATCTTTTCCCCAGGGAAGAGAGCTGCCAAGTGACTGGGAAGTGGGGCAGGCAGCAGACCTGCCTAAGAGATCTTGCTTCCCTCCTTCCTAAATTTCTCTGGCACAGGCACACATTTGCAAAGCATTTCATGTTCAGTTACTTCAGCACTGTGTAGTGGAAAAAAAAGGGTTTTGTCTGCTCTGCCCTCCCCCCACTGGTTTTAATCTTACCAGAAAACAGCTGCAATTACTGATTATGAACTTTCATTAGAAAATGTCAAAGAGAAAAATCCGAAGCCTAATTTTTTAAAGGTAATGACTGCAAACTTTCCCACTGGAATGTCCTTACACCAAGAAATTAGGTTATTTTCCTGTTTCATTGTCTTTTGAAATAGGCCAAATCCAGCTCTGGAGGAAGTAACTGTATTTATTGCAGGAGAACTCAGGCTTGTGATTGCCAGTGGTGTTTGTCCAGGACAGCTTTGTATGATGACGATGACAATAATAATTAACAATAATAATAATAGTAACAACAACAATAATGATAATAATAATAATAATAATGTAATAATATATTTCTTAACTCTGGATGGCAGTCCCATTATATTATATTACTATTTCTTAGTAATATAAAAGCACCTAAGAAAAAATAGTCCCTACCTCTGAAAACACAAAACCAAACAGCCCTCCCCAGAAAAAGGGCAGAGAGAGGGCAGGAAGGGAGATGGGATCCTTGCTTGGGATGATGTGTAAAGCCAGGTGAGCAGTCATGGCCAGTAGCTGTATCCAGACCACCTGTATCCCATGTCAGGCTGCCCCAGGCTTTGCTGGCAGGATGTCTCTCTAGGGGCAGTAAGCGCACCACAGAGGTAAGGAAGAGTGGTTTAAAATCCTTTACCCTGACCCTCACTACCACACCAAAATGGAAATGAGCACAGGCACCACTGTCTTCTCCGTATCTGTCACCTTCAGCCCTGTCCTCCCTGCCACCTGAGTTTGAGAAGTCCCTGATCATTGCCAGCACCCAGCCGTGCCTCGGAGAGCCGCGCTGATGGAGCCGCCGTGCTGCTCTGCTGCTGCTGCCTTCCCGAGCGCGCTCCCAACGAGCCAATTAAAGCAGACAAGATGGGTACCAAAGGAAAAAATAAATATTATTCAGCTGCCGCTTCGTTAAGGAACACCACTGAGAGGTTTCTGCAAATGTGGCAGTGCATAAATTGTGGCTGTGCGACGGCAGCTACCTTTGCTCCCGGAGCAGCACAGAGCATGCTGCCAGCTCGCGTGGTAAGCGTAGCACTTACAGGCATAAGCAAGGGTCACAAGAAATTCAGAGATGCTGAAATCAGAGCACAGACTTTTTACAGTCTTAATGGTGCTGCCATCCTCTTTTGCCCATTATTCCCATTCAGTTGTTCGCTGCTAGAGCCGAGGCAGGCTGAATTCGGGAAGAAGCAAAATGCTGTCGGTGCCTCAGAGCACAGACAATTTCTTGCTTGCACAGTCAGGTAGCTACAAGAGTCGCTAATATGTTGGGACTTCACTATGCTAAAAGTCAGAGATCTATCCCTCAGAAGAACAGCCTTTACTTATAAGACAGTTTAAATATGTGTCCAGGATCAGTTGGCACAAGGGTTATGTGCTGGGCTTGATCACTTTATCACCAGCTTTATGTTGATGCTGTATTTGTATAACGGGGTTACTAGTTTTTTTTTTGCTTTGTTTCTAAAAAACAGTCCGTAACAGTGGGATTTATGGAAATGGCAACACTGGTGTGCAGCCCCTTCCTCTCCCCACTGAGCCCAAGGTGGGGCAGAAGGTATTTGGGGCTGTAATTTCAACCAAGGCCTGTAACTGCTTCTGTTTTGTGCTCACGGGTAGATTAGGAAGAACACGTACTTCTACACCTGACAGAAGAAACTGAGATCAAATGATCGATCTCCTTTTTAGTGCCGGTGCTGCAACTACGTTACCTAGCAATGCAAGGGCAGTAGACACGGAAAATGGATCAGAACTTTCCCCAGGATGCCTTAATGAAACTGGGAACAAAATTGCAAACCAAACTGAGCCAGAGGCCAGTACGATGCCACACGCTACTTTTGCTACTTTTTTGGAGACAGAGGACTGGCCTTCAGTCCTGAAGTCAGATGTTCTCGTGGACACCTCACCACCTCGCTGAATGGGAACTGCGGGTGCAGCAGGAGTGGAAGGAAGAAGCCCATTTCATTTGCAAGAGTGCAAGAAATCTGGCTGCTAAGAATAACGCACACAGACTTTTACAAAACGAGTAAAAACACACTTTCTGTTCCAAAATTCAAAAGCCAGTCTGGGTTTTGTCTTAAGTGTTGAAATCCAGGATATACTGACCAATTCCATCAGGGTCCAGCTATGAACAAAATGGAAAATGCACTTGCTTCCATCAGCATTTAATGGCATTTGGGTGCCCATTAAAGCCCGTCCTTGCTTAAGCTCCTATGTCCAGTGAAGACCAAGGTGGTTTCTCCCACAGGCTGGCACCTCCACCAGCGACACCCTGCTCTGGAAATTTGGCTTGCTGCTGCTCTTCAGGCAGAGCCAAGGAAGCTGCCTGTGGCGGAGCTCGTCAAGTGAGGTGCTGGGATCATCGCTGGCACGCTCCAGTGCACACCTCACAAATTGCAGCTGTGCCTGCACACGGATTTAATTAGGTGTGTACAGGAGAGCCCAAATATCTTAGCGCTGGCTCTGCCAGTACCTATTCCCAGCACTCTGACGTGGAGAGAAAGAGTAAGAGGGTTCATTTTCATAAGAGGGAGCAGATGAGCCAGAAAGGCCAGCAACAGCTAAAGCTGGTCAGTGCTTCCCATGTTAATATCTGCAGTGTAGCTTGAAAGCTTCAAGGTAATAGCAGGGATCAGAGCCACGCACAGGTGGTGGGGAAGGCAGGAGAAGGGAGCCTGCAATGGCACGGGGAGCCCAGGACAGGCACTGGGAGCAGAGCCAGGGCAAGGCTGGGTGGCCCGGAGGAACAGCTGGGGGCTTCCTCCTCTGTCAGAGGGCTGGCAGGGTGACTGCTTTCAGTTCAGGGGCAAATCAGGAAATAAAGATTGCAATGAGCTTGAAGCTGATCCACACCAGTCTTTCATTCATTTTTTTTTTTTTTTTCTAAAGAAGAATATAAAAAATAAGAAAGAAAAAAGAAAGAAAAAGAAAACACTTCTCAAAATGAAAATGCAAACCTTCATGTTTCAAAGGTGCTGAGATGAAATGTTGGATTTCCCTAAAATATGTTACTGGGGGCAGACGGGAGCATGGGATCCAACCTAATAACTGAATTCAGCTGGATGCATGTGGCTCAGGCTGTCTCGGACTGAATGCTCTATTACATTTAGCTGCATTTGCTAACAAAATTTCATCCAGGCTTGCTCTTTTTTTTTGTTTAATAATTGAAGTTTATGGTACAAGTGTGCTCATACTGTAGTCTAGATAGGTCCCACATATTTTTGCCTGCCTTTAATGCTACTTCTATAATTCCATAAATTTGCGTGCCGTTTATTTTTTATTCATTACTACTGAAAAAAAAAAAAAAAGATTTCTGATCTGAAATAATTTTTGCTTTTAAAGAAAACAAGTTATGAAAATGACAAATTGCATGTTTGAAGACTTGATTTTGGTAAAGAGAGATGGCTTTTAAAAATGTTAGTACTGGCCGTGGTCCAATTAGACAAGTCATAATTAGGATCACCTGGGCCTTTGGTACCAGAAGATCACTGAAATACTCTACCCAAGGAGTAAAAGCGCGCTTATAATCTATAAAGCAGGATTTGACCTTGAAGCGTCTTCTGCAGGTAAAGTCCTTATGCCACTTCTGGTTACGTAGTATTTGAATAAAAGAGATATCAACCAACAGATGATGGCTTCAGCTCCCCAACATCTGACTCAGGTCACCATTTGCCAGCCAGGTTCTGGAAACGTGAGGAGAGTGAAGATGCTGGATCAAGCTGGTGATTATTATGGCCAGCAGGAGGACACAGGCTAAAGATATGCTATGAAAGTCAGAAACCTCCATTTCTGTAATCATCGTGTACTTTTATTCAGTCTTCCCTGCAGCTTGAGCTACTGCACAGGTTTTTGTAGAGACGGTTTGTCCTGCTAGAAAAACAGGGTGATGACCTTCCAGGCTGAAACTGCAGGTGAATGCCTTCTGAAAATCAGTAGCAAAACTGTTGTTAGTTTCAGCTGTCAAAAATGAAAGGCATGTCTATGGTAAATTCTGATTTATATACATAAATACATCACTGAATTCATCTCTGGAACTCCTTTATCTCAGTGTTATAAACAGGTTACAATGTACAAAATATTATTTTATCGCACACTACATTGTATTTAACAAAATACCTAGGAAATGCATTATATTAAAGATAAGTGTCGTTTACCTTTAATAAGGTGTATCATAAAGAAAGATGCATGTTTGTTTATCACACAGGTATAGAAAAGAAATCGATCTCTTCCCTTAAGTATTTCTATACAGCAATGCTGACATAGCTGAATGAATATAGTTGTTCAAACAGTCTCCCAGGAATAATTCCACTTTTCCTTCGGTCTCCTTTCTCTCCTCTCTTCATAGATCTTTAGTAGTTGCTGCTGCTGGTCTTTGCTTTCAAACCCTGAGCATAAGTTCCTCTGTGAAGAAGACACACGTGAGGCGTTTTGACATAGATTTCACAAGGGTGTTGATTTCATTCCAGATCTTCTTTCTGGCCACTGCAACACAAGAGTGAGGGCTGGACAACAAAGCCTAGGGGCTTCTGTGGAAATTCAGGGCTTTACTGTAAATGCTCTTAGGTAGAGTGTTTCACAGGATATTTCCAAAGGTCCACCCAGGCGATACAAGCCACAAGTCTCACAGCCACTTTGCCTGAAACTGAGAATGATGAAGATCTCCTCTGAGCAGTGCTGATCCCAGCAAGTGCATTACACCTTTGAGGTTTAATGTAGCCCTTGTGAAAGCCAGGCATTAATGCCACTGGAGTTACACCAAGAATGTATTTAGGCCAATGTACTCACAAAAATTTGTGGTGCAGAAGTACAAAATGCCAAGCATGTTTGAAAGGTTCTGGGGCATGTGTGTGCAGATGGGTAGAAAGATGTGATTTCTTTCTGCTCTGTTTGGTGTTTGTTGTGTTGGTTTTGTCGTCGTTGTTTGTTTTTAATTTGGAGTAATAATTTAATCTAGAGTGTGTAGTTCTGTTTGCCATCTTCATTTCCCACTTATTCCAATGTCAAGACTTGCTAGTTTGGAGTGAATTGAAAGTTGACAGGTGTCAGATCAACAAATTAGGAAATGAAATGAAACGGGAAGGGAAAGGGAAGGGATCCTAGAATACTGTCACTGTCTGAGGACTGAAGAACAAATAAGGAAAATATATTTCTGTTTCCTATTTATCTGAGTGAATCTTATCAACTAGGACCTACACCAGCTGTGGGACTGATAAATTTCCAAGTCTGTTTATCTAGGCAGCATCCACAGCATAGACACACATAGCACCAGCTTCAGGGCTCCAGAGGGGACACTTTAGACTGTCCATAGACAGTCGGTCTGGAAGCTTTCACTTATGCTAGGATGCTATTAAAGCTATTAATATATGTTTATATATTTATATAAAGCTATTAATATTAAATTTTCCAGTATCAGCCTGCAATTAGATCAAAATCTGTCCCATCGCTGTGCACGGACCCTATAAATTGTGAGTGTGCATGAGTATTAACTGCTGTGGAGCAGCTTTTCTGTAATGAGAAGTCTCTTCTCGGAAATGCTAAACTATTCTGAGATAAATTCAAGGTGATCCACACCCCTTCTTGTGAGAGCAGAAGCTATCCCCAATTGCATATTATTTGCGTCAATAAAGGCAACTCAGAGAGAGAGAGACAGTAAGACATGTTTTATTATTCATTTTGGTCCCTAGGAGGTCGTTGCAAAACTATCTAATGAAAACTTGACTTGGCATGCTTGCACTGGATGTGAAGTTTGTAATACACCATAAATGTTTGTGCATTGTCTTTTGTATTATAAAAACAAGGAGTTCTGTTTGAGGAGCGGGAGTTGCAAGAGCTTCCTGCTGAAGTAAGGAGCTGTATAATACTTGGCTAGACACTATGAAAATTCTTTTTCTTAATGTAACAAAAAAAGAGAACCCCCTCCCCTTCTCTCCTTCTGCATCTCAGTTGCCTCTTTTGTTCAAAGACCCTGCTGCAAAGCTCATGTAACCATCTCCTGATAAATTGCTAACCTAGTGTATCAACATCCTGCCTTCCTGTCTCACGCTGGGCAAACATGACAAAATAAGAAGTTGAACCACAACGCTGAGGAAGACTACGGCCTTCATCTTCACGACCACCAGAGGGACAGAGACGACCCCCGAGCAACAGAGCGCGCAGTCGCAGAATATACCAGGATGTGCTGCGTAATCCCGGAATTACCAAAATATAAAAAGGGAGGAAAATGCCACCTCCGCCGCCCTCCACACAGCTGAAGCACTTGCACCAGAGTAAAAGTCAACCCTGGTGACTCCAGCCCTTAACCCAATTTGTCTCTCAGGAGCAAAGCGGCTTCGTGACGGACATCTCTTGGCCTCCCCCCCCACCCCTGCTCCCAGCCCGCCATTTTCCATGGCTGGGCCCAGGCCTGCTTCGGGGCCTGGCCCTTCCTCTGCTCCCTCCTCAGCTCCGCGGGCTCCAGCAGGGGGCACAGCCGCCCAGCTCAGCGGCTGGGGCTGCCTGGTTCCCGACCCGCCTCAGGGATTTCTGGTTTTCACCGAGAAAATAAAAAAACATAAACTTTGACCTCGGTGGCTCGGCTGCCACCCTTGCTCGCAGAGGGGCACGTGGGCTCTGCCCCTTTCCCCTCCATCAGTCCCCGTGGCACCTCAGAGGGGCCCAAGCAGAAGAAGGGGACAGATTTGTGACAGCGTGTGCAGGGACACCGATACACCGCTTTCGGGGACACACAGACCAGGAGACATGCCTTCCTTACTCAGGGAGCCATCCCTCCTGTGGTGCCTCCCAACACTCGCTTTAGCTCCGTGGTCCCCCCCGGCAGGGCTCTGCCTCTGCAGCATGATTAAAAGCCTTGAGTTTTCTCAGTAGATAATCATGGTAAGCACAGCACTGACATTACGCAACGTGGTAGTAATTAACACCTTGCTGCAGTGCCTTGGCATCTAGATCTTTCTTCACTGATGACCGCAATCACGGACAAGCATTTGGACTATTATCAAGAGGTGTATGACGCTTCGTCATTTTGTGGACAAGGCATGTAGCAGATAGGCAACTTTATAGTTATGCTTTGTACCTCCATACCAAAAGGAAACATAACAATTGCCTTTTGAGGCTTTCCAAGCTTTTAAAACTTGAAAACTAATTTAGTCTCACTATATCCGTTGGTAGTTTTGGTTTTCAGAGAAAAACTGAAGCAGAGAAATACCAGAAGTGTCCCGGAAACGTTACCATCAACCGATTTTGGGTCAATGAGTGCAAATCTTCGTTTCTCAGTTTTGTGGAATAAACTCATATATTGAGTATATAGTGCTTGTACTTGTCTGAAATCTGACTGAAGTCCAACAAATATTCTGATGATTTCAGTGATTAAGAACTCTGACCTTTGGAGCTTGGGCCGTGGACTTCTAGCGACAAAATTCATGCTCATGAAGCAAGTGATAAAGTCATTTTCCTTTCTGTGTGGTGTTGGTTTGAACAGGTGAGGTGCTCAGATAAGAAATGTGTGTGTTCACCATCCTTTCCTCAGGGACCTCGTGAAGAACCCTGGGCAGAAGTTGAAAGACTCTTCCTTTCTCAGCTCCTCTTGGTGATCAGTGGTCATGCCTGACCTCTGCATGTTCAAACCTTCCTTCGACAATCATGATGATCATCAGAGTGATAATCTGATAATTGTGATCATGCTGGCAAACTCTTCTCTCATTTTTGTATTGTCCTGGAAAGGGGAGAAGGAAATGACTGGAAAAATGAGTACAGGGTCAAAGATAGTGATATATTTCTCTGCCTTTCTGTAGGAAGGCAGTTCTTATGCCTAGAAAGATTTTTTCCCACTATGTACACCTAGACAGGTGGGGAAAAAACATAGATTACTGAGGAAAAAATAAAAATTAAAACAAAACAAAACAAACAGCAGTTGCACATTTTATCATCCTTTCTTCATATTCAGTAATATTTAAACAGTTGTATTCACATCCCACCATCCCACCTTATGCCCATAGGACAATTTATGGCTTAATCCACAATATGAGAACTCTGAAAATCCTGATTTCCAAATCAGGATCACTTGCAACAGGGCCCTCTCTCACACTGAGTGCAGGTCAATCAAGCCAAGCAAATCCAATTTTACCTCCTAGTTGGAATAGTTGCCCCAGGGCTAATCTGTTTCAAGCAGTTGTTCCTGCTGTAAGTTTATGCTACTGCAGACTTGTCCTTGGGCAACACCAGGCCGATGCAATTCACTTCACAAGCTGTTTACTTAATTTTTTTTTAGGTGACTTATCCCCTTTAATGAGCTGAATCAGCTCATGGAGGGACCAGGGGAGTGCCAGAGGTGGGGGAGCAGGGCCGGTGCGTGACCAACAGGAGAGCAGGCAGCAGAAACTCCCCTTCTGTGGCAACAAGGCTGGCTCAACCCTTCCACCCAGGCAGTCTTCTCCTGCTGGTGTGGCAATCCATCGGGGCGCAGAGAGCAGGATGACCTGTTATTTCGGAACGCTCCCCAGGTAGCATTCATCCTCCACATGACCGGCAGCCTCCAGAGGAGTCACTCCTGTGGCACCTCTGGTGGAATGCGAACCACTTGTGGTAGGCAGGCCCAAATTGTCCCCAAATGTAGAGGTCTGCTTCCAGAGGGTGGTGGGCTGGGGCAGCCAGCACACCCCTGGGGCTGGCAGAATGCAAGATTCAGAGGAACAGCTGCAGGAGGCCAGGTGGGATGCTGGAGGACATCTCAAAGGCTGCCATGAGACACCCATGTCTCTGAAAAGTGCCTTGAACCCAACGTGACTGATAGGACAGCTCTGACACAGCACAGCTCCATCCACACTGATAAAACTGCCTGGGAGATCGCGCAGTACTGGGCTGGAGTAGAAGTGGCAGCACCTCCCCACAGACTTCCCTGTGCCTCTGAAATAATAACAGACTGAACGTACAACTGGGTACAAATGCTTCCTCTTGACCCCACTGACTTCCCACAAAAATTCTGGCGGTTATCATCTTAATTTGCTCTTATTTCTTCATGTCTAGTGCTAACACAGACCTTTCTTTTTTTTTTTTTTTAATTCCAATAAAAAGTACTCCTGAGGCCAAAAAATACCTGTGTGGTTCAGAAGGTGTTCAAAGACATATTTAAAAATTAAAGGCAGACCTTTGAAATGAGATTCTCTGTGCAACTACTTTTCTATACAACTACTTTCCTGCGTGACTTTTCTTTCCTGTACTCTAAAGAGCACATAACTCTAAATTGCAAAGTAAAGTTCTTTTATAGACTATTTTTGCACAGATTCCAGATGGCATGGAGCAAGTGACTTTGCTATGTAAAGCTAAAGATTTTAAAGGAGGTGACTATAAAGATATACTCAGCTTTTGTATCCCCTTCATCACTGACTGCGGGATTAAGCTAACCGATGAAGCAGAAGAACAAGAGAAAAGCTTAGCAATCACTTCTCATTTTTGAAGCAGCAGCCTAGGCATTTTTTTCCTTTATTTTATTTATTTTTTTTTTTTTGGGGGGGGGGGGGGGGGGGGGGTGGAGGGGAAAAACTAAAATGGAATATAACCAATATTTGTACCGTTAAACATTGCATTGTTATATAGAAGCGCGAGGCCTTCTTTTTGCCCCTTTCCAATCAGTGAGCCTTTGTGCATACCTGTATGCTCTCATCAGCCCCATCAGAGGGATTATGCAGCATGACTGATGGCTGAGTCCTGTCCTTCGTTGTAATGGTCTCTGCATGGGATTTGTGTAGCACATACACACATACACATTTGATTTAATAACAAGTAAGTAACAGTAATATTAACCATAACAGTTAAGTAGTAATTAACAGGAATTAATCCTGTTATTGCTTTCCTGCTGAGGGATTCCAGGTGATGGCTCTCATTACTCCCTGCATTACTGCCTCCGTTGCCTCAGACAGCAAGCACATTCTGCAACACATTCTGGCCCTGTCGAGGTCAGCAGGACTTTTAGGGACCACTGCGAGACACAGCACAAAAACCCATAGCAGAATCGAGTTCTCTATGTACTACAAGCTGTGATAGCTGGGATAGAGCCTGTGGGCAGTTTGGCAATACCACTCTTGCATATTATTATTATTATTATCATTATTTTTATGGAAGGGAGTGTAGAGAACTGATTTATTCAGGAGAGATAGCAATATCAGTTGTGCTGGCTCTGGAAGCAGATAAACCTGTACAGAGCAGAAGTAGGTGAAGAGTCCAAGCCTGCTCCATGACACCTTCCTAATCACTGTTGGCAGACAAGCTCTGTGCTAGACTGAAACCATGAGAACCAAGAGAAAACCCCAACCACAAGATTTTCAAGATGCCCTGCATTTTGATACGCAGCCTCTCCATCCAAGCACCGGGCAGCCTTTTTTGATCTCTTTCGAAAATTGTGCAAGACGCAGAAAAAAAAAAAAAAAAAGCTTTCAAGAAGTTTAAAGTGTGAGAAAGTAGGGGAAGTTAAGGCTGAGGTACACACACACGTCGGGGCCTTTGTATCTCTCCTCACTCCTCACTCCTCACCCAAAATATGCACATGCCTACCCATACAGACACATATGCAGTAACAGCACCGATCACTTGAAGGAGTCCCTTCTGCTTCTGTGACCTTATTGTACTGCCGTGTAAGAATGAATTAGCCTTTAGAGCACGGCTGCACAGACCCCACTGTTTCAACCACCCTTCCCATTTTTAAGCTAATGCAATTAGAAAGTAATATGTGGGGATGTCAAGCTAATACAGGTATTGCCATCCAGCACCAAGCACCGTAAAAGCTGATTCCTTGTCTAACCTCTTCTGTAGACTCAGCATGCAGATTTAGGTGGTCCAGCATAAGTATCCAGCTCCAGACTTGTGTGCTCAGGTCTGAGCTTTTTGCCTTTCACTGCTCTATCTCACCTCCTTCCCTCAGAAAATAGAGCAGTTTTGTTGACCTCTTAGCAAGGAAGAGGAATTTATTTTCTCTCGAATCTACTGGTAGCATCAAACCCAGGAGTCCAGAGAAGAAAGCAAGCTTTCGGTGGTGTTCTCTCCCTGGCTTGTAGAGATGAGACACTGCAGATATATTTCCAGAAAATGTAGACAAAAAAAAAAATAAAATCATCAAATGCCTTTTGCCTATGAATGAATACCATCTGGGGCATCCTCAGAACTGCTACTCGTGTATGGAAAGATGGGAAATACAAAATTTCGTGATTTAAATGGAAATGGCTGTAATGTGGGAGGTCTTGCTGTTGGACTGCATTTTATGCACAAGACTTTGCACGCTTTGCAACCACACAAGGTTTTCCACTTCTTGCCACAGATCTGTGGCCCGTAGCTGAAGCACGAATCGAAAAATGCTTCTGCTGCTCGTGACTGAAGAAAATACTGAGGGTGGGGACTGAGAAGGTGAACCGTGTGAAGACGCTGCTATAATTGCCCTGCCTGTAACCACAGGGAGATGCTATCTGGCCAGTCTAAGCCATTGCCCTGGCCATCAGGAGGGGCAGATTTCCATCTGAGCCACCCAAGAGAGCTGCACCCTGGAGCTGCTGCCTGGCCCTTAAACTGCAGTTTACCCCTGTCTGTCTTCATTTCTCGTGTAACTGGCACGAGCTGCACTAACATTAAAAATATTGCAGGTGAGATTAGAGCTTGGTGGTTTCAGAGAAGTCAGATGGTTTTTAAGTATGGGATCAGGCTGTTGTCTTTGGCAGCTGTAGTGCAAGAGAATGGGAATATGTTGGGACACGGGTTATTTTATAGATCCGAAGGATGACACAAGAATTCTGCTTTAAATTCCTTTACGACACTTTAATTCTGGTTGGGGCTAGCTAGTGATTTATTACGAGCCGATGCTGCCCAAGTACAGCAGTTTATTCATGGGATTTGCTCAGCCCCAGCACAGCCTCCATCCAAGCAACTTCCCAGCTGTCAGTGGCTGAGTCCGGGCGTAATGCAGTGGCACAACACTAACCCGATTTGCAGGCCTGCTTTGACAGAGAGACTTGGGCTGACGATAAACAGCCCTTGGCCATTCTTTTGTTTATTCCCTGGCACTTGATGAAAGCTTTCATTTTGTTTCGTAGGACCGGTCAGGACCGGCTAGTAGTCCTAGGGAGGCCTCCCTTCTTCCTTCTCCATACCAGCTGCCATTGCCTTCATCCAAGAACACCACTGATTTTTTTTCTAGATTATGGGGTACGCAGGAACCCCCCGTTTTCCATGGCTTCCATTATTTGCACATCGTTTTGCTTTCAAGTGGAAAGGAATTAAATCCTTTAATTGATGCAGCTGGAAAAAAGCCTTAAACACACAGGCCTCCTTCACATTTTTGTTTGTTTTAGTAATTGATGCTATGCTTAAATCACGATACCATCTCTCATTGCCACTTACTCTACCTTATGTTGGCTTGTCAGCAATATAGCACCTCATTTCCCAGCAGCTGCTAAGAGTTTAGTCCAGACTTAGCTATACATCGGTACGGCGAACTATTCAAAATTGCTCCTTACAGCAATAGAAGCCTAATGGTTTCTGTAATAATTTAACAGCGTGACAGGGAGGAAAAAGTATTTGCTTAGCAATGGCAATGATGATGGTAAGGTGCCCAACCTGATTAGACAGTTCTTTGTAAATCCTGAATGAACCTGCTTGCATTATTCAACCAAAGGGTCTTGGGCAAAATGGAAATGGCATTAATGTCTATCCGGTATAAAATGCAGCATTTAGCTGCTACGCATTTTGTACAGCCTTAGGAGACACACTGAATGAGGGGAATAAAAAGTGATCCTTGATAACTGGCCGTTTACTAAATGAGACAAGGAACCCATAGGAAAAAAAAAAATACAAGTATGTACGTGAATGTGCGCAGAAGGACTGACTAAGGTTGTGTGTTGTCTGTCTTTTGGACATTTCATTTTGAAACTTTATATTCTCTCCACATCCCTTCTCACGCAAGGCACTTGCAAGTTTCACTTCAAGGTGCTGCTTTCATGTGAGAAGTAATTAAATTACTTTAAAAATGGTACGTAAAAGTTATATTCCCCTAAAATAGGCTATATATTTTTGTTTACTGTTTTCAAATACAACTGATATAAGCAACTAGAAGCAGGGCTTACAAACTCCTTAAGGCCATGGAGGTTTTTATACCTTCTTCCAGTGTCTGTGAATATTTGTAAATGCTGGTGAGGTTTACTTCCAGATAGCCACGTGGTAGGAGGATCTCTCAGGTAGCCCATATGGGACTGGGACAGCAAGGGAAGAAGGATGCACTGCAGATTGCTTGACCTAAGTAGAAGTCCTGTGAGCTATGGCAAACCTGGAGAAATCCCCACTGTGCGTTGGAGACTCTTCTGAATCTCAGAGGAGTTTGGCATTTTGCGGCTCTGGTTCCTGAAATGGCAGCAGCTGATTTTCCAGCACTGCTGGGACTTGAATGTCAGCGCTCCCAAACGCGCCCCAAACACCACACAGATCCTCTGTCAAGCCTGGACAGCAGCTGGTGGCCTGGAGATGCTCCTTCCAGGCAGAAATTGCAGGCGCATTACAGCCTTCAGCTTAGCTCTGTTACATCTTGCCAGCTCTTACATGGCCTTGGGGAAACCTTTGGCAAGGGAGCAGGTCTCGCTCAAAGCTTCTGGCTAATCTTACGCTTTGGGGCTGCTGAAGCCCATCGATGCACTCTGGAAACTTTGCACACAGAATACTTATGTTCTGAACAACTGTTTCCGTGGGGGAGAAACCCCAAGCCATCAACTTCAACCCAACAGGTACTCATGTAATAATCAGATGGGATAAGTCATTAAGCCGCTCAAGTTTCTAAAGCAAAATATTTTGGACTTGCAAAAAGGGGATATTGTTGTTGTTTGTTTGTTTGTTTGTTTGTTTTCTCAAATTAAAATTTCTGGTAACTCCAGAAATTCAGTCCAATACATTTTCCTTGTAAACAACCAAAAGGACCTGTATGGGGGTTTATTTTGGGCAAAAAGTAGAAGCGTGGCACTGTTGCTGTCTCAGAAAGTAAACAACAACAACAACAAAAAACAACTAATAAATAGGCTTGACTCAAGAATTATCGGACAAGGTTTTGCAAGAAATCAGGAGGGTGTATTACATCCTTTGGATCTATTCATCAAGATTGCCTGCCTGATTATAAAATGTGAGTTTAAGCTTGCTAAAAGAAAGGGAGTGGATTTGCTGTAACAACTCCATCTTTTAGACAAAAGAAACGTATTTTGCTGCTCATAGGAATAAGTTTACATAATACCCAAATATTTGCTCAAAGCTGGGGTCCAGATTTACTTGTTTAAGAGTCACTCCACCTAAGGAACCTGCAGGTGAACAAGTCCATGGGACCTGATGAGATGAATCCATGGGTCCTGAGCGGACTGGCAGGTGAAGTTGCTAAGACACCGTCCATCATATTTAAGAAGTTGTGGCAGTCTGGTGAAGTTCCCACTGACTGGAAGAGGGGGAAGCATAACCCCTGTTTTTAAAGAGGGAAAAAAAAAAAAAGGAAGACCTGGGGAGCTACAGGCCCATCAGTCTCACCTCTGTGCCTGGCAAGATGATGGAGTTTCCTCCTGGAAACTATGCTAAGGCACATGGAAACCAAAGAGTTACACTCAAATTTTTGTGGTTAATGGCTCTGTGTCCAAGTGGAGACTGGTGATGAGTGGTGTTCCTCAGAGGTCGGTTTTGGGACTGGTGCTGTTTAACATCTTTGTTGGTGACATGGGCAGTGGGATCAAGTGCACCCTCAACAAGTTGGCCAATGACGCCAAGCTGTGTGGTGAAGTCAACGTGCTGGAGGGAAGGGATGGCAGCCAGAGGGACCTGGGCAGGCTCGAGGTGGGCCTGTGCGAACTTCTTGAGGTTCAACAAGGCCAACGGCAAGGCCCTGCATCTGGGCTGGAGCAATCTCAAGCACAAGTACAGGCTGGGCATGGTTTGAGAGCAGCTTGGGGGTGACTTGGGAGACTTGGGGGTGTTGCTTGACAAGAAGCTCAACAGCGTGTGCTTGCAGCCCAGAAAGCCCGGTCTGATGTAAGGTGCTCCTGCCCACGACAGGGGGTTGCAACTAGATGATACGAAAGGTCCCCTCCAACCCAAAGCACTCTGTGACTCCATGATTCCTGACAAAAGAGAGTTAACGTACATCAGCATTTGTTGTATCGCAAATGAACGTCTCCACATATCTCTATTAAAGATATGATTCAGACACATGAGTAATATCACCTGCAGCCTTTCGTGGCGCCCGCCCTTGGAGTAAGCACAGGCACACGCCGTGATGAGGGCGCTGCCACCCCACTGTTCGGCTGGAGGTGGCATTTCTCCTCCACCGTGACGGCAAGGAGCAGTCCCATGGCTCAGAGCCTGAGCATTGCAGCTGGAGGAGCGCTTCACCCTGTGCTTCCAAACATCCACAAAATGTTGTCCATGGCCACCCTGGAGATGTCTCTCTCCTTCTTCCCTCCCCGTCCACCGAAGCTGCCTGCTGGTGGACATCTGGAAGACCACCGTGCTCCTTTAGGGGCAGGTCATTTGGAGCAGGAGTGCACACGAAGGCAGCTTTACCCAAACCCTGCTCCAACAGCCAGTTTGGTGGCTGTGGAAAGCTGATGTGAAGCTGTCCTGAAAGCTCCTCCAGCTCTCTGAGCTTCCCTTCTCTGTCTGGAAAACACGAATTCCCCCTTCGTCACGTCTCTACAGACAGTAACCTCTTTGAGGACAGGACTGCTGGACCTTGGTTCATCAAGGGCCTCTGGGTGCAGTAGTAATAAATAATAATTTAGCACCGCCTTGCTGTTTCAGTGTGAGCCGTGTGTTTTGTTTAAAACCCAAGTCAGATGATGATGTGATAAACGCAGCCCACATTAGGAAAGAAGAGTTCTAATTGTCAGGGGGAAAAAAAAAAAAAAGAAAAAAAAAATGTCGAAAAACATGACTGACAAGCATGATAGTCAAGATGCAAACATCTTGAACATCAAACCGGTTAGCTGTTGATATCCCACAACCTGAGGGCTCCATTTCCTTTTTTTTTGTCCCAGTGGGGTCCCAGTGGGGACTGTTTTAGCCCAGCTCTTGCAGTAAAACATGCCCAGGGTGGTTGAGGAGCTCAGCTGGAGACACCAGCGTGTGGCAGATGAGGCAGGAAAGACAAAATTAAGGACACATCGCGTGCCCAACGAGGAAAATTAAGGATGTATAAACACATTATGTGCCCTCTGAGGAGAGGAGTGGGAGATAGCTCTGCACTTAGGGTCTCCCTGAGGCGAGGGTCCAGGCTCCACAGGCCCCATTGACCCTATGGCACCCAGAAGCAGGGCTGGGGGCGTGCAGCACGTCGCCCACCTCAGGGACACCCCCTTCCTTTGCAGAGCAGGTGCATGCTGAACGGGGACACCAGAAGGGCAGGGGGCTGGGTTTTATTTTGGGGAGCTTTTTTAGTATTTTGGGGGTTGGTTGAGGTGTGTGTGTGGGGAGGGGCAGGTGCAGCTTCACCTCATCCCATGCTGTTTGATTTTAGGGTGGGGGGGTGAAGGAGTGTCTCGCTGTTTGGGTCGGGGGGTGAAGGGGTGTGTGGCTGCTTGGGTACGGGCTGAGGGGGGTGTCTCGCTATTAGGGCGAGGGGTTTTCGGGGGGTGCCGGCGGGGAAGAGAGGGCTGGCGTTGGGTGGTGTCTGTGGTGGCGGCGGGCGGGCACTAAGACCGCGCCGCCCCCGGGCGCTGCGCGGCGGCTGCAGAAGAGGAGGAGACCGGCGGGCCCGGGCGGAGAGGCGCGGAGCCGAGCCGAGCCGAGCCGAGCCGAGCCGAGCCGAGCCGAGCCGAGCCGAGCCGTGCCGAGCCGTGCCGTGCCATGCCAAAGCCGGGGTACCGCTGAGGCGGGGCGGGCCAGAGCCAGAGGCGGGGGCTCCCCGGCGGGGGCCCGGCTCCCGAGGCGGAGGCAGCATTCGGGCGCGGGGAGCGGCTGCGCAGCCACCGGGCCAATGAACATGTCCGCGTTGACTTTGCAGGAATACGAATTCGAGAAGCAGTTCAACGAGCATGAGGCCATCCAGTGGATGCAGGAGAACTGGTGAGTGGGCAGCGGGCGCGGCCCCGCCGCCGCCGCCGCTTCACCTGCCCCGA
This sequence comes from Aythya fuligula, assembly GCF_009819795.1. Taxonomy (NCBI): domain Eukaryota; kingdom Metazoa; phylum Chordata; class Aves; order Anseriformes; family Anatidae; genus Aythya; species Aythya fuligula. The sequence goes on from NC_045562.1 coordinate 4,181,003, forward strand.
CCCCGCCGGGCACGCGCGGGCGCTGTGCCCGCCGCCCCCCGCCTCCTCCTCCTCGCCTTCATCCTCCATCAGCCTCCTCTCCATCCCCTCTCCCCCTCCTCTCCATCCCGTCTCCCCCTCCTCTTCATCCCCTCTCCTTCTCCACCTCCTCCTCCTCCTCCTCTCCATCCCCTCTCCTCCTCCTCCTCCTCTCCATCCCCTCTCCTCCTCCTCCTCCTCCTTCTCCTCCTCCTCCTCTTCCTCTTCATCCCCTCTCCTCCTCCTCCTCTTCTTCATCTCCTCTCCATCCCCTCTACTCCTCCTCCTCCTCCTCTCCATCCCCTCTCCCCCTCCTCTTCATCCCCTCGTCTTCTCCATCCCCTCTCCTTCTCCTCCTCCTCCTCCTCCTCTTCCTCTTCATCCCCTCTCCATCCCCTCTCCTCCTCCTCCTCTCCATCCCCTTTCCTCCTCCTCCTCCTCCTCTCCATCCCCTCTCCTCATCAACTTTCCCTGACGGACACTTGCAGATGGACGCAGCCCTGTCCCGCTCTCCCCCCCCAGCACCGGGGACCTGGCACCCCACTGAGCACCCACATCCCCCAAAGGTCCCAAGAGGGGACCTGAGAGCATCCTGCCCCTATTTCACGAGGGTGGCTTGGATTTTTTGGGGGTAGGCTAAAGGGAATGGGCACCAAAGGCTCTGTTTGAGCTCGATAGGTGGTGAGGGGGACCCGTGGCTGTTTCGGGAGGGATGGGGGCACGTAGGTGTGCACGGGCTGGGAGTGCTGGATGCTGCTCGGTTTGTCTATGTTTCGGGAGCAAACTGGTGTGGGAATAGGGTAAACGGGTACAAGAGGATGGAGGGGGGGGAGATCTGAGCGTGTATTAGCTGGGTAACAACCCACAGGAGGTGCAGTTTAGGTTAAAGAACACGAGTAGGATCCAGGACTCCCCATGTCATCGCCGGGCTCTCCTGCACCTCGTTATGTGACCTTGAGGAAATTACATAACCTCTCCTGGGCCTCAGTTTCCCCAGCTGGGAGAGACGGTGGGGGTAGTAATGCTGAAACGATGACTTAGGTAGCGTTTGCGGAGGGCCCGGAGGCCGTGGAGCACTGTCTAAACGCTAAGCAGGGCGATTAGAGCCTCCCTGGCTGCCTCGTGTGCTGCAGAGGTTAGCCAGCGGGGACTCCAGCAGCGCGAGGCTCCCGCTTTCCGGGTTCAAAGCAGGAGACCATCAGCTTTGCGCCTCTGAAGAGGCACGGCGGTCTGTGCACGCATGCTTTGCAGCCTGGTTTTGCCTTCTGTAAGGGAGCCGGTGAATCGGTACGTTTCGTTCGCCTGAAAGTAGAGAAGAGCAGCCTGCCCGTGGCCCCGGAGCGTGTCTGCAAGTGATGTGGTGCTGTGCCCGTTGAGGTCTCTGTCACAGCACGCTTCTCCTGAAAATGCAGGCGAAGCTTCTTCCGAGTTTCAAGTTAAACTGTGCGTTTTTATCCTCAGGAAACTTCCTCTCTCAATGGAGCAGGTCCTGTTCCAGCAGCTGGTATTACAGGGGAGAACTAACAGGTAACACGCAGTGGCTAAGGGCCTTGCAAGAAGGCTTTTCTGCATCGTCTCAGGATGACGCTGTACGTTCACCTGCACTGGCATCAATGGCAGTCCCTGGCTTTGTGGGCATAACTTTAATGTATGCAGCATTAACGTGAGATGAGGTTCCTAAGCAGTAATTTATCGGGATAAACACAGTTGTTTGGACTGGAAGATGGGCTAGGTGGTCTAGCTTGAAAGAATACTGTGGCAAGATTTTGTACTGTAGTAGGCATTTAAATTAGAATGCAATGCAGCACCCTAACGTGGAGGTAAACAAGCTCTATAGGTGTGGCATTTCTTATTTTGCTTCTGTTGTAGAAAAATTTCTTGATATCTTACAAAGCACCCCCAGAAGAAGGTCTGTAGCACGGCGGGGGTGACAAAGTGGCCCTAGGTGTTGAACGTGTCTTCTGAATTTTGAGGAGCATCTTCGGAGCCTGGCTCCATCGCGTATGAAGACGTAGCCCAGATTTAGGCAGGCCGTGAATCCCTTTATGTACCCTCTGGGTTCTGGGCTGCTTAAAGCCTCACAAGCCCCTTTAATTATATCCGAGCGAGCCAAGAGCTGGAAAAGCTTGAACGGGAAGCCCGGGGGTAGCAGCGTGCCCCTAGGTACCGGCGGGGCTGGTCTGGGTGGATTATGGTGCGAGGAATGAGATGGCTGCTCCTCACCAGCCCGGGCTGAACCTCCTCTGCCTCCATCCAGCCTTCCCCGAGCTCCTTGGCTCCCTGGGGCCAAGGAACATCCTGCATACCAGATACGCCACCGCTGGCTGGTACGTGAGCTTTCCTCAGCACGCCCGCGTGCCAGGGTTGCTTTCCTCACTCCCACATCTTCCTCTGGACACGTTCCCTCTGAGGCCGGCGTGAACGTGGCCCCTCTGATGGCGGAGAGGTCTCGTAGCCATAAATGAGGTCCCTCCTTTCTTGGATCCTCCTTGCTTGGATCCTCCTTGCTTGGGTCCTCGTGTTCTCCTTCACTTCACGGGGGCCCTCATCCTGCAGCGTGTGTCATGTAGGGACCTCTGTCGGGCTCGGGCCTAAATCAGCAGTGCTGAAAACACGCTGCTGGTCTGGCACCGAGGGAAAAGGGACAGCCCATGCCCCGGTGCCTGGAAGCAGATGGGTTTTGTGCCCCCCTCTGTGCTCAGCTCGGCGTGTGCCTGGCCCTGGTGTGGAGGCAGGAGCTGAGGAGCGGTGCCAGGGGCTGCAGGGGCGGCCCTGCCGCTTGCTGCTCTCTCAGGGGAGGCAGCACGAGTCGCTTCTCTTCCCCAGGAGACTGGTTTTGAGGAGACTAAAGATCTGAGAGGTTCGTGTGCTGCCATCCAGCTCCTTTCACCTCACGTTGTGGGGATTTTCTGCGTCTGCCTGCAGTGCCACCCGTGCCACAGCTCGTGACGGCAGGTGCAGCACCTCGCTGAGCATACTGTGAATGCCCCATGGGAGTGAAATCGGGGTGAAGTCAGGCATTTATTAAAACCATTGCTTAAAAGATTCCCAGATCCAACTCTCCCAGCACCTCCTCCCAAACTTCTTCGGAGAGGGGTGAAGCAAATGGGCTGCAGGTGGATCTTTATTCCGTTTTGAACCGAGCTACCGCCTGAGGGGGGATGCAGCCCCAGCCCCTGGCTTCCCGGGGGTACAGAAATCGGGATTTTTTTGCAGGAAATCTCACGGCTCGGGCCGGCGGTGCCAGCTCCCGGCTGCAGGCCGTGGGGTGGCAGAAAGCGGGCGGCAGGCGGCGGCAGCGCCGGGGTCCCCCCGCCTCGCGCCAGGTCGGGGCACGGGCAGCGGGTGCCAGTTGTTCCTGTTATAATTGCCTGGCCAATAATCATTATCTTCAGATGTCTGCTGACGAGGGGCTCGCCAATGGGGAGGCAGGAGGCCTGTGCTGACTGCGCCCGGATTATCTGCCCGAGGTGACGTCACGCCAGGGCTTGCCGAAAATCGCAGAAACTTTTCCTCTGCTGCTGCTCCGCCGGCTGCGGCACAGCCCCCGGGATGCCGTCCCCAGCTCTCGGTGCCCTGGGGATGCCGGGTGCTGCTTTTCCCTTCTCTCTCCTCTTCCTTTAACCCTTGGCAGCCGGCAGCGTGCTCTCAGGTGGCAGCAGGCGCAGGATGAAAGCCCCGTGGCTGTTCCCCGGGGATGCCGTGGGGCTGAGCTACAGAAAGTCCTTTTTTTTTTTTGTTAATCAACCTTTGGGACAGAGGGAAGCACTGTGAAAAGCCACTAGTTTTTTATTATTATCATTATTACTATTTTTTAAAAGCACTGGCATCTCAAACAGGACTGTGAAATTAACTCTGTGAGCCTCAGATGAGTAGAAATACTCGGGTATTTAAAAAGCCCCACACCCTAGTGCAGTAAGTTGTTTTTAACCTCTTGCTGCCTGAAACTTTCATCTACAAGAGTCAGCGAGTGCCTGAGAAGTTCATGTGTCGTTGTGATTTGTTTCCAGTCAAGACTGAAAATAGATGTGGGAGAGCAGAGGGTCAGCTAATTCGGATTTGAAGATGTGCTTGCCTTTTAATAATTCACGTAGGCACAGTCGTTCTGGACAGGTTTGTTTCCTAAATGCAGAACAAGCTCCTCTCATCCACTTAAGCTGCTCTTGCCTCATGCAAAAATCAAGAATGAGAGGCTGTGCCTGTCTCTCTCCAGGCATACGTGTGTGGCAGCCAAAAACTGATGCAAATTTCTATTTATTTATTTTTTTTTTTCTTTCCCTGAGTGCTTTCTAAATGCCAGGGGAGGACACAGAGGGATGCTGCAGTCACCCTGTCCTTCTCTCGTGTGCCACAGCGAGGACGCACAGGGCAGACGATTCGCTGCTCCTGGCCGTGGAGGCTGTTTTACTACAGCCAATGCAGTCAGCCTGAGAAGGCAGCCCACCTTTACGTTGATTGCAGTGCCCAAAGGGGCTTTTTGCTGTGCTTACGTGCCAGCTGGCCATAAAGCCGACAGGCTGAAGGATTTCTAAGGGTTCTCCTTGCAGTACAGAGCAGCACAGGTGCCACAGGAATTAGAGAACACCCCCTCCTTCGTGTTTCCTCCATCCCTTCCTGAGCAAAAGGCAACGTATCGCAGGATCACAGCGCTCGGCCGCCCTGAAAGCACAAGGACAGAGCCAGCAGGGAGTAGCAGTATGTGTCGTTTCAGGGTTCAGATGATCCAGTATTTTCTGTGTGTTTGCTTGGAGAGGAGAAAAAAAAAAAAAGCAGAAGGGAGGGCAGCACAAAAATGTCATCCTCAAGATAAACACGTTGGTGTCCTCTGGAGGCAGTCTGCCGCTGAAAGGTGGGCGCTGGCGCTTCACTCACTCACCCTGTCCCTGGAGTTTGAGCACAGCTCTCGTCCTGGGGCTTCAGGAATTGTTGAGCCTCTGGGAGCGAAGCCATCTCTTCTGGTCTGTGTGATCTGGGGATCACAAACTTGTAAGAATGGCCAGCGTGAAGTAGTTTAGGAGGTTGTCGTCGTTTTCAAGAGTGAACATGAACGTTTAGGAACGCTTTCATTGAGGGAGAGATGCGGGATGCTGAATTACTGCGGCGTTTTGGAAAACGCAACTGGTGTCCTCAACCAGCCCCACGTTTTGGCAGCAGAGACAGCAAGCGGGGTCAGGAGTCCCGGGATTGAGGGGTGCTTGCGGAGACAGACAGACAGACAGACAGGCCGACCTTTGGCCAGACAGACAGAAGGAACCAGCCTTTGCCCTTTGATGTCAAAATCCGGGCAGAGTTGGTAGTTGGAGGCTCCCCCAAGGCGTAGCTTCACGAGGATGGGCGAAGGCACAGGCTGCTGGCAGCTCCCGGGGTCCTTCTGCGCCCCGGGCGAATGCAGTGGGAGCACAAAGCCCTCGCTCAGCCCCGGTTTCCTTCCACTTGGAGAAGGCAGCAGCTGACGTGAGTGCAGGTGACCTTGTGCTGTACGTGCATGCCTTTGGGCTCTTCCCAGACGTTGCAGCAGCATCCCTTTCCCCACTTTCCTCTTCCAGCCATGCGTTGGTCATGTGCTGCTGTGGTTTGGGCTGCTGCATGCTCTTCTCCTGTTAGTTTTTATGAGACAGAGAGACTGCCTTGCTCTGAGAAGAATAAATACAGAGGTTAAAAAGGTGGAAACTTTGTAAGGGAAGAGCTGCAGTGAGCGTGCGGGAGGTGCAGAGCTGGGATTCCTCCTTTTGCTCCCTTTGTGAGTGCCTGTGGAAGTTTCTGCAGCTTGGAGAAATACCACGGCACCTGAGGAGCTTGGCCAAAGCGGTAACACACGTTGCTTTCTGATCCCAAGTAGCGGTGCCACGTGGTACTGCCTTTCCCTCTGCCTCTTGTAGCGTGCCCCACTGCAAATCTTCAATTTCAGCCCTTGTTGACTCCGCTGGGGGCTTGTGGTTGCCGTAAGGCTTAGTTACGGACCAGGAGCACGGTGAAAGGACTCGAGAAGCAAGCTGACGTCAGGCTGGCCGCAGAGGTGGCTGCCGAGCAATCTTTGACCTCCTCGGAGCGGGGAAGAGGAGGAGGTAACACAACTCAGCAGCTTGCCCCACGCCAGGGATCTCGGGGCTTCGCAGAGGGCACGTCGTGGCTTCTGCACCAAGCAGCACGCGGGGCAGCGAGGCCTGCTCAGCGCAAATTTGTTCGTTTTTATTTATTTTTAACCATCTCGCAAAGAGGTCCTGAGGTGGTAAGAGCCAGACGAGTAATTACGTGGTGAGATTTCAGAAACCGTGACTGCTTTACGCTAATACTGTGAGCTTTACGCTTGCCCTAGCGCCGCGTTTGCCTCCGTGGTGGTGGCAACCGAGGAGTAAGAAGAGCCGAGCTGATATCGGAGGGAAGGCAATTTATTGTTACCCTGGGGTTAAACTCCTCAAGTACAGACCAGTCCTAATTGCAGATTTATGGAAGGAATTGTCCTTCAGATAGTCCTGTAAAAACTTCAGGCTCTTCAACGTCTTCTGATGGAAACTTTTAAAGGGAAATTTTTAAAATTTGCTAGTAATTGGTTCCAGCCTACGAAGCCTGCGAATGGAGTGCAAAAGGAATTGACCATCCGCCACGATCGTGAGCTCCTCCAGCTGAATGCATTGCTTATGATACCTGATGGCCTCGGCTACCCCTGGACATGAAATCTGCGCTCAGTCCTGAGCGTGATTAAGGACGAATACTCGCCCTGTATGCATTGAGCCTGCAGTCAAATAAATACACCTAGAAAGAGCAATCCTAGGGGTTTCCAATTAACGTTTTAAGAGGCAGAAACAAGGGGCCAAATTCACGTCAGTAAAAACACCAGGATGGTATTACTCAGGAGTCTGATCCTCTGGGTAATAAAAACGTCTGGTTTTCTTTTTCCTTTTCCCTTTTTTTTTTTTTTTTCTTTTTCTTTTTCATTTACAGCTGTTAAGTGGTACTTAGGGCGGTAATAAAATCCCCTCGGTATAAACAAAAGCGGGATGCCAAAGTTGCTGCGCTGTCCCATTCAGATAGCGCTTTTATTAACAAATCTCCCCGAAGCCTGGCTTCTTTCTTCTGTACTTTTCCTTTTAGCTTTAATTGGGAGTTTTCCCTCTAGGTCTCCTGTTCCCTCGTGCATCTGCAGGACTTCTGTAAACATTAATGGGAGTTTTGTGGTTTTGAGCGTACGACGTACCCAGGCAGCTGAAAGCCTTGGGATTTTTTTTATTTTTTTTATTTTTTTTTTTTCCTTTTTGCTCTCCCTGCAGGGGCTGGCTCTCCAGCTCTTTTTTCACATCTCTGCCGGTCACAACCCAGAGAGGCGTTGCTGTGAGCTGAGGACTCTGCGGACACCTTAGGTTCAGGTTCCTCGCGTCGTGTTTCTTCCTCGCCCCTGGTGATTTCACCGCCTCTCCTCGTTGGGAGCTGGCATCACGAGGTCGTGTTAAGCGAGCCAGCGATTTGGGTACACAGCACTGATTGTGGGCCCCTGATGAAACACGTTACTCAAGAGGCAGTGATTTTCTGAGAGCATTGCCCCGTTAACATTTTTTCAACAGCTGTTGGCCACCATCTAAAGCAAGGTACTGACCCGGTTCAACCTTTTGTCTCTTAGTCACCTCTGTGCTTAAATACCCTTTTTTGACCTCATGCATGATAAAAAAAATACTATTTTTGGTACCACTCACGCCAGAGCTGTCTGGGGTGAGTCCCTTTTGCAATGGCTCTGTGTACACAAGCCATCCGTTTGTTTTGTTAAATCATTATTTGTTGTTTCAGAGCTCTGTAAATACCGGGGAGTTAAATACATTATTATTATTATTTTTTTTAATCTTGCTTGTGTTGGCGGTTGGTGCCAATCATACTGCCTGCACGCTGCCACATTTCTGGGTATCTGACGCGAACTGGGATGCCCCTTGTCCAAGGCTCTGCCCAGGTCTGCTACCTTCTGGTGGAGCGGCTTGGTCCTTGACTTCTGGAGCAGATCAATACCAAAAGAAGCAGCCTGCTTGTTTGTGGCTTTGCTCAGCCGGCCTCATGTTTCATTATGAAAGGCAGCTCTCTTTTACAAGCCGCATTCCAGCAACTAGCTGGAAAAGTCCTGAAAAAAGTCTGTAGTAAAACTTCGGTTGGCTTCAATGTGAGAGAGAGAGAGAGAGATCCTAAACTTGTGTGTGTTGGATGAATGTAATACAGCATCTGGTATGTAAAACGAGCGTGACAGTGTACATGCCTTTAAATAGTCATTACTGTAAGTGGAATAATTGGGAAAGATGCTAGAAGACCGTAAAGTTGTAGAGCTTAGGGATATGGTTTAGTGGGGACTGCTAGCGTTAGGTCAGAGGTTGGACTCGATGATCTTGAGGTCTCTTCCAACCTAGAAATTCTGTGATTCTGTGAAAGAGAAAAGAGGTTGTGTCTACCTTTAGTAAAAATGCACGCCAGGCTGATAAAATGGGCAAGCCAGGGAGAAATCGTAACAGCCAACAGCATTTTACTGCGTGGTGAACAAGCAGAGCTCTTCCCCGTGCCATCTGCGGTAGTGTGCCCTTGACCGAGAAGAAAAACAGACGAGGGTAAGAAAAAAGGATCTGTGAGCATCTCTCCTCTATCGACAGCGTAGCTGGGAGCGCTGATTTCCATCCCAGGCTCTCCAAGAGCTTTTCTTGCCTTATTTTCTTGCCTTAACTCCTGTCCGTAAGATGAGCAGTTTTGAGTAGCATCAATTTAAGTGGCACATGCGATTGAGGGAGGCTCACAGCAGACCTCAAATATCTTGCCTACGCTTTTCTTTTTACAATCATGTTCCAGCCTTTTGGCCTGACAGGCCTTGTCTTGATTTCTTTTGATTTCCAGCACTTGGGAGAGCCCCCCGTGGCGCATGAGGTAGGCTGAGGCACTTGGTGCAAACTTTGGCGTGTTTTCCTTGGCCGCTGGGTCGGAGTCTGCCCCTTGAATGTCAGCCAGGCTGTGAGGCAAGAGTGCCGGCCTCCCCGTCACGCACCTTGCACAAGGAGCTGGTGTCAAGGTGGGTTGCCTCGGCAGCGTTTGCTGGCGCTGGAGGAGCTCCCTGGGGCCGTCCCCTTGCCCCACGAATCATGCCACGCAATCGTGGCTGCAATCCGGTGGCCAGGGCCAGCTGACACGGGAGGGAGCAGGTGGAGATCCGTGGAGGATGGCTGGAAATCCACAAAATAAGATCAGAGTGCTGAGGGCTTGTGTCCTGGGCTTAGAGCTGGCTGGGGTGCAGTCCTCGAGTGCTCCTCTTCCAGCCCCTCTCCGTGTTGAGCCGCTCGGCGATTGCACGGGGACCCGGGCTGCTCAGGAGTCACGGCCACGGGCTAGGCAAAGAGAGCAGGAAGGGAAAGAGATCCAAGTCCGGGTGTTGGCTCAGAGGAGGCCTTTCAGAGCTTATGGATATGTGCTAAGCAGGTATTAAATAGTTGCTGCCTTATAAATATCGCTTCCGAAAGCGAGTCTCCTCCACGGCGCTGTGGCTGCTCGCGCCGCCCGCGTCTGCAGCGCCTTCCGAAGAGGCTCGCCTGGCTGCCTGCTGACTCACGCTCGCGCTGCCTTTTCCCCTCTCGTTCCCTGATGTGCTGATTTTTATCTCTCCTCCCAGGGCTGCGCCCCAGACGCTGTGTGATCAGGGCCTTTGTGTTTGCGTCTGTCCCGCTTCTGCCATCACTGCACAGGGAGCCAAAGGCTGGTGGGATGCTCCTAGAGGAGCTTCATCCGGCTCCTGGAGCCTTGTGCCCTCGCGGCCCGGCGTGCTTTCCTGCTTTGATCTTCCAGACGGGGCCATCGAACGATGTCACTTCAAAGGCTGTCTGCTCTTGATGTGCAATGCTCCGGTGCGGCTCACGGTACAGCTCACTTCCTGCGTATCTGCCCAAATACCATCAGCACCAGTCATAAGCAACACCCCTAAAATCTTTGAGGATGCAGGTTAACATGCAAGGACGCTTACACCTTCAGGTTTTTCACCCTTTACAGCCCAGGCTCCAAAATCTTGTCTGTGGGTATCCCGGATGGTCGTGTCCAGCTTGTCTTCTCAATCTCTTCCGATCAGGTCACCATTTATATTTCTCATCCACCTCTAGGTTTTTAGCCCAAGCTGTTTAAGGCCAGTTTGAAGCCCAGCTCATTAAGTTACTATCCCATAACTCCCTTTTATCTTTTTTTTTTTTTTTTTTTGGTCAGATGATGTCCAGTGTTTTCCCAGCAATCCTCATTCAAGGAACGACACTGCACGGCCAATTACCAGCAAGCTAATTAGCAGACAGCCTCTCCCCTCGTGGCTCACAAAGTGTGACATGCCCGTTCGCAAGAGCTTGTGCCGCACGGGGTCACCTTGCAGCAGCCTTGCTGCGGATGAAGTGTGCTTTTCCCCTTTCCCTTTCCTGCTCATCAGCAGCGTGCCACACCAGGAGGGGACAGGCAGCACTCCCCAGTGTCACCGAGCGTAATCCAGCGCTGGCAGTGCCTTTGAAACCCTCCCTGTGTTGAAGCGATGGCCTCTGCACGCCAGTTCTTCTTCCTAAACCTTATTTATGTGCCATTAAGCTGTATTTACGGTGCTGCTTATTGCAGGTTTAGTTGCAGCGGGGAGACTTGGCCTTTGCAAACAGAAATTCGCGATTTGCAAATCCTGGCGCCTTTCCCTTGGGCCTTTTGCAAGTGCTGGAGGGCGTTAAACTCGCAGCTCCTCCGGGGTTTTCTCCTGTGAAATGTTTCCTCGTAGCAGCAGTGGCTGGTGGCTTCGTGAACCAGGCGCCGAAAGCCCTCCAGGCGTTTCGGTGGTGACATTAAGCACTTGAGGCCAGCTTCCCTCGGCTTGGGATTTACTTTTTGTCACCGATTCTGAGTGAGTATTGGGCCAAATATGTTTGCAAGCAAGATCAGGAGGGTGTGTGCTTGTACTCCCTCGACTTTTACTCACTGGCTCTCAAAAGCAGTGCCTGGTACCACGGACCCGTGCAGCGACGCCTAAATGATGACCAGAGCTGCAAGTTCTCCATCAGATTAGTCCATCTTTTCCATCCCAGCTTCCTCGGTGTTTCTGGTATATCTACCAGTTAAGTTAAACAGAAAGCTTCATCTTCAGTGTGGCACTCCGTCCTGGGAAGGGGGATCTCTCCTCCACCCCAGACGTTTGGTATAAGCTGGGTGGAAGGGATTGGTACCTCTCGAAAGATGCCTGGGGCTATGGGCAGAGTCAGGGAAACATCCATCTATTAGTGACATCTTAGGCCAGATTTTCCAGCTTTTTATTTTACAAGCGTGTAGAGACATCTTAATGCATTCAGATGTTATTAAGTCTAAGCTGTTAAGTTAATTTTAATGACTTTAATAGACCTTTAGCATTCACGTTTAATCCAGCACTACTTACTGGCCTGCGCGGTACGTTGATACTTTCCAAAGCTGCAGACTTGGCAGCTGCCTGAAAGGGTACTTGCATTTCCCAGCTCCTTGGATGAAATCCTTTCTGCTGCCGTTAGCTGACGTAGGGTTCAGCTCGGCATCTGGCCTGGGCTTTAAAACTGTCTGCACGAGGCTTCCTGATGTAGCTGTAAGCAGCATCGCTTGGGGAAGGGTTCCCAGGGAGAAACATCCCGCTCTTTCATCCCTTTGATTGTCCATCTCTTTTGGGGGATACCTTCAGTGGCTGGCATCAGAAATGTGTTCAGAAGAAGCTTTTCTGTGTGTCTGTGTGGCTGCTACGCTTCTGCTGCCCTGTTTGAGCTAGCAAACCCAGCCCTGCCACACTTGGCTGAGCCAAAGCTCCCACGGCTGGCATGGGAGAAGTTTTCTTCTGTACCAGGAGCAGCCCTAAGAGCACGCTAACTTAGAAAGACACGAGATTCAAATCCATATCAAGGCTTGATTCTCGCACAATCCTCTTATGATTTTCCTAAATGTTTTGTCAGGCTTTTCTCTGTCTTGTTTTCTTCAAAGTACGTCGGCACTAAGTGCATGCTGACCTTCCTCGGATTAGCTTTCCTTGCCTAATAACTGGAGGTAGTGTGTGCAAATCCTGGGCTTTGCATATTTGACTGATTTAGGAGTAAATACCTTCCAGGCTTTGTTCAGATCTTTGCTCGAGTCTAAAGAGGTGCTGATGTGTTGCAGTCATGTTGCTGTTACTTGCATCTGACAGATTTCTCCATTGACTCTTCCCCAAACACGACAAATACTTTTGCACCCAGTGGAAGCACCGGCTGAGGTATTTTCCTTCAAATCCTTACAGTTTTGTTTTTTTTTTTTTTTTGTGGAAGGTGCACTAAACCAGTTCTGCCAGTATTAACACCATTTGCTTTTGCTACTAGTCAAGCATAATTCAGGACGCCTCCAGATTCCTCCTGGCGGTTTATTAGTTCCTGATGGGCTGCAGCGCTTTCACCGGTTAAATTCAGCAGCTAAATCGTGCACGATGAAACCCATCTGACCAAATCTGCAGTACTCGGGACCTGCTGCCACTCTTGCATCCGTATGATGTTCATTGCCTGCTTGCTCATCGCCCTTATCAGGTTATGATCTGTTCAGCTTCATACAGCTTCTGATGTTTAGCTGGTAAAAAAAAACAAAAAACATTTCTGTGATGTGCCCAGAGAGGTGTCCAGCTGTACCATTCCGTGAGTGCTGGTGAAACAGCTCGCCCCAGCAGGCACTGAAGTGTGCTGAAATGGGAATCGTATTTCTAACCCACGCCAGGTAAATAACTTTTTTTTGGGGCTCCTCACCAAAAGAGTGAGCTGCATCTCGCGTCCCAGCTTACCGTGCATGGTAAAGTTCATAAAAGTTCATTTCACTGAATTAAACGTTGGTTTCAAAGCTGACAGGGTTATTTTTTTCTGAGTGAAAGGTAGAACAGCTACACTTGCTGCTCTTTTCAGTGTAACTTCACTCTGTAACTTCTATAGCAATGCATTACGACAGTCGCTTTTGATGTCGCTTGAGTAACCGTACGAGATCTGATAAGAGGTTAATTTGGGAGAGCTAAAACATTTCTTAAAGCGCTGCCGTTGTAGCCATGTGGGCTGTATTGTACTAGCAAAGTTTTACGCTTTCCACTTTCATGCTTTTCTGCAGGCAGGTTTAAAAGTCAGGACCAGGTTCTAAGTCAAATAAGTAGGAAGTGAAGCATAAAGTACAGACTTCCAGAAGCAAAAAGCACGAGACCATTTCAGGCCTTAATGAGATGTGAAATGTTCTCACCTTGCAGAAAAGGCTCTCCAAAGATCACAGTTGGCTTTAGGTTGTTCTGTGTACGTAGTTGTACTGTCTCTGCTACCAGTAGACAACACAATTACTCTTTGGTTGTAAAATAATCATTTCGCTGGGGACACCAGCACTTTCTGCCCTTATTTAGTGCTTCTCCTTTTGCTCTCCACAGAAGTGACCATAAAGCCAACCGTACAAGAGGCATAACAGAGCAAATACAGGTGCAAGAGGCTTTCCCAAGGTGAAGGCTTTACTGTAGACAGAGTAAGGTGAAATCAGGTAGCCAAGTCCCTGAGAGCACAGCAGCTTCAGCACATTTCAGCAACAACACCTTGTCATGCCCAGCTTAGTGGGCCTGGGGTGCCCAGTACAGAATTACAGAATTACAGAATTATGGAATTACAATAACGCTGTTCTTTGCTATCTATCAGTACAAGAGTGGCGGACAACTCCAGCTGTAAAGTCACGTGGACTCCGATCATCCTTTCCCAAAGCCTGCAGAACTGCAGAGAGGTCAATCTGTTCTTCCCAGCGCTTCAGTGCCTGCCTAGGGAGAGAAAAAGCACAGGTTTGTGATGCTTTCAGAGGCAGTTTCCATTTTCACGAGCGTCAAATTTTGCACTTGTTTTGTAAGATCACAATGAATGGATTCTCTAGCTCTGCAGTTTTTAGTTGTTGTCAGAATGATTACGTATTTCTTTACTGAAGTTAGTTCAATCCAGCGTAGTTTAGGCAGATTAAATAGCTGAGAAACGAGCAGGAAGACCGGAGGATGAGTCCAGGGGGAAAAACAATCACCAAACCCACCTGGTCAACATCTCAAAAGTTGGGAAAATTAGCTCCATTGCAAGGGACTTGAGACTGCTATTTTCGGCAAGGCCAGGAAAAAATGTACTGTTTTCTGTCGAGTCTTTTTGGATCTCTCTTCAAAAGTCTTCCCAGGTATAAAGACTGCTGACCTAAGGGTGCCTAATGGTCAGGATAGGAAAAGGGGTGCACATTGAAGCCTCTCCCCTCTAGTCAAGGACAGAGCGAGTTTGAAAGAGGAGAGGCCAGCCTTTGAAGCATGGCCTGAACTCCTCTTCGCAAAACATAATTAAGCAGCGCAGTGCTTAGCTGCTATGGTGATCGCCGTGATTGGATCCCTTCAGTGCTGGGCTTCGTGTAAACAGGAAACAATTAGCCAAGAAATGTGGTGCTGTGCTTCCATTGCATTTCCTGTGCAAAACTGTGGGTTGAGCCGTTTGGGAATTCTCCCCTTAATTGCAGCCTTGGCTGTGCGAGGTGTGTTAATCACCTTTTGCGTGGTGCCCCCACACACCTGCTTGGAACTGATTCAGGCAAGCCGCCTCCCGTAATGAAAGGTGTTTCGGCCCAGTTTGCCCTCTAAAAATACTGAGGGCTGAATTCGGTCTCAGGTGGTGACGCAAGAGGAGTTGCAGAGAGATTGCAGCGGCCGCGGGAGGGAGGTGGGACGCCACGGGCTCGGCACCAACCTCCTCACAGGCATCCCCAGAGCAGGAGCCCCAGATTAGGGCTTGTGCAGGCTGGAGGTGGTTGCAGCGGGTGGTTGGGGATCCCCGGCTGCCCGCCACAGCCCTTTGGTGGCACAGGATGTGGTGTGTGCGTTGTGCAGAGGAAGAGCTCCACGTGTCATCCCGCGAGCTCTGCGGGAGGAGCTGCTCTGCTCGCCTCGGGGCTCCCGCTCCTCGCCGCGGCGCTGCAGTGGTAACGACACGGCTCCAAGTCAGGAGAAGGAAAAGACCACCTGAGCCAGGCGAGTCTTTGAAACTGCAATAAGGGGCGGCGAAATGAAGCCAGGCCAGCAAGACATCCATAAACCCTTGAAAGTGGAAGGAATTTGTGCATAATTAATAGCAGGAACCACAGCAGAGCAGCAGCCGGGCATCAGTCTCGCTTGGCTTTCTTCTAGCAACTGCTCGATATGTCCATTTTATTGACTGAGGAGTAGAGAGAGCAGAGGCAGGCTTAAATGCTATCAAACTCTTCTTGAGATGCCAACGGGAAGTATTGTCCCCGGTGAGGATCTCAGAATTGTATCGCACTTTAAGTTGGCCTCAGAGATGCAGTAGCTCAGGGAGGAGAACTTGTGACTGCATGCACACAAGCTAGAAAACTTCTCTTTCCGTGAGTGTGTAGTGTTGATTCAAAGCAAAGGTTCTTGAAGTCCCTCTCTGCATCTGCAAATAAAGGCTGTAGGATTTCTTAATATCTTCCGGATGAATAATCTGAATTATTCAACGTACAGAGCTGTGATGTATGGATGGGTACATAAATGCAAGCTTCTGAGTGACAGCTTACGTGGAGAAAAAATGAAATACCACAGAATAACACAGTAGGGGAGATACTGCCAAAGAGTGCTCTGGAAGCCACAGAAAGGGAAAGAACAAAAACTACCATGTTCTAACTTCATTATCCAGGTCTTTTTTTTTTTTTTTCTTTGGCTCGTGCTATGTGAACTCTTCTGCAAGATGATTCTTCTCAATATTATGGATGTACATGCGTGAAGATAGAGTGGTAGGGCTTAGACATTCCCATGTGAAGTGCCACTGTGCTCCTGCCCTATAAATTTTCATTAAATAGCATTTTATGAACATCCAGCTGACATATGAGACTGAATAGCTAATATATCCATTGCTATTTGAAGGGATGCCTTTCAAATCTACGTGCTCAGTGGAGAACTCATCTTTTATACATAGTTGTATTGGAGGGATGGTATTTAAATTACAGCCTGAAATAATTACAGGAAAGCAAATGATTACATTTATGCATCTAACATTTCAGAAGTTCAGTCTCTTACATGTATTTGCTGAATAAATGTCACCTTGCCAGATCTTGCACAATCAGGTGATGTATTCACTTGCACAATCAAGAGAAATCCAAACACGCAAGAGGACGAAGGTAAAATTGGTTTTGTAATGATAAAGCCAAAGGCCTTTATTTCTGTGCAATTAAAATTTCCCCTTGAAGTTGCGTGGCGAGTTGTTTGCGCAGCATTTCCTTTGCTTCGTCTTACCCGGAGAAGCACCCACAAAAGATGGAGCAAACGTGCTGGGCTGCAGGGCGCTTGAACTGCTCTGGGCCTTGCTTTTTCCTTCTGACGAGGCAGGAGTTTAGGCCTTGTACCGGGCTTTTCATTTTTGCCATCTTTTTTTCTTCTTTGATATTTCTTCCCAAGGGCTGAGGACGTCCTCCTGTGAAATATTTTGGGTAGGCACCCATTTTGCAGCTTGTCTTGTGTCACCGAGCTGGTGAGTGCTTTGGTGTCTGGCTTTTACAGCCGACAGGGAAGAAATCCCAGCTTTTCTTTATGTTTTTCGTCTTCGGTGAAGTGCCCAGTAGAGAAAACGAGCAGGTCCAGCTTGCATTTATGGTCTCCGATTACACATAAAGGAGTTATTGGACGTCCAGTGATTTGAAACAGCTTTTTGGGGGGATTATACTATTTTCGGCAGGTCAGGCTTTTCCTTCCATGGAAAGGGAAGATTGGAGAAGTTGTAAACGAGTCTGCAAAGGAACTGCTGAGGATGCCCTCTGAGGAAAAAAAATTAAGCATTTATCTGGTGATTTTATCCCAAATCAGCATGTCAGCAGCAGAAAGGGAAGAAAATACTGAGCAGTAAGAGCTCTTCTACCTTGAAAAGGCATGCTGAGCAAGGGCCGCTGCCTGAAGTAAAACACTGTGCGCAGCAATTGTCAGTAGTGATGAGTGTGGGTATGCACTGGAGCAAATTATTATGGGGATTGGTGCGTTCCTGTCGCTGGATTTCTTCCTCTCAAGAGCAGATGTCTGCCTGGAAGATACGCCGTAGCCAAGCCCAACTTCTTGGTCTCAGCGTAGGAGTTACTGGATTAAATCTAAGGACTTGCGATGTTCAGAAAGCCAAATTAGATTGTGGTCCCCCCTTAGGCTGGTCTGAATTTGAAGCCGAAGTAACCCAGTCCTAGTAAAATCCGGATGATTCCAATATAAACACACACCAGTAGAGGTACGGAATTGTGCGTAGGGAGAGTGGTGGGAAAAAATGGGGCACCTTGGAAGATTTTGCCCTTTTCAGCAGTGTTTCGTGTCAGCTCTTCTCAAGAGGGTCACACCTTTACAAAAAGCATGTACTCTAACAAACGCCTGGCTAGAAGCCTGTAGCAGTGTGTTTCTGGATTTGTTTTGAATGAAACTAGGTAAAAAATATATGGTAATCTACCTCCCATGCACAGCTTTTCATTTCATTCATGTGTTACGGGTGCTGACGGTGGCACGCAGGGAGATGAGGCTCGTTGCCATGTGAGTAGCTGCTGGGTTCCTTTGCTCTAACTTTGCATCTCTTCCTTTGCTCTAACTCGCCGTAGTTCATGGCAGCAGCTCGGGTGTTAGTTTAGTCTGATAACCACACAGTTTTGTTACGGGAGTGGTGGTAGAGAAAATTGTTTTTTCTCTTCCAATTAAATGCCCTTTCCTCCAAATAGCTCCCAATATCAATATATGCACAGCGTGGAGGCGTCAAAGAAAGCCTTGCCTCTTTCCCTTTTGCACAGTGCCACAGACGTTGATCTTCCGGATAGTAAATTCCACGAGCTTATCTCTCCTAAATATGTCCGTTAATAAAAAAATCGGTCGTTGGCCTCTTCTGGAGCAAACACAGGCAAATTTATGGCAGGCAGGTGACAGCGGGCTGCCTCTGGTGTGCAAAACATTGCCAGGGTCCTGCTCAGCTCCGGCAGGCTCTGCTGGGGCTCAGATCCAGCTGCCAGCGACCTGATGCTCTCTGCGGGGCCACGGTAGCAGACACATCCTGCACAAACACCGCCGTGCTGATCGGTGAGCAGCCCAGCACGGCAGCCAGCAGGGATTCGGACACAGCTCTTCGCAAACCGAATCGTAGGCGAAGAAGAGAAAGGCCCTGAATTACTGGATATTAAAAATAAAGCAGCCAACGCACAGCCTCAGAGCAGCGTTGATGTGCTGCTTAAGATGAAGGCTGTCGCTCTCAGCGTGAGAGGTTTCTTATAACCTGATCCACTGTTACTCCATATCTCTGACTTTGACTTTTTTGAAAGACTGGGATTATCTTTTTTAACAAGGAAAACCAAAATCACTATGTTAATTGGCAGATTGTTTTGGAAGCAGCCTGTTTATTTTAGTTTATTGTAGGAGTGAAATGTGCAGTTAGGTCAGCAGAGCCTAGCTAAGCCTTGTAAAGCTGCTTACGTTGTATTAGAGAACCTGTAAAGTAACGGGAGGCTCATTATTTCTTCTTCAAAGTTATTTCAGGAACGTCACCGTGAAGTGCAGAAGATCCCACTTTAGACAAAGCCCAAATACTAAAAATAAAAAAAATTATCACTGCAAACAGAAAAAAAAATAATCTGTCAATAGGGAAATAGTGCCATAGCTCGCTCTTTGAGGAAATTATAAATACTGAATAAAACGTCCCATTTCTGGAGCATCAAAGCATGGCATTCCAGCAGAGCAACTGAAGCAGCACTTTTCCCTGTCAAGCCTCTGAATTAAGACAAATAGAGTTTAGCTCCGTCGAGGTAATCCTTCGGACACCCTTGGCTGGTAATATCAATATGTGTGCAGGCTGTTTGGATTAAGTACTAAAGTTGACAAACAAACCATCTGAGTGCGGCTGTGCTTAAAGAAGACAACACTGGCTGGCAGCGTGGCGGCCTGGCTGTAAAGACCAGCCTGCCACCACGATGCTGTACCTAGTGGTGGGGTTTCTGGGTTGAGCCTTTTGTAGGATCCAGGGCTTTCCCAGAGCCAGCCAGTCCCAGGCACAGCACAGCCAGGAGTTTATCCAAGAAGCACAGGCATTATCCAAGGATAACGCGGGGAAAAGTGCAGTTGTGCACATTGGTGTGGGGTGTGGAGGTTTCTTAATGAGTTAGCGAGTTTTTTCTTTGGCTGTTACGTGTAAGGCTCACCCTTTAAAAGCTGGAAATGGAAGGAAAATACTGCTTCTGAATGGACAAAAAGCTGGAGTTAAGGCTGCTGGGTGTAATGTGAAGGTCTGCCTTTGAAAGGTGCGTGGAGTGAGATGTTAACCCTACTGCTGTCTCAAGGTTTTGGAGGTGACTGTGGTTATAATACCTCCGCAGTGGGCTCCTACGAAGATCCACCTTATAAGAAGCTGGTTGCAAAAGGTGTGGAGCAGCTCCACTCTAAAAAACAGACTCACTGTGGGGATGCTGGCATCTGAAAAATGCAGGCATGGTCAGTCACTGCCCCTGTGAAACCTAAGATAATTCTGCTCAATAAATTCTTCTTGGCTCTTTGAGGTATTGTATATTGCTAAGGAAACCCCAATCACAGGCATACACGTGTGCATCTGTAAATAAATGACAGTGCCCAGTTAGAGCAGTGACTGATTTTTATCTAAGCCGTGACTCTCCTTCAAAGAAAAAAAAATTAGCTGTCTTATATAACGTGACTTTTTTTGGGGGAAGAAAAAAAAAATTAAAGATGAAACCTAAGTCTTGATCCTTGTTTAAAAAAAAAAAATCATGGAATACCAGCCCCTTACAAGCATTTCATTTATCTGCCATCTGCACACGCAGGCATTCGGAGGCTGTAGGCCATAACTACATTTGGAAGAGCGCTTCTGTCATAGCATCAAATCCACACAGGCTCGAGGCGACATTCGGCAGTTTTCATTTCATTTTCCATGGCCGAGATGAATGGTGAGGATTTGTGAGATCTCTCGCCAGTGATCTCTTTTAGAAGATAATCCAGTCCTAGTAAAAGTATATTCGTAGCAGCCTACAGACGGGAAGGGAAAGATAAGGGAAAGGTAAGCTAGGGAGCTGCATTTGGGTTCTAATCAGCAGAATAATATTCCTCATCTGCCTGAAAATCAGTGCTTCGGGGACGTGTTCAGGGTTCATTACGTGGCCACATTTTGAGTCAATATAGAGGCAGCCGCGAGCTGGCAATGCAAGGGAATATGGTGCTGGAGGTATCATACATTTAGTGAGACACATAACCTGGGTCAAGACCATGTTGGGTCCCAAGGGAAGGGTTTCCAGCCTGGGTGTAGTGCTAGGAGCTCTGTGTTATTAGGTTGTGCGTACCCTACCTAAAGCTCCCCAGGAAAATGGGACCTGTCCCAGTTCTGTAAGGCCTTGAGCACATCATGTTGCTGCCAGGCTGTGAGGAGGTAGTGGTCGTTCTCAAGGCTTGCACCCAGCTGCCGTCAGGGTGAACTTGTTCCTTTTGGGATGTGCTTATTTATGGGGTAAATTGTATCACTACCTGAACAGAAAAGCATTGGTTTTTGGAAGCCTGTGGATGCTGCATGTGCTGGCCACCATTGAACACCCTGTGTAACCTTTTGTTTTGCTTTAGCGGTGACAGTGAACAATATACCAGGAGCTTAGGAATAACACATTTTGCCTCTGAAATGTTTGAACCTAATGAGTGGCTGGTTAAAACTTCGAAAGATCAAGCATGATCTTGTATGGGTTTTACTGTTTCTCCAGGGAGACCCGATAGCGGCCTTCCAGGGCCTACAGGGGCCTACAGGAAAGCTGGGGAGTAACAGGTTAAGGGGGAACGGCTTTAAACTAACAGAACATGGATTTAGATTAGATCTCAGGAAGAAATTCTTGACTATGAGGGTGGTGAGGCACTGGAAGAGGTTGCCCAGAGAAGCTGTGGGTGCCCCAACCCTGGAAGTGTTCAAGGCCAGGCTGGATGGGGCCTTGGGCAGCTTGGTCTGGTGGGAGGTGTCCCTGCCCATGGCAGGGGGGTTCAAATTAGATAAGCTTTAAAGTCCCTTCCAACCCAAACCATTCTGTGACTCGATGAGTTATTTTCCAGTTTTCCTTTAGGAGCACGCTAAAAGGCAACAATCTGCAGCAGTGAGTCAGAGAGGCTAATTGTGTCTTGCACAGAAGATCCACAAGCTTTTTCAGTTCAGATTATTTCTCTTCTGCCTTCATTGAATTCGTTGCTGGTGAAAGGTTCTGGGTAAACAGTCGTAAGGACTGAATTTTTTCTGACCACAGCTATATAAAAGTAGCACGCTACAGTGACCTTTCTCTGTTTTGCTTTTCTGCTGAGAGCAAATCTTGGAGCTGTTCCTGGCTGACCATGGGCTTAATGCTACCAACTCGTCTCGTACAGATTATCGAATAGTCTTCAGGTAATAACAACCTTTGGTCACTGTGGATGTGGGCCAGATCTGAACTAACAAGCTGTGGAGGTGAAAGGATCTATATCCCATTACAAAACCTCTCTCTGGTCTTACTCATTAACATTTTAGTGGCAAAAGTTCAAATGAGTTATTTCATTAATAGTCATGAAACTAATTACGTTGAAGTGCATCTGTCAGTAGTAAAGGCAACTGACTTCTGTGCTTCTGAATAAATTCAGGCTGTGTTAGGAAATGTTATTCTGCCTCTAAATGAGAGAAATACATTGCAAATCATGAAGAGGTATTAAAAGGGAAAATGCAGATGTGTCCTAAATGTGACGTGCTTGATGCTGCAGTTCCCTAATGCAATCAGTTAGTGAAATGAATAATCAGAAGTGTGTTTGAGTAGGGGAGGAGGGTCTTGGGTGATACTTTGTGCCTTATCTCCTACCTCAGACACTGGAAAGTCAGCAAGATAAAAAAGGCTGGGGGACAGGGTTGTCATTGACCTGGATAAAATCAAACTCAACCCAGCACCAGAACTAGTCCGGATACGTAGAAATGAGACGATACATTGCAGAGATCTGACCTGAGCCCAACAGGTATTTATTCAAGTTACTTCCATGGGATTATGACACCTGATTATGTCTGAAGACATGGTTAGATTTTCTTTGCTCAAGATCACAGGAAGCTTACAATGGAGCAGCTCAAGTTTCCTGAGTGCTAATCCCACAGCCCAGCGCTGCAGTGACTCTGGCTTGCTGAGAGCATGCGAACGTGTCTACCACGTCATCCCATTCCCAGTATAGCACGTCAGATCAGGTCTGGTCCCAGTGCCACCACTAGGACCACTGTTCACTGTTCCTGTCATCATGTAATGCAAGATCTCTTCCTTTTTGGTGTCTTCGTCAACCTGCATGCACTCCATGGGCAGTGGTGGAGGCACAGACAGGGAGGTACCTGCTGCCTGTAAGAATGGAACATGATCCTAGACCCTGTGAGAAATTATTTGCTTAACAGATCGAGTCAGTTATGTTTATCTGTTTCCTGGAGTAAGCAAGTAAGAGATGACAGAGAGAAGGGGGAAGAAGCCATAAATCAGCTCCTGCTAATTCGTGCCACTGGACAGCATTCTGCCACAGAAGGAACTCAAAAGCAAAGGTGGGAATGTGGCCAGCTCTGTGTTTGTACTGCTGTCTCCTGTCTCTCCAAATGCACTGTCCTTTCTGCAGATGGGCAAAAAACATTAAAGAGTGTGAGCAGTAACAAGGTTACACAGGTATTTAAGGTAGATGAACCAGTTCCTAAAGTAATTATGGCATGAAGTCAGCTGCATTTGCAAACAACCCCCTGTTGTTAGGAAAAGTACTCCATATGAGTGTGCAGTACGTGTGTGTGAGTATACAGTAAAAATAACTGCTAGTTGTGACTGTAGATCTGTCTGGATGTTAATATCTTCATCTAGATAGATGTTGAAAGTCTCATTGTGTATTTGTTGTACATCTGGGTAACTCAGCTGAGGTACTTCAAGAGACCTACGGTGAGGTTAATGAGGTGGTACAAACATGCAGTATGCAACGTGCATACTCTATCCAGTGAGCTGTTGTTGGAAACCAAAGATGAAGCTCGGTCACCTTTGCTCCTAGTAAGTTCCTCGTCTTCAGACATCCTCTAGAGGCTTGTTGCAAGATAAACCTGTGCTAGAATAACTGCAGTGAGGGAGTTGCTCAATGCGTATTCACAACACCGGCAACCTGGCACCAGTGCTAATATGGTCTTGTACCACTGCCAGTGAAACGCACGGTAACAGGTTCAGCTGGATTGGACAGGCCAAAAAAGAATAGAAAGAGGCAATTCCCTGTTGTTGCTTTTTTTGTTTGGTTTTCCTTAGTAGAGAGCACCTTGCTCTGGCTTCACTTGGAACATTTCTTAGCAGCCTTGGGTCTCCTCAGCTCATCCGGAGCTGCAGCAGGCCTTGTGGACGCCAGCTGCGTGCCGGCAGTGGGAGTGATGCAGCATGATTTGCAGCGAGCAGGAAGGCAAGCAGCAGCCATAGCCCTTCGTGCTCCCTGCTGACGACTGGCATGGGAATACAGCTTGTGAGTGGCGAGCCTTGACTCCTCCAGGTTACCAGCACTGGAATGTGGCCTGATGCGTATTTCCCCTCGTGAGACACCCTTGTTTAACTCACCCTTGCAAAAAGGCATTTGTAGATGAGGGACAACTTTTTCGACTGTTTCTTTTTCACTCAATAAGCGATAAATAGGTACAGCGAACACACCCACACAGGGAAGGGCAGCCTTGCCAACCAAATCAGCAAAGAACAATATTGAACACACAAAGAGAGATTTCGAGGAACCTCAGGGAAGGGGAACAGACGTTTTCAGCTGTTGTCTGCCCATGAGGAGGTCACAGAGAAGGAGAGATCGCTGCAAGCGAATCCCTTAGGAAGGGCTGTTCAATCAAGGAGAGGTACTGGGAGAGGGACCTGGTGGAGCAGGAGATCAAGTCACACTGTTAAAGCTATCGAGTTTTGCTGTCGGAGTTAGGTGTGGCAAATGACAAAAGCAACATCCACCAGCGAACACGCAGCTTTCCTGAAGTGCTGTGAACTGGAAGGGAATTTTCCATTAATGCCCCTGAGCGCTGGACCAGACCTAAGCACTTCTCTGGCAGTGGGAGAAGGCTGCGAACTCCCAGCTTCTCTGCAGTTTCACCAGCTATTTTGGCAGCCTTTGGCCTCCTCACTCTGTTATTTCCCACTTGGCCTACGCAGGTAAAGAAGACGGGATACACATTTGTTTGTTATTTGATAGGCAGCAGAGCTGCTTTGCCTGCAGCGTTTCGGTTTGGCTGGGAGCTGCCGAGCTGTATTTCCCAGCTGTAGCAAGAGATAGATGCTTACGCCCCGAGCAAGGGCTGTTCCCACTTTCCCCACCCCATAAGTTGCAGCAACCTATGCTCCTGCTGTTTGTTCGTGGTGTATTTACTGCCACAGACGGAGGACCCTGCAGAAGCACGGAGTGTGCTTTTCCTACACGTGAATTTATGGGAACGGACAACGGCTTGGCAGTCTGTGGGGTCCCTTGGGATGCGAGACGGGCGGAGACTTGTCGGCATCAAGTGGCCAAAACTTGTGGTCACCAATATTTCCAGCGTGACAGCCAGGCTCCCTTTCTCGCTCCGCTCTGCACACACAGCGTAGCACCAAACCCTGCACTCTTTGCTCTGGCTGTGGTCCGTGGCAGTGCATAACCGCCGATGCAAGCCGAGGCAAAAACCCAACACCTGCTCTAATTACAAATGACATATTTGCTTGCAACGGGCTAGCAAATAGTTTATTGTTTCGTTACCAGAAACACGGTGTTGTCAGCCAAATCCGTGCAGTGGTGCAGCGAAGCGTTTGAGTGAACGCAAAGAAAAGCCGAGGAATCCAGGCACGGGCACAGCTCGGGCGGGTTGCCCAAGCGAGGCGTTTCAACACTGCCTCTGTGCCACTGAGCTGCTGCGGAGAACTGAGCAAAGTCACCCTCGGCTGCTCCTGGGCAAAGCCCGGAGCTTCGCTGTGCCACCAAGGGACACGAACCAGCGGGGAGAGGGAGGCGCAGCTTCCCAAGCCCCATCTTCGACGCAGGCAAACCCTTTTGCGCTTCGAAAGCAGAGTCTCCTGGAGTTTGGGTGTCCCTGTGGCTGGGAATCGCCTCCCAGCCCACAGGCAGGCCTGGCTGGTGGCTGCGGGTTTGTGCTGGTGCCAGGGATCACACGCTTTCCTCGCCTTCCTCACCTTCCCCCTCCTGCAGGAGCGAGCCCAGCCTGCCAGGTCGTGCTAATAGACATGTTGCAGGGATGCCTTGCGAGAGCCTACCTAAGGCACGGAGGGATCCTTTTTTATTTATTTATTTTTATTTAAAGCCTGTGCAGCTTGTGCATGGTCCTTCAGATCAGCCACCCGGTGTGGGTGTCGTGATAGCTTCGTCCCAGCCTGCGTGCTGGCTACTGTCTCGCTGCTGCTTTGTTATTTTATCATTTCATATGAATGCAAAGATCCTCAATCATGTAAAACACTCACTCCTTCCCCCTCTCCCAAATTAACCAAGGCTGAAAAATAACGCCGTATTTAAGCAGAGGCAGCAAAGCCTTTTTCCAGTCTCAGAAATGGAAATGACTTGTGTAAGGCAGCTGCGGTATTTATTCTTTTTTTTTTTTTTAAATGCAGGGAAGCATGTTTCCTTTTCATTTGTTAATTGTAAAAGCAAATTCGCCAAGGAGAGCCTGGTTAAACAAGTCTGGCATTGACGAGAGAGAAGAAAAGGCCCAGCCTTTGCTCTGTAGCTGCCTGACCTGACTCACAGCCACAGCACGGTGCATGTGTTTCCTGGGGCTGTCTCCAACGCAATGTCCCCCAAACCCTTGGGTTTGGGGAGCCCTGGACAGAGGAGAGTTTCCAGGAGAGTTCATGCTGCCCAGAATGGGCCAGCACACGAGGATAAGTTATGCCAGCATCTCTCGGGACGTCAAGCCTGGATTCTGGCACCTTTCAGTTATATTAGCTGCTGGATGATTAAGTTTCATACCGGCACATTCTCATTTTGGCTGCAGGACGTATGCCACCAGTAAAATGTTTTAAAATGTCTCTGTACGCCATGGTGGGAAAGAGAAGCAGCTGCCGGAGAATATTTTCTCCGTTGGATAATTACAGCCACTAAATTCAGATAGGCCCATCACTGCTGGCTGTTTTTGTTATTAATTAAGGTAGAAATTCCTTGGTCCCTGGGAGCTCCCGGCTCTCACTGACTGACACCTCCTGTCATCTGCAGATTTCAGCAGGGCTGACAGAAACGGTTCTTGAGCCTTGTCAGAAGGGTGTAAGCCCAGCCCACCGTGTGAGCTCCAAATTTAGCCAAATCCTTTGAATACAGTTTTACTCAAAAAAAAAATAAAAAATACACAGAAGTTTGCAGTCTTCCTTTGAATGCAAAGTTAGCAGTGCTGTTGGTTGGATCTACTACCTAGGGCCAGATGGTAGCGTGCTTACCTATTTGGTTAGTGAATCGGTTTTCTTTGTTATTTATCAGGAGCACTTGGTGCGTTACTGGTCGTATTATTATCAGTCTTATTTGGTTACTATCAGTACTATAGGTAGTGTTTAGCAGGAGCGAGTGGGAAGCGACGTGGGACGTACCCTTCCTGCCATCCAAGCAAACAAGAGCACTGTGGAGGAGTGAGCAGCGTGGCACAGCGCTACGGGGAGCGTGGCGTGTACCAGCACACTATTTAAATACACCTCCAAAGGAGAAGGAAACACCGGTGTAAGTAGTAAGAGCTGGTACGGCTCTGACTGGAGTCAAAGTCAAGTCCATTGCCTGGCTGGTGGCCACGTAACGCCCTTCTTTTATGTAGGGCAAAAGCTATCAGGGTGGGGCAGGATGGGGAGCTGAGGCCGCAGCGTGCGCCCGGCACCCTTCAAAAGTGTGGAGGAGCAGCTCAGCCACCTGAAGGTTTTGTGCCAAGAGGCCTTTCTCTGCCACACCTCCCTCTGCACGGCCAGCCACATCAGCCATGCCGGCTAGCGAGAAGCAGCTTTTGCATTTCCAGGGGTAGCTGCGAGGCACAAGGGCACCCATCTATGTTTGTCAGTCATTGATCCAGAAGCCAGGCAAATTAAAATAAATGGACAAAAGAAAAACCCTGATGGGGAGGAAAGGTAGTCACTGTCACGGGCTCTTAGAGCGGGAATAAAACCTTTCTTTCCCCTTGGCGGTTTGGCTTTGAGACTGGCTGCCTTTTGGAAGACATGCTGCAGTGAAATCTTGGTGCAAACACCGAGTAATTGTGAAACTCTCTGCTCTGCATTTATACTGCTCTCAGAGCTGTTAATCTCAAAGCAGGCTACAGGTGAAGGGAAAGGAATAGAAAGGAAAAGCAGTAAGCATTAGCAAACTGCTCTAGGGTGTCAGGGAAGTGGAAAAACTTGTTGAATACACATTGCTGCACATTTTTCTCTGGGCGCTTGTGGCAGGCATGCAGTTGCGTTGATCGTTGCCACCCTCAGAGAGATAGCATTTGCCTTTCCCAAGGAGAGAAACTTGAAAAGCACGCTGCTGTTCGTGGATATGGAGCACATGCGCACAGAACCGGAGTGCCCAGCCTCCAGGCAACCAGGCAAGAGGCACCAGTTTGCTGGTGCTCTTGTAAAAGCCATGGGAAAGAATAGGGTAAGGCTGAAGTGAGAACAAAAGGGCATTGTGCTATACCTTCTTTGTGACATAAACATGAATTTAGTAGTACCATGGCTCTTTACTAGAACAGTTTTCTTTCTTTCTTTCTTTCTTTCTTTCTTTCTTTCTTTCTTTCTTTCTTTCTTTCTTTCTTTCTTTCTTTCTTTCTTTCTTTCTTTCTTTCTTTCTTTTTTATTTTTTTTTTTTAACGGCTTTAAAGACCAGCCCTAAGTTAGTAAACCTGCCTTGGAGGGAAGTTTGACAAAAGCCCAACAGGTACAGAGGGAATTGGTGGTGGACTATCCAATTAAAAAAAAAAAAAAAATAGCAAAACGAATATGTTTGGAGATGCAAAACAAATTTTGGTTATGTGACCTTTGGGAAAAAACAAAGGTTGGATCATTTATTTAATTTCCCTACCTTCCTGGGAGACCACATTTTGTTTTAAAAAATCTGAAGTAGTATCACTGACATGCTAACAGAATTTTCTATCATTTACACTAATTGTGGTTTGTTTTTTTTTTGGTGTTGTTTTTTTTTTTTTTTTTCCTTAATGACCATTATCATTAAATTCTGACTGTTACGTTTAAATTGTTTAAAAAGAGTTTTATTTCCTTCCTTTGGTCTATTTATCCGTGTGCCCTGAGGAGCTGCATGTCAATTACTGCTCCCTCCTGGCCAGGCCCTTTTTCCTTCTTGCAGTACCGTGTGTGCAGCCACTTCCATCCTGGCCCAGGTTCACATCCACGCGTTTTCCTTTGGGCACATCCCATTTTAACAGGCCCTCTCTGATCAGGATGTGCTCCTCTCCATGTGTACATAGCACTTTAACGTTACGCTTGCTAATCCTCTAGTAACCTGGGTTCTTTATGCTGCGATGGAAAGTGAAATACTGCTAAGCAGTTTAGCATCCCATCTAATTAGGTGAGGCGGTGACTAAGGGCAGGGAACAGCCGAGCCCTTGCGGGTGGAAGCAAAAGGAAAGACCCAAACCCTTTGGCTGGGCAGAGCTGGCAGGTCCCGTCACCTCTAATGAGGTGCCTGTGCCAAGCATGAAGTTTTAGGCAGGGGTGGAAAGCCAGGACAAGCCGTCATAACCATATTGCTGACAGGATATAGATAAGCCACATTAATACCGTGTACTTTGTACTGCCTTGTGCCACTCCTGCTGCTTTATGCCTATCGTTGCAGGCTGGCTCGGGACTGCAAATAGGATGTTTGCAGTAAAAGCCTGGAAAACAGCCTGGCTGTGGGGTTAATGGAGGAAGGGGTGCTGGGGATCGCACGGTGTTTGCCGTGTTCCTGCCCCATCACCATGTCCACCACAGGTTTTAACAATGTCATCCCGCCACCTGCATTTCATCTAAATTGGGCCCTGAGAGCTGTGACCATAACGAGAAAATCACTTCTGGTTTTCCATTGGCAGTATTTGTCAGGGTGTTTTACGTTTCCTTCCCCAGTAAGCTTATCTGGGTTCAGACCAGCTTGCCTCTTCCTTTATCTGTGCCACGGCCTGTTTCAAAGGTACTGATTTTACTGATCTCAAGTTGGCCGATTCTGGATTGACTGAGGAAGCTACAGGTCATGGCCAATGACGCGGGAATGCTGATGGACTGGAAGTAGTAGGAAATTTATTAATGTATTACTCCAGGGACGGAAGCCTCCACTGGGATAAAAAGCGTGAAATTCTTACGTAAATAGCAGTGAAGTTTACTTCATGAAAGTGTCACTCAGTAATGACTACTGATCATTACATACTAATGATTCCCTGCTGGTGGCTGTGTGGCACAAGTGGCAGCCCGTGGTGTTGTAAGGAGGCAGCAACGTGTAAACCTGCCTTGTGGCTACTTCAAACTTCTCTCTGTTGCAAGTTTTGAGCACTGCTGAAACACCCTTATGTTTTCTCTGACCTGCTACCCAGCTCTTTGGAGGTGTTCTCTGGTTTAGAGAGGTGGCTGAAAAGATTGCCCCATTTTTTCTGGTCTTTGCTAGCTTAGTGTCAGTCAGGAGTTAGGCCTGCACCTTCTCCATCGGCGTCCTTTGTCCTTAATCTCAGCAGTAGATGAAGGTCAGATGTCTTGAGATTTTATTAGATACATCAAGAAGTTCTTGACATCATGCATCAAAAGGAACTGCAGGACCGGTCAGGGCAGGTAGCCGTTCTCCAGGTGACCTGATTTTTCTTCACTGATAGATAATGAAAAATATTCCTTCGTTTCTTTCTCAGCCCCAAATGGCCTTTTTTGTGAACTCTGTTCTCTCCCACCTCCTCCACGGGTCAGTAAGTATTTAAAAGGTTAGAAAGCAAGACCCTTTACTCCTCAGTTCCATTGCTGGGATGTCACTGGTACCAGTATCACCCTTTAATCAGGCCTAGGCCACAAAATGGCATCCCTGGCATGCTCAGATTCCTCTCTCTGGGTCTAGGTCTTCAGATGGGGAGGAGAAGTCTGGAGAGTGTATATTATAATTTTCTGTGCTTTTCAGGCGTCCCCCCAGTTTGGCTTCCTCGGGGATAATCTAAATTTTGCCAGCACTGAAAGAGTTATGAAGTGATCCTGTCCAAAGGTGATCACAGAGCCAGAGATGTAAGGGCTTATTTGTACAGGACGCGTGGCTGCCCTGTTTCTACGGTTACACTCTGCTCCAGAGGAGAATCTGACATGTCTCTTTTGGCTAGGAACCCTCTCAGGAAAATCAAAATGTTTTTCATTTGTTTGTGTTTTGCAATCCAGTGGCAGTTGTACCAACATCATTTTGAGGTAGTGTTGCAGAAGGCTGGAAGGGAGCAACGTTTGCTGGAACGTCTTTTAGGACAGACAGAACAACAACACACCGCTTACTTGCAGTCACTTCATTTTTCCTGTTTCATTTTGAACAACTACTTTTTTTTTTTTTTTTCCCACTTCAATATCTTTTGAGATCCAACAGTTACTATTTCCACAACTATTGCATTTGCAAAGGCAGAGAGACCTGACCTCACTGCAACGCACAGGCATTCCTGCAGATGCAGGGGCAAAGGTAGTGTTAGTAAAGTATTCTTGCTGATGCATTATTTCTAGTGTTGTGTTGTGTCCTGTTAAATAAATATCTGTCCCCAGAGCGGTGACTCAAGCAGCACTTGCCTATACAAATAACATTCATGAATTACTTCAGGGGTCCTCCTGCATCTGAAGGCCTTACGTTGATGTACTACTTAAAGTATAAATGTATTAAATGCCATAGCCATTGATTCATTTGATCAGATAAAAAAGATCAAATGAGCAAGGCGATATGGAGATCTTGTTATTTTCAGGCCTTGTCTATATGAAATAACTCCACGTGCATCATCCTTAACTGCTTCCAGGTGAGACCTGTGTACAGCATGGCTTTAACTGGGAGAGATGTAGGTTAGTAGTCCCCGAGTTCACTTGTAGTTGAGTTTGTTTACTAGCTCCAGGTTTTTACTGTAGAGGCCAGAGGTTTAAAATTACGTTGACGAAATTAGGAGTGAAAGTACTGTAGCTTTTCATCAGAGCTGCAGTGCCTGTGACCTACATTAATGTCCTAGGTCTCTGCCATCGCTTCAGCAATTTCGTGAAAGCCCCAGCAAAGCCTGGAGAAACCCACAGTGGGCCCAACGGGACACTCTGCTGCTACTACCTCTGGTAACCACAGGTCTCTGCATTAATTTCCATTGCTGGGTAGTTTCCTTTCCATGTCTGTGCTAGGTAAAAGCACACAGGTGACCACCATCACCCACAATCTCCACCAGGTGGGTCCCCATTCAAAACACAGTGTAGAAGTGGAGGAAATCTGGGACAGAGCCAGAGACGAAGCTGCTTTGCCTTCAGTGACAAGAAACTTTTCTAAACCCACAGTTTTGAAACTGTCTCGTTTCAAAACCCACAGATTGGGGGACTGTTTTCTGAAGTCCTTTCCATTTGAGGAGTAATTTTCTGTCATGTTGATGCTGATATGTGGGATTGCAGTGTATACATTTTAAAGGTTTTATGATTTGTTCCATTAAGCCTATATGAGGTTATAAAGATGAAGAGACTTCATGTCCTTTGGGGCTGAGTTTGCCTCTTCCATGTAAAAAAAATCATCCCTGAATTTTAACTTAATTTTCTCACCTTTACACAGCTACACAGCTCTTACATTTTCCCTACAAGGGGAAAGCATGGAAAACAAAACAAAACAAACAAAAAAAAACTGTTGTTGTTTTCTTCCCTAGCTGCATACATCGTGGTTTGTGGCTTATAGGGCTCGGGTGGGTATGGCCCTTTGCAGCCAGACCCTGCCTCCCCAGAAATTATGCCCACGCAGGCTGGCGGATAAGGAACAGGGACTATCTGTAGGTCCTCTAGAGGTATCTCTAGCCCCTGCCCAGTGCTCCTTGAAAGGCAGGTTTTGGAGATCAAGGGACCAGCTGATCACGCTGAGATGCGTCCCCGTTCACTCCCCAGTAGCCTGTTACGTCAACGAGCATCACCAGTGAGTCACCTACGCGTGTCTGACTGTCGTCCGTGCTGCTCTAAATATAAATGTCAAAGGATGTTTAGCTGTGGGAGTAAATCACACTGCCTTGGCGTGTGCCTAGCGGACTGGTCTTCCTCGTCTCCATTTCCCAGTTGCTCCATCATGAGGGCTGGCATGGTCGATGGGAAGCGAGGGCAGAAGCACACATCAAGCCCAGGAGCACGGGTTGTGTTTCCATATGCAGATCTGACACATCCACACGTTGCGTCTCTTTGTGCTGTTCTGTCAGAGCTGAATTTAGGAAGAGGGAGAGAAAGGTTTGCTTTGACAGCGTTTCTGAAGTAGACACCCTGAGAGACTGTGAAGCGTTTTCGCACCCTTTTTTTTTTTGTACATACAGAAGGTGTGATATTTAAACAAGCATCAGAGAGAAAGCAGCTTTGCCAAGGCTACCAGGCGCTGCTGGTGGACTGCAGACGTGGATGTGCTGTGTGATGTACACTGGTTTCGGCTGAAGCACTGTAATTAGGCTCTCAAGTTTGGAGTTTCAGTAAAAAACACGATTGGTTGTTATTGTTTTTTGCTGAAAGCTGTGAGAAACAGGTAAGGAAAGCGTCCTATCTGTCATTTTACAAAGCATCCTGCATTTTTCTTATCCTTTTTTTAGTGAAATCTATTATTTCACAAACGCAAATGAAATGCTGATGAAGAATGTCAAAAGAAAAACATCAGAAGGCTGAAATTGCCTGTTTCCTTGCCAGAAGCACTCTGCTCTGGCAACTGCAGTGTGTTTTTTTTACCTGTTGTGCTCCCTTAACAGCCTGTGCAGAAATGGTAATGAATTTAAGAATGAGCTCTGCCAGTGCAAAGTACATACGTCTTGATAAGAAACGTTTCTAAAAACCTATAGAAGGTAAATAGAGGTGGAGAACACTGCTTCACTTTCCTGTGCCCCTGCTGAATGCAGTTAGGGGGGTAATCCTGTGTTATGTTAGAGCTGATAGTTAATAGATCAGCAAAGGCTGTCCTTTGAGTGTTCTTACAAGGCTTTTCCTTAACCATTAAAGAAAATGCTTTGGAAATACTGTATTTTATAGTCTCTACCTATGTCAGTTTACTCCTTAGCGTCAGAGAGAACTACAGTAGTGACTCAGGCTGCTATTTTCGGGATAAATAAACGACAACAGTGTAGCTGGGCTGCAGCCCCTCACCGGAGGCACGGCAATACTCAGGGCTCTCTCGCTTTGTGTCAGAGGTGCCAGGATGGCTCATGCCGTTGTGCACAAGGCTCACCGCAAGGCCTCGGTCTGTCATTTTTGAATGCTGTGGTATTTTTCATACTTACAGTATTTCATAAATCAACTTCTTCTGCCTCCCTCTTCTCAATCAGTTATTTTTTCCTTTTCTTCTTTCCTGCCTCCATTGCTCTTCTAATGAAGGATCTGAGCTCCTAAAAAGCACATCAGTGCGCAAACTTCCATCCGTGAGGATGCAATAAAACACAAAACCTCTCTTCAGTGTTCACTGTGTAAAGGGAGAACCAGACACAGTGGCCTGTGGCCCCAATGATGACAATACTGCCTGGCCCTGCTGGGGGATTTTGGAGGACATGACCAAAGCTCTGTGCAGTGTGGGCAGCCCAAGTCCTCCATCAGTGTGCCCCTGGGTGCGAGAAGCATCAAAACATCCCTCACCTTTTCAGCCTGTAGCTCCAAAATCTGCGTTCCCCTTTTCGCAGTGATCCCCAGACCGAGCAGAGCATCCTACAGCTTCTCTAGAAAATTCCCCTGCCTCCCTTTTGGGGGAACGAGCTGGCACCTTTAACTGCAAAGCATGGAGTTGTATTCAGTATAGATAGTACTTAGTCCCCGAAGTCTGAAAATGTAGGAAGGTGGGAGACAACTGTGAGAAACAGAAATGCCAGAAAAATGTGGAGGATTTGGCAGCCTTGTCTTCATGTCTACCCTGCAGCACAGCGTTGACGACAAACACATGAATGTGCTAGCGCTGAAGCTACTGGATGCGAGTCTGCCACTGCGTTACTTTGGGGGATTTTTTTTTTTCTTTGAAGTTTCAAGGTTTATTTACTTATATTTTTTTTTTTTTTGCTGGTGTTCTGCTCTGTTTAGTTTCTCCAAACTGTAGTAATGCAGTAACTCTAGGTAGTAGTACTGACACACTACAGTGCAGCCTGCTCCCCGCGTGCCGTCGATCCTCGTGGCTGGCAGCACCAGCACCGCGCTGTTTGCTGGGGGAATGCCTTTTACCAACGGTGCTGAACTCGTTAGAAAGCTGCTGAAAGTGACCTCAGGTTTATCTGTTCTAATTAAACGAGCTGCAGCTCTTGTGGCTGTGTAGCTGCTGACCTCATTCAACTGCCTGAATGTCAGGGGAGTCCCCTCCTGTCCCGTAGCCCTGAAGTTTTGCCTTAGCAGCTGGGCACATCAGTATGAGCAAGGTTGGAGCTGTTTGTCACTACCCAAGCTGGTTAGCAAACATTTGCTCACCTCCAGCCGCGCCGAACTGCAGTTGTGCCATCAGATTAATGAATTCTTGAGCGTGTTTGTGTCTTTCTCTTGGGGATGCAGAAAGAACCAGCACCTCCTGGTGCACAGCCATAGTCTGCTGATATTTGTGTATATAATTACAGCTTTTGGAGAGAAAAATGTGTTCCTAAATATATAGCCACCCAGTCAGGGCAGGCCACCTGCCTTGGAGCCGTGCATTAATGGTGCATTAAGTATTACTCAGTGTAACAGAGTGATGTGTGGGAAGGAATCCCAGACTGAGTCTATTTTTGACCTCTGATGGTTGATCTACAATGAGTTACGGCAGCAGAGGTCAAATGCTTGCTGCTTATTGCTGAGCTGGGCTACTAGCAGGCGGTTTTAAAAATGAGGCTTGCAATTTTACCAGTATCACTGAGGTTCCTCTGCAGAGCCCTGCTCAATCTTTCAGCACATTCACTGGATTTCTTGAACCGACCATTGAAAGAGGGCAACCCGCCTCGGTGTCGTCGCAGCTTCATGGGGCTGGTGGTGCTCTGCTGCCCGTGGGTCTCTTCCTGTTGGGTTGCGATGCTCAAGGCCTTTAAGTGTCTTCTTGGAGGAAACAGTGGGAAAGAAAGTGGCCAGGTAGCACAAAATATGATATGGCAATAGTGAATGAGCCACGAAAAAAACAGTTGGTACAAAGTGTTGACCGTGTTGTGTTTGTGGAGGTGTGTCTGAGCAAAGGACCCGCACGGGCTATGCTGCGTCTATAATCTTCACAGAACAGTCTACACAAACTGGGACAGATGAGGAACCAAATTTGGCTCTCCTTTTCCAGGAGAACTGCAGTTTTGCTTGCAGTAATACCTAGACCTACGTGCAGGCGTGTAGGTTGGTGCAGTAACAGGGTCTCTACTGGGCTGCAGGAACGTCCTCAATGGAGTTTCCTTCCACAGAAATGCACGAGCACGCAGCACTTATCTTCTATCTGTCTGGTACTAACGCAACACTTGACAGGTGCTTTTTTGTTTTTGTTTTGCAGGAAGAAATCATTCCTATTTTCAGCACTGTACGCTGCCTTTATATTTGGTGGCCGGCACCTAATGAACAAGCGAGCAAAATTTGAACTGAGGAAACCACTAGTGCTCTGGTCCCTGAGCCTTGCCGTCTTCAGGTAGGCATCTCTTCACACCCACTGCTTCTGACAGTAGTCTCTGAAAAGAGTTTTGGTTTCTTCAGATGAACTGTAGTGCTATTAAGGCAACAAACTCAGCCAGAAATGGACTTTTTTTTAGTTCTGCTGCCCAGGGCTATGTCCTGATCCATTCCTCACCATTGAAATGGTCCTCTTTGGCTTGCTGGATCATACAGCATTAGAGAGGAGAGAAATCAATAATGTTCTTGAAGAATAAAGTTTGGGGGAAAAAAAAAAAAAAGTAAGAACAGGAGAAAAAGCACATATCGTTGCAGTAAATTTACCACACAAACTACAAATGGAAATAAACACATTCAGATGCTAGTCTTGTTCTCACGTGCTAGTTGGTATCAGGTTTATATGGGTGTATTTATGGAATATTTAGTCAAGACTCTGATCTCCATTACAATGAGGTAAACCTAGACCTCCCTGACTGAGAGCAAAACCATCAGAAGCAAAGAGCTTTTGAATACAGCAGAAGGGAGGCTCAGCAGGGAAAAGGCTGTGTTTTAGTACTGCACATCTCTCTAGTTCCATGTTGCCCCTGTACCGTCAGGTTTGCATTCTTCATAGTTCCTAAAGTCAGGAATAAAACCGACCAACCCAAATTCCACTTTATCTGCTTAATATATTATTTTTTAATAAAACAGAATATCAACAAACAAATGAACAAATACTTTTAAAAATAACCTTTACAAACACACAAACTATTGATAAAATTTACAGTACACACAAGACCTGAAGATTGTCACTGTTGGGAGTGGACGTTATAGTTCACCCTACAGTACAGAAACCATTTGGAAACCATTGTCAAACACTGATGCCCAGATCATTTTCTAATACCTTTATAATAATTACTGACTATATTAGTTCACAGGTGCATAATGCAGATTTGCTTACTGAGCAGCTCTGAAGGTTGAATGAGTTTTTGCAGGAAGGGAATAGTTTGAGCTGAGAGTTGCTACAGAGCAAAATGAAGAATGGAGAAGTTTGTTTCCTTCGCCTTCTTGTATTTATTTCCTCTCGTGTCCAAAATTGTTCTGTCACACTGGCTCTTCCTAAAACTCAAACAAGGGAAAATAAAATGTATTTTTAACTTGTCTCATTCAGCTAGGACCTGCTACCAGTAGAATTTTTGACTGTGTTGGCTTGATTTTAATAGTTCATAGATTCCTTAAAAAAAAAAAAAAAAAATATATATATATATATATATAATATATATATATATATGTATAAAATAGTGCCGACAAAGCTTTGAGCATTCTGGATAACTTTGAGAGCAAGTTCTAATACTGCAAAATGTATAATTTTTGTTTAGTGGCATTTGGTGCTGTGCTTCTGGCTTTGTGTCTAGTAGAGTTTTGCTGTTAGTGTCCTGTACACAGTTGCCATCTTTCGCTGAATTTCAGCAAGCGTTGAATTGCTTCCCAGGTGG